>NC_140996.1:31232185-31832185 GCF_052327205.1 Somniosus microcephalus | reverse complement strand
GTTTAATCACTATCTGCACGGGCAGAAATTCACCTTACTGACTGATCACCAGCCTCTTGTCTCCATTTTTAACCCAAAGAAGGGCGTTCTGGTGATGACGGCGCAACGGCTGCAAAGATGGTCCCTTTATCTAGGGGCACATCAATAAGAAATAGAGTATAAGGGCACGAAACAGCATGGAAACACTGATGGGCTGTCGCGCCTGCCGCTGCCTACGGTGGAGGAAGCACCTGCAGTGGACCCTGTTGAGATATTCCATTCGACCATAGTCGAATGTCTACCTGTTACAAACTCAAGTATAGAGAAGGAAACCCGAAATGACCCGACACTCTCTCGGGTCTATGATTTGACGGTGAAAGGATGGCCAGCACATGGCGACTCACTGTTGCCAGCATTCTCGCCAAGGAGAGAACAGCTGTCAGTGTGCCGGGGGACCTTGATGTGTGGATCCCGAGTGGTAATTCCACCCAAGTTGAGAGATAGAGTGCTCAATGAGCTTCATGAGATTCATCTGGGAGGGGTAAAAATGAAGAGCCTAGCCAGGGCATTTGTGTGGTGGCCGGGAATCGATAAAGAAATCGAGGAAATGACCAAGAGATGCACAGGATGCCAGAAAGTCCAAAAAACCTCCACCACAGGCCCCGCTACACCCATGGGAGTGGCCCTCATCTCCATGGCAACGGGTACACATTGATTTTGCTGGTCCATTTATGGACTCAATGTTTTTAATCGCTGTGGATGCACAATCGAAATGGCCAGAGGTCATCAAAATGTCCTCCACCACCACAGAGAAAACTATTGCAGTCCTATGGACCATCTTCGCCAGGAATGGCTTGCCAGAACAGATTTGCTCCGACAATGGACCACAGTTTGTGTCCAAGGATTTCCGGAGGTTTTTGAGGAATAATGGGGTAAAGCATTACACATCCGCCCCATATCATCCAGCCACAAATGGATTGGCTGAGAGGTTTGTTCAAACCTTTAAAAAAGCAATAGAGGCGATGTATAACGACAACATACCATTGCAACACAAGGTGGATAATTTCTTGTTTGCTTACCGGAATGCGACACATGCAGTCACCAACCAAGCTCCAGCCATGATGTTCTTTAACCGAAGGTTAAGATGTCGCCTGGATTTGCTCAAACCAAACATAAGACGAGATGTTGAGAATAAGCAATTCCAGCACATCAATGAGAAGCCAACCAGGAGCTTCAAGATAGGGCAACCAGTCTTGGCCCGCGACTACCGAACAGAAAAATGGCAGCCAGGAACGATATGCACACGGCAGGGACCACTAATGTACACAGTGGACATTGGAGAGAGCATCGTGAGACGCCATGCTGACCAGATTCTAGAGACACAGGAACAAGTCAAACCCATGCCACGATCATACGCACCTGGTGATGAACCCGAAGTACAGATTGCGTCTACCTCAGAATCAGTGGTATTGGAAGTTGACGAACCAACCAATGACAATGAGCCAGAATCGACTCCGCCGCAAGAACAGGATACTCGAGAAAGGTGCTATCCAGACAGGATTAGGAAGCCTCCTCAAAGACTGAACTTATAAATGATTACTTTCAGCTGATGCATATAGTACAAAGAAAATTGTAATTGTAATTAGTTATTATTTAATTGTTAAATGAATGTTATGTACTGTTTATCTAAAAGGGGAGGAATTGTAATGTATGTACCTTTAAGAGAGGAACTATCTTTTGCAGCCCCTGTATACTGCAGTACCAGTAGTGACCACACCTGTATATAACACCGTGTAGTAATTTGTACGTTAGTTCCAGCATACCCTCTGTTCAGTAAACACCTGTTATTACCGTTCTCCTGCAGTCCGTGTGTTATTGATATGCGGACACTACAGCATCTAAGAATGCTAGGGAGCTCCGTCCAACTCAAGTGACTAGTGCAGCTGAGGTCTACAATCACAAAGCCATCGCCAAACCTAAAGCTGTGAGACCGAGTCAAAAGCATGTCGGTGACAGCAGTTCAGTGAACTGTTATTGCTGCAATGGAAATCACTCACCACAGTCCTGCCAATACAGAAATGCGAAGTGTTTTCACTACCAGAAGCAAGGCCATATTTCAACAGCTTGCAGAGCTAGATCTAAAGCAGGAAGTAAGAACCATTCTAGTGGCAATGCAAAGCAGCAACAACAAAAGGGAGGAGTTCACAATATTGAAGCGAACACACCTGATGTTAAAGGACTAGGCATCTACAGTATCTAGGCCACTAGCGGTAATGCTAGCAGTCATGAGAAAGACTTCCGTACAAAACTTTTGATCAACGGGCAATACATTGATATGTGTATCGACATGGCGGCGGACTGCTCTATCTTGAGTAAGGACACATATGAGAGTAAGTTTAATCACATACCATTTCCAAAGAGTACCTTAGAGTTAAAGATCTACTCCAGAGAAATCCCAGCGACATGTGGACAAATGGAATGTACAGTTCAACACAATGGCCAGTCAGTAAAGCTGCCTATTATTGTAGCGAGCTACAACAACAGGCCAACTCTCATGGGCAAAGACTGTTTGAGAAAGTTAAAACTAGACTGGAAAAACATCTCCAGTGTAGATGCTTCAAAGAAGTGACTTGACACAATGCTGATCAAGTACGAAAGCATGTTCACAGACAGTTATGAGGGCATCACTGGGTATGACGCGCATATCCGCATCAGGTCCATCACGAAGCCTGTCTATTGTAAGACAAGGCCGGTCCCCTATGCGTTGAAAAGTCAGCTGGAGGAAGAGCTGGCGAAGCTCAGAGAGAATGGAGTGTTAGTAAAAACTGACAAAAGTGAATGGGCTACCCCGATTGTGGTAGTGTCCAAAGCAGACAAAACTGTACGCTTGTGCGGTGACTACAAAGTTACTATCAACCAAGCAGTTAACGATGAGCAGTATCCATCACCTACATCGCAAGATTTGTATACAGCACTCTCTGGGTCAAAGGTTTTCTCCAAGCTTGACCTGTTGCACACTTATGCTCAGCTGAATGTTGACAAAGCGAGTCAACAGTATCTCACCATCAACACACACAAGGGACTGTATTCATACATCAAGCTGCCATATGGTGTAAAGTCCTCCTCCAAAATCTTCCGGGCTACAATGGATAAGATTTTGCAAGGAGTTACAAATTGCTTATGCAATCAAGACGATGTGCTGATCGCAACAAGCAGTGAGGATGAAAATCTAGAAGTGTTAGATATAGTGCTTCAAAGGTTGAATGCTCACAATGTAAAATTGAAAAGGAGCAAATGTGCTTTTGTGCAGCCCGAGGTTGTGTACCTTGGTCTGAAAGTTGATACAAATGGCTTGCAACCAGTGAAGGAAAATGTTGATGCTGTCATCAATGCTCCAAACCCAAAGAACGTGTCTGAGTTAAGATCTTTCCTTGGAATGGCCCAGTACTACGCACATTTCTTACCTGAGTTAATGACCATATTGGCTCCATTGCATGAGCTCCTCAAGAAGGATGTCCAGTGGAAGTGGACAAAAATGCAACAAGAAGCTTACGATGCTTATAAGAGAAGTCTTTCTAGCGATGCTCCACTTGTGCACTACGACACAGAGCGTGAGCTTAAGTTAGCATGTGATGCATAAATTGAAAAGGAGGGTCTTGCCATAGTGTTTGGAATCAAGAAATTCCAACAGTTCCTGATCGGCAGAAAGTTTACCCTGATAACCAATCACAAACCGCTCTTAGCAATATTGGGTCCAAACCTGCCATCCCTGCAATGGCCGCATCAAGAATGCAACATTGGGCAATATGCTTTGGGAGTGAAGGTGAGATTTTCATGCTAGGTGTAGTTGACAAAGATTTCCCGTGAATGCAACTGAGATTGCAGATGAGACATGTAATGATATCAGCAAATAGTGATGATATTTGTCTGTGTTTGATTACTTATGCCTTACAGCATATTTGTCTGTGTTTTTGATTACTTGTGCCTGACCAGCAGAGGTCATGTGAGAGACAAGCAGTCGAGAGGAGTTTTACTTTCAGTTTGATTCTAGATGCATCACAGCATAGTGTGTTCTGTAAAAAGCTGTAGAAAGTCTTGAACAAGACTTTAGATTAAACAACATTCTCTTTCAGAAATGAGTCTTTATTGAACCCAAAAAGAAAACAAAACAAGATGCGACATAAAAGGACTCAGTGCTGAAAAGAGTCTATGAAAACACCTTGAATGGTTGGACTGATCAGTGGCTGGACACAGAGTTGAAACCATTCCATAACCATCGTACTGAATTGTCTGGTGAGCAAGGTTGTATCAAGTAGGGAAACAGAGTGGTGGCACCTATTTCTTTGAGTTCGGAACCAAAACAAAACATCCCAAAAATTGGTTCAACACCAAAACCTTTTTTAAGGAGATCAGGAAGGCTCCGCAAACCTGTTATTAAACTGAATTTGTAGTTCATTTGTAGGATTTGTCGTTCATTTAAAAGGAAAAAAGCCAGGAGTTTTTGTTATGTGGTACATGAAATGCTAGGAAAGGTGGGACCATAGTTTTGTTGTATTTGAGAGGGGAATACATACTTTTTTTTAAGGGGGAATGCAGTGTAATGTATTATCACATGGTTGGTCACATGGTTTATTATGAACATGCTCAGTTCACCCTGATCTAGTGAAGCAAGCACATGGACTAGCAATTCATCATGTCTCTGTCCTTCATTTGTTCTACCCACATATATTACAGTAAGCTAAAGGAAATATTAGCAAAGATTGTTCAGGCAGCGTCTGGAAACCAAATAACGGGGGCTTGTAAAGTTTTAATTACGGCTTTGCTCCTTTAATTTGTTACAACTTCAAAGCAAAACAAGTTTCAATTGTGTTCTTTCAGGAGCACTATATTTTGTGAAAACTATTATTTTTTTTTACATTAAAATTGTGAGAAGTGCATTTACAAAGTTAATGCATGTTAACTTTTGTGCTTTCGATTATAAAAACTTAAGAGCAGAAATTATGGGGATTCATGCAGCTTAGACCCTTATTAGGCAGAAGCATGAGTCGGAGACTGAGCTGCAACATCGTAGTTCCGACCCTGCACTCCATGCTCGCCTCTAGCAGGGCCTCCGTGCCAGCAACAGAGATTCATGATCTCAGCCCTTTAGTCTTAGCCCATACTAGTAGGGTTACCAACCCTCCCGGATTGCCCTGGAGTCTCCAAGAATGGAAGATTAATCTCCCGGGCACTGTTGTGAGCAACCCGGGAGAAAACAGGGGCGCAGAGTTTGCGGCTGAGGTGTCGCACCTGTGGTTTTCCTGTGAGCAAATGCAAGGGCATTGTCGGACTCAGTCTGCCTCTCTCTCTCTCTCCGTTCAGTGGATGAAAAGTGCAGCCGCAAGCAGCCCTCAGCTCCCACTCCCTCTCCTTTCAGCATTGGAAGCACCTAAAAGCAGCAGCTCCCACTCCTGGAGAGTCTAAGTAATTCTCAGAGATATATGCAGAGAAGTTACAATGAGCCATTCCAGCAGAGTAACATTTCTACGCATTGACAGCACTAAGTGGCTCCTGAAGACTGCCTTCTCCAACAGGGAGGGTTGATGGGCAGTGTCAGCACATGAATGAGCGGACCACAAGTTGGCATTCACAGTGAAAGCAAGTGCAGTTTATATTACCTGAAGAGCTCAGTGATCCAAACTGTCCCACTGTTCTTTTGCTACTTGCTCTCTCAGGCTTCAGAGCTGGCAGATGTAGGAGCAGAGTGCATTTCAATCAGATCAGGTCCCCATCAAAAATGTAATTTTCCTGACAGCATGATTGCCAGGATTAAAAAAAAAGAAAAATCCTTCTCAGATTCAGTAAGCACTCTGGAAACGTTTATCTTACTGAGCTTTGAGTTGTAGTGCAACTGAGTTACAGTGAGCACCACAATCAGGTGTGCAAATACAGCATTGAATCAAATGCGTTTTTACATTTCAAAATTGAGCAGTACATCCAGTTCTTCATTACATGTGGTGAACACTGAAAGTAGATTCTTCTGATGCATAATGTGTTTTTCAATCATTTTCAGTTTAAAAAAGGAGTTACATTCTCTCGGAGCTGTGGGTGAAAGAGAAGCCTGACTGAATCCTAATACAATAGCAAAACACTGCAGATGCTGGAAATCTGACTAAATCCTGTTGGGTATTGTTACTTTAAATATGACTTATTTTTATTCCAGGTTTCATTTAATCAACAGAAGTTATAAAAAATAAAGACCCCTTTCCCTCACACTGTTCCCGCTTATAAGCTGTTCATCTGTAATATCATTACGTTCTGATGAAGAATTATGCCTGACGCATTAACATTTTTCTTTCTTTACAGATGCTGCCTGACTTGCTGAGTGTTTCCAGCAGAATTGATCACCTTCGATTTCTCGGAAATGGTTCGCCATCAGAGAGCGCATCTCTTGATTTCCCGATACCCAGATACCCAGACCACCCTTTCCAGTGAGCAAAAACCTTTTTTTAGGTTCCCGGTGAGCAAAGACACAAAACTACAGTGGACCCAACCTTTGTAAAGTAAATGCAGTAAACATTTGCAAACTGCGGGCAAGCATCATGTGATCAAATGTCATGTGATCGAAAAGCCCATGATCAAAATCATGTGGTCAATTATCGAGTGATCAAATCTCCAGGAATACGTTCAACCAGAGTTGGCAACCCCACATGTTATATGCACAGCTTCACATTGGGTATATTTACTGAGCAGCAAGGTTCAGGTGCAAATATTTAGTGAGCTCATACTGCATTCCTCTGTGCTCTATATTTAGGTAGGTGTTAACTCGTTAAATAGGAATCTATACCCTATAAATATTACCTTCAATGCTAACTGTACTTCTGTAAGGCTGACAGTTACATTTCCCCCCCCTCCAAAAAAAATCTTGGAAAGTTTACAGCATTGTACTATTAGTAATACTGAAGAAACATTTTACCTTGTTGCTCCACCATTGGTTGACATGCCTTCCGCTTCTGAGGCCTTAAACTCTGGAATTCCCTCCCTAAACCTCTCTGCCTCGCTACCTCTCTGTCCTCCTTTAAGACACTCCTTAAAATCTATGGGCTAGATTTTCAGTTGCTTGCGCCAGCAGTTAGCGCCTTAAGAGAAGTGATTTTCGGGCGCTATGCGTGTAGCGCCTGGGCGCAGCGCAGTTTGCGCCCCACCCCAAATTAAGTTGCCCGTTAGCGCCGGCGCAAAGTTTAGCGGCCGCCCGGATGCGCGCGCAGAAAATGACGTCACATCCTCGTGCAACGCCCTTTGGCCGCCCCGAATCCAAACTTCAGTCGGACCGCCCCATTGTGCGGCTGGCGTCCAGAGCGTTTGTAAAATGGAACGCAACACACCCTGGGGAGCGCAAATTAAAGGGCACTCCTCCTGCACTATAAAAGGCAGTCTGCATGTGTTGTGTGGAAGGATCCAGTGTGTTGTTGTGAACGGTGTATTTATGTTTCCCTCCTCCTCCTCCTCCTCCTCCTGTTTTCCCCCCCAGACTCTGCCTTTGAAAAAAACACATGCACCCTTCCCCTTTAAGAGCTCACTGGCACCAGAGTGTCTACTGTGCGCTGCGCCCGAGCTCGGGTGTTGCGCTCTGCACCGCCGGCTTAGCGCCTAAAGGTAGTAGTGGAACGCCTCTTTTAGCGCTCCACCAACCTCTTAGGGCGAAGCCACTGAATTTCCAGCAACGGGGCGCTACTTTGGGGCGGGCGCTAACTTCGGGCGGGCGCTAAGGTTAGCGCCCCAAAACTGTCTATACTGAAAATCTAGCCCTATCTCTTTGACCAAGTTTTGGTCATCTGCCCTAATATCTCCGTATGTGGCTCGGTGTCAAATTTTGTTTTATAACGCTCCTGTGAAGCACCTTGAGACGTTTTACTATGTTAAAGGCGCTATACAAGTTGTTGTTGTATAACGATACCTCTTGTTTGCAATCTGTTGACACTTGGCAGCACAAGAGCATCAAAAGTTTCAGCCTTACACCTGAAATGTTAACTCACCTGCTGTCTCCATAGATGCTGACCGACCTGTTGAGTGTTCCCAGCCTTTCTGTAGCTCTTTCAAAAGTTTCCAGTTATGTATAAATTCTGAGTATTTCAATAATGGCCATGTAGTGAAGGTGGGTGTCTCTTGCAGTAATGTAGTAACCTATTCTTGTACTCTTAATTCAGGTTCTCTCCAAACACTGGTAAATTAGATCTATCAGATGGATTTCTTTTGTTGGATCATCTCCCACACAAACAAGGCTGAGGCTGATAGAGTTCAATTTGTTCCTATTACCACTTGAATGTTTCTATAGAGGTGAAAAACAATAATTGAACATCGAGTCATAACTAATCTTTCCATCAAGCCCATTATTTTCAATGAGGCTCATAAGGATTCTTTCCTCATACAATGGCCTTAGCTATCTGTCTGTGGGAATATGTCTGTAACTGACAGTTAATGCCTATAGTATACTATGTTATTAGATTAATTCAATGAAGTGTTAAATGAAAACAAATGTAAAGAGAAGTTTGATTTCAGAGAATTCCGACCTCCATGATGATCAATATAAAATGCTGCATTTTACTACAGTATTTAGTAGTATCCCACCAACTTCACAGGTGTAACAGCCAGAACAACTTATATAGAGAAGCCTTTATTGTACTGTGAAATGAGTAACAGCGAATTACTAGTGAAACATTGCTTTATGCACATCCTTTGGGGCCTGGGTGAGGTTAAATATGCAAAAAGGTTAGATTGTGAGCATATGTAATGTCCTAATACAAAAGCAAATACTGCGGATGCTGGAAATCCGAAATAAAAACAGAAAATACTGGAAATACTCAACAGGTCAGGCAGAATCTGTGGGGAGAGAACCCGAACCACATTTAAAAAGTACTTGGATGTGCACTTGGGTTGCTCTAACCTGTAGGACTACGGACTAAGAGCTGGGAAGTGGGATTAGGCTGGATAGCTCTTTGTTGGCCGGCGCGGACACGATGGGCCAAAATGGCCTCCTTCCGTGCTGTAACTTTCTATGATTCTATGAAACAGAGTTAACGTTTCAGGTCGATAACCCTTCGTCAGAACTCCACAGATGCTGCCTGACCTGCTGAGTATTTCCAGCATTTTCTGTTTTTATATGTAATGTCCTGTTTAGCTAGAAAAGTCCAAATTACAGAATATGATACCATAAAACTTATTTGATTAAACCAATAGGCAATACAAAATAATAAAGTAGCACAATCTTATCTCTGTAGATGTATGGGTCAGGCATTGCCTTGCATGGAGTTTTTCATACTAAAGGAATACACACACATTTGGACGAATGTAGCTGATACACCAGATGAATGATGAGAGGTGAACATGGTGATGGTTAGATATACAGTGCTTCACTTTATAATGCATCAGTTTAACGAGCATATAGGGCTCACTGCGCACAATTTCATTC
The DNA here is from genome assembly GCF_052327205.1 of Somniosus microcephalus. Classification (NCBI taxonomy): domain Eukaryota; kingdom Metazoa; phylum Chordata; class Chondrichthyes; order Squaliformes; family Somniosidae; genus Somniosus; species Somniosus microcephalus. The sequence continues at coordinate 31,822,758 of NC_140996.1, read as the reverse complement.
ATTAAAACATCCGTACTATATTCATGCGTCCTTGCTTCTTCCCACACAAGCAACTCCATTTTCAAGAGTACCTTTTTAAATTCTGCATTACAACCAAAGGGTCCGAGTGACCTGTGATCAATGATCTCACAGTAAATCAAAATACTTACAAAAAAGGGAGAAATTAAGTTCTTCCATGTTGGAAATCAATCCCAAAATACAAGAGTAGATAATACAGACTTAATAATTTTACCGCCAAGTAGCTCCCAAGTGAAGAGTGCCATTCCAGGCAGTGAGGATATATTTAGCAGTCTAAGTCTTACCTTCCATTTCCCAAATAGATTTAACAGTTTACTGAGTACATCCTGCTGATGAACTAAGAACACCAATTTAGCAATTCTTGGGCAGTGAATCACGTTAACTTCATTTGGTCTGCCAGATTTTATTACTGCCGATAGACAAAAATCAATAAGGTTAATTTAATTTTCTTTCATTTAACAATAAATCTGCAAAATCAAATAAGACCCTGAAAATTGCACAGGCATCGACCCTGGTAGTTGTGCCAGGATTTATGCTGGCAGCTGGCCTTGAACTGGAGTTTGCGGGGTCAGTGGGAGTCCACCACAATAGCATGGGACCAATGAACGTGAAGGGATAATTACTAGTCCTAGCCCCTTTAGGGCTACCCCGGATCAGGCGTATTCCTCAGACATTCACTTTCAACTAAAGTTTGAGGTAGCCGAATCCTAAAGACGATTAATTGGGTCTAAAGGTCTGGACTATCTCTCCCTAAAGGAAAGGAACAACCTGAAAATGTTACCGTCCTCCAGATAGCACTTTTAATAAGTTTAGCTAGACTGTAATGTTCCGGATGTTATGTGGGTCCGGAAAACTCCCCCAGAATGCTACAACTCCTCATCAAAGAGTGTACAGAGATTGAGTTTGCCAGTTTGAAACAGAAGTGTTATGTGAGACAATTCCAGAAATATATAGATTTATTAAAGAACCGACATGTATTTTACAGTTGGTAAGACAATCGCAACATTAACAGTTCCAAAAAGAGAAAGCTTTACAATCATATCAGAGATCCTTATTCTCAAATCTTAACTTCGCTACAGTTTTACAGTTCTTAAAGTTTATTCAGGATATCCACCAAAATCAAATACAGTACCTTGATCCCCGAGATACAAAGGGCTAGATTTTCAGTTTAGGCAGTTTTGGGGCGCTAGCTTTAGCGCCCGCCCGAAGTTAGCGCCCGCCCCAAAGTAGCGCCCCGTTGCCGGGAATTCAGTGGCTTCGCCCTAAGAGGTTGGTGGAGCGCTAAAAGAGGCGTTCCACTACTCTCTTTAGGCGCTAAGCCGGCGGTCCAGAGGGATAGCGCCCAGGCGGGGCGCAGCACGGGTGCGGTCATTTTTGCACTGACAGCAGACCCCGTGGTGCCGACCAGCTCTTAAAGGGGGAAGGGACGAATTAGTCTGCTGCCACGCCCTGCACACTGCAGCCTTGCAAAGAGGCCTCAACACTACTGCTCAGCCCCAGGGAGTCATGGCAACGCCAGAGAAGGCCCGTCAGCGTGCCCTGCGCTTCTCAGAGGGTGATCTGGACATCATGCTCACAGCTCTGGAGGTGAGGCGCAAGATCTTGTTTCCAGACAGTGGGAGGAATCCAACCCACCACGACTACACCAAAGCCTGGAAGCAGATCGCCCAGAGGGTGACATTCACCGGCGAGGCCCCCAGGACCCACACACAATGCCGTAAGAAGTACAACGATCTGACCAGGATTGTGAGGGTGAGTAGCCTTTCCAGTCTCCTCCTCATTCTTGCATGTACACCTGACATGATGGGCAAAGGGACCTGAAAGTCCTTTTGGCCAGCCCTCAGCCAGCAGCATTGGGACAGTCATGAGCATCAAATGGCCATTCGGCACTCTACACTTTGGCCAAGCTATTCCACCATGGGAGGCAGTGCACACTACATCAGGGCTTCACTCTGTCCAAGCTATTCCACCATGGGAGGCAGTGCACACTACATCAGGGCTTCACTCTGTCCAAGCTATTCCACCATGGGAGGCAGTGCACACTACATCAGGGCTTCACTCTGTCCAAGCTATTCCACCATGGGAGGCAGTGCACACTACATCAGGGCTTCACTCTGTCCAAGCTATTCCACCATGGGAGGCAGTGCACACTACATCAGGGCTTCACTCTGTCCAAGCTATTCCACCATGGGAGGCAGTGCTCACTACATCAGGGCTTCACTCTGTCCAAGCTATTCCACCATGGGAGGCAGTGCACACTACATCAGGGCTTCACTGCGCACTTACAGCCCGTCCTTTCTCTTGCAGGCTAAAGTAGCGTTTAATCGCCAGGCCCGTGCCAGGGGTGGCCGCGCCAAGCTGCAGAAGCTCACTCGGCTGGAGGAGCGCGTGTGTGTGCTCATGGGAGCACGTGTGATTGTCCCCACAGCGTGCGGTGTATCCGACCCTCCACTGCCCGGCAATGGTAAGGACCTCGCCTTTTGGCCCTCTCGCGTCGCACTGGCCCATCCGAGCTACCTCCTTTGCCACTGTCCCACCAATGCGCTGAATCCCACCAGTCCTAACTCCCTCGCTGACGCCGTCTCCTCACTCTGAAGCTACTCTTGTGCATTCCTGCTTTCAGCTGGTGACGACCAGGACCCTGAGGCTGCCAGTGACAGCACCTCCAACCAGGAGGAGGAGGAGGAGCAAGCCGGAACTTCGGGGGAACAGTCACGTCCCGCAGGAGAGGAGGAAATGCTCGACACCTCCTCACTGGACGAGTGCCTGGAGGAACTGTCGCAGGGCAATGCAGCTTCTGGGACCAGTGGCGTCCAGCCACCCAGCAGCCGTGCGCGTGGCCCGCGGCCTTCCCCCCAAAGGGGGGAAGGATCAGAGGGGAGTGCTGCTGCTCGGCACACTCGCCGTCACCAACGCGGCAAGGGTCCCCTAGTTCGGCCCCCTCCTCCCCAGCGGGAGAGTCGCGACTCCAGTCCGGACACCTTCACTTCGGAGGAGGTGCGGAAGCTCGATCAGATGGCCGACGACTCGGACCGGCGCCACACGGAGCTCATGAGCGTGGTGGGGCGCATGCCTGAGGCCATCGAGTCGCTGGCGACCAGTGTGCGCGAGTTCGGGGCAGCAACTGCCGCGACTGGCCGCATGCTAACTGATGCCGTCAAGACCCTGGCGGATGTGATGCGCGCGCACACCAGGACCACAGGGCCACTCACTGCTGCCACACGCGCTGTCTCAGGCAGGCATCGCCAGGGCAGGCGCCGCGCTGGACCATCCCAGCAAGCCGGCCGTCGGCTGATTGCTGCGGATCCTGCAGTGCGGGCCCGGCCGAGTGCCACCGCGCCACAGCACCAGCCAGCGCATCCCAGACGCCAGCTGGCCCACATTGCACCATCCGTCGCCGCCATTCCCCCTCTGGGGCGTCAAGGGCAAGCGGCTGCAGCTGATGGTGGCCAGGCTCAGGCGCGCCACTCAGGAGACGGCCCCTCGAGGCCCAAACGCCGTGTAGGCCGCCCCCCAGCGGCATCTGGCGGAAGGGCATCTGAGCCTCAGGCGCCTTCCCCCAGCCTCGCAGCAGCCACTGGGCAGAGCTTGCGAAGGAGCAGCAGGCAGGGCAGGGGAGGCAAAATGCTGGCCAAGGTCTCGCCCTCGCGGGCCACTCAGTAGAGGGTGTGGCCAGCTTTCCTTTAATATGGCGGTGGCCATCTTTATTTTGCCCATGGTTGTGCTTTTGGAGGGCTTTTTTTTTGCGTTAGGCCGACGTTGAGGCCCGGTTTCAATAAAGGTGGAGTGGCTCCTCCCCAGTTTGTGGGAGTGAGTCGTTTGTTGGGCTTTTTGTGGGGCCCGTTTATTGTTTTTGGGGATTCATGTGGGAAGGGCTTTTCATTTTTGTTTAATAAAAAATTATCTTTATTCATGCAGTCTCCATGGTTGTTCTTCTTAGTGTTTGTTGGCTTCGCCGGCTGAGGGCTTGCGGAGCGGCTGCATTCATCTTCCCTCATGGCCCCTGGCCATTCCCTGACAGGGGGCTTAGAAGTACCGTGTAATAAGGTGGCGTCGTGCGGCCCTTGGCCCTGGTCGCTCCCTCCTGGGAACGTACTCCTGCTCCTCCTCCTCCTCCTCCTCCTCCTCCTCATGCTCCTCCTGCTCCTCCTCCTGAGGTGCTGGTCCAACGTCAGGTGGCAGTGCCTGAGTCCTGCGGATAGCCAGGTTGTGTAGCATGCAGCAAACCACCACAAATTGGGAGACCCGGTCCGGCGAATACTGGAGAGCTCCTCCGGAGCGATCAAGGCAGCGGAACCGCTGCTTGAGGACCCCAATAGTTAGCTCGATGATGTTGCGGGTGGTTTGATGGCTCTCGTTGTAGGCCTCTTCAGCAGCGGTCCTGGGCGCGCGGAGCGGGGTCATGAGCCAGGTGCACAAAGGATAGCCTTTGTCCCCGAGTAGCCATCCTCTTGGGGGAGGCTGTGCCTGGAACATGTCATGCACAGTACTCTGCCGCAGGATAAAGGCATCGTGGCTGCTGCCTGGGAAGCTGGCATTGACTGCCATGATGCGCTGCTTGTGGTCACAGACCAGCTGCACATTCAGAGAATGGTAGCCCTTCCTGTTGCGATACTGCTCGCCATGCTCCAGAGGGGCCCGCAAAGCCACATGCGTACAGTCAATGGCGCCCTGCACCAAGGGGAATTCCCCGAGTCTGGAAAATCCCAATGCGCGCTGATGCTGGCTCTCCAGGGCCATGGGGAAGGAGATGAATTGGCTTCTCCTTCTGAACAGTGCTTCGGTCACCTGGCGGATGCAGCGATGCGCGCCGTACTGGGAGATGTTTGCTATGTCCCCAGCAGCGTATTGGAAGGAGCCGGTGGCATAGAAGTTCAATGCCACTGTCACCTTCACTTCCACCGACAGAGACGTCCTGCACCTGAGCTTTGGCCGCAGATCTCGGCGAAGCAGGTGGCAGATCTCTGCAATCACCCCCTTCCGGAATCGGAGCCTTTTAACACATCGCGCGGCACTCATGTTTAGGTAGGAGCGCTGCTGGCGGTATAGCCTGACTGGGTAAGGCCTACGTGGCCGACGCCTGTAGCCCCCTCTGCCTCTAGCCAGGGCTGCCCCTCTCACAATACGTCTGCGAGCCCTACGGACATGGAGCTGCAGCTCCGCGTTGGCACCCCATGCAACCCCCATCAAATCCTGGCAAACACTCTAATTTCCAAATGGCCACTTGCAGCGCTGTTGCCTGAGTCCAAAAATACCTGGCTCTTGCTGCTTGAAACCAGTTAGCTATCCTCCTTGTTGTGTCTCCAGAAATGCGTTGCACAAGACTGTTTTCTGAAATAATGGATGGCCTTTATACTGGAGAGGACGTTCCCTTTAATTAGCGCCCCCCGGGGCCCGCGCTGGTTGTGTTGCGTTCCTTTTTCCAAACGCTCCGGCCGCCCGCCGCACAATGGGGCGGTCCGACTGAAGTTTGCAATCGGGGCGGCCAAAGGGCGTTGCACGAGGATGTGACGTCATTTTCTGCGCGCGCATCCGGGCGGGCGCTAAACTTTGCGCCGGCGCTAACGGGCAACTTAATTTGGGGCGGGGCGCAAACTGCGCTGCGCCCGGGCGCTACACGCATAGCGCCCGAAAATCACTTCTCTTAAGGCGCTAACTGCTGGCGCAAGCAACTGAAAATCTAGCCCCATGTCTCTACCTTAGGTGTTCAAAGCTTACCATAAAAAACGGTGTAACAGCAGGTGCATTTCATTTGAAGTCATTTTTATTAAGGCCTTCTGTTTGCGTCTCTTTACGAAGTGTAAATTAGAACACCTCAACCAGGGTGATCTATGCAACTCTAAGTCACCTCAGTTGGTTGCAATACAGACTCGTGTCTCTCCTCCATGGGTGTTCTAAGCTTACCATAAAAACAGTGTGACAGCAGGTGTTTCTTTTACTTGATGTCATTTTTACAAAGGCATATGTTTCTTAATGTTATGTGCGTCTTTACGAAGTGTAACTTAGAACACCTTAACCAGGATGCACCATTGTCTTCTTTCCAAAGATTCAGACCATCAGGAGCCTCCAACCTTCTGTTTCAACAAGGCCATTGACTCAGTGTCAACAACCATCCCATCCCCATAGCCAGAATGCTGTTAACAATACGGCTTCTCCATTGTTAGGTTTTTAGATTTCCAGACCCAGTTTATCATGTTTAAATAAGGCCAGAATTCTTTCATAGAATGGTGTATTTTTCTGAATAGGTTTTATGGCTTATTCCTTCACAAACGGAAGTGCCATTCAGAGAGCTACATTTGGTGCTTAGCTTCCCCATGTGCCAGGACTGGGCAGGTGCAATTGTCCAGGATCCTCCCCACCTTGCCCCCCGCCCCCAGCCCAGCCACAGTTCCAAGCAGCGCCCAACCAAGGAGAATGATCAAAGATAAAGTTAAAAAAATCTCCACAGGGCCAAGTCATCACCTGTTGTGTTCAAATGCACCCTGTGGAGACTGCTATATCTCACCTCTTTTGTCATCCTGGGCACCACTGAAACTCTGAATCCCAATTGAGGGTCAGTAGCAGGAACCTTGCAAATTAGAGGCCTAGAAATTCCCTACCTTAGCGCCACCCATTTACGCCGCTATCCTGGAGAAAAATGGCGGTCGCCACTCTAACGCCCTTCCCTGGTGTGGGATTCAGTAGCCGCCATTATTGTGAGGGTCTTAGTCATGCAGATAGCAACGTTGGCCCTGGAGATGTAAATGGGCAGAGAGTGATGTCAGTCAACATGCAACGACAACTTGACACCACGTCTGCGAAGTTCGACCTTAGCGTTGAGTCCTAAGCTCGCTTTAAAAAGGCACCATTCAGCAGGCTGACAGAGACGCTGTCAGCACTTCTGAAAGGGACACACACACCTTTCAGGTAACTTTGCATTTAAGCTTTTGGACTGGATTCTTTTTATTTTATTGAAGTAGTGGCTTGGTGCAATACATGTTAAAAGGTTTTTAAGTTTGCAGGGACTGCTGCTGGATGCTTGCAAGGCTTCGGATGGTAAAGGAAGGCCTCTGAGAAGACAGAAAATGCTGGAAATACTCAGCAGGTCAGGCAGCATCTGTGGAGAGAGAAATAGAGTTCATGTCTCAGATCGAGATGTTACCTGACCTGCTGAGTATTACCAGAATATTAAGCTTTTATTTCAGATTTACAGTATCCACTCACAGAGGAAAGAGGAAAATGCAGAGGAGGAAGATGCAGATGAGGAAGATGCAGAAGAGGAGGAAGCAGAAAAGGAGGAAGCAGAAGAGGAAGAAGCATAAGGAAGGATGCAACCCAGACAACCCATTTCTGGCTGGAGTATCCGGGATAGAATGCTCTGCCTGCGGTACCAGTGACCACAACCCCAATTCCCCTTTCAACATTTGTCCCACACCTTACCTTCCCTCTGTTATTAACTATCAGTGTTCTCTTGGCCAAAATGCTAAAATAAAAGCAAACACAAAGCAAACTTTCCAATCCAACTTTATAGATCTATCCATCCAATATGACATCAAGAAATCAACTCATCACCATTATGCATTTCCTTAGTGACTGTCTTGTGTGCCTTTGATGACATCCTACTGATGTCATGCAGTACTACCCCAGTGGCTGCAGCATGGCTGGTGAAAGGCTGCTAACTTTCAGTGGGGGACACTGCAGATGGCATTGCATGGCAACCTTGAGGAGCTGGGAGTGTGAAATCGAGTGACGGTGTTTTTTCTTCTTCTTCTTCTTCTTCTTCTTGGTCAACCAGTGGCTGGACAGGCTGCTTTTCTTGGGTGTCTGAAATGAGGAAGACACAAAGGTGGAGTTGTGGTGAGGGGAAGGTGGGAAAGCAAGAGGTGCATGCGAGAAGGAGGCTAACTTAGGATACCAGCATCTTATATCCTTTCAGCCCCGCTGCTGGCAAGGGCTCAGCCATGCCCCTGCCAAGAATGGCCAGCACCTTCTCCTTCAAGGGGGTGAGTTGAAGCTGGAATAGGAGGCGTGCCTCGTGTTTGATGGAGATTTCTGTTAGGTGAGTGATTTGGGGGGAAGGGGGGAAGTCGTGCATTGAGCAGTGTATAAGGCTAGTGGTACAGTTGGTAAGAGACGGCTTTTGAAGATGCATTCACTGACCTTGACCACTTATCTGAGGTCATGAAATTTATTTGTGCTGTGTGCAAGACCCTGGGTTCCCCTTCCCTAGCTTGCTGAGCCATTTGTGTTAGTCTTGAAGCATTTTTCCCATTTTTTTTTAGTTGTGGAAGGCAATTCAGCTTTATAAGAGCTGAAGACTCCCATTTGGGAATTCTTTTTAATGCTTTTTTTTCAGAAGGCAGTTCAGATGTAAGTACTAAAAACTGCCTATTTTGCACGATTTTATTTATTTTTTCATTTCAGAAGGCAGTTCCCCTTTAAGAGACCAAACTGCTTTCTAAAATGACAGCCTCACTTTAACAGAAGGCTGTTCTTGCTACAATGATGCTACGGCCACGCTACATTGGGGCGTCCAGCCAGCACGAACGCCACCAGATCGGCGTAGCATGGTAAGTTTAGTGCTGGGCTAATGTTAATTAGCCACCAGTGCCAATTTAGCGGTCCTGCCAGCGCCACCATTTTCAACGGCCATTAACATCGGCCCATGGTGGCACCAGGCAGGTGTTTAGCGATATTGAATTTTTAACCTAGACAGTCCTTGGGCAAAAAATTCGGAACCATAGCACCCGTTTTTGGCCCCTACAAATGTCCTTATAGGTGCAAAATGGCGTCCGTGTCGCCACGCACACTTATGGGGCGAATCGCACTGGACGCCATATTGGTGAAGGCCTTAGTGCTCGTGCAGTGAATGTCCACCGGAAGTATGCAGAGCAGGCAGACCATGACATCATGCCAGCGCTGCCATTTTGGAGCTCAACACTCCAGCTAATGCCCTCTCTTAAGCTCGCATGACTGAACACGCATTCAGCAGCAGGAAGGCCCCTCCCCCACAGGTGCTATTTAAAGGGATCATCAACTACTTACAGGTTAGTTGCTGGTTGATTTCTTCTGACTTTAGGCATGATTCTACAAGTGTTTGGTGCTTTCTATAGTTGTTTCAAGCTGCTAAAGTCTACAGGGAGTGGGGGGGCAGGTGCTGAAGAACTTTTTCCTGGGTTCAAGGCTTCTGCACAAACCACTTGCTGCCAGACCTGGGTGCACTAGTAGGAATTCCCCATGGAATTCAACATGACTTAACGAATGAGCAGAGGACATGCAGAGCAGGTCAAGCTGCTGGAGGAGGGAGGAGAGGGGGGAGAAAGACTCTCAGCAGGAGGCCATATCTACCCAATGTGTTCAGGGAGCAATTCTCCTACCTGAACCAGAGCAAGGAACAATGTGTGAGACATCTGTGCTTCAGTAAGGATGTCGTCACTGTAATCTGCCACCTGCTGCAGCCACAACTGCAACTTCAGAGCAGGGCGAGGACCGCATTGCCAGTGGCTGTGAAGGTGACTGTTGCGATGAATGTTTATGCATTGGGCTCCTTCCAGGAGCTGGATTTCCCAGTTTGCCATCCACTGTTGCATAAGGGAGGTCACTGATGCTCTCTATTCAAAGAGAGCTGACTACATTCCATTCTCTCTTGCCAGAGAGCAGCAGGCAGAGCAAGCACACGGCTTTGCTATGACTGCAGCCTTCCCCGTGGTGCAGGCTGCCATTGACTGCACGCACATCGCTTTGCAAGCATGCATGTCAACTCTGCCACATACAGGAACTGAAAGGGATTCTACTCCCTCAACATCCAGCTGGTGTGCGACAATAGGCAGCGAATCATACAGGTCAATGCCAGGTACCCTGGCAGCAGTCATGATGCCTTCATTCTGCAGCAGTCCGCTGTGCCACCTGCATTGGAGCCACTATGACAAACCAAAGGGTGGATACAGGGCAACAAGGGTTATCCACTGACAACATGACTCTTGACTCATGCACACGTGCGCAGCATGCATTTATGAAAGCCATGTTGCCACGAAATGTGATAGAGCAGACCATTGGTGTGCTGAAACAATGCTTCGACTGCTTGGACTGCTCATGAGCAGCCATGCAGTACTCTGCAGAGTGTGCGTTAAGATTTGTGGTGGTCTGCTGCATGTTCGCCATCATGAGGGCCCAGCCCTTGCCACCAGCCATACGATGACCAGCTGAGGAGCAGGAGCAGGAGGAGGCGGAAGAGGAAGAGGAAGAAGAGGAGGATGAGGAAGCGGAAGGGAGGAGGTGAACTAGACAGCCCCTTTCTGGTCGGGTTGTCTGTCAAGAACTCATCTGAGTGCAAGACCAGTAACCTCAACCTCAATTCCCCATTCATCAACAGTCCCACATCTTACCATCTCTCTGTCACTGAACATTACAGCATCTGCTTGGCCTCCACAAAATAAATATTCCAAACCAAATTTATAAATCAAATCATGCCATATTGCATAGAAACGTAAACTAATCACCCTTGTGCATTCTCCTAGTGCCTGTCTTCCATGTGCCTTTGCTTGTTCCTTTGCCGTGCTACCCCAGTGGCTGCAGCATGATTGGTGGAAGGCTGCTGAATTTCAATGGGGGAGGCTGCAGATGGCCTTGGAGGATGACCTTGAGCAGTCCTGGGCCTAGAAGGCCCAGCTCCAGACTACACCATCTCGGCATGTGTGACAGCAGTCTGGGCTGACTGGCTGACAGGCAACAGCAAGGGCACTGGTGGAGTGCCAGTGGTGGGAGGACGAATGCTGTCACCCTGAGAGAGGACAGCAGGTTTGTGCTCCACAGCACCACTGCCAGTCCCCGGGGTGGCACATCAGCAATCCTAGTAATCTGTTGGGGGACAGATTGCTGGACTGCTGTGACATCCTGCAAACCTCTTTGAACAATGAAATCCAGTGCCATGAGGGCAGCCACTCTGAGCTTCCACTGCATCACTCAGACGTTGGGTGGCTGCTGCTTGTGCTGCTCTGGAAGCTGAGACATTGACCATCAGACACTGCATCATGGTTGGGTCCACAAGTGTGCTAATGGAGTTGGCCACCACTTCCACGCTGGAAAGGATGGGCTCAAAGCTCTGTGCAAAGTCAAGTGCCAAGTTCGTGCCGGACTACTCCATGCCCCTTGAGGCTTTCTGGCAGGCTTGCCAATGCACCAAGCATTTCATTATGATTACCCATCATCCTTTTTCTCTAGCCTGCCCCATTGAAGTGCTCATCTGAGTCCTCTGCAGCAAAACTTGTGTGTGACCGCGCCTTCCGGCGAGCTGGCACCTGCACTATCCTTACCCCTGCCCTGGCTGTAGGCCACTTGTTCCCAGTGTCTCACCATGTGCAGATACTGCCTCTATGCTATCCTCTAAGTTATGTGCAGTGTCATTATCTGAGCTGGTGACTGCGACTGTGAAATCGAGTGATGGTGTGTCTTCATCTTCACTATCTTCCTGCTCTTCTACCGCTGCCTGGTCAGGTTGCAGTTCTATGGTATCTGAAAGGAGAATGGCACATGGGTAAGGTTATAGAGTCATAGGCCTAGAAATTCAGTATAGCCACTTTTGGGGCGCTAAAGTCGGGCGGCCGCTAAAGTTTGCCCCCGGCGCAAAGCCGCGCCCCCTTCGCCGATATTCAGTCGCATCGCCCCAAGAGGTTGCTGCTGCGCTAAAACAGGCGATGCACGACTATCTTTAGGCGCTAAGCCGGCGGTGCTGAGTGATACCCCCGAGGCCGGGCGCAGCGCAGGTGCGGCGAGTTCTTGATTGACGGCAGACACTCTGGCGCCGGTCAGCTCTTAAAGGGGGAGGGTCGATTTGTTTGCCTGCCACGCCCTGCACACTGCAGCACTCAACCTAGGCCTGACCACTTCAGCTTCATCTGCACAACGCCCAGGGCAATGGAGAAGGCCAGGGAGAGAGCGCAGCGCTTCAGCGACGGTGACCTGAGGCTGCTGGTTGGCGGAGTGGAGCGCAGGCGCCATGTTCTGTTCCCAGAAGGTGGCAAGAGGCCGCTGCCCAGCGCCTACCGGAAAGCCTGGAGGGAGGTCTCCAACAGGGTGTCTTCCAACAGCGTGGTTGCCAGGACTCCTGTGCAATGCCGGAAGAAGTTCAACGACCTCACTCGGGTTGTCAGGGTGAGTACCCTTTCCAGTGTCCTCCTCATCCCTGCATGTGCACCTCACTTTATGGGCAAAGGGACTTGAAAGCCCAAATGGCCAGCCCTCATCCAGCAGCTATGGGACTGGCATGCAAATCACTTGCACATTCAGCACTTTACACACTGTACAAGCTATTCGACCATGGGAGGCATTGCAGACAAGATCAGGGCTTCACACTGTACTTAGATGCCGTCCTTTCTCTTGCAGGCCAAGGTGGCGCACAATTGGCGCAACCGAACTGAGACCGGGGGAGGCCGTCCTGACCTCAAAGAGCTCTCCGACCTCGACCAGCGTGTGGAGCGCATTATGGCAGGCCGGCTGATTGGCCCCGTCGCCAGTGGAGATGCCGACCCTGTTCTGGGCACCAATGGTAAGGGCATCACCTTTTTGACCTCTCTCGTTCCACTTGCGCCTCAGATCAGCATCCTTTGCCACTGTCCGACCAATGCAGTGAATGGCAGCACTCATGCCTCCCTCGCTGCCGCCCTGTCCTCACTCTAAAGCTACTCTTGTGCCTTCCTGCTTTCAGATGGTGATTCGCCAGGTGAGGAGGCGGGCCCTCAAGCTGCCACTGTCAGCCCTTCGGAAGACGAGGAGGAGGAAGAGGAAGCCGGCCCATCAGTGCCACCCTCAGCCGCGCCAGCCCATGGCGATGTAGGGGACACGTCTTCCCTGGAGGGGAGCCGGGGGGAAGGGTCGGACGAGAGTGAAGCTCCGGGGCCCAGCAGCCTGCAGCAACACGGGAGGGGTGGGGAAGCTCGGCGGACTTCTCCCCAGAGGGTGACTGCGGCCTCCAGTCCTGCGACGGTCAGCGCAGAGGAGGTGTGCCTCCTAGAGGAAATGGCCGTCCAGGCTGAGCGCAGGCACACTGAGCTCATGGCTGCAGTGGCAAGGATGCCTGACTCCATAGAGTCTCTGTCAAGGAGTGTGCAGCAATTCGGAGCAGCACAGGCCAGGAGTCTGGAACAATTCAGTGCAGCACAGGCCAGGAGTCTGGAACAATTCAGTGCAGCACAGGCCAGGAGTCTGCAGGACTTCGCAGCAGCACAGTCGGCTTCTAGCCAAGTGCTCAGTCGTGCCGTCCATTCACTGGCTGGTGTCATGCGGACACAGACCAGGGCCACACGGGCACTAACTGCTGCCACCCTCGCTGGATCAGCCAGGCATCGCCAGGGCACTCGCCGCGCAGCAGCAGCCCAGCAGTCTGTTCTTCAGCTGTTTGCTGCGCATGCTGCAGTGCTGGCCCGTGCGAGTGCCAATGTCTCAGGCGACCAGCGAGCACCTGCGATCTGCAAGGTTGCCACCATTCCTGCAGCCGACACTGCCATTCCGCCATTGCAGCTGCCACGAGCTGCTGGACAGACTGCTGCCGCCCAGCCAGTGTTGGAGCAGTCAGCAGCCGGCCACTCCAAGGTCAGAGCTGGTGCAGGCCGACCCCCAAGGGCATCTGCCGTCTCACCATCTGCCCCTCAGCAGCCTTCCCCCAGCCTTGCTGCAGCCACTGGGCTCCCATTGAGGAGGAGCAGCAGGGCGGGCAGGGGCCAGGCAAGGATGCGCAAGGCATCGCCCTCGCAGGGCAAAAAGTAGAGGTATGCACAAATGCCTGGTGCTTGTTGGAAGGCCGAGACTGGTGCAGTTGTTTTTGTGTAAGGCCGAGACTGGTGTCTTGCTTTCTTTTTGTAAGGCCGAGACTGGTAGTTTTGTGTTTTTGGAGGGGGCTTCTCCACATGAGCATGTAATGTGGGAAGGGCAGAGGTTTTCAATAAATTATTGTTGTTAAATTGCAGTGTGCATGGTTTTTTGGTTAAGTCCTGGTTGCCCTGCTCGGCTGAGGGCTTGTGGAGCGGCTACATTCATCTGCTGACATTGGCACAAGCCATTCCCTGAGAGGGGGCCTAGAACCGACGTTTAATAAGCCGGTGACGGGCGGCCCTTGCACTTTGTGCCTCCCTCCTGTGCTGGTCCTCCTCCTCCTCCTCCTGCTCCTCCTCCTGAGGTGGTCCTCCAATCTCTGGTGGCAGTGCCTGAGTCCTGCGGATAGCCAGGTTGTGCAGCATGCAGCAAACGACCACGAAATGGGAGACTCGCTCCGGCGAATACTGTAGGGCTCCACCGGAACGATCCAGACAGCGGAACCGTTGCTTCAGGATGCCGATTGTTTGTTCGATGATGTTCCTGGTCGCTTGATGGCTCTCGTTGTATCCCTCTTCAGCAGGGGTGCTGGGCGCACGGAGCGGGGTCATCAGCCAGGTACACAAAGGATAGCCTTTGTCCCCGATAAGCCATCCTCGTGGGTGAGGCTGTGCCTGGAACATGTCTGCCACAGAAGTCTGTCGCAGGATGAAGGCATCGCGGCTGCTGCCTGGAAAGCGGGCATTGACAGCTAGGATGAGCTGCCGGTGGTCACACACCAGCTGGACGTTGAGCGAATGGTAGCCCTTCCGGTTGTGGTAATCCTCGGCATTCTCCAGAGGTGCCCGCAAAGCCACATGCGGCAGTCAATGGCGCCCTGCACCATGGGGAAGCCCGCGAATGCTGCAAAGCCCATTGCACGCTGTTGCTGCTTGGCAAGGGCCATGGAGAAGGAGACGAACAGACGTCTCCTTTTGAAAAGGGCATTGGTCACCTGGTGGATGCAGCAATGCACGGCGAACTGGGAGATGTTGGCAATGTCCCCAGTAGCGGATTGGAAGGAGCCGGTGGCATAGAAGTTGAGAGCCACCGTCACCTTCACTTCCACTGACAGAGACATCCTGCTCCTCAGCTGTGGCTGCAGATCACCGCCAAGCAGCTGGCAGATCTCTGTGACCACATCCCTTCTGAATCGCAGCCTCCGAACACACTGCTCGTCAGACATGTTGAGATAGGAGAACTGCTGGCGGTATACCCTGGGTGGGTAAGGCCTCCTTTCCCGACGCCTGTTGCCCCCTCTCCGTCTAGCCAGGGCTGCCACTCTCTCACGGCGTCTGTGAGCCCTTTGGATGTAATTGAGAAAGCCAGCGTTGACACCCATTGCAGCCCCCATAATATGCTGGCAAACAATGAGATGTCAATGAAGGCAAAGACTAGTGGAAAGCTGTGGCCTGAAGCCATAAGTACCTGTCCGAGTGTTGGGCCAAAGCAGAAAGCTCTCTACCTTGGTCTCTCTCCAAAGATCCGTTTCACAAGAAGGAGTGCTGCGAAATGGCAGCCTTTTATAGTGCAGGAGGAGTGCCCTTTAATTTGCGCCCCCCGCGCCCCGCATCGGCTGAGCACCGTTCCACTCTAACAGTCACTAGGGGCGCCAGGCGCACAATGGGGCGGCGCGACTGAAGTTCCAGTTGGGGGCGCACAAAGGGCGTTGCACGAGGAAATGACGTCATGATCTGCGCGCGCAGCTGAGCGCGCGCAAAGACTTTGCGCCGCCGCTAAATCTCTAGTGAAGTTGGGGCGAGGCACAGATCGCGCTGCGCCCGGGCGCTAGCCGCCTAGCGCCCGACATCTACTCCTCCTAAGGCGCTAACGGCTGGCGCAACCAACTGAATTTCTAGTCCATAGAGTCATAGGCCTAGAAATTCAGTATAGCCACTTTTGGGGCGCTAAAGTCGGGCGGCCGCTAAAGTTTGCGCCCGGCGCAAAGTCGCGCCCCCTTCGCCGATATTCAGTCGCATCACCCCAAGAGGTTGCTACTGCGCTAAAACAGGCGATGCACGACTATCTTTAGGCGCTAAGCCGGCGGTGCTGAGCGATGCCCCCGAGGCCGGGCGCAGTGCAGGTGCGGCGAGTTCTTGATTGACGGCAGACACTCTGGTGCCGGTCAGCTCTTAAAGGGGGAGGGTCGATTTGTTTGCCTGCCACACCCTGCACACTGCAGCCCTCAACCTAGGCCTGACCACTTCAGCTTCACCTGCACAACGCCCAGGGCAATGGAGAAGGCCAGGGAGAGAGCGCAGCGCTTCAGCGACGGTGACCTGAGGCTGCTGGTTGGCGGAGTGGAGCGCAGGCACCATGTTCTGTTCCCAGAAGGTGGCAAGAGGCCGCTGCCCAGCACCTACCGGAAAGCCTGGAGGGAGGTCTCCAACAGGGTGTCTTCCAACAGCGTGGTTGCCAGGACTCCTGTGCAATGCCGGAAGAAGTTCAACGACCTCACTCGGGTTGTCAGGGTGAGTACCCTTTCCAGTGTCCTCCTCATCCCTGCATGTGCACCTCACTTTATGGGCAAAGGGACCTGAAAGCCCTAATGGCCAGCCCTCATCCAGCAGCTATGGGACTGGCATGCAAATCACTTGCACATTCAGCACGTTACACACAGTACAAGCTATTCGACCATGGGAGGCATTGCAGAAAAGATCAGGGCTACACACTGTCAGGGCAAGTCCACCATGGGAGGCATTGCAGACAAGATCAGGGCTTCACACTGTACAAGCTATTCGACCATGGGAGGCAGTGCAGACAAGATCAGGGCTTCACACTGTACTTAGAGGCCGTCCTTTCTCTTGCAGGCCAAGGTGGCGCACAATCGGCGCAACCGAACTGAGACCGGGGGAGGCCGTCCTGACCTCAAAGAGCTCTCCGACCTCGACCAGCATGTGGAACGCATTATGGCAGGCCGGCTGATTGGCCCCGTTGCCAGTGGAGATGCCGACCCTGTTCTGGGCACCAATGGTAAGGGCATCACCTTTTTGACCTCTCTCGTTCCACTTGCGTCTCAGATCAGCATCCTTTGCCACTGTCCGACCAATGCAGTGAATGGCAGCACTCATGCCTCCCTCGCTGCCGCCCTGTCCTCACTCTAAAGCTACTCTTGTGCCATCCTGCTTTCAGATAGTGAATCGCCAGGTGAGGAGGCGGGCCCTTAAGCTGCCACTGTCAGCCCTTCGGAAGACGAGGAGGAGGAAGAGGAAGCCGGCCCATCAGTGCCACCCTCAGCCGCGCCAGCCCATGGCGATGTAGGGGACCCGTCTTCCCTGGAGGGGAGCCGGGGGGAAGGGTCGGAGGAGAGTGAGGCTCCGGGGCCCAGCGGCCTGCAGCAACGCGGGAGGGGTGGGGAAGCTCGGCGGACTTCTCCCCAGAGGGTGAGTGCGGCCTCCAGTCCTGCGACGGTGAGCGCAGAGGAGTTGCGCCTCCTAGAGGAAATGGCCGTCCAGGCTGAGCGCAGGCACACTGAGCTCATGGCTGCAGTGGCAAGGATGCCTGACTCCATAGAGTCTCTGTCAAGGAGTGTGCAGCAATTCGGAGCAGCACAGGCCAGGAGTCTGGAACAATTCAGTGCAGCACAGGCCAGGAGTCTGGAACAATTCAGTGCAGCACAGGCCAGGAGTCTGCAGGACTTCGCGGCAGCACAGTCGGCTTCTAGCCAAGTGCTCAGTCGTGCCGTCCATTCACTGGCTGGTGTCATGCGGACACAGACCAGGGCCACATGGGCACTAACTGCTGCCACCCTCGCTGGATCAGCCAGGCATCGCCAGGGCACTCGCCGCGCAGCAGCAGCCCAGCAGTCTGTTCTTCAGCTGTTTGCTGCGCATGCTGCAGTGCTGGCCCTTGCGAGTGCCAATGTCTCAGGCGACAAGCGAGCACCTGCGATCTGCAAGGTTGCCACCATTCCTGCAGCCGACACTGCCACTCCGCCATTGCAGCTGCCACGAGCTGCTGGACAGACTGTTGCCGCCCAGCCAGAGTTGGAGCAGTCAGCAGCCGGCCACTCCAAGGCCAGAGCTGGTGCAGGCCGACCCCCACGGGCATCTGCCGTCTCGCCATCTGCCCCTCAGCAGCCTTCCCCCAGCCTTGCTGCAGCCACTGGGCTCCCATTGAGGAGGAGCAGCAGGGCGGGCAGGGGCCAGGCAAGGATGCGCAAGGCATCGCCCTCGCAGGGCAAAAAGTAGAGGTATGCACAAATGCCTGGTGCTTGTTGTAAGGCCAAGACTGGTGCAGTTGTTTTTGTGTAAGGCCGAGACTGGTGTCTTTCTTTCTTTTTGTAAGGCCGAGACTGGTGTCTTTCTTTCTTTTTGTAAGGCCGAGACTGGTAGTTTTGTGTTTTTGGAGGGGGCTTCTCCACATGAGCATGTAATGTGGGAAGGGCAGAGGTTTTCAATAAATTATTGTTGTTAAATTGCAGCGTGCATGGTTTTTTGGTTAAGTCCTGGTTGCCCTGCTCGGCTGAGGGCTTGTGGAGCGGTTACATTCATCTGCTGACATTGGCACAAGCCATTCCCTGAGAGGGGGCCTAGAACCGATGTTCAATAAGCCGGCGACGGGCGGCCCTTGCACTTTGTGCCTCCCTCCTGTGCTGGTCCTCCTCCTCCTCCTCCTGCTCCACCTCCTGAGGTGGTCCTCCAATCTCTGGTGGCAGTGCCTGAGTCCTGCGGATAGCCAGGTTGTGCAGCATGCAGCAAACGACCACGAAATGGAAGACTCGCTCCGGCGAATACTGTAGGGCTCCACCGGAACGATCCAGACAGTGGAGCCGTTGCTTCAGGACGCCGATTGTTTGTTCGATGATGTTTCTGGTCGCTTGATGGCTCTCGTTGTATCCCTCTTCATCAGGGGTGCTGGGCGCACGGAGCGGGGTCATCAGCCAGGTACACAAAAAAGATAGCCTTTGTCCCTGATAAGCCATCCTCGTGGGTGAGGCTTTGCCTGGAACATGTCTGCCACAGAAGTCTGTCGCAGGATGAAGGCATCGTGGCTGCTGCCTGGAAAGCGGGCATTGACAGCTAGGATGAGCTGCCTGTGGTCACACACCAGCTGGACGTTGAGCGAATGGTAGCCCTTCCGGTTGCGGTAATCCTCGGCATTCTCCAGAGGTGCCCGCAAAGCCACATGCGTGCAGTCAATGGTGCCCTGCACCATGGGGAAGCCTGCGAATGCTGCAAAGCCCATTGCACGCTGTTGCTGCTTGGCAAGGGCCATGGAGAAGGAGACGAACTGATGTCTCCTTTTGAAAAGGGCATTGGTCATCTGGCGGATGCCGCAATGCACGGCGAACTGGGAGATGTTGGCAATGTCCCCGGTAGCGGATTGGAAGGAGCCGGTGGCATAGAAGTTGAGAGCCACCGTCACCTTCACTTCCACCGACAGAGACGTCCTGCTCCTCAGCTGTGGCTGCAGATCACCGCCAAGCAGCTGGCAGATCTCTGTGACCACGTCCCTTCTGAATCGCAGCCTCCGAACACACTGCTCGTCAGACATGTTGAGATAGGAGAACTGCTGGCGGTATACCCTGGGTGGGTAAGGCCTCCTTTTCCGACGCCTGTTGCCCCCTCTCCGTCTTGCCAGGGCTGCCACTCTCTCACGGCATCTGTGAGCCCTTTGGATGTAATTGAGAAAGCCAGCGTTGACACCCATTGCAGCCCCCATAATATGCTGGCAAACAATGAGATGTCAATGAAGGCAAAGACTAGTGGAAAGCTGTGGCCTGAAGCCACAAGTATCTGTCCGAGTGTTGGGCCAAAGCAGAAAGCTTTCTACCTTGGTCTCTCTCCAAAGATCTGTTTCACAAGAAGGAGTGCTGCGAAATGGCAGCCTTTTATAGTGCAGGAGGAGTGCCCTTTAAATTGCGCCCCCCGCGCCCCGCATCGGCTGAGCACCGTTCCACTCTAACAGTCGCTAGGGGCGCCAGGCGCACAATGGGGCAGCGCGACTGAAGTTCCGGTTGGGGGTGCACAAAGGGCGTTGCACGAGGAAATGACGTCATGATCTGTGCGCGCAGCTGAGCGCGCGCAAAGACTTTGCGCCGCCGCTAAATCTCTAGTGAAGTTGGGGCGAGGCGCAGATCGCACTGCGCCCGGGCGCTAGCCGCCTAGCGCCCGACATCTACTCCTCCTAAGGCGCTAACGGCTGGCGCAACCAACTGAATTTCTAGGCCATAGAGTTATACAGCACAGAAAGAGGCCCTTCGGCCCATCGCGTCCGCGCCGGCAATCAAGCCCTGTCTAATCTAATCCCATTTTCCAGCATTTGGTCCGTAGCCTTGTATGCTATGGCATTTCAAGTGCTCATTCAATGCTTCTTGAATGTTGTGAGGGTTCCTGCCTCAACCACCCTTTCAGGCAGTGAGTTCCAGAATCCAACCACCCTCTGGGTGAAAAAGTTCTTCCTCAAATCCCCTCTAAACCTCCTGCCCCTTACCTTGAATCTATGCCCCCTTGTTATTGACCCCTCTATAAGGGAAAAAGTTCCTTTCTTTCTACCCTATCTATGCCCCTCATAATTTTGTACACCTCAATCAGGTCCCCCCTTAGCCTTCTCTGCTCTAAGGAAAACAACCCCAGCCTGTGGTGTGGTGAGGGGAGGGGGGTTGGGGGGAAGCAGGGGGTGCATGCTTACACCATCAGCAACGTTGATGGGTCATTGACCTGAAACGTTAACTCTGTTTCTCTCTCTACATATGCTGCCTGACCTGCTGAGTATTTCCAGCATTTTGTTTTTATTTCAGATTTCCAGCATCTGCAGTACTTTGCTTTCGCATTCTCAACATTGCTGGCTCTGAAGATGACCTCCAAACAACTCAACAGCTACACCTCTTACCTCATGGCTGATCCCAGTCCCAGGGAGAGAGCTCGCTGTTTCAGCAACCAGGCATTGGAGGCATTGGTCGTGGCAGTCGAAAGAAGGAGGGCAGTGTTGTTCCCGACCACTGGCATGAGTCCAATGCCCCAGGTCTTCAGGGCAATGTGGAGGGAAGTGGCCCAGGATGTCTCGGCCAGCATTGTGGTCCTCAGGACTCTCACAAAGTGTTGTAAAAATTTCTACAACCTCACTCAGGTGGTCAGGGTGAGTACATGTTTCAACAAGCCCTACATACCACCATCTGAACCTTAGCCTGTACACACTGCACAAACCACCACACCTCCACCACCCACTCATAAAGCATCCCCACCTACTAAAACTCACATCCACATCTCACGCCTTGCCTACAATTACAGCTATTGAACTACGGCAGGCACTTCTCCCAAACACAGAGCTGCACACTCACTCACACACTTTCCTTTCTCTTGCAGGCCAAGCTGGCCCACAATAGGAGGGAGCAGGAATGAACAGGCAGTGGTGAAGCGGACGTACAACAGCTTACAGACCTGGAGGAGTGAGTGCTGAGAGTCATTGGGCACCAGGTGGTGGGCGCCGTGGCCGTTGGCGACGTCGACCCCTTTGGGGGCAAAAACGGTATGTTCATCCCCTCTCCTTCTCTCACCCCATTTCCCCCTCACACTGCAAGCCTTTCTCATTTTCCAACTCATTCTGTCTGTATTTCTTGCTCCCTTCCTGCCCCTTGCCCTCACCTTAATGTGAGTTTTGTGCCTTTATACTTTCAGGTAAACAGCAGCCAGCTGACCAGCCTGTCCCTGAGCCTCCCAGTGAGAGTGATGCCAGAGAAGAGGAGGAGGAGCACCACTTCAGGTACTGGGACTACGTGATCTTTAGAGGCAAGTTTAGTCGCGGGGTCTGCGTTGGTGATGCACCAGGGAGGAGCGGGCTGCAGCAAGGCCAGGGGGCAAAGATAACTCGGGAGCCAGCTCCCCGGAAGGCGAGTTCGCGCGTGAGTTCTGCTGCACAGGACTCAGATGAGGACCTCGATGGGGAGGCATTCACAAGAAGGGTGATGGGCATGCACACCAAAATGATAGGTGCAATGACAAGGGTCTCTCGGCACTGGTAAGGACTGTGGAGGAGTCCACCTCCAACATTGCGCAGAGCTCAGCGCACAACATGGAGCCCATCCTTGACAGTCTGCAAAGGTTGGTGGACTCCCTGAGAGACCGTGGGGACCCAGACCTCATGCTGCGTATCATGGGCGATGTGGCAGCATTCATTGCAGCACAGGCGGAAGCCACGCAACGTCTTAGTGCTGTAATACAGTCAATGGTTGCTGCCATCGATTCTCAGACTGCTCTCATGCAGTCTCATCTTGATGCCATGCAAGCTCTGACTGCTGCCATCGTCGCTGAGTGCACCACAGTCCACCAGCGATCTCACAGTGTCGCAGCAGGCCAGCAATCTGTGCTCCAGCAGATTGGTAGGGATGCTGAGGTGTTGCCCCGGGGGAGTGGCAGTGGGTCAGTGGAACAGGAAGCTGCTGTCCTCTCTCAGGATGACAGTATTCCTGATCCCACCACTGGCACTCCATCATTGCCCTGGTTGCTTCCTGTCATCCAGCCAGCACAGACTGCCGCCACCCAGCCAGAGGTGGTACAGTTTACAGCCAGGCCTTCCTGTGAAGGAATAAGCCATATTTCAGAAATATACACCATCGTGTGAACAGATTTCTGATATTATTAAAACATGGCATACTGGGCTTAAAAGTCTGGAAAGCCTCGGCGACACAAGCTGTGTCAATACAAGCTTCTGAGATGGGATGGTTTGATAACGCAAAAGTTGTAAAACACCACGGCCTAGAAATTCAGTGGGCTGCGCCACCAGTTTGCACCCAAAGAGGGCACTCAGTGGCTTTAGCGCCACTAGCCACACCTACCGCGATATTTAGCGGGGCGCTAATGGCGGCGTTAGCCTGTAGCGCTGCGCCGCCACCGATGGCGTCATCGGTGTGCGCAGCGCCCCGCTCCCGCCCCGATGACCATATTTGGTCACGCCCGACTCTTTAGCGACGGTCGCAAATAGCGACCGGTTCACAGGGGCCTACCTGTGGCGCTAGTTAAGGTGGAGGTGCGGGCGGCCGCTTTTTCGGCGGCTGCCTGCCAGCACCTCCATCCCCGGCCTCCTAAACTCCCCCCCCGCGGCATTGCCGGCTGTTTCCCGAGAGCCCGGCACTTCTCCTTGGTGCCGGGCTCATTTGCCGGCACTCGCGAGCGGGGATCGCGCTGTTGCAGGCACCTCCCCCTTAACAGTGGGAGGAAGGCCTGCAGTACCGTAGCATGCCGTGCCGCAGCGTGTGGCGCTGCGGCCCTTAGCGCGCCGATATTCAGTTTCAGCACCCCAAGCGGGGCGCGGGAAGCCTCGATTAGCGGCCCGCTTCCATTTGGGGCGCAGAAACTGAATATCCGGATGGCGCAAGTGACTCTGCTCGCAGCGGTAATTCCGGCGCCCAGGTGAGCTTGGCGCCCCAAACGGCGCCCAACTGAATTTTTAGCCCCACAAGTTATTGAAATGGAAATTAGTTAAAAATACTAAAACAATGGCCCTATTGAAATAGCAGTTTGGCACTTCCAGAAGGTCTGGAGTTTGGGAGAAACACAATGGAATGACCCAAGAAAAGTGTTATAAACTAACACGTTGAACAGGAACACAGAAACATTAAAAGAGGCATGTGCCTTTGAAAAAATGACATCAAGTAAAAGAAACACCTGCTGGTCAAATAGTTATTATGGTAAACTTGGAAGACAGGAGACATGGGGGAAAAATTCAGTTGGTTGCGCCACCCATTAGCGCCTTAAGAGGGCACTAAGTGGGGCACAAACCAACTAACGCCTGGGCATGGTGCTACCCATGCCTCCCGCCAAATTCAGCAGGAGGTTAGTGGTGGCGCTAACTGTTAGCGCTGCGCCGCTGGCGATGACGTCATCAGTGTGTGCAGTGCCCTGCTCATGCCCCAGCCGCGATCTTCAGGAGCGCACCCTGATTTACCACCAGACGCTATGTCCAACAGGGTCAGGGTGGCGTACCTGTGGCCGGGGAGGCGCAAATTAAAGGCGAGGTGCGGGGCGGCCATTTTTGCTGTTGGCCGCCTGCGAGCACCTGCCTGCTCTCCCATCCCCGGCCTCCGGAACCTCCCCCCACCGTGGAGTGCCGGCTGCACTCCAAGAGCCCGGCACTTCTCTTGGGTGCCGGGCTCTTTTGCCTGCACTCCAGATCCCCAGGGGCCCAGCTGGGCCCTAGATCGTGCTGCACAAGGCCCCTCCCCTTTAAGAAGGGGAGGAAGGCCTGCAATACCGCAGCGCAATGTGCCGCAGCGTGTGGTGCTGCGGCACGTAGCGCCACGATATTCACTTGCAGTGCCCTAAGAGGGAGGCGGGGTGCCTCAATTAGCGCCCCGCTTCCCTTTGGGGCGCAACTGACCAATTTCTGGCGCGGGGGCGCTAATTTTTCCGGGGCACTACTTTTAGCGCCCCGGCGAAGTTAGCGCCCCAAAGGGGGCTATACTGAATTTCTCCCCCATAATTCTTAATACAACCATTGGGATAGCTAGAAAACAAGTAAAATCCTTAGTTGAAGTGTCTTTAATTTACATGTTGTAAATATGATACCAACAGAACACTTTGAAAATATGACTTCAATAGATGACAACAAGCAATCACATGTTTTTTGTATTGAACTTGGAACACCACGGAGACACAGAGGGCTAGATTTTCAGTATAGACAGTTTTGGGGCGCTAACCTTAGCGCCCGCCCGAAGTTAGCGCCCGCCCCAAAGTAGCGCCCCGTTGCCGGAAATTCAGTGGCTTCGCCCTAAGAGGTTGGTGGAGCGCTAAAAGAGGCGTTCCACTACTATCTTTAGGCGCTAAGCCGGCGGTCCAGAGGGATAGCGCCCAGGCGGGGCGCAGCGCGGATGCGGACATTTTTGGACTGACAGCAGACCCCGTGGCGCCGACCAGCTCTTAAAGGGGGAAGGGACGAATTGGTCTGCTGCCACGCCCTGCACACTGCAGCCTTGCAAAGAGGCCTCAACACTGCTGCTCAGCCCCAGGGAGTCATGGCAACGCCAGAGAAGGCCCGTCAGCGTGCCCTGCGCTTCTCAGAGGGTGATCTGGACATAATGGTCACAGCTCTGGAGGTGAGGCGCAAGATCTTGTTCCCAGAGAGTGGGAGGAATCCAACCCACCACGACTACACCAAAGCCTGGAAGCAGATCGCCCAGAGGGTGACGTTCACCGGCGATGCACCCAGGGCCCACAAACAATGTCGTAAAAAATACAACGACCTGACCAGGATTGTCAGGGTGAGTACCCTTTCCAGTCTCCTCCTCATTCTTGCATGTACACCTGACATGATGGGCAAAGGGAGCTGAAAGTCCTATTGGCCAGCCCTCAGCCAGCAGCATTGGGACAGTCATGAGCATCAATTGGCCATTCGGCACTCTACACTCTGTCCAAGCTATTCCACCATGGGAGGCTGTGCACACTACATCAGGGCTTCACTCTGTCCAAGCTATTCCACCATGGGAGGCTGTGCACACTACATCAGGGCTTCACTCTGTCCAAGCTATTCCACCATGGGAGGCTGTGCACACTACATCAGGGCTTCACTCTGGCCAAGCTATTCCACCATGGGAGGCAGTGCACACTACATCAGGGCTACACTGCGCACTTACAGCCCGTCCTTTCTCTTGCAGGCTAAAGTAGTCTTTAATCGCCAGGCCCGTGCCAGGGGTGGCCGTGCCAAGCTGCAGAAGCTCACTCGGCTGGAGGAGCGCGTGTGTGTGCTCATGGGAGCCCGTGTGATCGTCCCCACAGCGTGCGGAGTAGCCGACTCTCCACTGCCCGGCAATGGTAAGGACCTCGCCTTTTGGCCCTCTCGCGTCGCACTGGCCCATCCAAGCTATCTCCTTTGCCACTGTCCCACCAATGCGCTGAATGCCACCAGTCTTAACTCCCTCGCTGACGCCGTCTCCTCACTCTGAAGCTACTCTTGTGCATTCCTGCTTTCAGCTGGTGACGACCAGGACCCTGAAGCTGCCAGTGACAGCACCTCCGAGCAGGAGGAGGAGGAGGAGCAAGCCGGACCATCGGGGGAACAGTCACGTCCCGCAGGAGAGGAGGAAATGCTTGACACCTCCTCACTGGACGAGTGCCTGGAGGAACTGTCACAGGGCAATGCAGCTTCTGGGACCAGTGGCGTCCAGCCACCCAGGAGCCGTGCGCGTGGCCCGCGTCCTTCCCCCCAAAGGGGGGAAGGATCAGAGGGGAGTGCTGCTGATCGGCACACTCGCCGCCACCAACGTGGCAAGGGTCCCCTAGTTCGGCCCCCTCCTCCCCAGCGGGAGAGTCGCGACTCCAGTCCGGACACCTTCACCTCGGAGGAGGTGCGGAAGCTGGATAAGATGGCCGAGGATTCGGACCGGCGCCACACGGAGCTCATGAGCGTGGTGGGGCGCATGCCTGAGGCCATCGAGTCACTGGCGACCAGTGTGCGCGAGTTCGGGGCAGCAACTGCCGCGAGTGGCGGCATGCTGACTGATGCCGTCAAGACCCTGGCGGATGTGATGCGGGCGCACACCAGGACAACAGGGGCACTCACTGCTGCCACACGCGCTGTCTCAGGCAGGCATCGCCAGGGCAGCCGCCGCGCTGGACCATCCCAGCAAGCCGCCCCTCGGCTGATTGTTGCAGATCCTGCAGTGCGGGCCCGGCCGAGTGCCACCGCGCCACAGCACCAGCCAACGCATCCCAGACGCCAGCTGGCCCACATTGCGCCATCCGTCGCCACCATTCCCCCACTGGGGCGTCAAGGGCAAGCGGCTGCAGCTGATGGTGGCCAGGCTCAGGTGTGCCACTCAGCAGACGGCCCCTCGAGGCCCAAACGCCGTGTAGGCCGCCCCCCAGCGGCATCTGGCGGAAGGGCATCTGAGCCTCAGGCGCCTTCCCCCAGCCTCGCAGCAGCCACTGGGCAGAGCTTGCGAAGGAGCAGCAGGCCGGGCAGGGGAGGCAAAAGGCTGGGCAAGGTCTCGCCCTCGCGGGCCACTCAGTAGAGGGTGTGGCCAGCTTTCCTTTTATATGGCGGTGGCCATCTTTATTTTGCCCATGGTTGTGTTGTTGGAGGGCTTATTTTTTGCGTTAGGCCGACGTTGAGGCCCGGTTTGAAGAAATGTGGAGTGACTCCTCCCCAGTTTGTGGGAGTGAGTCGTTTGTTGGGCTTTTTGTGGGGCCCGTTTATTGTTTTTGGGGATTCATGTGGGAAGGGCTTTTCATTTTTGTGTAATAAATAATTATCTTTATTCATGCAGTCTCCATGGTTGTTCTTCTTAGTGTTTGTTGGCTTTGCCGGCTGAGGGCTTGCGGAGCGGCTGCATTCATCTTCCCTCATGGCCCCTGGCCATTCCCTGACAGAAGGCTTAGAAGCACCGTGTAATAAGGTGGCGTCGTGCGGCCCTTGGCCCTGGTCGCTCCCTCCTGGGAACGTACTCCTGCTCCTCCTCCTCCTCCTCCTCATGCTCCTCCTGCTCCTCCTCCTGAGGTGCTGGTCCAACGTCAGGTGGCAGTGCCTGAGTCCTGTGGATAGCCAGGTTGTGTAGCATGCAGCAAACCACCACAGATTGGGAGACCCGGTCCGGCGAATACTGGAGAGCTCCTCCAGAGCGATCAAGGCAGCGGAACCGTTGCTTGAGGACCCCAATACTTTGCTCGATGATGTTGCGGGTGGTTTGATGGCTCTCGTTGTAGGCCTTTTCAGCAGCGGTCCTGGGCGCGCGGAGCGGGGTCATGAGCCAGGTGCACAAAGAATAGCCTTTGTCCCCGAGTAGCCATCCTCTTGGGGGAGGCTGTGCCTGGAACATGTCATGCACAGTACTCTGCCGCAGGATAAAGGCATCGTGGCTGCTGCCTGGGAAGCTGGCATTGACTGCCATGATGCGCTGCTTGTGGTCACACACCAGCTGCACATTCAGAGAATGGTAGCCCTTCCTGTTGCGATACTGCTCGCCATGCTCCAGAGGGGCCCGCAAAGCCACATGCGTACAGTCAATGGCGCCCTGCACCAAGGGGAATTCCCCGAGTCTGGAAAATCCCAATGCGCGCTGATGCTGGCTCTCCAGGGCCATGGGGAAGGAGATGAATTGGCTTCTCCTTCTGAACAGTGCTTCGGTCACCTGGCGGATGCAGCGATGTGCGCCGTACTGGGAGATGTTTGCTATGTCCCCAGCAGCGTATTGGAAGGAGCCGGTGGCATAGAAGTTCAATGCCACCGTCACCTTCACTTCCACCGACAGAGACGTCCTGCACCTGAGCTTTGGCCGCTGATCTCGGCGAAGCAGGTGGCAGATCTCTGCAATCACCTCCTTTCGGAATCGGAGCCTTTTAACACATCGCGCGGCACTCATGTTTAGGTAGGAGCGCTGCTGGCGGTATAGCCTGACTGGGTAAGGCCTACGTGGCCGACGCCTGTAGCCCCCTCTGCCTCTAGCCAGGGCTGCCCCTCTCACAATGCGTCTGCGAGCCCTACAGATATGGAGCTGCAGCTTCGCGTTGGCACCCCATGCAACCCCCATCAAATCCTGGCAAACACTCAAATTTCCAAAAGGCCACTTGCAGTGCTCTGGCCTGAGTCCAAAAATACCTGAGCTCTTGCTGCTTGAAACCAGTTAGCTATCCTCCTTGTTGTGTCTCCAGAAATGCGTTGCACAAGAGTGTTTTCTGAAAAAAGGCTGGCCTTTATACTGGAGAGCATGTCCCCTTTAATTTGCGCCCCCCGGGGCCCGCGCTGGTTGTGTTGCGTTCCTTTTTCCAAACGCTCCGGCTGCCAGCCGCACAATGGGGCGGTCCGACTGAAGTTTGGAATCGGGGCGGCCAAAGGGCGTTGCACGAGGATGTGATGTCATTTTCTGCGCGCGCATCCAGGCGGGCGCTAAACTTTGCGCCGGCGCTAATGGGCAACTTAATTTGGGGCGGGGCGCAAACTGCGCTGCGCACAGGCGCTACACGCATAGCGCCCGAAAATCACTTCTCTTAAGGCGCTAACTGCTGGCGCTAGCAACTGAAAATCTAGCCCAACGTCTGCTAATAACCAGTTAAGCCAATATTAAGAATTGAATGGAAGCCCTTCGATAAGAATGACATCAAAGAGATAAATCTGGTGTAGCCATTTTTGATAAGTTTTTGGAACACCTAAATATAGAGACATAATTATGCATGCAGCAGCTAAATTGACAGTAAGAATAGAATAAAGTCAACAGGAAGATGACTAGAGATTACATCAGCTTACATCAGCAGAAAACTTCAAAGTGTTTACTACTGCAAAAAGGATATAAAAATATGAGCTTTTCAGAATAGAAAGTCAGAAGTCGCTGGAAATGGGCAAGTGATTCTCGGCTTCAGAACCACTCTGTAAGCCTACAACTCTGAGTCTCGGGTAATCAAGGTATTTGATTTTGGTGGGTATCCTGGATTAGAATAATAAGAAATGTAAAAATGTACAAAGTTAAGATTTGAGAATAGGAATTTCTGAGGATAAGAAATGTAAGCTATTTGTTTTTGAATTGTTAATGTTGCGACTGACTCAACAGCTGCTAATGGTATGTCGGCTCTTAAATAAATCTATATATTTTTAGAATTGTCTCGTGTAGTAATTTTGTATCAATCTCACAAACTCAATTTCTGTACACTCTTTTGTAAGGAGTTGCAGAATTCTGGGAGTATTCCAGATCCCCTTAATATCCGGAAGGTTACAATCTAGTTAAACTTATTAAAAGTGCTATCCAGAGGATGGTAAAATCTTCACGTCATTTTTTCCTTTAGGGAGAGATAGTCTGAACCTTTAGACCCAATTAAGCATTTTATAGAATTCGGCTATCTTTAACTTTAGTTGAAGGTGAACGGCTGAGGAATACGCCTGATCTGGGATAGCCCGAAAAGGGCTAGGAATTATCCCTTCATTCCAGGCCCAGAGCTGGCTGAGGTCATCCTGCAAGGCCATCTGTAGTCTCTGGCACTGACACTCAGCAGCCTTCCACCAGCCCTACTGGAGCTACTGGGGACAGACAACATAGAAGCAGTAGATTAGGAAAAGGCACTGTAAAGAGGGGAAGTAAGGTTTACACAAGGGTGATTAGTTAATATTGTTGTATATATGTGTTTACTGAATGTTGATAAATGTATTAATTGAATTTTGCAGAATTTGTGCGGTCACTCATTTCAGTTTTATGCTGTGATATGGCAAGCAAAATGGATGGAATGATGGGGATGTGGTGAGTAAGCGGGATGTGGGGTAGAATTTATTGGAACCGCAGTTTGATGAGGCGGTCATGGACCATCCTTCCAGAAAGCCAATTGAGTGGCTGTCTCCTCCCTCGCTGCTGTTCCTCCTGCTGTTCCCGTTCCTCCTCCTCCTCCTCCTCCTCCTCCTCCTCCTCCTCTTCCTCCTCCTCATCATCCTCCTCTCCCTCGTCATCCTCCTGAGGTGGTGCGGCTATGCCTGGTGGTAATGGCTGGGCCCTCATGATGGCCAAGTTGTGGAGCGTGCAGCAGACCACAACGAAAAGGGACACCTGCTCAGCCGAGTACTGGAGGGCCCCTCCCAAGCAGCCAAGGCAGCAGAACCATTGCTTGAGCACCCCGATGGTCTGCTCGAAGATGTTCCTGGTGGTGGCATGGCTCTCATAATATGAGTGCTGGACAGGAGTGTTGGGGTTGCGGAGGGGTGTCATGAGCCAGGTGGAGAGCAGATAGCCCTTGTCTCCGAGCAGCCAGCCGCAAGCTTGATGTGGTGTCTGGAAGAGTGCTGGCATACCGGTCTGGTGCAGGATGAAGGCATCGTGGCTGCTGTCAGGATAGCGGCCATTGATGGTGAGGGTTCGCTGTCTGTGGCCGCACTCCAACTGCACATTAAGTGAGTGGTAGCCTTTGCGATTATGGAAGAACTCAGAATTGCAATGGGGTGCCCACAAAATGATGTGGGTACAGTCAATGGCTCCCTGCACCATGGGGAAGCCCGCTATCCTGGCAAAGCCACATGCACACTCGTCCTGCTTCTCTCTGGTGATGGGGAAGAAAATGTAGCCCATTCTCCTTCTGTAGAGAGCCTCTGTGACCTCTCGGATGCAGCAATGGACGGCGAACTGTGAGATGTTGGATATGTCTGCTGCTGCAGACTGGAAGGATCCGCTGGTGTAGAAATTGAGGGCGACGGTGACCTTGACTGCCACTGAGAGAGCCGTGGTGGTCCTGATCTGAGGCTCGGGATCTGGCTGCAGGAGGTGACAGAGCTCTCTGACCACCTCCTTGCTGAAGCAGAGCCTTCTAAGACACTGCTCCTCAGTTAAATTTATGTAGGAGAAGTGCTCCTGGAATACCCTGGGAGGGTAAGGCCTCCTGTTGATAACCCTGTTGGCCCTTCTTCCTCTGGCCACATTTTCCAATCTTTGTCTCTGCCTCCGCTGCCTCCGACGTTGATGCTGGAGGGTGAATTCGAGTGCCAGTACTGCCCCCATTAATGTAAGTAAGGGTAGGACTTTGAAATCTTAGCAGAATGAAAATGCCAACTTTTTAGCAGGCAGAACACTGCTGCAAGTAAGAAATGTTTAACTCACTGTAAACAGCTGTTTCGCAATGTAAACCTGAGAAGGCAGCATTGATTGGCCACTAAAATGAAAGCGGATGTTGATCCCTTCAAACACCACTCTTACAGCGGCCATCCGAATGCATCGCACCTCCTCTTCTTGCTGTTGTTCACACCAGGCGCTAAGACAGGGGGCGACAATCAATTTTGCATCTGGGCCGTTAACGGGACGTTCCAAACACATTGACATCACAATAGGCCTAGGTGCTAACTGTTAGCGCCAGCACTAAATCCCGGGTGAATTTCGTGTGCGGCGTTGGATTTGTCGCGCCCCGCTGCAAACCCATTAGCACCCCGTTAGCACCCCACCAGGCATTAACGGGAGGCGCTAACATGCCACGTTTCCCCCCCATAGCCTTTTCTTCATTATTTTCAAACAAACAATTCAACAATATAAATTTCACTATTGCATCACCTGCATTGTAATAAAAATGATGCCAGCTCTTTTAGTTCTCCTTGGTAATCCAAGTAGCTCTATCACAGTAATGTAGGCGATTTTCAAGACATCAGCTAGAGAAGTGCTAGATGGAATGAAATAGACGCAGTCAAATTTTAAACTATGACTTGCTATAAAACTGTATCACTATTATTCTATGAGATGTAAGCTCACAAGTTTGGATGTTTATATCTAGCAAACATCACATGACTAGTTGAGGATGCATGAACTAACCTCTAACCCACTATATACATTTGCACATTACCTATATTCCAAACATGCTCCAGTTAAGCTCCCACATCAGTTAATTTTTCCATATGGTTCACGTGCTATATAATTATAGCTGCAGTTTTAGCTTAATGGTAATAATAAGCCAGCCTGAGTAAGGTAAGTATGGATAATATGCTCAGAGAACCATAGATGGGACTGTCACTGGCTCAGTTGCTCTACACTGCCCCTCCCCCAGTAACCCAATTAAAATGAGCAACAATGCATATGGAGTGCTGAGGCTGCTAAACTGAATCACCCCAAAGCATGGTGCAGCATGTTAATAAGCAAGCCCACTATTCCATCTGTTGTGCACAGTGTAAACCTGGGAGCACACAGCTTTCCTTACCAGCAACTTTTTCATTTGAAAGTTTTTCCTCATCTTCAGGACTTTCTCACGTTCGCACCAGACTGTCAAAGCTTCTAGCTAACGCCTTCTCTTACTAATAAATGGGTTCTAATTAAGAGTCAAATGTCAGCAACTTTAATGCTTTATTAGAAACTAGCTGGAGTGCCCGGTGGTGCCGAGGGTTTTTTGAGGGCATGTTGTTGTTGGAAGAGAGAGAGAGAGAGACTGGGGGGAGAAGAGAGAGACTGGGGGGGAGGAGAGAGAGACGGCGGGGAAGAGAGAGAGAGAGAGACTGGTGGATTTATTTTGGGATTAGCCTGGAGAGAGAGGAGGGGAAGGAGCGCCACAGGCCTGGCCCGATCGACCCCTGCGAAGGAAGGAAGGAAGGAAGGAAGGAAGGAAGGAAGAAGGCGAGCTCTCCCTCCCTGTCCCACCCCCTCACTCTTTCCCTCCCTCATCCTCTCTCTCTCCCTGCCCCTGTCTCTCCCTGCTTTACTCTCTCTCCCTCCCTGCCCCTCTCCTCTCCCTCCCTGCCCCTCTCCTCTCCCTCCCTGCCCCTCTCCTCACCCTCCCTGCCCCTCTCCTCTCCCTCCCCCTCTCCTCTCCCTCCCTCCCCCTCTCCTCCCCTCCCCCCTCCTCTCCCTCCCTCCACCTCTCCCTCCCTGCCCCCTCCTCTCCCTCCCCCTCTCCTCTCCCTCCCTCCCCCTCTCCTCCCCCTCTCCTCCCCCTCCCTCCCCCTCTCCTCTCCCTCCCTCCCCCTCTCCTCTCCCTCCCTCCCCCTCTCCTCTCCCTCCCACCCCCTCTCCCTCCCTCCCCCTCTCGTCTCCCTCCCTCTCTCCTCTCCCTCCCCCATCCTCTCCTCTCCCTCCGCCCCTCCTCTCCTCTCCCTCCCCCCTGGTCTCCTCTCCCTCCCCCCTTCTCCTCTCCCTCCCCCTCTCCTCTCCCTCCCCCTCCGCCTCTCCTTTCCCTCCCCCCGCCTCTCCTCTCCCCCTCTCCTCTCCCTCCCCCTCTCCTCTCCTTCCCCCCTCCTCCTCTCCCTCCCCCCTCCTCTCCCTCCCCCTCTCCTCTCCTCTCCCTCCCCCTCTCCTCTCCCTCCTCCTTTCTCTCCCTGATTTCGTCTCTGTCCCTTCCTCCCCCTCTCTCTCTGCCTTTCCTCAGAGCCCGGACGTGGTGAGCCGAAGCTCCCGTGTGCGGATCAGCGCCTCAGGGCCGGCCGGTGCGCGGAGTAGCGCGTGAGGCCCGGCCGGACTCACCTTAGCTGAGGTCGCGCTCCGGGCTGCCACCGATGTTGACACGCGTGCTGACTCCCTCCCCGCCAGCCTTTACTAAGATGGCGGTGATGGCTACGCTCAGCTCAGTCCCGTGCCGCCAGCCTTTACCAAGATGGCGGCGATCGCGGAGTGGGCCCATCGGGACGGGCGGTGCCTAGCTGGGGCGTGGCTGGCGAGGAGAGGCCGAGGCTTCGAGGCCTGAGGCCTGCAGGCAGCTCATCCACCGCCGAGGGGGGGAAAGCCCGAGCGACCTTTGGAGAAGGATTTTTTTTTCTGTTAAAAGCAACTTTTTTTTTGCTGGAAATCTATATTTCAAAATAAACAGGCAGAAAGTGGGAAAAATAAATGAATAGTTAGGAATCAAGATGGCGGCCACTCACCTCAGCTCAGAAGGATTAGGCCCGCCCACACATGCAATAAAATGCCCCCTGTGATGCACCGATTGGTCAACCATCAGGTTAATCCCCTGTACGATTGGTCAACCATCACGTCACTCAATGCTAATGAGCGGAATGTTGCCATTTTTTGAATATTTTTTGTATACTGTCAGAACAATTTTTGTCTGTCCAAAAAGTAAATATGCCTATTAGAGTCCCCTAATGATAAGCTTTCTTTTGATATAACATATGTGTAGGTACGCTCTATAACTTTTGATTGTATAGCCGGACAGACAGACAGACAGAAAGACAAGCAGACAGAAAGACAGAAAGACAGACAGACCAACTGTTTTATATATATAGATGTAAGGCTAGCAGATTTTCTGTCCTCTACTGTATCTTTTATTGATATAATAATCAACCATGGTAAACATGCAAGTCCTGTACATCCACAGTAACGTACATGAGTCAGCCTGCCGGATGGAACCATGTTGTCTTAAATTCAAGCTGTCCCCTTATACTGTACCAGAATGCTCTCACTTTATATAACCTCTCTGTGACACACCTACTTTTGCTCACAAGAAATGATGTACTCTTTTCTTTGTTTGAAAAATGATAGAAACTTGCTTTATCCAGGTCTGCAGTACAGACAGGAGACCTCAGCCATTATTTCTTCAAGGTTGGTCTGTTCAGCACATTCTCTCTATAATTCTGCATCCATGGTAACCCATTTAAAATGTATACACTCCTGAAGTCATGTAATACAATTCTCATCTAATGGTCTATTGTCTGCAGGAATACGGATAATTCCAACACAAGCTGTCTTAATTTGCTCAGGCTACTTATTCTGCAAAGAGATGTTTTAGACACATGGGGCTCGATTTTCCAAGCCCCGAGGAGGCGGGTTTGGAGGCGGGAGTGGTGGGAAAATTGCAGAATCGGGGGGCAGGAACCCATCCCGCCCCCAACCCGCCTCCGTGCCAATGTCTCAGGAGGCGGGTACCTGACCTGTGCTGGGAGCCGCATTCCCGAGGCGGGAAGGGGATTAGTGCCAATTAACTGCCTGTTAACAGGTAGTTAACAGGCAGTTTTTTGACTAATTCCTATTTTTAGCCCTGAAGTGTGGGCTGTCCGATGGCTCCGAACCACGCCAAGTTAGCGAGGCGGACCGTCGGTCTGCAGGGGTTGGAGAGGTCGAGATGTCCGTTGTGCAGGTGAGTGACGGGTGCATGTGTGCAGAGGTAAGTGTGTGAGGTGAGTGTAAAGTGTTTTAATAAGTTTTACTTAACTT
The DNA here is from genome assembly GCF_052327205.1 of Somniosus microcephalus. Lineage (NCBI taxonomy): Eukaryota > Metazoa > Chordata > Chondrichthyes > Squaliformes > Somniosidae > Somniosus > Somniosus microcephalus. Next base: position 31,787,399 of record NC_140996.1, on the reverse strand, counting down.
TACTTTCTCCTGCAGGCTTCCTTCCTTCAGTTCTCGGGAGTCCCTCAGCTCACCGGCACAGAAAGCAGAATGGCCGCTGAACTGTCAAAAGCTGCAGCCTCTGCTTTCTGGTCTGGAGAGATCTCTAACTGAGTCTGAGTACAAGGACTCAAGTTAGAAGACAGATTGTCAGTGTTTGACAGCTTCACAGAGCTGTCAAACGCTGATTTTTCATCCGGCAAAAGCTCTTGACAGATGAAATGTCAATCGCTGATGTCACCAGTAACCAGGTGTTCCTTAATTGGCCTGCTGAGCCCGCTGGGCGGGCTTAACAAGGTCAATCAAGGGAAAATAGCGTGGGTTGGCCGCAAGTCGATGGAGGCGGGACTACAACCCAAAAAGTGGGAGTCCCGCCTCCAAAAGCACCCCATTGACAAAATCGAGCCCATGCTATACCTACTGGTTAGCCCATGATGCTTTGTGATGTGGTTCGAACGTAAGTCATTTTTCTACTATTACCCCAGAACTGTTCCAGAACTGGCCGCCCCTTTAGCCAGGCTGTTCCAGTACAGATACAACACTGGCATCTACCCGACAATGTGGAAAATTGCCCAGGTATGCCCATTCCACAGAAAGCAGGACAAATCCAATCTAGCCAATTATCGCCCCATCAGTCTACTCTCAATCGTCAGTAAATTGATGGTAGGTGTTGTCAACAGTGCTATCAAGCGGCACTTACTCACCAATAACCTGCTCACCGATGCTCAGTTTGGGTTCCGTCAGGAGCACTCAGCTCCAGACCTTATTACAGCCTTGGTTCAAACATGTATAAAAGAGCTGAACTCCAGAGGTGAGGTGAGAGTGACTGCCCTTGACATCAAGGCAGCATTTGACCGAGGGTGGCATCAAGGAGATCTAGTAAAACTGAAGTCAATGGGAATCAGGGAGAAAACTCACCATTGGCTGGAGTCATACCTAACACAAAGGAAGATGGTTTTGGTTGTTGGAGGCCAATCATCTTAGCCCCAGGACATCACTGCAAGAGTTCCTCAGGACAGTGTCCATCTTCAGCTGCTTCAGCAATGACCTTTCCTCCATCATAAGGTTAGAAGTGGGGATGTTCGCTGATGATTGCACAATTTGTTCAGTTCCATTCGCAACTCCTCAGATAATGAAGCAGTCTGTGCCCGAATGCAGCAAGACTTGGATGACATTCAGGCTTGGGCTGATAAGTGGCAAGTAACATTTGCGCCACACAAGTGCCAGGCAATGACTATCTCCAATAAGCGAGCATCTAACCACGGCCCCATGGCATTCAACGGCATTACCATCGCCAAATCCCCCACCATCAACACCCTGGGGCGTCACCATTGACCAGAAACTTAACTGGACCAGCCACATAGATACTATGGTTGCAAGAGCAGGTCAGAGGCTGGGTATTCTGTGGTGAGTGTCTCACATCCTGACTCCCCGAAACCTTCCCACCATCTACAAGGCACAAATCATGAGTGTGATGAAATGCTCTCTACTTGCCTGGATGAGTGCAGCTCCAACAACACTTAAGAAGCTCGACACCATCCAGGACAAAGCAGGCCTTTTGATTGGCACCCCATCCATCACCTTAAACATTCGCTCCCTCTACCACCAGTGCACTGTGGCTGCAGTGTGTACCATCTACAAGATGCACTGCAGCAATACGGCAAGGCTTCTTTGACAACACCTCCCAAACCCACGACCTCTTCCACCTAGAAGAACAAGGGCAGCAGGTGCATGGGAACACCATCACCTTCAAGTTCCCCTCCAAGTCACACACCATCCTGACTCGGAAATATATCATCGTTCCTTCATCGTCGCTGGGTCAAAATCCTGGAACTCCCTACCTAACAGCACTGTGGGAGTACCTTCACCACAGGGACTGCAGCAGTTCAAGAAGGCGGCTCAACACAACCTTCTCAAGGGCAATTAGATGGCCAATAAATGCTGGCCTTGCCAGCGATGCCCTCATCCCACGAACAAATTTTTAAAAACCTACACAGGCCACCCACAATGCTCCCCTTAGTCAATTTCCTGGAGACACTGAGCACCAAGCAGTACTCTCCTTTCCAATTTGCCATGCCATTTACAGGATATGTCAGGGCCTCCACACATGCACTTGTCATAGCTCTCAAATCAGAAACTGGGCTGAACAGGGGTCAAACCACCTAACTCCACTGCACTGAGAGATAGCACTCTAATGTTCAGCACCACCCCACTATCCAGGCTTCACCCAATTCTATCCTATACATATGTAATATTCATGTTCATCAAGTTGAAAATTGGGTAATACTATCTCATTACATTCTATATACACATGAAATGTTACCATATTATGCTGGTGAACTACAATTCAAAATTTCTGTGCATGTGTTCAAGGCAAATTGTAATGCAATTGCGGCCAAAAATAAAGGTGTACATGGGTGAACAGGAAATACATGGATGTTACTTGCCTGTGGTGGAAATTGTTGTCGAGGATTCTTCTGTTTAATGAATTCAGGAAACTCATTAAATATTATATCAGTTTTTCCTTGTTCAATTGTATTCTAGCAGTGATGATAGTATGTGCAGGTAGTGCCTGAATCACTGTTACAAATCAGTGATTTTATGAGACACAGACAATGAATATTACATTAACTAAACTCCATTTAGTTCCCATGCTGTTTTTTATTGCTCCTTTACTGATTCAGCTATCATTTCCTTGTTAAGAAATAATAAGTAAGTCATTTACATACTAAGTGGTGTAAGGTAAGTTTTTGTTGCCAATATTGTTGAAGATTTTGTTTCAAAAACATTTTCAGCACATTTAGCAGATTCTCAAGTGATAGGATGATTTATTGAAGCGGTAATAGATTCATCATATGATAAATTTTATCTACCGAGGGATTTATATTTGTTTCTGAAAGGGACATTTGTCATCTTCCTTCTGTGACAACGAACAAATTATCATCGTGCTCTGGAATGGTGTGTTTCTACATAAGAACATAAGACGTAGGAGCAGGAGTAGGACATTTGGCACCTCAGGCATGCTCCACCATTCAATCAGATCATGGCTGATCTGATCTTGGCCTGAACTCCGCTTCACTGCCTGCTCCCCATAACCCTTGACTTTCTTACCATTCAAAAATCTGTCTATCTCCACCTTAAATATATTCAATGACCCAGCCTCCACAGCTCCCTGGGGAAGAGAATTCCAAAGATTCATGACCCTCTGAGAGAAGAAATTCCTCCTCATTTCTGTTTTAAATGGGTGCCCGCTTATTCTGAAATTATGCCCCCCAGTTCTAGATTCCCCCGCAAGGGGAAACATCCTCTCTGCATCTATCCTGTCAAGCCTCCTCAGAATCTTATGGCCTAGAAATTCAGTATCGCCACGTTTGGGGCGCTACAGCCGGGCGTTCGCTAAATTTAGCGGCCGGCGCAACTTAGCGCCACCTTCGCCGAAATTGAGTTGCATCACCCCAAGAGGTTGCTGCTGCGCTAAAGCAGGCGGTGCACGACTATCATAAGGCGCTAAGCCGGAGAGCCAAGGCGCTACCACTGAGGGCGGGCGCCGCGCAGGTGCGGCGAGTTATTGATTGAAGGCAGACACGCTGGCGCCGGTCAGCTCTTAAAGGGGGAGGGTCGATTTGGATTGCACCCACGCCCTGCACACTGCAGCCCTGAATCTAGGCCTAAACAGAGCTGCTTCAAGAACACTACGCCCATGACTATGGAGAAGGCCAGGGAGCGAGCGCAGCACTTCAGCGAGGGTGCCCTGAAGCTTCTGGTTGGCGCAGTGGAGCGCAGGCGACCTGTCCTCTTCCCTGACAGTGGCAGGAGGCCGCTGCCCAGTGAGTACAGAAAAGCCTGGAGTGAGGTGGCGAACAGAGTGACCTCCAACAGCTTGGTCCCCAGGACACCCACGCAGTACAGAAAAAAGTTCAACGACCTCACTCGGGTTGTCAGGGTGAGTACCCTTTCCAGTATCCTCTTCATCCCTGCATGGGCACCTCGCTTTATGGCCAAAGGGTCCTGAAAGCCCCAATGCCCAGCCCTCATCCAACAGCTATGGGACTCTCATGAAAATCACATGCACATTCACCACTTTACACACTGTCAGGGCTATTCGACCATGGGCGACAGTGCAGGCAAGATGAGGGCTTAACACTGTCAGGGCTATTTGACTATGGGAGACAGTGCAGGCAAGATGAGGGCTTGACACTGTCAGGGCTATTCGACTATGGGAGACAGTGCAAGCAAGATGAGGGCTTGACACTGTCAGGGCTATTCGACCATGGGAGACAGTGCAGGCAAGTTATGGTGTCCATACTTAAGAAAATACATACTTGCTCTCGAGTCAGTACAAAGAAGGTTCACTTGGTTAATCCCGGGGATGAGGGGATGGACATATGAGGAGAGGTTGAGTAGATTGGGACTCTACTCATTGGAGTTCAGAAGAATGAGAGGCGATCTTATTGAAACATATAAGTTTGTGAAGGGGTTGGATCGGGTGGATGCTGGGAGGATGTTCTCGATGATGGGTGAAACTAGAACTAGGGGGCATAGTCTTAGAATAAGGGGCTGCTCTTTCAAAACTGAGATGAGGAGGAACTACTTCACTCAGAGGGTGGTAGGTCCATGGAATATGCTGCCCCAAAAAGCTGTAGAAGCTACATCATTACATAAATTTAAAACAGAAATAGACAGTTTCCTAGAAGTAAAGGGAATTAAGGGTTACAGGGAGCGGGCAGGAATTTGGACATGAGTCTAGGTTCGGATCGGACATGGCCCTGTGGGTAGCGGAGCGGGCCCAGGGGCCGTGTAGCCTGATCCTGCTCCTATTTTGTGTGTCTAATTCTGTTAGATTCAGGAGATGGTTCTGTGATAGTAGATTGGCGGTAGGATCAGATCAGTCATGATCATATTGAATGGCGGAGCAGGCTCGAGGGGCCGATTGGCCTACTCCTGCTCCTATTTCTTATGTTCTTATGTTAAGATGAGGGCTTGACACTGTCAGGGCAATTCCACCATGGGAGACAGTGCAGGCAAGATCAGGGCTTGACACTGTACTCAGAGGCCGTCCTTTCTCTTGCAGGGCAAGCTGGCCCACAATCAGAGGCAGCAGCGATGGACCGGGGGAGGCCGTCCTGACATTAAAGACCTGAGTGACCTGGAGCAGCGAGTGGAGCGGATAATGGGAGGCCGGCTGATTGGCCCCATCGCCAGTGGAGATGCTGACCCCGTTCTGGACAGCAATGGTACGGTCAGCACCTTTTTGACCTCTCTCTTTCCACTTGTGCCTCACAGCAGCATCCTTTGCCACCCTCGAACCAATGCAGTGCATTGCAGCACTCATGCCTCCCTCGCTGCTGCCCTGTCCTCACTCTAAAGCAACTCCTGTGCCTCCCTGCTTTCATGATGAATCACCAGGTGAGGAGGCGGGCCCTCAAGCTGGCACTGCGACTGATTCAGAATTCGAGGAGGAGGAAGAGGAAGCCGGCCCATCAGTGCCACCTTCAGCCGAGGCAGCCCATGGCCATGATGGGGACATGTCTTCCCTGGAGGGGAGCAGGGGGGAAGGGTATGATGACGGTGAAGCTCCGGTGCCCAGCGGGCTGCAGCAACGCGGGAGGGGTGGGGAAGCTCGGCGGCCTTCTCTCCGGAGGGTGAGTGCATCCTCCAGTCCTGCTACGGTGAACACAGAGGAAGTGCGGCTCCTTGGTGAAATGGGTGCCCAGGCTGAGCGCAGGCACATTGAGCTCATGGCTGCAGTGGCAAGGATGCCTGACTCCATAGAGTCACTGGCAAGGTGTGTTCAGGACCTCGGGGCAGCACAGGCCAGGAGTCTGCAGGACTTTGGGGCAGCACAGGCAGCTTCCAGCCAAGTGCTTAGTCGTGCCATGCAATCATTGGCTGGTCTGATGCGGACACAGATCAGGGCCACATGGGTACTAACTCCTGCCACCCTCGCTGGATCGGCCAGGAATCGCCGGGACCCTCGCCGCGCCGCAGCAACCCAGCAGTCTGTGCTTCAGCAGATTGCTGCGCATGCTTCAGTGCTGGCCCATGGGAATGCCAGTGTATCGGCCAACCAGGGAGTGCCTGTGCTCTGTCAGGTTGGCAGCATTCCTGCTGCCAACACTGTCACTCCTCCACTGCAGCTGCCACCACCCATAGGACAGACTGCTGCCGCCCAAGCAGAGTTGGAGCAGTCAGCAGCCGGGCCCTCCAGGCCCAGAGCTAGTCCAGGCCGTCCCCCAAGGGCATCTGCCGACTCACCATCTGACCCTCAGCAGCCTTCCTCCAGCCTTGCTGCAGCCACTGGGGTCCCATTGAGCAGGAGCTGCAGGGCGGGAAGGGGCAAATCGCGCAAGCGAGGCGGATCACCCTCGCAGGTGAAAAAGCAGAAAGTGTGGCAAAATGTTTTTTTTATATGAAGGCCGAGAATGTTGTGTTTGTTTTTTATATGAAGGCTGACAATGTTGTGTTTGTTTTTTATATGAAGGCCGACAATGTTGTGTTTGTTTTTTTATATGAAGGCTGACAATGTTGTGTTTGTTTTTTTATATGAAGGCCGAGGATCATGGTCATTTTTGTTTTATTGTTTTTTTCATTTTCTCCAGGTTGTGAGAGCCAGTTATGTGCCTGACTGTTTTTTGGGAGGTTTCTCTGTATTTGTTTGTCAAGCGGGAAGGGCACAGAGTTTGTAAAATAAAACATTTTCTTTATTCAGATTGTCCATGTTTGCACTTTGAACTATTTGTTGCCTTGACTGGCTGAGGGTGTGCAGAGCGGTTCCATTCATGTTCTTTCAATGTCACAAGCCATTCCCTGAGAGGGGGCCTAGAGCCGAGTTGCAATAAGCCGCCGACGGACGGCCCTTGCACATTGTACCTCCCTCCCGTCTTGGTGCTCCTCCTCCTCCTCCTCCTCCTCCTCTGGTGGTCCTCCAATGTCTGCTAGCAGTGGTTGAGTCCTGAGGATAGCCAGGTTGTGCAGCATGCAGCACACTACAACGAAATGGGAGACTCGCTCAGGCGAGTACTGAAGGGTTCTCCCGGAATGGTCCAGACAGCGGAGCCATTGCTTGAGCATGCCGATTGTTTGCTCAATGATGTTCCTGGTCGCTTGATGGCTGTCATTGTATCGTTCTTCAGCAGGGGTGCTGGGCACACGGAGCGCGGTCATCAGCCAGGTGCACAAAGGATAGCCCTTGTCCCCGACAAGCCAGCCTCCTGGGTGAGCCGGGGCTTCGAAAATATCTGCCACTGAAGTCTGGCGCAGGATGAAGGCATCCTGGAAAGCGGGCATTGACAGCTAGTATGAGCTGCCTGTGGTCACACACCAACTGGACATTGAACGAATGGTATCCCTTCCGGTTGTGGTAATCCTCGGCATTCTGTAGAGGTGCCCGTAAAGCCACATGCGTGCAGTCAATGGCACCCTGGACCATGGGGAAGCCTGCTATTCTTGCAAATCCCATTGCACGCTCTTGCTGCTTGTCCGGGGTCATGGGGAAGGAGATATACTGACGTCTCCTTATGAAGAGGGCATTCATCACCTGGTGGATGCAGCAATGTACCGCAAACTGGGAGATATTGGCAATGTCCCCAGTAGCGGATTGGAAGGAGCCAGTGGCATAGAAGTTGAGAGCCACTGTCACCTTCACTGCCACTGACAGAGACGTCCTGCTCCTCAGCTGTGGCTGCAAATCTCTCTGAAGCAGGTGGCAGATCTCAGTGACCACCTCCCTTCTGAATCGCAGCCTCCGAACACACTGCTCCTCAGACATGTTCAGATATGAGAACTGCTGGCGGTAGACCCTGGGTGGGTAAGGCCTCCTGTGCCGACGCCTGTTGGCCCTTCTCCATCTGGCCATGACTGGCACTCTCTCTCGGCATCTCTGAGCCCCTTGAATGCAATGCAGAAACCCAACGTTTCCACACATTGCAGCCCCCATTATATGTGGCGACTCAAGGCTATGGCACTGAAAGTTAAATCCAAGTGCAAAGCTCTGGCCTGAAGCCAGAAGTACCTGTGCGAGCGCTGAGTCAAAGCAGAAAGCTCTCTCCCTTTGTCTCTCTCCAAATCTCTCTCTCTCACACAGAAGGAGTGGAACAAAATGGCTGCCACAAAGAATGCAGGAAGAGTCCCCTTTAAATAGCGCCCCCCGCGCCCCACAGCGACTGGGAACCGTTCCACTCAACCAGTCGTTGGGGGCGCCAGGCGCACAGAAGGGGGGCGCCACTGAAGTTCCGGTTCGGGGCACACCAAGGGCATTGCACCATCAAATGATGTCAGGATCTGCGTGCGCAGCTGAGCGGGTGCTGCGGTTTTGCGCCGCCGCTAAATCTTGACTGAAGTTCGCGAGAGGCGCTGATTGCGTCGCGCCCAGGCGCTAGCCGCTTCGCGCTCCACTTCTCCTCCTCCTAAGGCGCTAGCGGCTGGCGCTAACAACTGAATTTCTAGGCCTATATGTTTCAATAAACCCCCTCTAATTCTTCTAAACTCCAATGAGTATAGGCCCAACCTGCTCAACCTTTCTTCATAAGACAACCCCTTCATCTCCAGAATCAACCTCGTGAACCTTCTCTGAACTGCCTCCAATGCAAGTATATCCCTCCTTAAATAAGGAGAACAAAACTGTACGCAGTACTCCAGGTGTGATCTCTCCAATGCCCTGTACAGTTGTAACAGGACTTCCCTACTTTTATATTCCATTCCCTTTGCAATTAAGGCCAACATTCCATTTGCCCCTCCTAATTACTTGCTGTACATGCATGCTAACTTTTTGTTATTCATGTACAAGGACCCCCAGATCCCTCTGTACCTCATCATTTTGTAATCTCTCCCCATTTAAATAATAATTTGCTTTTTAATTTTTCCTACCAAAATGGATAACCTCACATTTTCTCACATTATACTCCATCTGTCAGATTTTAGCCCACTCACTTAGCCTATCTATATCCCTTTGGAGATTCATTGCGTCCTCCACAGAATTTGTTTTCCCACCTATCTTTGTATCATCAGCAAATTTGGCTACATTACACTCAGTCCCTTCATCCAAGTCATTAATATAGATTGTAAATAGTTGAGGCCCCAGCACTGATTCCTGCGGTACTCCACTCGTTACAGTTTGCCAACCTGAAAATGACCCATTTATCCCGACTCTCTGTTTTCTGTTAGTTAGCCAATCCTCTATCTATGCTAATATATTACCCCCAACCCCGTGAGCTCTTACCTTGTGCAGTAACCTTTTACATGGCACCTTATCGAATGCCTTCTCAAAATCCAAATACACGGCATCTACTGATTCTCCTTTATCCACACTGCTCATTACGTCCTCAAAGAACTTCAGCAAATTTGTCAAACATGATTTCCCTTTCATAAAACCATGCTGACTCTGCTTGACAATATTATGATTTTCTAAATGTCCTGCTATCACTTCCTTAGTGATGGACTCCAGCATTTTCCCAATGACAGATGTTAGGCTAACTGGTCTATAACTGCCTGCTTTCTGTCTCCCTCCTTTCTTAAATAGGGACGTTACATTTGCGGTTTTCCAGTCTGCTGGGACCTCTCCAGGATCCAGGGAATGTTGATAGATTACAACCAATGCTATCTCTGCAGCCACCTCATTTAAGATCCTAGGATGCAGGCCATTGGGTCCAGGGGACTTGTCCAGCTTTAGTCCCATTAGTTTGCCTAGTACTGTTTCCCTAGTGATAGAGATTGTTTTATGTTCCCCTCCCGCACCCCAATAGCCCCTTGAATATCCATTATTGTGATGCTTTTAGTGTCTCCACCGTGAAGACCAATAAAAAATATTTGTTCAAAGTCTCTGCCATTTCCCTGCTTCCCATTATTAATTCCCCAGACTCATCTTCTAGGGGACCAATGTTTACTTTAGCTACTCTCTTCCTTTTTATATACCTGTAGAAGCTCTTACTGTCTGTTTTTATATTTCTTGCTAGCTTACTCTTATAAGCTATCTTCTCTCTCTTTATCATTTTTTTAGTCGTCATTTGCTGGTTTTTAAAAATTTCCCAATCCTCTGGCCTTCCACTATTATTTGCAACATTGTATGGCTTTGTTTTCAATTTGATACCATCCTTTACTTCCTTAGTTAGCCATGGATGGTTCATCCTTCTCTCAGAGTCTTTCTTTCTCATTGGAATATATCTTTGCTGAGAGCTATGAAATATCTCCTTAAATGTTTGCCACTGCTTTTCTACAGTCTTATCCTTTAATATATTTTCCCAGTCCACCTTAACCAAGTCTGCCTTCATACCTTTGTAATTACCTTTATTTATGTTCAGGACACTAGTTTGAGACTTAGCTTTCTCACCCTCAAACTAAATTTGAAATTCCACCATGCTATGATCACTCTTCCCAAGAGGATCCTTCACTTCTAGATTATTAATTAATCCAACCTCGTTACACATTACCAGATCTAAAATAGTCTGTTTCTTGGTTGGCTCCACAATGCATTGTTCCAAGAAACCATCCCTCATACACTCTAACAACTCTTCCTCAAGTCTACCTTTGCCAATTTGCTTTGTCCAATCAATATGAAGATTAAAATCTCCCATGATTATTGCCGTACCTTTCTTACAATCCTGTATTATTTCTTGATTGATACTCTGTCCTACAGTGTGGCTACTCTTTGGGAGCCTGTAGACCACTCCCACCAGTGACCTCTTACCCTTATTATTTCTTATCTCCACCTAAACTGATTCTACATCTTGATCTACTAAACCAATATCATTTCTCATTACTGCACTGATCTCATCCCTTATAAACAGAGCGACACCACCTCCTTTTCCTTTCTGCCTATCCTTACGAAATGGCAAATACCTCTGAATATTCAGTTCCCAGCCTTGGTCACCTTGCAACCTCGTCTCTGTAATGGCTATCAGATCATATCAATTTATTTCTATTTGTGCTGTCAACTCGTCTATCTTGTTAGGAATGTTGCATGCGCTCAGATATAGAGCCTTTAATTTTGTCTTTTTACCATTTTTCCCTACTCTGACCCCTCTTTCTGATGCATTCTTTTGTGTATACGCTCTGTCCCTTCCTGTCACACTCTGGTTATCATTATCCCTATCGCTACCCGGCACTTTTGCCTTCTCATTTTGCTTTGACTTTTAAAATTTCTGCTCAGTGGATCCCTCCCCCCTACTATTTAGTTTTGTTAAGTCTGTGTGTTCCAGTTGTATTAAGATTATTTACTGACACAGACTACAAGAATAAAGTTCAACAGGTCTTTACTAGTTGGAGGTCAGGACTATACTAAATACAATATCACTACACAGTACTTATATACCGGTGGTCACCACCGGTATTACGTATACAGCAGCCAGAGAAAGTAGTACATCTCTTAAGGTGGAACAGGCTTAAGTTCTCTTAAGGTGGAACAGGTTACATACACCACAATCCTCCTTTTTTAGCTTAACAGTCATATCCCCATTTAACATAACATAATAACATATATACATATATAACTTCAGGTATAAACAGTTCAAAGGTTCAGTCTCTCAGGAGGCCTTCTGATTCGGTTTGGATAACGCCTTTCAGTGGTCTCTGATTCTTGTTGCTGAGGTGACTCTTCTTGTTGGTTTCCTATGTATTGGACGTCATCATCAGGTACAGTCCCTGCCGAGGTAGATGCTTCAGGTTCATTAACGTCTTCCACAGTTGTCTCTGTCGCAACCATGGGTTCGACCCTTGCTCTTGATTCTACCAGTTGATCCGCATGACGCCTTATCACATTGTTACCAATATCTACTGTGTACATCAGAGGTCCTTGTCTGGCCCGAATTGTTCCGGACTGCCATTTTTCGTTTCCATAGCCCCTTGCCAACACTGGTTGTCCTACGTCGAAACTTCGAGTGGACTTGTTATTAATATGCCGGAACTGTTTGTGTTCCACTTCCCTCCGCACATTTGGTTTTAACAAGTCCAACCTGGACCACAACCTCCAGTTATAAAACATCATGGCAGGACTTTGGTTAGTCACTGCATGAGCGGCGTTTCGATATGCCATTAGGAAATTGTCCACCTTGTGTTGTAACGGAATCTGATTATCGTTCATGGCCTTTATTGCCTTTTTGAATGTTTGGACAAATCTCTCGGCCAACCCGTTTGTCGCCGGATGATATGGGGCAGAGGTATAATGTTTCACCCCATTCTTCTTTAAGAATTTTTGGAATTCTTCCGACACGAACTGTGGTCCGTTGTCCGAACATATCTGTTCTGGCAATCCGTTCCTTGCGAATATTGTTCTTAACACCGCAATTGTCTTTTCTGAAGTAGTGGTATTCATCTTGATCACTTCTGGCCATTTGGAATGTGCGTCCACCGCAATTAGGAACATGGAGTCCATGAATGGACCAGCAAAGTCAATATGTACGCGTTGCCATGGGGCTGAAGGCCATTCCCATGGGTGTAGCGGTGCGATCGGAGGTGCATTTTGCACTTTTTGGCACCCAGCGCAGCTTTTTGTCAACTCCTCTATCTGTTGGTCAATGCCCGGCCGTTGGTCAATGCCCGGCCACCATACATAAGCCCTAGCAAGACTTTTCATCTTAACTCCCCCCAGATGACCTTCATGCAGTTCCTTTAGAACTCTTTCCCGTAACTTGGGAGGAATAATCACTCTTGTCCCGTACATCAAAGTACCATGGCAGACGGACAGCTGGTCTCGCCTTGCCGAGAATGCCGGTAACAGAGGATCACCATGTGTTGGCCATCCTTTCACTGTCATCTCGTAAACTCGGGACAGTGTCGGGTCATTCCTGGTTTCTCTTTCAATACTTGCATTGGTGACTGGTAAACACTCGATGATGGTCGAATGAAATAACTCAACAGGGTCAACTTTCGTCGTCTCTTCTGCTTCAGGTAGTGGCAGGCGCGACAGCCCATCAGCATTGCCATGCTGCTTTGTACCTTTGAATTCTATTTGATATTGATGTGCCCCTAGGAAAAGGGACCATCTCTGGAGTCGCTGTGCTGTCATCACTGAAACACCCTTCTTAGGGTTAAAAATGGATACCAACGGCTGATGGTCTGTCAGAAGTGTGAATTTTTGGCCCTGCAGGTAATGATTAAACTTCTTCACTCCCCATACAAGGCTGAGAGCCTCCCTATCGATCTGCGCATAGTTGCGCTCAGCGGAGGTCAATGATCTGGATGCAAACGCGACTGGCCTTTCCGTGCCATTTGGCAACTTGTGTGAGAGTACTGCCCCAATACCATATGGAGAAGCATCACAAGCCAACCGAATAGGCAGTGTCGGGTTGAAGTGAGCCAACACTTCCTCTGAGGTGATCAATTCTTTGCTTTTGCGAAATGCCTTCTTACAGTTTTCGCTCCATTCCCATGGTACCCCCTTCTGTAAAAGAGCGTTCAGCGGGTGCAGTACCGTGGATAGATTCGGTAGAAACTTATGGTAATAGTTAATCAATCCCAGAAACGACCTCAACTGAGAGACATTATCCGGAGCGGGAGCCTTTACAACTGCCTCTATCTTGTCAGGAGACTTATGAAGCCCCTCCCGGTCAATGACATGACCACAGTACGAGATCCGCTTCTGAAAGAACTCACATTTCTGCCAATTAACTCTAAGTCCATACTCTTTCAGTCTGTTGAGCACCAGTTCCACGTTTGCGAGGTGTTCTTCATCACCATCACCTGTAATCAGAATATCGTCCAGGTAACATTATGTGCCTGGAATTCCCTGTAATACCTGCTCCATGGCCCTCTGCCAAATTGCCGGAGCCGATGCCACTCCAAAAACCAGCCTATTATACCGGTACAAACCTCTATGCGTGTTGATCGTGAGGTACTGGCGTGACTCTTCTTCAACCTCCATCTGCAAGTACGCCTGCACCAGGTCTATCTTGGTGAAGTGTTTCCCGCCAGACAATGAACCAAAAATATCCTCAATCCGCGGAAGCGGATACTGCACCGTGTGAAGCACCGGATTAACGGTGATCTTGAAATCTTCACAGATGCGAACCTTCCCTGGTTCTCCTGGCTTGTTGCTCGAAGGACGTTTCATAACGGGAACAATGGGCGTAGCCCACTCACTCCAATCTACCTTAGACAGTACACCTGAACGTTCTAGCGCTTCCAGTTCCGCTTCTACAGTAGGTCGTATTGCATAGGGTACCGGTCTGGCTTTGAAAAATTTTGGTTGTGCATGTTCATCAATCTTGATGTTTGCCGTAATTCCTTTCAGTGTTCCCAGTCCTTGCTGGAACACCTCTTTAGCATCATCCAATATTTTGGACAATCGTTTAGGTTTGACATCTGTTTCCCCGGAATCTACCGTTAGTGCTTTTAAGGAGTGCCAGTCCATATTCATTTTCCTAATCCACTCCCGTCCCAGTAGTGGTGGACCTCCTTCAGGTAGCACATATAAGTCCATTACTTGGCTTTCTTCGCCCTTGTGGACCACTTTTACCTCTATCTTTCCGATGGGGTACACTCTTTGCCCCGTGTATGTTTTCAATATAATCTCCGTATCCCGTAGGGGAATATGTTGGAATAACCTTTTGTAATCTTTCTTATTCATGACCATCAATGCCGATCCAGTGTCCAATTCCATCTTTACTTGGACTCCTGCTATCTGAAGAGTGACCCAAATTGTCTGGAGATCTGCATCCTTACCAACGTTGTGTACTCTTAAGCTACCCAGTTCATTACTGCTAGCGTCTGAATCTGACTTCTGTTCGTTCAAACTGGTCTTTGTCACCTTGTGCACCTTTATGTATTTTCCTTGTGGTGACTTTTTGTTGCTGGTCTTCTTTCCTGACCGGCATACTTTAGCTATGTGGCCAAGCCTGCCACACGTTCTGCATTCTTGGTTTTTAAACCAACACTGGTTCTGATCGTGTGTTGTCTTTCCACAACGATAACATTTTACAGTACTCAAACCCAATTTATTTGTACTGAGTTCTGGTGACCGTAGCTGTTTTACTGCCGTGCCTCTCGCTGCGGCTTCGTGTGCTGCTGCCATAGTGACCGCTTTCTCAAGCGTCAGCTCATTCTCCTCGAGCAGTCGCTTTTGTGTATCTTCTTTTAATAATCCACGCACAAATTTATCTCTTAGCGCTTCTGTCAGTCCCGTTCCAAACTGACAGCACTTTGCTAGCTTACTCAATTCCATTAAATATTCAGCATTGCTTTCATCCTTCAGCTGCCTTCTGCTGTAAAATTTAAATCGTTCCGCTAGCATCAGCGGCGTGGGGTTTAGATGATTTTTCAGGACAGTAACAATCTCCTCGAACGTCTTATCCGCCGGTTCATCTGGTGATAAAAGGTGTTTCAATTGCCCGTATGTCTTTGCACCCATTAAGTTCAATAAAGTTAGTGCTTTCTCTGCATCTGGGATTTTATTTGCTTTACAATAATTTTGTATGCGTTCTACATACATGGCCCAATCCTCGATATCGCTATCAAAGGTATCAATGTTCCCATGTTTAGGCATCGTTGCAATTTATTTTATCCCAAGATGGCGGCTTCCCGCTCTTGTCTTCGTCCTCCGCCTACAAAATGGCGGTTTCCCCACGCTTGGCGGTCTTCACCCACTGGCTGCAATGGCGTTTGGCGTGCCGCTGCTGCTCCCCTTTCCCAGCGGTTAGTAACTCCCCTGACGCTGTCTCCGCTTCACCGCGGCTCCCTCGGGCATTCGCGCTTCCCCGATGTCGCGCCTCGCAGCCCTTCTTGCAGCCCGGTTATTAGCACCGGCTGCGTTCGCCTTCACCGCGGCTCTCGCGCCTTCAGTCGCCCCAGACGCTGCGCCTTTTTGGCCCGAAAGCGGCCCGGCCCTTATCACCAGCCACGATTGATGTCCCCGCGCTGCGCCTTTCGGCCCGAATGCAGCCCGGCCCTTATCTCTGGTCGCGATCGATCTCACCGCCCTTATTCCTCCGTCTTCCTCCCCCCGTCTGTACAGCCAACGCGGCCGACTTTCTGCTCGCGTCGCTGACCGGCTTACCCACCACCGAGGTAGAAAGAAGATAGCTGACTGCCGCTGATGGAGGCTTCGAGTTCAGGATGTCTTCTGCACTCCGGGTTCTCGATGCCTGCCGCGCAACGTGTCTTCCAGCAGGGTGATGAGGGTGGATGCCTCTCTTTGACGCCTGTTCTGTGGACGAAGCCACCGTGGATATAAACTGCCGCAGGGTAAGAATCGGACTCGTCGCCACTGTTAAGTCTGTGTGTTCCAGTTGTATTAAGATTAATTACTGACACAGACTACAAGAATAAAGTTCAACAGGTCTTTACTAGTTGGAGGTCAGGACTATACTAAATACAATATCACTACACAGTACTTATATACCGGTGGTCACCACCGGTATTACGTATACAGTAGCCAGAGAAAGTAGTACATCTCTTAAGGTGGAACAGGCTTAAGTTCTCTTAAGGTGGAACAGGTTACATACACCACAAGTTTAAAGCCCTATCTACAGCCGTAATAATTCGATTTGCCAGGACACTGGTAACAGCCTGGTTCAAATGAAGCCCGTCCCGACAGAACAGCTCCCTCTTACCCCAGTACTAGTGCCAGTGCCCCAAGAATCAAAACCCATTTCTCCCACACCAATCTTTGAGCCACTCGTTCATCTCTCTGATCTTATTTACCCTATGCCAATTTGCACGTGGCTCAGGTAGTAATCTAGAGATTATCACCTTTGCGGTTCTGCTTTGTAATTTAGCCCCTAGCTGCTCATACTCCCTCAGCAAAACCTCTTTCTTTGTCCTACCTATGTTGTTGGTACCTACATGGACCACGACAACTGGATCTTTCCTCTCCCACTCCAAGTTCCTCTCCAGCCCAGAGGAGATATCCTTAACCCTGGCACCGGGCAGACAACACAGCCTACGGGACTCACGCTCTTGGCTGCAGAGAACAGTGTCTATCCCCCTAACTATACTGTCCCCTACCACTACCACATTTCTTTTTGCTCCCCCCACTTGAATGGTTCCCTGTACCACGGTGCTGTGGTCAGTTTGCTCATCCTCACTGCAGTCCCTGCTCTCGTCCAAACAGAGGGTAAAAACCTTGTAACAGTTGGACAAGAGCAAGGGCTGAGGCTCCTCCACCACTACCTCCTGGGTCCCCATACCTGCCTCGCTCATAGTCACACCCACCTGTCCCTGACCATGGACCAAATTTGAATTAATCAATCTAAGGGGTGTGACTGCCTCCTGGAACACAGCGTCCAGGTAACTCTCCCCCTCCCTGATGTGTCGCAGTGTTTGAAGCTCGGACTCTAGCTCATCAACACGGAGCTGAAGTTCCTCGAGCAACCAACACTTACTGCAAATGTGGTCACCATGGACCTCAATGGTGTCCACCAGCTCCCACATGTTGCAGCAGTAACACATCGCCTGCCACGGCCAAATGCGACAGAATCGATGGACCAGCTGATCTTCTTCAGATGTTCACATGTTTTCTTGAGCAGCCACCAGCAATCCATTTAAGGAGCGCTGGTTAGGCTGCTCACTGCCACATACAAGTGGCGGAGTGGACACATTGCACATTCTACCCATTTGTACCTGAAAATTGCAAACAGAGTCCGAGAACCGACATAGGACCCCAATTTGCATATTTAAGTAGCCTTCTGCCCGAAACAGGCAGGCGTGCTGCTCGCCCATTTACAGGCCCACGTGAACTTTTCCTCAGGCAGGCCTTGGGCATCAATAGGCTGCTGAAGTGCCTCTCGATTTTCAATTGCTCGACATCCATTTCCAGGTGAGCAACGGGCAGCAAGCAGTTGCAAATCGCCCCATAGTTTTTAAGGGTTTCCTTATTTAATTTAGTATCTACTAAGTTGATGTTTGCTTAATACTGTAAATGATGAAGGCATTTAATTCAATGGTTCTAATGTTATCCCCAAGGCATAAGATGGCAGCTGGGAAAGTTTCCTTTTCATAAGGTGTTCTAACAAGGCACCTTCCATCCCAAATGCAATGGATACTTGAAGATTCATCATAAATTCAGAAATGCCGCATGTTAAAATATTGGGGGGCCTGGCATGAAATTTGACTTTGGTGGTAACACTAAATGGACATTAGCAAATTGACAGAGCATTTTACAACCCGCCTGATTTTCTTTTCCATGTAGAATATGATCTGCTTTAATTATCCTGAAAAAGAGGATAATGTTACCTAGATAGGTATTGTAAAGTGACAGGGAGTCAGAATGCATTTCTAAAAAGAAATTGGCCGTGAAATTGGAAGGTTTAGCACTGGCTGTTAAGGCCGAGTTTTACTGAAAAAATGTCAGTCGCTTCGCTTCCGCCCAATTCCGGCTCGGAGCGCGGTGGCCGCCATTTTGGGGAGGTCAGCAGCGCAGCTGTTGCCTGCGCTTGCCGCCCACATTTAAATTATGCAGATCGTGACGTCAATCGGCATGCAACGTCTGATTGTTGCATGACTGTGATTTTGGACATCATCGCTCTGGATACCACTCTCTCCAAACCACGCACTGAAGAACGTGCATGCAACAGCAATACAGAGACGCTAGCTACCAACGCTTCTTAAAGGGGCACACACATCTTTCAGGTAATTTTAACTTTTTGCTCTTGGACTGGTTTCTTTATATTTTATTGGAGTAGTGACTTGGTGCAATATATTTTAAAAGTTGTTAAAGTGTGCAGTGAGTGCAGGGAATGCTGCTGGACATTTGCAAGGCTTTGTTTGTTAAAGATAGGCCACTGAGCACACCACATGCTCATAGTCCTGGGGGCTCGAGTTGCAGTCCCCCTTGTGCTGTAGCATCACATGAAGCAGAGGCAGCAAAGGGGACAAGCTGCTCACAGAGGGAGGAGAAGGAAGCAGAAGAGGAGGAAGCAGAAGAGGAAAAAAGCAGAAGAGGAAAAAGCAGAAGAAGAGGAAATGGAAGGAAGGAGGCAACCCAGACAACCCCTTTCAGGCTGGGGTATCATCCGTCTGCTGTACCAGTGATCCACAACCCCAAATCTCCTTTTAACATTTGTCCCACACCTTACCTTCCCTCTGTTACTGACCATCACAGTGTCCTCATTGCCACAATGCTGAAATAAAAGCCATAACAAAGCAAACTTTCCAATCAAACTTTATCCATAAATGCATCCAATATTACATCACCCTTGTGCATTCCCTTAGAGACTGTCTTGCGTATGCCTTTGCCTATCATAGTGATGTTACACTGTGCTACCCCAGTGGCTGCAACATGGCTAGTGGAAGGCTGCTGACTTTCACTCTCCTCTCCTTTTTCTTGGTCAACCATTGGCTGGGCAGGCTGGGTTTCTTGCGTGTGTGAAATGAGGAAGGCACAAGGGTGGAGTTGTGGTGAGGGAAAGGCAGGAAAGCAAGAGCATGCTTACATCATGTGCAGCTTGTACATTAGAAGAGGTTGTGGGATGAGGGGAAAGTGGGATGTGAGAAGGATGATAACGTATGAAGATACATGCATCTTATGTTCTTTCAGCCTCACCACTAGCTAAGGGCTCAGCCATGCCCCTGCCAAGAAAGGCCAGCACCGTTTCCTCCAAGGGGGTGAGGTGAAGCTAGGAATGTGAGATGTGCCTCGTGTTTGGTAGAGATTGTTGGTCGGTGAGTGATGGCGGGGCCTTGCACTGAGCAGTGTGTGAAGCTTGTGGTGCAGTTGGCAGGAGACGGCTTTTGAAGATGCATTCACTGACCTTGACAACTCGTCTGAGGTCATGAAACTTCTTTGGGCACTGGAGCCAGGTCCTGCAGGAGACACTGCTGGCAGTGACCACCTCAGCAAATTGGTTCACATCCTTCTTTCTGGAGTGCTCCTGATGCCCTATGGGTAGAGGACGTCTCTTCCGGTGTTGACCCCCTTCACAAAGCTGGAGTGCTGCATCCAAGACCTTGGGCACCTTTTCCCTGGCTTGTTGAGCCATTTGTGTTAGTGCTGAAGCAATTTTGGCATTTTTTTATGTGCAAAAGGCAGTTCAGCTTTAAGAGCTGCAGACTGCCTAGTTCTGAAGAATTTTAATTTTTTTTGTAAGAAGGCAGTTCAGCTTTAACAGCTAGAGACTACCTTGAAAAGGAACAGGCTAGCTTTAAGTAAGGGCAGCCTCGCTCCAGCGATGCGAACTTAAGCCCCGTGCTGAGCGCACAGCCTGTCAGCAGTGCATTAGTTGCTACGATATGCACTACCATTATGTAAGCTAACAGGAAGCACCAAACTGATGTGCTGCCTACACTTCCTAAATGGGCGCAGGCAAATAGAGTCAACGTTTCAGGTGAAAACTGACTTGACAAAGGGTTTTGACCTGAAACGTTGACTCTATTTTCTCTCCATGGATGTTGCCTGGCCTGCTGAGTTT
The DNA here is from genome assembly GCF_052327205.1 of Somniosus microcephalus. NCBI lineage: Eukaryota > Metazoa > Chordata > Chondrichthyes > Squaliformes > Somniosidae > Somniosus > Somniosus microcephalus. The sequence goes on along the minus strand of NC_140996.1, from coordinate 31,767,048 downwards.
TTCCAGCATTTTCTGTTGTTATTTTAGTGAAAGTAAAGGCTGCTTCTAAATTGTGTCAAGGTGGAAAGGGATAACTTGAGTGTTGAAGTCATGACTTTTACATGTGCATAAATAATTTGGAGCTTGGGACAGAATTCAGGCTGTTTAAATTTGTAGATGAATTCAAATTAAGGCAGGGGATCTTCAAACAATAGGGAAGAGCAATACCAAATACAAAGAGATCTGAATGGATTGGGAAGGTGGGCTGCTTAGTGATAAATGACATTTAACTTTGCGGTCGCAGATCAGCCATGATCTTATTGAATGGCGGAACAGGCTTGAGGGGCTGAATGGCCTACTCCTGGTCCTATACAGTGTATTTCGGTGGAAAGATAAATCCGTAAACATTAAATGGCTTATGAGGGGCCATTTCCCAATGTTGCACTCCGAATGTGAGGGACTTCGCCTGCCAGTAGTGCATATCAAAAATTCAGATCGGTGGTCGTAAAATCATGTGCAAACAGTGTCTAAATTTTTAACATGGGCTACCAGCAGGTGATACTCCCCAATGGGAGCGTGAAATCAGAAAATGACCCTGTGTTGTATTTGAATGATAGTCACATTGAAATCCTACATATAATTATGCAATTATTAAAATGTTGGCTACCGTTTTAATAAATGTCATCCTTAAACTAGAATGGCACCTGTACAACTCTCCAGATACAATGTTGCAATGCTGAGTTTTAAACAATATCATGCTACAAGGTCAGTTTTATCCCTGAAGAGTTTTTTTGTTTTGATTTGAACTCCTCCTGTGGGAATCAGATGAATAATCGACATTTCATTGCAGACGCACCGAGATATAACATGTTGATGAATAGCTCTTTCTGTGGAGAAAGTAAGTGATCTTCAAATAAATTATTCCATTCATGTTTTGTCAGGTTTGGTATCAAATACATTCACTGCAATTCCAATTGCTTGTGGAATACTGTACAGGGTATAGTAGTGTAATGATTGTGATGATTATGGTAATACACCAGCAATCCAGAGGTTGTGAGTCAATTCTATTTTGGCAAATTGCAAAATTGAATTAATTAAATCTGGTGGGCTATGGGTTGGCACCAGAAAAAAAACTAACCATGAAAGTTGTTGGGTTGTTGTAAAAGAAATTGCTTCACTAATGTCTGTCACGGAAGGGAACCTGCCATCCATATCTTGCCTGGCCTACACATGCCTCTTTAGTAGTTGACTCTTATGATATCTTGTTACCAGCCAAAAAAAAGATCTACCACCACATTCCCATGGCAACTAGGGATGGGCAATAAATGTGGCCTTGCCAGTGTTGCCCACATCCAGAGAACAAATTAAAAAAAACAAATGATATGTAAAATACTGAAGGGCCATAAGAAATTAGAGTACTGAAGAAACAATCTTTTTGTATGGATTATGTTTTTTTTTAATCTTCCTTTTACTTCCATCATCCCTGAAGTCTTGGGCTTGTGCTCGGTAAGTCTCCATGGGAACTGGCAGATCCTCTGGCACCACGCCCAATTGGCCATTCTTCATGCGTGATCCCCCATGCAGCAAGACTGGCTAACATTCAGCCTTGGGTTGATAAGTGGCAAGTAACATTCGTGTCACACAAGTGCCAGGCAATGATCATCTCCAACAAGAGAGAGTCTAACTACCGCCCCTTGACATTCAATGGTATTACCATTGTCAAATCCCCCACCATCAACATCCTGGGGGTCATCATTGACCAGAAACTTAACTTGATCAGCCATATAAATACTGCGGCTACAAGAGCAGGTCAGAGGCTAGGGGAGAGAAATTCGATATCGCCCCGTTTGGGGCGCAATTACCGGCCAGTCGCAAAGTTTGGTGCCTGGCGCTAATTATCACCTCTGACTGCAAAGTTGGCTTCTATCGCCCCTGGAGATGATTGGAGCACTAAATCAGGCGCTACACACCTCTCTTAAGGTGCTACCACACAGGAGCGAGGCGTTACCTCAGAGTGCTGGCGAAGCTCATGTGATGTCAGTCAGCAATGGAACACAAACACACTGGCGCCGGCCAGTTCTTAAAGAGGAGAGTCGATCTTGCTCTCCATCCACACCCTGCTCATTGCAGCTTTGAATCTCATCCTGGAGAGACCTGTACATCAACTCTGCTGGACAGAACAATGGAGAGGCCCAGGGAAAGAGTTCAGAGTGCAGCCCCCACAGTCTCTTCTAAATCGATGCAAGGAAGGTCAAATCAAAATGAACATGCAAAGTGCTGCTCAGTACTCAAAACTCCTTCACACAGTGTTGCATCTCTCCAGAAGTGTCTCTCTCTCTCTCTCTCAGAATGCGTGGCGCAAAAATGTCACCTACAAAAAAAGGCAGGAAGTGGTCACTTTTAAATAGCATCCCCCAGTCCCTTCCTGATTGCAAAATGTTCCCCTCAACTTGTCGTTGCTAGCAGCAGGTGGAAAGGCGGGGGCGACACTCAAGATCCGGTCCGGGGCACTATCAGGGTGTTGCACGCTCGACTGATGTCATGATCTGCGGGCACAGGAGATCGTGGTGATAGTGTTTAACGCCACCACAAAATGTCTGGTCAATTTTGCGAGCGGTGCAAACATCGCCGTGCCCAGGCGCTAGTTGCAATGTGCCCCATTAGTGCCCTTTTAGGGCGCTAACAGGAGGTGCAAAGGAACCAAATTTTTCCCCCTGGGTATTCTGCATCGAGTGTCTCACCTCCTGACTCCCCAAAGCCTGTCCACCATCTATAAGGCACAAGTCAGGAGTGTGATCGAATACTGTCCACTTGTCTAGATGAGTGCAGCTCCAACAACACTCAAGCAGCTCGACACCATCCAGGATAAAGCAGCCCACTTGATCAGCACCCCATCTACCACTTTAACATTCACTCCCTCCACCACCAGCACACTGTGGCTGCAGTGTGTACCATCTACAAGATGCACTGCAGCAACTTGCCAAGACTTCTTTGGCAGCACCTCCCAAACGCATGACCTATACCACCTAGAAGGACAAGGGCAGCAGGCACATGGGAAGGCCATTACCTGAAAGTTCCCCTCCAAGTCACACACCAGCCTGATTTGGAAATATATTGCCATTCCTTCTTCGTCGCTGGGTCAAAATCCTGGAACCCTATCTAACAGCACTATGGGAGTATCTTCACCACACAGACTGCAGCGGTTCAAGAAGGTGGCTCACCACCACCTGCTCAAGGGCAATTAGGGATGGACAATAAATGCTGGCCTTGTCAGCGATGGCGTCATCCTGTAAATTAATAAATAAAAAATAATTAAGAATCGCAGATACTGAGTGACATTGCAGCTGAACCTGATCTCATCCTTATTTGCCATCTATACACTCACAAGCCTGCATTTTCCAATCTATAGGGGTGGCATGGTTGGCGCGTGCGCCCAGTCAGTTATGCCCCTGACTGTTTGTGAGCAGTTCGAATCGCTCCCACGCCCCTGGGTTCTAGACACCGGACTTAGGTACAGGCAGCGATACAGAAAAGACTCGAATAGACAGGTGGTTTGGATGTAAGAAAACCAAGATTTTATTGAAATAGAAATTAACAAAATCTTATGAGGAGTCACTAGTATAAAATTACTGGCAAATACAAAATAATTATATTTATACAGGGAATGGGGAACACACGGCACATCGAGGGAAAACAATTATCTTAACAATCCCCTTATCCTTATCCCACCCCATATACCTAACTAGATTAAGCTATGAGGGGCCAGAATTCATGCTCACCGAGTCAAAATCTGCTGAGCTCAAACAACGGTGGGGCTTGGGGTTCGCTCTTTGTGCACTCTGGGGCCTGCCGTCGTCATGTGTTCTCGGAGTGCTGCAAGGGCGTCGTCCAGGTAAAAGTACCCCAAGGTTAAAGTCTTTGCTTGGGTACTTTACCTCGCAGGGATGAGAGTTCCTCTTCCTCGGGCGGCAGTTGGAGTTTGCATGAAGATAGTCGTAGGTCGGCTGAATTGAAGGCCCGATTATTCGAAGCATTCTTCAATCTTCTCCCAATTCATCTCGTCTCATCTCATCTCACCTCACCTCGCCTCATCTCGTCCCGCCTCGTCTGGCCTGGTTTGCCCGTGTTCGCCTGGTGCAATGCCGGGCATCCCTGATGGAGTGGGGAAAGACACGGGCAGTGGCCAGGCGGCAAGCGCGGGAGGGGAAAAGGAGCAGCAGCCATGAGGGCAAGGAGCAAGAGAGCGTCGGTTGCCGGTGGGCCTACAATTATACTCCTTCGGATGGCCCTTATCTGCGCGCCAAATCAGGTTAGTTCGTTGTTCCAATCTTGGCGGGCTAGTTTAAATAATTGTAGCAATCTAAACTGTTTTTAGATGGCCGTTGATCACACCTAATGGCCTGATGTCTGAGCTGTATTGTTATTAATGCATCTTAATCAGCCTGTCCAGCCTCGATGGCTTCCTTAAGCTGTTTCCGATTAAAGATGCAAACAACTTGATGGCCTCAAGTATAGGCCTAACTGGTTTTGGTCTGTCTACGATTTGGCTTAATACATATTCAGAGTTCTGTCTGCTTTTCAAAATACAAAAGTCCTTCTTCACAGAAACTGCATTTTAGGTTTCAATTTCCCCAAAAGCTGCTTGTGCCACAAAGTCCAAGCTTTTTAAATCTTGCAGGCTTTTGGTCACGATGTGCGGACGCCATCTTTGGGTACCCTTTTTTTTAAATGTCCACACAGGGTCCCTTTTATTAACAATAACCTTTGGGGAAATGTGGAAATTTTGTGAATCTTACAAATCGGAGATGAGTTAGACTGGAAGTAGGGTGGAATGCGGAGCACAATTAATTATCGGTACAACATGATGAGTGCTGAGTCTTCCATAATAATCACTAATGCCTCTGATTGGGAGCTTTCCCATTTGAGGACAGTAAGTAGTGTCCTGCTGCAGGATTAAAAGGCCTGCAGCAATTTAAAGGGGCAGGCAGCATCATTATCATATATATTCAGGGAAAAGAGGTCTGAGATTGCGAATGGTTGATGGGTCTTCAAGGGACAGAGAGCTCCCAGGTAGGCAGTGAAACTACTGCTGCAGATTTTTTAAAAAAGAGGGCAATACTCTTTGGCATCGAGCACTGCAGGTCCCCAAAGAAAGTTGCTCAGGAGCAATGCAGGAGATTGCCAAGGTACGAAAGGCCAGCAACAGCTTCCAAGAATGCACCGTACAAAGGAGAAGACAATCCCTAACTCTAATGTGTGTGTGAGAGAAAGCCTCAACATATAGAAGCACCTCACACCTGCAAAATATCCTACAGCAAATCCTAGTGAGAGAGTTTATATCAGGTGCCAGAAATGGGGAAGTACAAGGGCATGTGCCAGCTATGGCTTCATGATGAACATCTGCTTCTCTTACTTCTTATCCTATTACATCCTGCATTGACTATCAACAAACCTTGTCATGAAACTGTCATATCGCTCGTTCTGGAAGTAACATGTAAACTCTGCTCAGCAAGAATTTACTGTAATCTCTCTTCCTCTTATCTTCATCTAGAGTTTGATAAGGAATAATACACGAGCCTCAAGTCACCTTGCCCTGCCAGGACTTCAATATACATGCCATCGCTCAGTCTGTCCCTCACAAGCACCAGCTCAGAGACATTTACCAGGAGGGAGTTAGTTAGTGAGCCAGAGGGGAGTGCACTCGGAGGCATGACTGAGCAGCATCAATTGTTGGTAGCACATGAATAAGGAGATGGGGGGTGCACAGCATTAGGCACGCTATGCTATGCTATGCTGTGCTAGATTGTGTGCTGCACATGGTGGCTTGGTGGGAAAGCCCAGCATCATCATGTGCAGGATACTGGAAAACAGTTTTGCAATTCTGCAGTCTACCTAGGAGCCCGTGGAAGTTCCAATGGCATTTTCAACAGGGGTCTCCACGATAGAGGACCTAAGAACAGTCTGTGCTCCGTCCATGTATGCTCTGACTGCTCACATAGAGGCTGGGGTGCCAGATTGGAGAAGGCTCGTTCTCTTGGCCTCCAAATGATTGCGCAGTACCCAATATGGCATGCGGTATGCACATGCTCAGTCCACATCAGAAGTGCACCACACACCATGTTGACATCCAGAACGCCCTCCTGAAACTAGTGTTTCACTCATTGCTTATGCAAATTGAGGCCTAATGCCTCTTTCAGGTCGCTTTGTGAAATTGGATTGCGACTGACCTCAGCATTCGCATGCATGCTCCGGTCAGTTTTCTCAGGTGCACAGCAGCCAAACCAGTGATCTTGAACAGTGTTTTCAACATACCTAATAAGTGCTCAATCATTACTTTTGTGCATGAAGGGATCTCATTACACTGGCATTCAGCTTGTGTCCTGTAATACTGTACCAGTTGTAATGATATCAGCAAATAGTGATGGTATTTGCCTGTTTGATTATGATGCCTTACCAGCATGTTTGCCTGATTGATTACTTATGCCTGACCAGCAGAGGGCATGTGACAGAGGCAGAGTTTAGTTTCAGTTTCGTTCTAGATGGATCACTAACATGATGTCTCCTGTAATACTGTTAAAAAGAGTTGAACATACTTTAGATTAAAAGACATTGGGCTAGATTTTCAGTATAGGCAGTTTTGGGGCGCTAAACTTAGCGCCCGCCCGAAGTTAGCGCCCGCCCCAAAGTAGCGCCCTGTTGCCGGAAATTCAGTGGCTTCGCCCTAAGAGGTTGGTGGAGCGCTAAAAGAGGCGTTCCACTGCTATCTTTAGGCGCTAAGCCGGCAGTCCAGAGGGATAGCGCCCAGGCGGGGCGCAGCGCGGGTGCGGTCATTTTTGGACTGACAGCAGACCCCGTGGCGCCGACCAGCTCTTAAAGGGGGAAGGGACGAATTGGTCTGCTGCCACGCCCTGCACACTGCAGCCTTGCAAAGAGGCCTCAACACTGCTGCTCAGCCCCAGGGAGTCATGGCAACGCCAGAGAAGGCCCGTCAGCGTGCCCTGCGCTTCTCAGAGGGTGATCTGGACATAATGGTCACAGCTCTGGAGGTGAGGCGCAAGATCTTGTTCCCAGAGAGTGGGAGGAATCCAACCCACCACGACTACACCAAAGCCTGAAAGCAGATCGCCCAGAGGGTGACGTTCACCGGCGATGCCCCCAGGACCCACAAACAATGTCGTAAAAAATACAACGACCTGACCAGGATTGTCAGGGTGAGTACCCTTTCCAGTCTCCTCCTCATTCTTGCATGTACACCTGACATGATGGGCAAAGGGAGCTGAAAGTCCTATTGGCCAGCCCTCAGCCAGCAGCATTGGGACAGTCATGAGCATCAATTGGCCATTCGGCACTCTACACTCTGGCCAAGCTATTCCACCATGGGAGGCAGTGCAGACTACATCAGGGCTTCACTCTGTCCAAGCTATTCCACCATGGGAGGCAGTGCACACTACATCAGGGCTTCACTCTGGCCAAGCTATTCCACCATGGGAGGCAGTGCACACTACATCAGGGCTTCACTCTGGCCAAGCTATTCCACCATGGGAGGCAGTGCACACTACATCAGGGCTTCACTCTGGCCAAGCTATTCCACCATGGGAGGCAGTGCACACTACATCAGGGCTTCACTCTGGCCAAGCTATTCCACCATGGGAGGCAGTGCACACTACATCAGGGCTACACTGCGCACTTACAGCCCGTCCTTTCTCTTGCAGGCTAAAGTAGCCTTTAATCGCCAGGCCTGTGCCAGGGGTGGCCGCGCCAAGCTGCAGAAGCTCACTCGGCTGGAGGAGCGTGTGTGTGCTCATGGGAGCCCGTGTGATCGTCCCCACATCGTGCGGAGTAGCCGACCCTCCACTGCCCGGCAATGGTAAGGACCTCGCCTTTTGGCCCTCTCGCGTCGCACTGGCCCATCCGAGCTACCTCCTTTGCCACTGTCCCACCAATGCGCTGAATGCCACCAGTCCTAACTCCCTCGCTGACGCCGTCTCCTCACTCTGAAGCTACTCTTGTGCATTCCTGCTTTCAGCTGGTGATGACCAGGACCCTGAAGCTGCCAGTGACAGCACCTCCGAGCAGGAGGAGGAGGAGGAGCAAGCCGGTCCATCGGGGGAACAGTCACGTCCCGCAGGAGAAGAGGAAATGCTTGACACCTCCTCACTGGACGAGTGCCTGGAGGAACTGTCGCAGGGCAATGCAGCTTCTGGGACCAGTGGCGTCCAGCCACCCAGGAGCCGTGCGCGTGGCCCGCGGCCTTCCCCCCAAAGGGGGGACGGATCAGAGGGGAGTGCTGCTGATCAGCACACTCGCCGCCACCAACGTGGCAAGGGTCCCCTAGTTCGGCCCCCTCCTCCCCAGCGGGAGAGTCACGACTCCAGTCCGGACACCTTCACCTCGGAGGAGGTGCGGAAGCTGGATAAGATGGCCGAGGATTCGGACCGGCGCCACACGGAGCTCATGAGCGTGGTGCGGCGCATGCCTGAGGCCATCGAGTCGCTGGCGACCAGTGAGCGCGAGTTCGGGGCAGCAACTGCCGCGAGTGGCGGCATGCTGACTGATGCCGTCAAGACCCTGGCAGATGTGATGCGGGCGCACACCAGGACAACAGGGGCACTCACTGCTGCCACACGCGCTGTCTCAGGCAGGCATCGCCAGGGCAGCCGCCGCGCTGGACCACCCCAGCAAGCCGCCCCTCGGCTGATTGTTGCGGATCCTGCAGTGCGGGCCCGGCCGAGTGCCACCGCGCCACAGCACCAGCCAGCGCATCCCAGACGCCAGCTGGCCCACATTGCGCCATCCGTCGCCGCCATTCCCCCACTGGGGCGTCAAGGGCAAGCGGCTGCAGCTGATGGTGGCCAGGCTCAGGTGCGCCACTCAGCAGACGGCCCCTCGAGGCCCAAACGCCGTGCAGGCCGCCCCCCAGCGGCATCTGGCGGAAGGGCATCTGAGCCTCAGGCGCCTTCCGCCAGCCTCGCAGCAGCCACTGGGCAGAGCTTGCGAAGGAGCAGCAGGCCGGGCAGGGGAGGCAAAAGGCTGGGCAAGGTCTCGCCCTCGTGGGCCACTCAGTAGAGGGTGTGGCCAGCTTTCCTTTTATATGGCAGTGGCCATCTTTATTTTGCCCATGGTTGTGTTGTTGGAGGGCTTATGTTTTGCGTTAGGCCGACGTTGAGGCCCGGTTTGAAGAAATGTGGAGTGACTCCTCCCCAGTTTGTGGGAGTGAGTCGTTTGTTGGGCTTTTTGTGGGGCCCGTTTATTGTTTTTGGGGATTCATGTGGGAAGGGCTTTTCATTTTTGTGTAATAAATAATTATCTTTATTCATGCAGTCTCCATGGTTGTTCTTCTTAGTGTTTGTTGGCTTCGCCGGCTGAGGGCTTGCGGAGCGGCTGCATTCATCTTCCCTCATGGCCCCTGGCCATTCCCTGACAGGGGGCTTAAAAGTACCGTGTAATAAGGTGGCGTCGTGCGGCCCTTGGCCCTGGTCGCTCCCTCCTGGGAACGTACTCCTGCTCCTCCTCCTCCTCCTCCTCATGCTCCTCCTGCTCCTCCTCCTGAGGTGCTGGTCCAACGTCAGGTGGCAGTGCCTGAGTCCTGCGGATAGCCAGGTTGTGTAGCATGCAGCAAACCACCACAAATTGGGAGACCCGGTCCGGCGAATACTGGAGAGCTCCTCCGGAGCGATCAAGGCAGCGGAACCATTGCTTGAGGACCCCAATACTTTGCTCGATGATGTTGCGGGTGGTTTGATGGCTCTCGTTGTAGGCCTCTTCAGCAGCGGTCCTGGGTCATGAGCCAGGTGCACAAAGGATAGCCTTTGTCCCCGAGTAGCCATCCTCTTGGGGGAGGCTGTGCCTGGAACATGTCATGCACAGTACTCTGCCGCAGGATAAAGGCATCGTGGCTGCTGCCTGGGAAGCTGGCATTGACTGCCATGATGCGCTGCTTGTGGTCACACACCAGCTGCACATTCAGAGAATGGTAGCCCTTCCTGTTGCGATACTGCTCGCCATGCTCCAGAGGGGCCCGCAAAGCCACATGCGTACAGTCAATGGCGCCCTGCACCAAGGGGAATTCCCCGAGTCTGGAAAATCCCAATGCGCGCTGATGCTGGCTCTCCAGGGCCATGGGGAAGGAGATGAATTGGCTTCTCCATCTGAACAGTGCTTCGGTCACCTGGCGGATGCAGCGATGCGCGCCGTACTGGGAGATGTTTGCTATGTCCCCAGCAGCGTATTGGAAGGAGCCGGTGGCATAGAAGTTCAATGCCACCGTCACCTTCACTTCCACCGACAGAGACGTCCTGCACCTGAGCTTTGGCCGCAGGTCTCGGCGAAGCAGGTGGCAGATCTCTGCAATCACCTCCTTTCGGAATCGGAGCCTTTTAACACATCGCGCGGCACTCATGTTTAGGTAGGAGCGCTGCTGGCGGTATAGCCTGACTGGGTAAGGCCTACGTGGCCGACGCCTGTAGCCCCCTCTGCCTCTAGCCAGGGCTGCCCCTCTCACAATGCGTCTGCGAGCCCTACGGGCATGGAGCTGCAGCTCCGCGTTGGCACCCCATGCAACCCCCATCAAATCCTGGCAAACACTCAAATTTCCAAAAGGCCACTTGCAGCGCTCTGGCCTGAGTCCAAAAATACCTGAGCTCTTGCTGCTTGAAACCAGTTAGCTATCCTCCTTGTTGTGTCTCCAGAAATGCGTTGCACAAGAGTGTTTTCTGAAAAAAGGCCGGCCTTTATACTGGAGAGCACGTCCCCTTTAATTTGCGCCCCCCGGGGCCCGCGCTGGTTGTGTTGCGTTCCTTTTTCCAAACGCTCCGGCCGCCAGCCGCACAATGGGGCGGTCCGACTGAAGTTTGGAATCGGGGCGGCCAAAGGGCGTTGCACGAGGATGTGACGTCATTTTCTGCGCGCGCATCCGGGCGGGCGCTAAACTTTGCGCCGGCGCTAACGGGCAACTTAATTTGGGGCGGGGCGCAATCTGCGCTGCGCACGGGCGCTACACGCATAGCGCCCGAAAATCACTTCTCTTAAGGCGCTAACTGCTGGCGCTAGCAACTGAAAATCTAGCCCAATGTCTTTTAATCTAAAGTATGTTCAACTGTTTTTAACCGTATTACAGGAGACATCGGGCTGAAAATTCAGTAGGCTTAGCGCCCCATTTGGGGCGCTGGAGGGCCTAGCGCCGCAGTTATGGCCAGTTTGAAAATTCAGTGGGGCCCTCCCGTCGGCGTTACACCGGTTGCGCTGCGCCGGCACCGATGACGTCATCGGTGTGCGCAGCGTCCCGGTTGCCGTGGTGACGGGCCCCAGCGCCGAAATTGAGTTGCGGCCGCCTCGCCCGTGGCAGCCGCAACTAAGATTTTTTCAACCGAGTCTTCCCCGAGTTAGCGCCGGCGCATTAAGGTCGCGCGGCGGCCGGCCGCTTTCCCGCCGGCCGCCTGCCCGCACCTCCCTCCCCGGACTCCTCCACCCCCCCCCCGCGGAACAGATGCGTCCGGCCTGCAAGCCCGGCACTTGTCCGAGGTGCCGGGCTCATTTTTTTCAATATTTGAACGGACAGCGGGCGGGTGCAGGCAGCTCCTCCTTAACTGAAGGAGGAGGCCTGCACTTCCCCAGCCTGCCGCACCGCATCGGGTCCCGCAGCGCCGGATTAGCGCCGCAATGCGGCAGTCAGCGCCCATTGGGAGGTGCTCACGCCCGCCAGTAGCGCCGGCAGCCGTCTGGGCGCGGCGCTACTGAATTTTTGGCGCGCGCAGGGGGACTTAGCGCCGGCGCTAAATTTCCGGCGCTAAAGCCCTGGCGCGGCGCCAACTCAATTTCTAGGCCACCATGTTAGTGATCCATCTAGAACGAAACTGAAACTAAACTCTGCCTCTGTCACATGACCTCTGCTGGTCAGGCATAAGTAATCAATCAGGCAAACATGCTGGTAAGGCATCATAATCAAACAGGCAAATACCATCACTATTTGCTGATATCATTACATCTCCCTTTCTTAAAACAAAAGTATTTTACTTTTAACTAACAACATGTTTTCTTCATATTAATCTGCATTTTAACTGTAACACTTAATGAACTTACATTATCATTATCATGATCAAGGTTTTTTAACCTTGCTTTGTGTGTTCACATGAAATATGTAAATTAACCGGTGTCATAAGCCATGGCTGTAGAGGATAGCCTTAAACTACCAGAATTTTCCTTTTCTGGGATCATGAACTGCCTTAAAATGTAGGCGTGATGGCAGCTCCCAGTGAAATGAACATTCACTTGGATCCTGCAGTGCTGCTGGCCAAAAACAAGCTGCACATTGAGAGATTGGAATCCTTTCTAATTGATTTAGGTGGTCACATTGAGCAAGGGATTGTGGAGCCACGTGAGGACAATCTAGGACATATTGATCCTTTGAGAATGCTACCATTCTAAAATTGCATTTTAATACTTCAGTTAAGACTCCTCAAAGTCTATGCCTTAGGCCCTCAGTAGTCACTCTAACCTTTTGTTACGATGTTGTGAGGAGAGCAATTAATGACACTGCTTTTGGAATAAAGACTTCAAATTATATCTAAGTCAGGAACAAAATTGCCAAACTCAATGGCCTAGAAATTCACTGGCCTTAGCGCTGCTTTTGAGGCGCTAGAGGGCCTCGCGGCGAAGTTATGGCCAGTTTTGAAATTGACAGGGGCCCTAAATCGGCGTTAGGCCGGTAGCGCTGCGCCGGCACCGATGACGTCATCGGTGTGCGCAGCGTCCCGGTTGCCATGGTAACCCGCCCGAACTCGGAAATTGAGTTGCGGCCGCCTCGCCCGTGGCAGCCGCAAGCAACGTTCTGGCAGAGGTGCCTTACAGAACGTTGCGCCGGCGCATTAAAGGCCCCGCGGCGGCCGGCCGCCTTCCCGCCGCCCGCCTGGCCGCAGCTCCCTCCCCGGACTTCCCCCCCCCGCCACCCCCGGAACAGAAGCAAGCCCGGCACTTGTCCGAGGTGCCGGGCTCATTTTTAAAAAGATTATCGCGGGCCGCGGCCGGGTGCAGGCAGCTCCTCCTTAAGGGAAGGAGGAGGCCTGCACTTCCCGAACCTGCCGCACCGCAGCGGGCGCCGCAGCGCCGGAATAGCGCCAAAATTCAGCGCATAGCACCAGTTTTCAGCCGCTAACAGCTTTCAGCAGCGCCGGCAGCCGTTTGGGCGCAGAAGTAGTGAATTTTTGGCCCGCCCAGCGCGACTTAGCTCCGGCACTAACTTTCGGCGCTAAAGCCGTCGCTGCGCCAAAACCCAATTTCTAGGCCAATGACTTTACTTAAAGTTTCTTTCATGATATGCTTTGCATCAAAGAGATTTTAATTTTGTTATACTTAAGATTAATATTTCTATGTGTATGTATATAAATCACAACACAATCAAGCTTATGATAATTCCTAATGCCATGATTGGGAGGCCATTAGTACTGATGGATGTTACCCTGGTTTATAAAGACAAGCACAAGGGAGAAATATTGATCTGAAAGAGAAAAGAATTAATATTTAAAACTTAGATGATTTATTTGATTTTAGCCATGTCATTTGCTTTGCTTATTATAATTAATTTGAAAATGGAATTCTGGTGTTTATGAAGCAGAATAAATTTAAATATTCCAGAAGGAAAATGGCCTGCAAATCCAGCTGTGCTGCGCCCATTTTTCAGGTGCTAAACAGTCTCCTGAGTCTCCAATATGGTGGGCAGGCAGCACATGCTCATTACGAGCCATAAATGCGCAACCCACCATATTGGTAAAGGATGAGAGAGCCTTTTCATATACAAATAAAGGGCTTAACACCTGTTTGAGGTCTCCAGTGCAAGATTGGGTTGCCCTGAGAAAGCTGGCACCAGCACTGGGTACACTCAGCAAAACTAGGTTTACATGCGGCAGCCAACAAGGCAAGTTTTTAATATGCACTTACCTGAATGTGGAGCTGGGAGGAGCAGGACTGCTCCTCATGACCCCACATTCTAAGAACATGGGTCAGCCCCCTGCTCCCCGATTGCCGCCACTCTCCCCACTGCTATTCCCCCCCCACACCCAGTATCACCTCCTTCCGGGCCACCGTTATCTCTCAACCCGATCACCCCACTTCCTGATCCCACCCCCTTCCCGGACAGCTCCCTTCGCAGTCACCCCACCCCTTTGCTCACTTACCTGAGAACTGCTGTGAAGCCAGCAGTGCCAAATCTTCAATCGTGCTTTAGCAGCCCAATATTGGGCCTCAGGCCTCATTTCCATTGGCCGGGCGAGGTGCAGAATGCTCCAATGGAAATGAGGCCCGAGGCCAAATATCAGGAGTGTCTCGGGCCTCACCAATCAGGTACAAGGAGTGCCCCCAGTTGCCCAAAAATAGGTGTACCCAAATTTCTAGGCCAATAAGCTTAGAATTGCTGGATTTGATGTTTCTTGCTCATTTGGTTAACAAAATAAAGGATCTGTCATTGTGTTAGTTATGTTGGAATAAAGTTTTAGATAGTTATTGACTGATGACCTGCTATTTTATAGTTGTGACGCAGTTTAAATTTCTGCATATCAATTGGAATTTAACAGTATTTCTGTACTAACATGTACTGAACATTAAAAATTAATTTGATGGTCATCATCGGGGAACACTTAGGGCTAGATTTTCAGTATAGACAGTTTTGGGGCGCTAACCTTAGCGCCCGCCCGAAGTTAGCGCCCGCCCCAAAGTAGCGCCCCGTTGCCGGAAATTCAGTGGCTTCGCCCTAAGAGAGTGGTGGAGCGCTAAAAGAGGCGTTGCACTCCTACCTTTAGGCGCTAAGCCGGCGGTCCAAAGGGATAGCGCCCAGGCGGGGCGCAGCACGGGTGCGGTCATTTTTGCACTGACAGCAGACCCCGTGGTGCCGACCAGCTCTTAAAGGGGGAAGGGACGAATTGGTCTGCTGCCACGCCCTGCACACTGCAGCCTTGCAAAGAGTCCTCAACACTACTGCTCAGCCCCAGGGAGTCATGGCAACGCCAGAGAAGGCCCGTCAGCGTGCCCTGCGCTTCTCAGAGGGTGATCTGGACATAATGGTCACAGCTCTGGAGGTGAGGCGCAAGATCTTGTTTCCAGAGAGTGGGAGGAATCCAACCCACCATGACTACACCAAAGCCTGGAAGCAGATCGCCCAGAGGGTGACGTTCACCGGCGAGGCCCCCAGGACCCACGTACTATGCCGTAAGAAATACAACGATCTGACCAGGATTGTGAGGGTGAGTAGCCTTTCCAGTCTCCTCCTCATTCTTGCATGTACACCTGACATGATGGGCAAAGGGACCTGAAAGTCCTATTGGCCAGCCCTCAGCCAGCAGCATTGGGACAGTCATGAGCATCAAATGGCCATTCGGCACTCTACACTTTGGCCAAGCTATTCCACCATGGGAGGCAGTGCACAGTGCATCAGGGCTTCACTCTGTCCAAGCTATTCCACCATGGGAGGCAGTGCACAGTGCATCAGGGCTTCACTCTGTCCAAGCTATTCCACCATGGGAGGCAGTGCACAGTGCATCAGGGCTTCACTCTGTCCAAGCTATTCCACCATGGGAGGCAGTGCACACTACATCAGGGCTTCACTCTGTCCAAGCTATTCCACCATGGGAGGCAGTGCACACTACATCAGGGCTTCACTGCGCACTTACAGCCCGTCCTTTCTCTTGCAGGCTAAAGTAGCGTTTAATCGCCAGGCCCGTGCCAGGGGTGGCCGCGCCAAGCTGCAGAAGCTCACTCGGCTGGAGGAGCGCGTGTGTGTGCTCATGGGAGCCCGTGTGATTGTCCCCACAGCGTGCGGTGTATCCGACCCTCCACTGCCCGGCAATGGTAAGGACCTCGCCTTTTGGCCCTCTCGCGTCGCACTGGCCCATCCGAGCTACCTCCTTTGCCACTGTCCCACCAATGCGCTGAATCCCACCAGTCCTAACACCCTCGCTGACGCCGTCTCCTCACTCTGAAGCTACTCTTGTGCATTCCTGCTTTCAGCTGGTGACGGCCAGGACCCTGAGGCTGCCAGTGACAGCACCTCCGACCAGGAGGAGGAGGAGGAGCAAGCCGGACCTTCGGGGGAATAGTCACGTCCCGCAGGAGAGGAGGAAATGCTTGACACCTCCTCACTGGACGAGTGCCTGGAGGAACTGTCGCAGGGCAATGCAGCTTCTGGGACCAGTGGCGTCCAGCCACCCAGCAGCCGTGCGCGTGGCCTGCGGCCTTTCCCCAAAGGGGGGAAGGATCAGAGGGGAGTGCTGCTGCTCGGCACACTCGCCGTCACCAACGCGGCAAGGGTCCCCTAGTTCGGCCCCCTCCTCCCCAGCGGGAGAGTCGCGACTCCAGTCCGGACACCTTCACTTCGGAGGAGGTGCGGAAGCTGGATAAGATGGCCGACGACTCGGACCGGCGCCACACGGAGCTCATGAGCGTGGTGGGGCGCATGCCTGAGGCCATCGAGTCGCTGGCGACCAGTGTGCGCGAGTTCGGGGCAGCAACTGCCGCGACTGGCCGCATGCTGACTGATGCCGTCAAGACCCTGGCGGATGTGATGCGCGCGCACACCAGGGCCACAGGGCCACTCAGTGCTGCCAGACGCGCTGTCTCAGGCAGGCATCGCCAGGGCAGGCGCCGCGCTGGACCATCCCAGCAAGCCGCCCGTCGGCTGATTGCTGCGGATCCTGCAGTGCGGGCCCGGCCGAGTGCCACCGCGCCACAGCACCAGCCAGCGCATCCCAGACGCCAGCTGGCCCACATTGCGCCATCCGTCGCCGCCATTCCCCCACTGGGGCGTCAAGGGCAAGCGGCTGCAGCTGATGGTGGCCAGGCTCAGGTGCGCCACTCAGCAGATGGCCCCTCGAGGCCCAAACGCCGTGTAGGCCGCCCCCCAGTGGCATCTGGCGGAAGGGCATCTGAGCCTCAGGCGCCTTCCCCCAGCCTCGCAGCAGCCACTGGGCAGAGCTTGCGAAGGAGCAGCAGGCAGGGCAGGGGAGGCAAAATGCTGGCCAAGGTCTCGCCCTCGCGGGCCACTCAGTAGAGGGTGTGGCCAGCATTCCTTTAATATGGCGGTGGCCATCTTTATTTTGCCCATGGTTGTGCTTTTGGAGGGCTTTTTTTTTGCGTTAGGCCGACGTTGAGGTCCGGTTTCAATAAAGTTGGAGTGGCTCCTCCCCAGTTTGTGCGAGTGAGTCGTTTGTTGGGCTTTTTGTGGGGCCCGTTTATTGTTTTTGGGGATTCATGTGGGAAGGGCTTTTCATTTTTGTGCAATAAAAAATTATCTTTATTCATGCAGTCTCCATGGTTGTTCTTCTTAGTGTTTGTTGGCTTCGCCGGCTGAGGGCTTGCGGAGCGGCTGCATTCATCTTCCCTCATGGCCCCTGGCCATTCCCTGACAGGGGGCTTAGAAGTACCGTCTGATAAGGTGGCGTCGTGCGGCCCTTGGCCCTGGTCGCTCCCTCCTGGGAACGTACTCCTGCTCCTCCTCCGCCTCCTCCTCCTCCTCCTCATGCTCCTCCTGCTCCTCCTCCTGAGGTGCTGGTCCAACGTCAGGTGGCAGTGCCTGAGTCCTGCGGATAGCCAGGTTGTGTAGCATGCAGCAAACCACCACAAATTGGGAGACCCGGTCCGGCGAATACTGGAGAGCTCCTCCGGAGCGATCAAGGCAGCGGAACCGCTGCTTGAGGACCCCAATAGTTAGCTCGATGATGTTGCGGGTGGTTTGATGGCTCTCGTTGTAGGCCTCTTCAGCAGCGGTCCTGGGCGCGTGGAGCGGGGTCATGGGCCAGGTGCACAAAGGATAGCCTTTGTCCCCGAGTAGCCATCCTCTTGGGGGAGGCTGTGCCTGGAACATGTCATGCACAGTACTCTGCCGCAGGATAAAGGCATCGTGGCTGCTGCCTGGGAAGCTGGCATTGACTGCCATGATGCGCTGCTTGTGGTCACAGACCAGCTGCGCATTCAGAGAATGGTAGCCCTTCCTGTTGCGATACTGCTCGCCATGCTCCAGAGGGGCCCGCAAAGCCACATGCGTACCGTCAATGGCGCCCTGGACCAAGGGGAATTCCCCGAGTCTGGAAAATCCCAATGCGCGCTGATGCTGGCTCTCCAGGGCCATGGGGAAGGAGATGAATTGGCTTCTCCTTCTGAACAGTGCTTCGGTCACCTGGCGGATGCAGCGATGCGCGCCGTACTGGGAGATGTTTGCTATGTCCCCAGCAGCGTATTGGAAGGAGCCGGTGGCATAGAAGTTCAATGCCACTGTCACCTTCACTTTCACCGACAGAGACGTCCTGCACCTGAGCTTTGGCTGCAGATCTCGGCGAAGCAGGTGGCAGATCTCTGCAATCACCCCCTTTCGGAATCGGAGCCTTTTAACACATCGCGCGGCACTCATGTTTAGGTAGGAGCGCTGCTGGCGGTATAGCCTGACTGGGTAAGGCCTACGTGGCCGACGCCTGTAGCCCCCTCTGCCTCTAGCCAGGGCTGCCCCTCTCACAATGCGTCTGCGAGCCCTATGGACATGGAGCTGCAGCTCCGCGTTGGCACCCCATGCAACCCCCATCAAATCCTGGCAAACACTCTAATTTCCAAATGGCCACTTGCAGCGCTGTTGCCTGAGTCCAAAAATACCTGGCTCTTGCTGCTTGAAACCAGTTAGCTATCCTCCTTGTTGTGTCTCCAGAAATGCGTTGCACAAGACTGTTTTCTGAAAAAAGGATGGCCTTTATACTGGAGAGGACGTTCCCTTTAATTAGCGCCCCCCGGGGCCCGCGCTGGTTGTGTTGCGTTCCTTTTTCCAAACGCTCCGGCCGCCCGCCGCACAATGGGGCGGTCCGACTGAAGTTTGCAATCGGGGCGGCCAAAGGGCGTTGCACGAGGATGTGACGTCATTTTCTGCGCGCGCATCCGGGCGGGCGCTAAACTTTGCGCCGGCGCTAACGGGCAACTTAATTTGGGGCGGGGCGCAAACTGCGCTGCGCCCGGGCGCTACACGCATAGCGCCCGGAAATCACTTCTCTTAAGGCGCTAACTGCTGGCGCAAGCAACTGAAAATCTAGCCCTTTGTCCCTCCTTAATTTGACACAAATTAATTTTTCCAATCATCCACAACAGTGCAAAAATCTGAGTCGAAATTGCTCTTCAAAAGAGTGCCTGGGCCTCTTATAATCATCAGCTTGTGTGAGGAGCAATCGGTTTGGCAAGCTACCAGTTCAATGCCCCTGGACTAGCACAATCCAATAGTGACCAATAAGATGGTCTTCTCTGCCCTGATTCTTTAAAGTAGAAGATACATTCTAAATAAAAGGTTGTAAAAAAAAAAATCTGCTCCCAGTCTTAAATGATAATGAATAGGCATCAGTAATGCAGGACATTGTAGCAGAACAATAATGTTGTAGAGAATGAGCCAAAATTTGCTGTCAAAATAACGGTGAGGCTAATGGCACTCAACATTATTTATGCGCAAATGGTACAACAACTTCATGCAAGGGACAGATGCGCAGTTAAACTCAAATATAAAAAAGTTGCTGTACGAGATGCACCGTTCCACCATTAGCTTCATGAAAACAACATCTTGCAGTCTGCCTCACCATTGAAATGCATTGAAGGGCATTAAGTTGCTGTATTTGCACGGTACATACGAGCTAAACCTGCCACAGAAAGTTAAACCTTGTCTATTTCAGTCTAAGTACTATTTAAACGATGTGATAAGTGTTAATTACTGCCAATCAACCTCTCTGGCACTGAAAATTAACTAGTAAAAGTGTGCAGTCTCATTCCTTCAGGTTTTAACTGTTGTTGGAGATTTTAAAAATGTCAAATTTAAAATAGTTTATTTTTTTTTACTTTTCCTTTCGGTCTCTTTTTTCTCTCTCTCTCTTAATCCAATCTTTCTTTCCCTCTCTTTATTTCTCTTTCTGTACCTGATTTGACATTGAATTCACCCACTCTAACTTATACTTCATTCTCAGTCCTGGTGCTGGTAATTTCATAATCCTTCAATCTGATTGGTTACATATACAGGGGAGAAATTCAGTATCGCCCCGTTTGGGGTGCTATTATTGGCGGTGCACAAAGTTTAGCGCCTGGCGTTAATTATCACCTCTGACAGCAAACTTGGCTTTTATCGTACCTGGAGGTGATTGGAGCGCTAAATCAGGTGCTACACACCTCTCTTAAGGCGCTAAGGCCGAGGAGCGAGGCGCTACCTCACAGCGCTGGCGAAGCTCATGTGATGTCAGTCAGCAATGGAACACAGACAAACTGGCACCATCCAATTCTTAAAGGCGAGTTCTGACGAATGGTCATCGACCTGAAACGTTAAATCTGTTTCTCTCTTCACAGATGCTGCTTGACCTGCTGAATTTCTCCTGCATTTTCTGTTTTTATCTTAAAGGGGAGGGTTGATCTTGCTCTCCACCCACATCCTGCTCATTGCAGCCTTGAATCTCGGCCTGGAGAGACCTGTACATCAAATCTGCTGGAAAGAACAATGGAGAGAACCAGGGGAGCAGCTCAGTGTGCAGACCCCATAGTCTCTTCTAAATCGATACAAGGAAGGGCAAATCAAAACCAACCTGCAAAGTGCTGCTCAGTACCCAAAACTCCTTCACACAGCGTTGAATCTCTCCAGAAGTCTCTCTCTCTCTCTCAGAATGCGTGGTGCAAAAATGTCACCGACAAAAAAAGGCAGGAAGTGGTCGCCTTTAAATAGCGCTCCCCTAGTCCCTTTCTAACAGCATAATACTCCCCTCAACCTGTCATTGCTAGCGACAGGCGGTAAGGCAGGGGGCGCCACTCAATTTCCAGTCTGGGGCGCTAGCGGGGCGTTGCACACTCGACTGACGTCACGATCTGCTGGCACAGGAGATCGTGGCGGTGTTGTTTAGCACTGCCGCAAAATGTCCAGTCAATTTCGCGAGAGGCGCAGATATCGCCGTGCCCGGGCGCTAGTTGCTTTGCGCCCCACTTAGCGCCCTCTTAAGGCACTAACGGGTGGCGCTACCAACTGAATTTCCCCCCCACAGTTTCTTGCCCTGGTCACTCAGGTCCCAGATGCCCTGTTTCCCTCGCTGCGATGTTATCAGCTCGCACTTGCAGCAACTTGCCACGCAAAATTTTAAAAACCTAAACGTGCCAGGACAAATCTAACTAATGGCAGACGTGGCAGATACCCTGCTACAGCAAAACCTGGCCTAGTATTTTTAAATGGTTCAGAAATGTAAAATTAAAAGGCATTGATTAGTATTGGATTAGATTCTGATGAACAACAAGACAAACACTCCTCCTTTACACGTATCTTTCTGTCTCCATATTGCCCCTCAATGACTCAGTAATTCAACGCCCTCCAGCTGTGGGCTGCTCTCAGTTCCACCCAATGATGTTTAACCATAGCTGTAAGTCACAAGAGATTGTGGGATGAGGGGGAAAGTGGGATGTGAGAAGGAGGATTAGGTACGAGCAGACAATCACGTTCAATGGTTTCAGTGCTGCCGCTGGCCATGGCCTCAGCCACAGCCACTCCAATTATGCCGAGCACCGTCTCCTCCAGGGGGGTCAGGATATGGAGGAGCGCCTGTCCCTCTCTGGTTAGCTGCCGCTGCCTATAATTGTTTTCCACCTTGACCAACAAGAGAGCGGGAAGTGTGTTAGTGAGTGTGGTTCAATGTGTTTGGCTGATGTGGCTGTCATGGTTGAATAGCTGGCAGTGTGTGCAAGTTTTGAGATGTGAGTGTGAGGCTTGCTGCAGTGGTAAGCATGTGAGGGTGAGATGGAGCATATGAATGTGAACTTTGATTCATGATTGATAGACATTATTGGTACATGAGTAATGGGGGTGTGGTGAATTGAGCAGTGTGTGAGACTAGTGGTGCAGTTTGTGGGATATGGTATTTGAAGATGAATTCACTGACCTTGACCACTCATGTGAAGTCATTAAACTTCTTCCTGCACTGCATCCAGGTACATCGGGGCAACACTATTGGCATTGACCTCCGTGGCTATCTGCTCACACTGCCTTCGCAGTGTCTGTCTGGAGGGCTTCCTGGCCCCCTGTGGAAACAGGACCTCTCTCCTCCTCTCCACTTCCTGTACTAAGGCCTCCAGTGCTGCTTCTGAGAACCTTGGAGCCCTCTCTCTGGCCTGTTGTGCCATTGCTGAATGTTTCTCAGTTGAAACTGCCTTCTGGAATGATTTCCAGTGCCTGGTCTCATCAAACTGCACCTCCCCATTAAGAGGTGCAGCTGGCTTTAAGAAGTGCAGGCTAGCTTTAATTGGTGGTAGCCGCACACAAACTTGGGCCCCCTGCTGAGCGTGCAGCCATTCAGCAGCGCATTTAGCGCTGGGCTGCACGCCACAATCATTTAAATTAGCAGGCAGCACCAAGTTTGCGTGCTACCTGCATTACCTTGAATGGGATACTCAGCAGGTCAGGCATGAGTATCTCCAGCATTTTCTGTTTTTATTTCAGATTTCCAGCATCTGCAGTATTTTCTTTTTGTGTGATCTTGAATGGGCGCAGGTTAACCACGGATCGCGATCCCTGCGCCTGCTTTCGGAGGCGATTGAATTTTTAGCCCTTGGACTTTTCAGCCTGGAAGGGCGGCATCTGAGAGATGATCGTTTAAAGATGTACAAGATAGTAACGTGTGTGAAATACTATTTTAAATTAAGCTGTGGGAGTAGAGACAAGGACCACAGGGTCAAACTAATAAAAATTTTGAGGGAGAAATTCATTATAGCCCCGTTTGGGGCGCTAAATTTTAAAAGTTTGGAAAATTAGGCCGAGAAATTCAGTGGGCTGCGCCACCAGTTAGCGCCCAAAGAGGGCACTCAGTGGCTTTAGCGCCACTGGCCACGCCTCCCGCGATATTTAGCGGGGCGCTAATGGCGGCGTTAGCTTGTAGCGCTGTGCCGCCACCGATGACGTCATTGGTGTGCGCAGCGCCCCGCTCCCGCCCCGATCGTGATATTTGGTTGCGCCCGCCTCTGTAACGCCGGTCGCAAATCGCGACCGGTTCACAGGGCCTACCTGTGGCGGTAGTGGCGCAAATTAAGGTGGAGGTGCGGGGCGGCCATTTTTTCGGGTGGCCGCCTGCCAGCACCTCCTCGCGCCGCCCTCCCCGGCCTCCTGATCCACCCCCCGGGCAGTGCCGGCTGTGTCCCAAAAGCCCGGCACTTCTCCTCGGTGTCGGGCTCTTTTGCTGGCACTCGCGATCGGTGATCGCGCTGGTGCAGGCCCCTCCCCCTTAAGGGGAGGAAGGCCTGCAGTACAGCAGCGCGCCGTGCCACAGCATGTGGCGCTGTGGCACGTAGCGCGGCGATCTTCAGTTTGAGCGCCCCAAGCGGGACGCGGGGAGCCTCGAGCAGCGCCCCGAGTCCCTCTTGGGGCGCTCACACTGAATATCGGGAGGGCGCAAGCGGCTCTGGCCGGAGCGCAAATTCCGGCGCCCAGGCGAGCTTGGCGCCCCAAACGCGGCCCCACCGAATTTTTAGCCCTTAATGTTTCCAAACTTTTAAAAAATTCGGTTTAGTGCTCCAAGGAGGAAGTGGGTGGCGCTAAATCAAAAACTCCACTTCCTTCTTGGAGCGCAATTGGCAGCAGGCGGGGCGGAGACTTCAGCAGCGCTGCTCACTGGGCCGTGCAGCACTGCCGCGTTCAAAGGCTCCTTCCCTCCCTTAAAGGGAAGGGCCATCGCTGCAGGCTCTGCAACAGAAAAATTACCTACCTGGACCACCAAGGCAGCCACGATCCAGCATGATCAGCCCGGCACTCAAACAGGAACACACGAAAAAAAGCAGAACAAGAAAGGTACGTTTTTTTTTACTTACCTCAGCCACCACACCTTTAATCATCACCCCCGAAGTGGCCGGTCGCCCGTTGCACGTTTTCTGCAGCTGTCGGTGTTTTCGCCCGGCACTGCTGCAGGTGGCGGAGATCATTTTCGGGTCCGGGACGATGTGCACGGCGAGGCCATCACGATCTCCGGGCGAATGAGATCAGGGCGCAACGTCGTAGTGCCACTGCAAAACTCCTGCCAAATATGGCGGGAGTCAATGTCAGCACTGCGCCTGGTCGCAAAGGCACCCAATTTCGCCCCCTAACTCTTTAGAGCTGATAGCAAGAGAATGATCAACACATGGAATGGAATTGCAGGCAAAGCGGTGCAGATAAAAACCCTGGGATCATTTAGGAAACAACCTGGTTGAGCAAAAGGTGGGGAATGCCTAGGTTTGTTCTGGATAGATAAATTAAGATGGGCTGAATGGCCCTCCTCATCCATAAGGATCTTGTGATCAGTGTGGGTAGATGAGAAAAAGATCACCCTCCTGAGTCTCCATCATTATTTTTCTTAATGACTCTCTGCAAACAGAATATAATTAGGAGATCAAACATTTGACAGGCTTTGGCTTATTGTCCTCATTAAAGCACTTTTTAAAAGTTTATTCATTCGCGGGATGTGGGCATCACTGACGAGACCAGCATTTATTGCCCATCCCTAATTGGCCTTGAGAAGGTGGTGGTGAGCCACCTTCATGAATCACTGCAGTGCGGTGAAGGTACTCCCACAGTGCTGTTGAAAGCTGAAACTTGAAGAAACTTCAAAGCTGGAAATTGATAAATCATTTCATCAGGTAAAAACCTTCAGGAGCCACTGTTAGCCCCTGAATAGCAGCAGTAGCAATTGTTATAAATCTCATCATCAAGAAACTACTTATGAAATAATGCTGGACGGCCAGCTGGTGGCGCCGTCCAAGGAGTATAAATACTCGGGCGTGGGCCCCAGCTTGCCAGGGACATTTTGTAAGACAAGGAGCTAGTGAAATACAACTAGACCTCCATGTTCTGAAACAAGTTGATTGAAGCCTTGCTTTATGCTCAAACCAAATGCGCAGTGAGTTTTATTACATCAGCAATGTCCTGGTTTGTAGAAATTGATTGTGAACAGAGATTTTTCTATACTGAGAAGATCCGATAACTGTGATGATTTTCTGGTGGATAATTTTGTTTTATACTTCACTTGCTGGAGTGAGTCTTTGACTTAGTGCCATCATTCCTGTCTCTGAGTCAGCAGGTGAAGGGTTTGGGCCCCACTCCAAACAGCCCTAGCAAGTGGAGACTAGAATATGGTCTCTAAATACCGGGTTGACAACCAATGGGGTACTCACATACAGATGGAGTGACCATTGGCTCAGTGCTGATATTCTTGCCTCAGTCAGATGGGTGGGTTTGTGCCCCACTCCAGACAGCCCCAGAGCGAACATAAGAAATAGAAGCAGGAGTAGGCCATTTGGCCCTTCGAGCCTGCTCCACCATTCAACAAGATCATGGCTGATCTTCTACCTCAACTCCACCTTCCCGCACTATCCCCTTATCCCTTAATTTTCTTAGTTTCCAAAAATTTTTCGACCTCTGTCTTGAATATACTCAATGACTGAGCAACCAGAGCTCTCTGGGGTAGAGAATTCCAAAGATTCACAACCCTTTGAGTGAAGAAATTTCTCCTCATCTCATTCCTAACTGGATGACCCCTTATTCTGAGACTGTGACCCCGTGTTCTAGATTCCCCAGCCAGAGCAGAGTGGAGCACTAGCTCTGAGCACTGGGTTGATGTCTAGTGGGGGTACTTGCGTCCGATGGGTGCAGATAGTCCCCATCATAACTGATAGTTGGGGCTCTTTAGCCTTGGTTTGCGGTCCACCTAGCAGAAGATAGAAACCTGTGAGGAAATCAACAGGAAGCCACCTCATTACTCTTCCCTCGTAAGTGGCTCAAGAATCTTGTGTGTGAGACTTGAGTTAGGAACTGCCCTTGGCAGAACACAATGTCCAGATGTTCATCACTTTCTAAATTAACGCTTGTTGAAAACCTCCCTCAGCAAAATAGGGGAAACAGCCTTGAGACAGCACTTTTGATCTCATATTGCGTGGACCATTCAGATCACTCAGTTACACTCACTCAAGGTAGCATTTTAAAATGAAAACATCAAACGACAAGTAGGTAAATTTTAATTGTTACATGAAACAGATTTTTACAGGGAAGTATTTCCCAAGTCCGCAATCTGTACATGAATTATGAAATGTAACACCAAAAATGTTTAAGATCCCACATTGTTGGGTTTGTTTATGGAGTGGGAAATACAGTGATATTTTAACATATGTAATATGACAGCATCTAAAATGGGGAGAGGGCAGGACAGGGGGGTCATGGGAGGAGGAAGATACCTTGGGTTCATCGTTCCTTTGAACTCAGTGCCCTGCAGGAGCTGCCTGGTTCACATGACATCGCCTCCCCTCCCCCCAACCTCCATACAGGCCTGAAAGTGTCACCCAGCTCTTTGACTCCAATCAGAAGCAGTCTGTTCCATTAGCTCTAGACTTGACTATTCTAATGCTCTCTTGGCCAGTCTTCCATCTTTCACCCTACATAGATTTGAGTGCATCCAAACTCTGCTGCCAGTATCTTGTATCGCACCAAGTCCCGTTCGCCCAGCACCCCTGTGCTAACTGACCTACATTGGCTCCCAGTCCGGCAATGCCTCAATTTTAAGTCTCATCCTTGTTTTCAAATCCGTCCATGGACTCACCCCTCCCTATCTCTGTAACCTCCTCCAACCCTACAACATAGAAACATAGAAACATAGAAGATAGGAAAGGGAGTAGGCCATTCAGCCCCTCGAGCCTGCTCCGCCATTCAATGCAATCATGGCTGATCATCCAAATTCAGTACCCTGTCCCTGCTTTCTCCCCATATCCCTTGATCCCCTTAGCCTTAAGAAATATATCTAACTCCTTCTTGAATATATTTAATGAATTGGCCTCAACTGTCTTCTGTGGTAGAGAATTCCACAGGTTCACCACTCTCTGGGTGAAGAAATTCCTCCTCATCTCAGTCCTAAATGGCTTTCCCCTTATCCTTAGACTGTGACCCTTGGTTCTGGACTCCCATGCCATCGGGAACAGCTTTCCTGCATCTAGTCTGTCTAGTCCTGTTAGAATTTTATAAGTTTCAATGAGATCCCCTCTCATTCTTCTAAACTCTAGCAAATATAAGCCTAATCGACCCAATCTCTCTTCATACGTCATCAAGCCCTCGAGTTCTCTGCACTCCTCCAATACTGGCCTCTTGTGCAACCCTGATTTTAATCGCGCAAACATTGGTGGCCATCCTTTCATCTGCCTTGGCCCCAAGCTCTGTACTTCCCTCTCTAAACCTCTCCGCCTCTCGCTCTTCCTTTAAGACACTCCTTAAAACCTATCTCTTTGACCAAGCTTTTGGTCACCTGACCTGATATCTCCTTCTGTGACCAGGTGGCAAATTTTGATTAATAACACACTTATGAAGCGCCTTGGGATGTTTTGCTATGTTAAAGACACTATATAAATGTAATTTGTCGTGTATGTACCCGTCTACCTTTAAGGGAACTATTGAATGTAACCGTTCACCTTTAAGAGGACTACTTTCGGGTGGCACTATTTGTTTGGCTTCTGTATACTGTAATACCGATAGTGACCACACCAGTATATAAGTGTTGTGGCATGATTGCTGGGGCAGATTCGCCCGGACCTTCGAATAGTAAAGACCTGTTTGTTTGTTACTTCTGAAGTCTGTGTATTTATTAACTGCACAACCCACAGACTTTACAGTGGCGACGAGTCCGATCGTACCCTGCGGCAAGATTACCAAAAGCAACGAAGAGCGTCGAAGAGAGACAACCGCCCTCGTCGTGCTACCAAAAGAAAACACGAGGCTGCAACAACAGAAAGCAGGAAGACTAACAACAAAAGCTGTATCAGCAACAGGCACTGACTACCCTTCTGCCACGGTGCGGAGTGAGCCGACCAGCAAGAAACCAGGCGGCCGAAGAGACTGTGAGTAGGGGAAGGTGTAGAAGTATCCGGAGGATAAAGGCAGAGCACTCGACCTCGGTCGAGGGGGAGCTGTGCCGGCCAAAAGTCGGGTCCAACGGCGTCAGGTGACAGCCGGACCGCGATCGGCGGGAAAACTCCGGGCAGCGACCGCAGCCACGAAGCGCTGAGCCTGCGAGTAGGCGCGGGAAGAGAAACCCAGCCGCAGCCGGGGAGGGAAACACCGGTCTGCGAGAGGGCTGGGGAGGCGAACGGGAACCGTGCGGGTGAGAGCCAGGTGCGGAGAGAGAGACTGCGAGGAGCCAGTCCAGCGGCTGAGCTGTTCTCCACCAACGGGGTACTCAGAGCCGGCAAAACCGAACGTGCGGGAGTGAGAGAGAGACACAGCCGAAAGCGGGGTGAGAGACTGCGCGAGAGCCAGTCCAGCGGCTGAACTGTCCTCCGTTAACGGGGTGTACCCAGCGCCGGTAGAGCCGTGCGGGCGGGAGGAAAAGACAGAGCCGAGTAAGGGGAGCTGTGCGGAAGCCAGCCCAGCGGCTGAACCTGTCCGCTGTGGAGAAAGCGTACCCCTTCCACCAGGGAAGAAACGCGGGAAGCCGCCATTAGGCGGGGAAGACGATTGAAGTGGGCGGGGCGAGAAGGAAAGAGCGGGAAACCGCCATTTTCGCGGAAAAACCGCCATCTTAGAAATAAACAAATAAATAAGAATACTTGCAGAAATACTTGTGTTGTACCCAAGGAAAGAAAGATGCCTAAGCGGGCGGACATCAACGAGTTCAATTCGGAGATAGAAGACTGGGCCACGTACGTAGAACGTATTGAGATACATTGTAAGGCTAACAAAATAGCTAAGGAGGAAAAAGCTTTAACCTTACTTAACATGATGGGTGCGAAAACATTCGGGGTGTTGAAGAATCTTCTCTCACCAGCTAAACCGGCAGATCAGACTTTCGGTGATATTGTAGCAGTGCTGAAGGATCACTTGAACCCCACACCGTTGATGCTGGCTGAACGATTCAAATTCTACGCAAGAACGCAGAGGAAAGACGAAAGCAATGCGGAATACTTGGTCGAACTGCGTAGGATAGCGAAATACTGCCAGTTTGGAGGGAATCTGACAGAGGCACTGCGTAACAAGTTCGTATGCGGATTGTCCAAAGAAGGAACGCAGAAGCGACTACTGGAAGAAAATGACCTCACACTGGACAGGGCTGTCCTCATAGCTGCATCGCATGAAGCCGCAGCGAGAGGAACGGCGGAAATGCAGCTAAAGGCGGCGGCACTAGGGGTGGACCAAATTACTTCGAGCACAACAAAATGCTACCGTTGTGGGAAGACAACACACGACCAGAATCAATGCTGGGGTAAAAACCAAGAATGCAGGAAATGTGGCAAGATCGGGCACATAGCTAAGGTATGCCGGTCAGGAGCAACGTACAACAATAAGAAGTCACCACAAAAATGGTATGGAAAGGTACAAGAGGTGACTAAGAAGAGTCTGAGGGAACAGAAGTCGGTCTCACACTCCAAATGCAAAGGACTGGACAGTCTGAGAATTCACAACGTGAGCAATGAAGCTGACTGACAAACTATCTGGATAACGCTACAGATTGCAAAGGTCCAAGTAAAAATGGAAGTGGACACCGGATCGGCGTTGACGGTCATGAATAAGCATGACTAAGAAATTTTTCAAGCATATTCCACTACGGGATACGGAACTAGTACTACAGACATACACAGGGCACAAAGTATTCCCCATCGGAATGATAGAAGTCAAGGTGAGATACAAGGATAAAGATCATCACCGGTTGGACCTGTATGTATTGCCTGAGGGAGGACCACCACTTCTGGGACGGGAGTGGATCCGAAAAATAAAATTGGACTGGCAGTCACTAAACACCATGACGGTGGATTCCGAAAAAGAGGATGTCAAACCTGAACGGTTGTCCAGAATATTGGACGAAGCTAAGGAGGTATTCCAGCAAGGACTGAGGACGCTGAGAGGTATTAAAGCAAAGGTTAAGATTGCAGAAAATGTAAGCCCAAAGTTTTTTAAGGCCAGATCAGTACCTTACGCAATACGACCAGCTGTGGAGGCGGAACTGGAAGAACTTGAACGATCAGGGGTTCTGTCAAAAGTGGACTGGAGTGAGTGGGCCACGCCCATTGTTCCCGTCATGAAGTCCTCGCCGAGTAATAAGCCAGGGGGACCGGGGAAGGTCCGTATCTGCGGAGATTTCAAGATTACTGTGAATCCGGTGCTCCACACGGTACAATACCCGCTTCCGCGGATTGAAGATATCTTTGCTTCGTTGGCTGGAGGGAAACATTTCACGAAAATAGATCTGGCTCAAGCATATCTACAGATGGAGGTCGAGGAAGAGTCACGCCAGTACCTCACCATCAACACTCACAGAGGCTTGTATCGCTACAATAGATTGGTCTTTGGGGTAGCTTCGGCGCCAGCAATTTGGCAGAGGGCCATGGAACAGGTGTTACAAGGAATTCCAAGCACGCAGTGCTACTTAGATGACATTTTAATCACGGGAAAGGATGAGGAAGAATACCTCACGAATTTGAAACTGGTACTCACCAGGTTGAAGGAGTATGGCCTTCGGGTTAATCGCAAGAAGTGTGAGTTCTTCCAAAAACGGATCTCATACTGCGGTCATGTCATTGACCGAGAGGGACTGCATAAGTCACCCGAAAAGATAGAAGCGGTTGTGAAGGCCCCCGCTCCAGGAAACGTATCACAGTTAAGATCATTCTTGGGGTTGATTAATTACTATCACAAGTTTCTGCCAAATTTATCCACGGTACTGCATCCGCTGAATGACCTGTTGTGGAAAGAAACACCATGGAAGTGGAGTGAAGAATGCAAAAAGGCCTTTCGCAGAAGCAAGGAGTTGATTACCTCTGAAGAAGTGTTGGCTCATTTCAACCCAGCATTACCCCTTCGTCTAGCTTGCGATGCTTCCCCATACGGAATTGGGGCAGTACTCTCGCACAGGCTACCAAATGGCTCGGAAAGGCCAGTGGCTTTCGCGTCCCGACCATTGACACCCGCGGAGCGAAATTACGCCCAAATAGATAGGGAGGCCCTCAGTCTTGTGTGGGGCGTGAAGAAATTCAACCATTACCTACAATGTAAAAAGTTCACATTGCTGACAGACCACCAGCTGTTGGTGTCCATATTCAACCCAAATAAGGCCGTTTCCACCATGACAGCACAGAGGTTACAAAGGTGGTCCGTGTTACTTGGGGCACACCAATACGAAATTGAGTACAAAAGGTCTAAACAGCATGGAAATGCTGATGGGTTGTCACGCTTGCCATTGCCGATGGTAGAAGAAGCGAGTATAGTGGACCCAGTAGAGTTGTTCCACTCATCCATAGTGGAGTGTCTACCGATAACAAACTCAATGATTGAGAATGAGACAAGGAATGACCCGACTCTTTCACGAGTCTATGATGTAACGGTGGAGGGATGGCCAGCACAGAGCGAACCAACACTGCAAGCATTTGCACAGAGGAAAGAACAACTGTCGGTGTGTCGAGGAACCCTGATGTGTGGATCTAGAGTGGTGATTCCACCCAAACTCCAAAAGAAGGTGCTAAAGGAGCTGCACGAAGGACATCTGGGGGGAGTAAAGATGAAAAATCTAGCAAGAGCGTTTGTGTGGTGGCCAGGCATTGATGGAGACATAGAGGAGATCACGAAGAACTGCCTAGGATGTCAGAGGGTTCAGAACGCGCCACCCCAGGCTCCTCTGCATCCATGGGAGTGGCCCTCATCGCCTTGGCAAAGAGTACACATCGACTTTGCTGGTCCATTTATGGACTCGATGTTTCTAATAGCGGTGGATGCCCACTCCAAGTGGCCGGAAGTAATTAAGATGACCACCACCACGACGGAAAAAACCATCGCAGTGTTAAGGACTATGTTTGCTCGGAATGGCCTGCCGGAACAGATCTGTTCTGATAATGGACCACAATTTGTGTCCGAAGAATTCAAGAAATTCTTAAAGAGCAATGGGGTTAAACATTACACGTCAGCCCCATACCATCCCGCCTCCAATGGATTGGCTGAAAGGTTTGTCCAGACCTTCAAGAAGGCCATAAAGGCCATGAGTAATGAAAATATAAGTCTGCAACATAAGGTGGATAGCTTTTTGTTGGCATACCGAAATGCGACACATGCGGTCACAAATCAAACTCCCGCAATGATGTTCTGTAATAGACGCCTAAGATGCCGGCTGGATTTACTAAAACCAAACGTCAGAAGAGACGTAGAGAACCGGCAATTCCAGGGCATGAACGACAGGGTCACTAGATCTTTCCAGATCGGTCAACGAGTTTTGGCCCGGGACTACCGTACGGAGAAATGGCAGCCTGGAACTATTGGAAAAAGGCTGGGGCCATTGATGTACATCGTGGACATTGGAGACAATATAATAAGGCGCCATGTTGACCAAATCATAGGGTCCGCCACAAATGGGCCACCGACTTCACCACCTTATCCGGGTAATGTTGAAACTGAGATACCCAGAACACCTACTTCCGATCTAGTGATACTGGAGTCAGCTGAACCTGACACGGCTTTTCAAGCCGAATCGACCTTGCCAGAAGCACCTCCTAGCCCGCCTGAAATGACGACACCACTGCGGCGTTATCCTGACAGAATCCGGAAACCCCCGGAAAGACTGAATCTATGAACTGTCTTACATAAACCTGTATATATGTTAGAATGTATGTTCACTATGGACTTAGTAAGTAATAAGCTAAAAAGGGAGGATTGTCGTGTATGTACCCGTCTACCTTTAAGGGAACTATTGAATGTAACCGTTCACCTTTAAGAGGACTACTTTCGGGTGGCACTATTTGTTTGGCTTCTGTATACTGTAATACCGATAGTGACCACACCAGTATATAAGTGTTGTGGCATGATTGCTGGGGCAGATTCGCCCGGACCTTCGAATAGTAAAGACCTGTTTATTTGTTACTTCTGAAGTCTGTGTATTTATTAACTGCACAACCCACAGACTTTACATAATTTGTTGTTGTTCTCTTGTCCTCTTCTTCTATTTGCATTTTTGGCCTCCACATCTCTCATTTTTCTATTCTTCTTTTCTCCTTTCTTTCCGTCTCATAGTTAATTAACTTTCCTCCCCGTGTCTCTCATTTTTATAATTTATTTCTTTCTAATTTGCTTCTTTCTTAATTGCTTACTTATTATTTCATACATACCCTTTCCCTACTCACCTCTCATGTTTTATATCTCTATTAAATTTTCTACTTAGCTTTAACTTTCCTGAACTGACTTTTATGTTTCAATGTTACCATTTTGTCCATCTTCTCATCTTAGTTATACTGATCTTTATATTGGTTACTTGCTTCTCTCCATCTCGTAACTTTTTCTGCTCATTATTTTTTAATTATCTTTTCCTCTCCTCATCTGTCATTTTTATATTTCCCTATTTAACTTTGCATCTCTCTCTTTTTATACTTAAGTGTCAGCTGTGGCTCAGTGGCTAGCACTCTCCACTCTGAGTCAGAAGGTTGAGGGTTCAGAGTTCCACTCCAGAGACTTGAGCACAAAAATCCAGGCTGACACTCCAGTGCAGTGCTGAGGGAGTGCTGCACTGTCGGAGGTGCCGTCTTTCAGACAAGACATTAAACTGAGGCCCCGTCTTCTCTCTCAGGTGGACGTAAACGATCCCACGGCACTATTTCGAAGAAGAGCAGGGGAGTTATCCCTGGTGTCCTGGCCAATATTTATCTATTAATCAACATAACAAAGACAGGTTATCTGGTCATTATCACATATTGTGGGAGCTTGCTGTGCACAAATTGGCTGCTACATTACAACAGTGACCATACTTCATTGCTTGTAATATGTTTTGGGACATCATGAGGATGTGAAAGTTGCTATATAAATGCAAGTCTTTCTTTCTTTAACCTGTTCTCGCCTCATCGCTCATTTTTTATTTACACCTTTCCTCTCCTCAATTCTCTTGTCCTCTCTAAATAATCTCTCTTTCTCATTTTACTCATTCTTCTGTAACATTTCTTTCTTATTTTTAATTGCAACTTATTTTTTACTCTGCTCCTTTCCCATTTTTCTCTTTCCCCATTTAACCCTTTCTCATCGCTCTCCTTTTCTGCTGCACTTTTGCTATCCTGGTCGGCTTTTCTGTCCCAATGTTACTTTTTTATCTGCCTTCATTCTCTTAATTCTTCGTTTCCTCGTACTGGTTACTTTTTCTCACATTCTCATCTCTTTTTCTGCTTATTATTTCTTACTTATTTTTTCCTCTCATCTCACATTTTATTAATTTTTCTATTTAACTCCTCATTTCTCTCATTTTCCATTTACCTTTGACTGTCCTGAACTGCTTTTCTGTTTCAATTTTACTATTTTATCCCTCTTCTCATCTTAATTCTACTTATCTTTGTAATCGAGATTCTGATCTTTAACAAGTTCACTACCCTCATGCTCCTAACCCACCTGTTTTTAGGTTAATCTCTGACTTTGCATTTACACCTTTTTGCTGCTCAGTTCCAACCCTTGCTCTTTAGTTTGTCCTCTCCATAGTTTTCCCTTTCATCTTGCTCATTTTTCTATCTATTTTGTATATTTTTTCCTCCTTTTCACCCATTTTTCTGCGTATTATTTCTGACTTGTTTTTTCCACTCATTTTTATTGTCTTATTTAACGGCTCAGCTCGCTCATATTGGCCCAGAAATTCAGGTCGGGGGCTTCCCGCGGGTGCAAGCCCCCGACCTGCACTTACCTAACGCGCTGGCAGTTGAGCTGTAGGGCCCCGTGGAATTCCGATCCGGGGCCTGGTCCAGCTGCCGTCGCGCAGTGCTTGCGTATCCCAGGGGCGCAGTTAGTTCGATGCATCCCCTGGGATCACGTGGGCCATGGGCAGCCAATTGGAGCAAGGAATGCTCCATTCATAAGTCTGACAGGAAGTGCTGTCAAGACTTATAAATACTACGGCCCCAAAATAGCACTAAACCTTCAAATAATTTTTTTTTTAAATCACATTTTTAAAATAAACTATAAATTACATGAAATAACTATTTTAAACAATAATTTAAATTTTTGAAAAAAATAATTTTATATTCTAACGGGGCTAAAAATAAACTTACCTTGCTTTAAAGTATTCAAAAATAATAAACCAGTGGAAAAAATGTTTTAATTTTAATGAATTCACCACTTACCTTGTAAAAAGCAGGCCTTATGCCTGCTTTTTACATTTCTAACTTCTGCAGGCTTACGTTCCCAGGAAAACCTGTAAAAAAAATGTAAGTTTGATGCGCACGCGCAGCCTCCCCCACGCACGTGTTCGACCTCTGAACCCCTTCATTCAGAGGAACGGAAGTGCCGGTTTCCCACGCATGCGCAGTGCATGCAGGAAACCGGCACTTCCATTGGGCCTACGGGTGAGTACCCCGTGCGTACTCACCCGGGGAGAGCCGAAATTCTGGGCCATTGTACTTACCTTTTCCCTCCTCACCTTTATTAATAGATTTTGTTTATTAACTCCAGGGGCTGGATTTTAAGGAGAAGAGCGGGTTGGTAGTGAGGGGACTCCAAGGCCTTTAACGGCAGGGCCTGATTTGCATGCGAGGCCTCGGTTTCCGGCCTACAGCCAGCCAGATTGAGAGGCTGGCTGGCTGCGGGCGGGTAGGCCTGCGGCACTAGGCCACAGAGAGGAGGGAGGAAGGGATTCCGTGAGGGCTAGGGGCCTGCCAGAGAAGCACAGGGGGGAGAACTGAGGATGATCGTGGGCCAGGAGGAGCTGGGGGGAGAACTGAGGATGATCGCGGGCCAGGAGGAGCATGGGGAAGGCCGGAGGAGCGGGGGTGGGAGGCCTCATGGAGGCATCGGAGACCTGTGGGGTGGGATGATTGGTGGCCTGGGGAGTGGGGGTGGGGGTTGAGCGGAGGCCTCAGGGGGTGGGTTAGGCAGGGACCCTGCATCCAGGAGGTAGGTATAAAGGCACTTACCTCCTGGATGCAGCAGTCCCCGCCTTGCTGTAACAGCCGGGTTTTGCGAATTGTGTAAAAATAAAAGGAGGTTAAAAACATTTCAGAAGGGCTGTATTTAAAAAATACAGGGGAAAGCATAATGTCCTCCAATAGAGTAAAGTGACCATGAGGCTACTAAAGAACTTTGAGACAAAGCTATCAGGGATAACAGAGTTTGGTTCCTATAATGACGAAGGGAGGCCAGCCACATAGGACGGCAAGAAAATATGTAAATACAGAAGTAGCGGATGGGAAACTAAAAGTTAAACTAGCCGGGTGACTGTTGGTATATGCCACACATGTCTGTGAAGAAAGATCAGAGAAACAGAAAGGACAACTGACAGAAAAGGAGAAACAGTTGTGGCAGGCTAGAGGAGAGACCAAAGAGTGGGAAATCAGATGTGATATGTTGCTAGTCGAAGTAACGGAGTTGCATTGCCAGCTAGAAACGACCGCTGTTCAGTGCATTGGAACCACGGTCACTGAACAAGAAAATAAGGAACTGAGTGAAGAACTGGCCAGTAAACACCAGAGTTTTAAAGATATGCGAGCTGCATCGAGAGTCGCTTTACAGAAGCTGCCCTCAAATGCAGAAAATCATCAAGTCTGTAAAAGGGAATTGGATAAGGAAAAATTGAGGACTAACCACACTCGATGAGTAGCAGAAAGTTTGATGACCTGGCTAGGGGATGAGGGCAATGACATAGATTGGGACTTCCTGGAGTGTGAGGCAGCTCATTAGCATGGTGAGTTTGAATCACCCACACACCAAGCATCGGGGAGCCCCTATTCTGTCTAACCATCTGCACCCCGATAGAGAATGCCTGACCAGTGGCAGTATTAACCCACACAAACTATTATAACAAAGCAGTTCTGCCAGTTAGAACAGGATATTCAGAACAAACCAGACTCCTCAATGGTGATGAGGCCAGGGCACCAGCAGTGGATTTGGGAGCCATTGATACGACTTCAAAATCTGCGCATGCTCTGCAGAGGATGTTAAATTTTGCGGCTCAGCATCCTGAATTAGATGATCAAGACCAGGGTCAGGTGTTGACGGCCGCCGGAATGGGCAAGCATATTTTTCCTCCTATTCCACTCGCACCCTGTAAGGGGACATTACTCAGTCTCTGCTAACATAGGTAAGATTCCCCGTGTGGTAGGGTGGCCTGACATGGCGTGGGATATTACTCAGTTAAGCCAAGCACGCTTACCATGCTTGCAAAGCAACCCTTCTGTGATACTGACAAACAGAGCTTTTCTGAAATCTGCATCTTTGCTAGACGATCCCTGGTCTCACACCCAGATTGGCTTTATTGGCCCCCTCCCTAAATCTGGGTCGGGGTACCAGTATTGTTTAGTTATCATCAACAAATTTACAAAATAGATGGAGGCTTTCCCATGTCATCACCGCAGCACTATTCTACTCTGTGAGGTGATGTCAAGGCAGAGAATACCGGCACAGGTTGATAGCAATCAGGGGATGCATTTTACCAGACAAATTTTTAAAGATGTACAAAAAGCCATGGGCATAACACAAAAATGATCATCCACAATCTGCAGGGATAGTGAAGAGAGGGAATCTGACTTTGAAAACAATACTAAAAATGTTTTGTTCAGAAAACTCGACCAAATGGCAAATTATTACCCATGTACTTAATGTTAATTATAGCAACACCCCACAGCACCACGGAAATGTCTTCTTATCAAGCAATGACTGGAAGCTTAATCAGGACCCCAGGACGCCTGTTAGTGCTACACCTTTTATGTTGAAATTCAGTGATTGATGGCTGGTGCCATCACCAAAAAGACAGTAAGCAAGTATCCCCTTTTTAACTGAGCACAGCCAATAAACTGCAAATTTTACCAAATTTAAATGACACTTAACAAATCAAATCAAAATTCTGTTTCTCGGAGTGATGACGCACTCCAGTCCCTCCATTCGTGGAAGGCCTCAAGCATACCGATGGACACCGCCTGCTCCATCTCCAGGGGCACCCAGGCATGAACATAACCACGGAAGAGAGGCAGGGAGTCGGGCCGAACGACCCCTTCGACCACCCGCTGCCTGGACCTGTTAGTGGCCTGTTAGTGCTGCAAGCATCGATAACTCTCACCATGCAGGGAACAGTAAGATGAGTATGGTTAACAAAAATAATTGAGCATGAACAAAACTCAAATGAATTTGTGACAAAAGAAATAGGCTATTCAAAAAAGCAGATTAAGAAATATTTTGATCATTTGAGTATGAAATTGGAGACATGGTAATGGTACTGGACTATGGGACAAAGGCACATACATTTGTACGGAAAGGGAAAGGACCATTTCTCATTGTGGACAAAGCAAGTGCAGCCATATACACAATCCAGTATCCAGGCAACAAAAACAGAATGTTTTTTTCAGTGTTATCTTTTCTTCTCTCCCACACGGCAGATGTCTTTCATTCTGCCAGCGCAATTTACACTTCATCTGGAGCCATTTTTTGTTTCTTAACCTGTCCCATTAACATCTCCTTTTGCCTTGAATATCTCTTAATGTCTCTTAACCTCTCCTGCCTTCCATCCTATCACAGACCTTCCCTTTTGTTCTTTCATCCCCTCCCCCCTTTCCCAGCTCCTACACTTACTTAAAAATCTGTTCCATTTCCTGCTTTTTTCCAGTTCTGATGAAAGGTCATCAACCTGAAACGTTAACTCTGTTTCTCTCTTCACAGATACTGCCTGACCTGCTGAGTATCTCCAGCATGTTCTGTTTTATTTCAGATTTCCAGAATCTGCAGTATTTTGTTTTTGTTGAAGAACAGAATGGTAACCAGTTGACACCATATCAACCAGATTAAGACAGCCCACAGTACCAGAGGCATAACTGATGGGTAATTGTACTCTCTTGATTTTAGGAAAGTCACCATGGAAAAGGGAAGTGTATCGAGGAGCTGGACTATCACAGTGATGTCTGTAATAATGATGGTAATCACTCATCCATCCCGGTGAGTGGAGAGATACCAAACACAAGTATGACAATGAAAGCTGAACAGGGAGAAATAGAAAACAGAACTGTGATAGTCAGAAATGGATATCCCCTGATTCTTGGATGCGCATATAGAAGGAAGGAAAGTGGACGATAGCAAAATACTGCGGATGCTGGAAATC
This sequence comes from Somniosus microcephalus, assembly GCF_052327205.1. Lineage (NCBI taxonomy): Eukaryota > Metazoa > Chordata > Chondrichthyes > Squaliformes > Somniosidae > Somniosus > Somniosus microcephalus. The sequence continues at coordinate 31,728,019 of NC_140996.1, read as the reverse complement.
CAAAATAACAACAGAAAATGCTGGAAAAACTCAGCAGGCCAGGCAACATCTGTGGAGAGAGAAATAGAGTCAGCGTTTCAGGTCAAAACCCTTCATCAGGACTGAAAAAACACAGGAAATGAAACAGATTAAAAGGCCAGTTTGGGGGCTGGGAAATGGGGATGAAAGAACAAAAGAGAAACATAGAAGCAGGACATTCGGCCCTTCGAGACTGCTCCGCCATTCAACGAGATCATGGCTGATCACCCAAACCCTAGCACCCGGTCCCTACACCGACAGCCATCCCGCCCAAGCCCTATCCCCGTAACCCCGCATATTTAATCCCCCCTAACACTAAGGGTCAATTTTTATCATGGCCAATCAACCTAACCCGCACATCTTTGGACTGTGGGAGGAAACCGGAGCACCCGGAGAAAACCCACGCAAACACAGGGAGAATGTGCAAACTCCACACAGACAGTCACCCGAGGCCGGATTTGAACCCGGGTCCCTGGCGCTGTGAGGCAACAGTGCTAACCACTATGCCACCGTGAAGTGAAGAGACATTAAGAGGTATTCAAAATGACGCGAGATGGTGATAGGACTAGTCAAGAGACAAAAGACAGCTCTAGATTAGGTGTGAAATGTGCTGGCAGAATGGGAGACAGCTGCCACGTGGGAGAGAAAAAAAGGGGGAAGGGCACAAAACAAAGGTGTGGATAAAAAAATATATGTAAAAATGTAATGGGGGCCGAGGTTATGATCTGAAAATTGAACTCGATATTGAGTCCGGAAGGCTGTAAAGTGCCTAATCGGAAGATGAGGTGCTGTTCCTCGAGCTTACGCTGGGTTTCTGTGGAACAATGCAAGAGCCTGAGTACAGGGAGGTCTGAATGGGAATGGGGTGGTGAATTAAAATGACAGGCGACCGGAAGCTCAGGGTCACCCTTACAGACTGAATGGAGGTGTTCTGCAAAGCGGTCACCCAATCTGCGTTTGGTCTCCTCCATGTAGATGAGACCACATTGTGAGCAGCGAATACAGTATACTAGATTGCAAGAAGTACAAGTAAATCGCCGTTTCACCTGGAAAGGGTGTTTGGGGCCCTGGACAGTGGGAACGGTGGAGGTATAAGGGCAGATGTTGCATCTCCTGCGCTTGCATGGGAAGGTGCCGGGCGAAGGGGATGATAGAGGAGTGGACTAGGGTGTCTCAGAGGGAGCGGTCCCTATGGAATGCTGAAAGGGGAGGGGAGGGGAAGATGCGTTTGGTGGTGGGATCACGTTGGAGGTGGCGGAAATGGTGGAGGATGATCCATTGAATGTGGAGGCTGGTGGAGTGAAAGGTGAGGACAAGGGGAATCCTATCGTGGTTCCGGGTGGGAGGGGCAGGGGTGAGGGCAGAAGTGCGGGAGATAGAATGGACACGGTCGAGGGCCATGTCAACCACGGTAGAGGGGAATCCTCGGTTGAGGAAAAAGGAAGACATGTCGGAAGCACTGGTGTGGAAGGTGGCATCGTCGGAGCAGATGTGGTGGAGACGGAGAAACTGGGAGAATGGAATAGAGTCCTTACAGGAAGCGGGGTGGGAGGAAGTGTAGTCCAGGTAACTGTGGGAGTCAGAGGGCTTGTAGTGAATGTTGGTCGATAACCTACCCCAGAGATGGAGATGTCGAAGAAGGGAAGTGAAGAGTCGGAGATGGACCATGTGAATGTGAGGGAAGGGTGGAAATTGGAGGCAAAGTGAATGAAATTGTCGAGTTCAGGGCGAGAGCAGGAAACGGCAGGAAAGTGGACCATGGCTGCTTGTGGAACACAGAAAGCAGCTTGGATCACAGCAGGAAAAAAAGGAAAGTGCGAGAATCTGTTGAAATGAAATGAGACAGACTTAGGCGTATTGAAGGATGGACCAACATCAACATGACCTGTCAGAGTGCTGTACATGGACATAATAGAATTAGGGGACCCCGAGTGCCCCAGATGGGAATTAAGGTTCCCTATGTACACCAAGGCCATGAAGGACAATACCAGTGTCAGGATTTGAATCGCATGAACATGAACACCACTGACATAAATGTAAGAGTTAAGAAAGAACACTGAATGGATAAGAGTGACACATGACCAAAGGTAACAATGGCTCCAAAGATTGGCTTGGTCGCCCAGTCAACATAGCAGTTGGTGTATTCCAACATGAGCTAGGAAATTGTACCGAATGTATTAGATTTAACTGATGTAACGGTACCAATAGGTTTATGTGATGGATGCTATGTAATGTGGCTACAAACGGTGTTAGAGCACAAATTGCACCACTTTATAAAACGGATGGGGAGAAGGAAATCTGAAGTGTTGAGTGAAGATCAAGACAAGCAATATCAGCAGACTTCCACCTGAAGGAGGAAGAGATCAATAACCGATTGGGAGGGGCAGTCGCAGGAGCAGTATTTAATAGATTAGACATTGAAAATCAATACTATGATCTGGCCAAATTAAAAACACAATTGAAGAGATTGTTAACTAAAGAAAATAAAGGAAAGAAGGAACTAATAAATGAACAGATGGAAGGCATCTTATCATTTAAAGAAATAGTAGGGGCCCTCAATTTAACTAAGAATAAGATAAACGAGATCATTAACAACCAAAATATTCTATCCTCTAATGTTTCACGGAGCGTCACCTGTAGTTTGCATGTGTCCTACTGGGAAGGAATGATTGATGAAGGCCTAAAAGCTATTCTGGAATGGAAATTACCAATCGGACCTCTGATGAGCAATTACCAAGCTGGGGACCAGAAGAGGATATTGGGCTAGAAGTTGCTGCCAAAGTGACGGTGGGCTTAATAGTGGCCACAGTTATTAATGTTTAAATCCCCCAGCAACTTGTGGCCAGGAAGAGATACCCCATGAATTGCGAATTGCCTCAAGTCACTGGACGATTTGCACCACTCTACCGTTGACATTCATAAGTTGCTGAATTTGCACTATAAATATGATAAAACTCATCGCAGATATTTAGGGCTAGTCTGAAGTGATACAATTGCCCTGCCAGTGCCCGGTTCAGCCCCCACCTCAGTGCCCTCTGCAGCCCCCGCCCCAGTGCCCTCTGCAACACCCGCCCCAGTGCCCTCTGCAGCCCTTGCCCCAGTGCCCTCTGCAGCCCTTGCCCCAGTGCCCTCTGCAGCCCCCGCCCCAGTGCCCTCTGCAGCCCTTGCCCCGGTGCCCTCTGCAGCCCTTGCCCCAGTGCCCTCTGCAGCCCCCGCCCCGTGCCCTCTGCAGCCCTCGCCCCTGTGCCCTCTGCAGCCCTTGCCCCAGTGCCCTCTGCAGCCCCCGCCCCGGTGCCCTCTGCAGCCCCTGCCCCGGTGCCCTCTGCAGCCCCTGCCCCGGTGCCCTCTGCAGCCCCTGCCCTGGTGCCCTCTGCAGCCCTTGCCCTGGTGCCCTCTGCAGCCCTTGCCCCGGTGCCCTCTGCAGCCCCCTCCCTCGGTGTCCTGTGCAGCCCTTGCCTCAGTGCCCTCTGCAGCCCCCGCCCTGGTGTCCTCTGCAGCCCCCGCCCCAGTGCCCCCTGCAGCCCCCGCCCCAGTGCCCCCTGCAGCCCTTGCCCCGGTGCCCTCTGCAGCCCTTGCCCCGGTGCCCTCTGGAGCCCCCGCCCCAGTGCCCTCTGCAGCCCTCGCCCCAGTGCCCTCTGCAGCCCTTGCCCCGGTTTCCTCTGCAGCCCTCGCCCTGGTGCCCCCTGCAGCCCTCGCCCCGTGCCCTCTGCAGCCCTCGCCCCAGTGCCCTCTGCAGCCCTTGCCCCGGTTTCCTCTGCAGCCCCCGCCCCAGTGCCCTCTGCAGCCCTCGCCCCAGTGCCCTCTGCAGCCGTTGCCCTGGTGCCCTCTGCAGCCCCCACCCTGATGCCCCCTGCAGCCCTCGCCCCGGTTTCCTCTGCAGCCCTCGCCCTAGTGCACTCTGCAGCCCTCGCCCCGGTGCCCTCTGCAACCTCCTTCTCAGTGCCCGGGGCAGCCCCCGCCCCAGTGCCCTCTGCAGACACCCCTCTCCCTTGGTGCCCTGTGCAGCCCCCTCCCTCGGTGCCCTCTGCAGCCCTTGCCCCGGTGCCCTCTGCAACCTCCTTCTCAGTGCCCGGGGCAGCCCCCGCCCCAGTGCCCTCTGCAGACACCCCTCTCCCTTGGTGCCCTGTGCAGCCCCCTCCCTCGGTGCCCTCTGCAGCCCTTGCCCCGGTGCCCTCTGCAGCCCTTGCCCCGGTGCCCTCTGCAGCCCCCTCCCTCAGTGCCCTGTGCAGCCCTTGCCTCAGTGCCCTCTGCAGCCCCCGCCCTGGTGCCCTGTACAACCCCCACCCCGGTGTCCTCTGCAGCCCCTGCCCCAGTGCCCCCTGCAGCTCCCACCTCCGCACTCACTGCTGCCCCGCCTCCTAAGATTGGACCTGTGGGAAGGAAGAAGAAAATGTTCGAATGGTGCAGCGTGTTCATCTGCCAAATCACAGAAGTTTTATCTTCTTATTCAATGCGCAACTTGGAAAAAGACAAATCACCCCACTGTATGCCAGTGCACCCACCATCGGCATTATGAGTCATCTTGTTCTACACAGGCAGAATGTTAAAATTAGTTCAAGATGTTGCTGGAAGAGATAGATAGGGTCAGGGGCATGCGTTTTAAAGAACGACTTCACTATTTGTTTTTTTTAATACTTTAAAACCACTTAGTGAGGGCTGTCACCCATGGCAACTGCGTTTTTTGACCAACTGACATTCGATTCAACACTGACTACTCATAAACAAGCTCTGGCTAGTACACTGAGTGAATCAGAAATTAATGTCATTTAAAAAAATCTAAATTTGAAAATGTCTAATAATCTGAACGAATCTTCACACCTCTGGTTAGGTCATTAATTTTTTTCCGACACTGCCCTGCTGTCTATGGGACTGTCGAATTTGCGGTGAGGACCTGTGCCACATCCTAATATGCCAACTTTCCATGACGTCCTGGGCCTATCATTCACCAGAAGCTGCTGATGCCTCAACTCCAGCTTATCCAGGCGTAACCGCAGTGCTTTGTCTCTGAAGTGCGTCGCCTCTTTTTTGCAATTAACTTTTCTTGAGACATCTTTGGTATTTCTGTGAAGAAGTGTACGCTGTTAATTACTTTCTACTGCTTTTTTTTAAAAGGTTTTAAAAAATATTTTTTCACATTTTAGTAACTTTTTCTAATTAGTTTTAGATCATTTCAAAAGATACAGGTCACTCACCTCTCAGTGTCACTCCTTAACTAAATGATTGGGCCTGTCTTCAGCTATTTATACTGCCATCTGGTTCAACTTTTCACGATTGGTAGGTTTCGAGAAACCCTGGAAATTTACCCTCAGACTTCATTATCATATGAATGGCGCTGCGGGAAATGGTGAACTTAAGTAAGTTTTAATTCTTTGATAGGGTCAGGCACTCAGAAAACAGGGAGTAAAATTCAACCTCAAATGGTGAAAAATGGGAGGTGGCTGATCGTCCTCCTATTATACACATCCGCCCATTTTTGGGTGCTCCTCCCACGTAGGGTACTCAACCCGCGCACGAATAGTAGGGTCCGAGGAGCCCCGGATATTGGGCTTCATACCTCATTCCCATATGAATGGCGCTGCGGGACAAGGCCACGCAGGTAATGATTGGAATTTCAAGCCGCTGTTAGTGTCGCAGCAGCCTGCGGGTAAGTGATCATTGGCCGGGGTGGGGTGGGGGGGGGGTATGGGGGGGTGCGGTGTGGCGTGGTAGCAATTGGTGGATGGGCGGTCTGTGAGATCGGGGGTCGGGGGGGAGCCTGGAGCATTCCTGCTCCTCCTGTATCCACATTCGGGTAAGTAATTCTCCTTTATTGTTGCAGGAGTTCTGCAGGGTTGGTTTCCCTGAGTCCAGCATATGCAAAGGGTCTAACACCTGCTTCAGGCTTGGGAAAGGATGCCTCTTGTTTGTCCTCAGCCAATGTGGTTGGTTGGTGCACTTCTGGCCGGAAGTATTGGCGCGCTTCCTGCCTGCTATTTTGAGGCCTTAGGAGGCCGCACAGCAGCTGAAAAACAGGCACTACGCGGCCCATTCGGTCCATCTTGCCTATGCCCATTCTCTAAAAGAGCTATCTATTTAGACCCATTCTCTTGCCCTTTCCCCAAACCCACTTATATAATTTTCTTTCTTTTTTCAAATATTTATTCGCTTTCCTTTTAATAGCTATCATGAATTTTGCTCCTATGACTGTTTTAATGCAATACCAATCACCTCTGTAAAAAAAAAGTCTCCTTAAAAAAATTTCTCCTAATTTCTCCCTTCATTAATTAAGTGAATAAATAAGCAAAGTTACACTCCTTGCAAACCTCAGCTACATAAATAAATCGGTGCCATCGTGTGTTATAACGCTCATGGAAAATATGCCAGAAATTAAATATGCACAGAATATACTCTACATCAAAATTAGTAATATACACATGATTATATATGATAATTCTAAATATAGCAGATTATTTAATGGTATCAAATTACATAAAACTACACATTATTAAATGGAATGTTAAGATAAGTACATCTCGTACTTTCTCTAAAGGCACGCCATACAAGCATTACTCTTTCCAATTCTTGATATGTCAATTTTTCTTCTGCAGAATTTAACTGAATATTTCATTACTAATGATCACCAGACTGATTATCCGACATACTGTAATATGCTAGGGCATGTCTATGACAACAATGGATATTTTGTCCTTGCTTTTTATTCATAGCTTTAAAATCAGTCGCAAATCAGTTTCTCCAAAATGGAAACTGCCTTCTCAAGGCTTTAACAGGGCAATTGCATTAGGAGGAAGGCTGTTTGCCTTTGATAAGAAACCAATTAAGTTAACAGTGTTATGAACCAAATGTGTCCAATGTCTATTGTAGGTTGAATTATGTAGAATCACCAAACATGGACAAATTCTATTTATGATCTACATCAGGCTGCCCTCCTCCTGAGTCATCATGCAAGTGGCCCATCACATCTGGGCTGTTCTTAGCTCTTCAGCAGAAGCTGCCTACTCTAATCCTATTTCCTATTCTAATCCTATTTACCTGCCCTTTCCCTATAGCCTTGTTTATTTTTTCCTTTTGCAAATACTTATCTAATTATCTTTTAAATAATGTTATAGCCTTTGGCTTAATAGCCACATCTGGTAGGGCATTTTGACTGGGAAATTCAATAATGTAAGAAAACGGCGCGGGCACCGTGATGCGAGATATGCCCACGCCCATTCAGCACATCAATTTGATGCCTCTTGATCATTTAAATGATTGTAGCATGTAGAATTCGCAAAATTGAACATTGTCCTATAAGGGCCTATTGGCAGAAAAGGCTTTAATTTTAAAGACGGTTTTAAAAGAAGCCCAGAAAAAGGGACACACAAAATGGCTGCCAGACCCCGTTGTAATGAATGTACCTTTAAGGGAGAGACCTACTTTTTACAGCCCCTGTATACTGTAGTACCGGCAGTGACCACACCTGTATATAAACCCTGAGTAGTGATCTGTACAGTTAGTTCTAGAGTAACCCTCATTCAGTAAACACCTGTTGAATCGTTCCCTGCAGTCGTTGTCTGATTATTGAAGGACACAACATTAAGATACACGGATCTAACAGTGGCGACGAGCAAGTTCGAATCTACCTGCAACTCTGCATCACCTCCCAGGGATTCGCTCCTGGAGAACAGTGGAAGAAGGTCGAGTCCAGAAGCATGGGCGTCGCCCACGGGCAACCACCCAGTCATCCAGTGGAGATTTGAGCATCGCAGGGGAGGCTGTCAAGAGCCAGGCTTGGCTTTCCAGTCACGGTGGTCCAGCGAAATGGGCTGGCAACAGGTACTGCGCAGACCCTTCCCGGACAGCGACGGGCTAGAGCCCGGCCGAGCGGCACAGAAAAAGGCCGAGCAGCATCGACGGGGGAGAGAGAGAGGGCAGAGCGCACAGGGCGCAGCCGGTGTACAGGACCGAGTGGCATCAACGGGGAGAGAGATGAGAGAGAGCAGAGCGTAGCCAGTGTTCAAGGGCTGAGCAGCGTCAATGGGGGAGAGAGGCGTGCAGGAAAACGCGAGGCGCTGCCATTTGCCGCGAGGACCGCCGAGAGCAGCGTTGGCAGCAGCACGGGAGACGCCATTTTAAGCCGCAGCGGGGAAGAAAGGAAAGCGCGGGAGACGCCATTTTAAGCCAGTCTAACCACACCCAAAAATGCCGAAGAGTGGCAGTATCACAGCGTTCGACAATGAAGTCGAAGATTGGACGACATATGTCGAACGCATAGAAGTATACTGCAAGGTGAATGAAGTGCCAGATGACAAGAAAGCACTGGTATTGTTGAATTCAATGGGTGCAAAAACGCATGGCTTACTACGAAACCTAGTAACCCCAGAGAAGCCAGTAGAAAAGGATTTTGAAAACATAGTGTCAATCCTACAGGACCAGTTAAACCCCACAACGCTGCTGATAGCAGAAAGATTTAAGTTTCACAAAAGGAACCAGCATAAAGATGAAAGTAATGCTGAGTATTTAATGGAACTGCGCAAGCTATCGAAACACTGCCAGTTTGGAACGGGACTAGCAGATACTTTAAGGGACAAATTTGTGTGTGGGCTTCAAAGTGAAGGAACCCAGAAACGGCTTCTATCAGAAAAGGATCTTACGCTGGACAAGGCTTTCAGCATTGCAGTATCACACGAAGCAGCAGCACGGGGCACTGCAGAGATACAACGGAGACCACAAGAATATGGCACAAATGAAATGTCATACGGAACAGTGAAGTGCTATCGCTGCGGCAGAACAACACACGACCATAATGATTGCTGGTTCAAGGACAAAGTGTGCAGACAGTGTGGAAAAGTAGGACACATAGCAAGAGTCTGCAGGTCGGGAAAGAAAACCAGCAGCAAGAAATCTCCACAGGAGAAGCATAAGAAGGTACATAAGGTGACGGAGAGTAGTTCAGACGAACAGAAGAGTGATACAGACTCCGGAAGCAAGGAGCTGGGTTGTCTGAAACTACATAATGTGATCAAAAGGGAGGATCACCAAACTATCTGGGTCACGCTCAAGATAGCAGGAGTCCAAGTGAAAATGGAATTGGACACAGGATCAGCCCTAACAGCCATAAACCGAAGGGACTACAAGCGGCTATTCTCACATATACCCTTGAGAGATGCAAAGATTGTCTTGAAGGTGTACACGGGGCAAAAAGTCTAACCCAAAGGAAAAATAAGGGTGAACGTTATATATAACGGCAAGGAAACACCAAAAATGGACCTATATGTATTGCCAGATGGAGGACCACCACTACTAGGACGTGAATGGATCCGGAAGATACAGCTAGATTGGCATTCCATACAGGCACTGACTGTGGCTGACAAAAAGGATGACGACGTCACACCTGGGCGACTGTCAAAGATCCTAACTGACGTGAAAGAAGTGTTCCAGCAAGGACTCAGAACACTAAAAGGCATGACAGCGATGATTAAAATTGAAGAAAACGCAAGCCAAAATTTTTTTAAGGCCAGACCGGTACCTTATGCGATCCGCCCAGCCGTCGACGCAGTGCTGGAGAGTCTGGAACGTTCAGGTGTACTGTCCAAGGTAGACTGGAGCGAGTGGGCTACACCCATCATCCCTGTGATGAAAAAGTCGGTGAGCAGCACGCCTGGGGAACCAAGGAAGGTTCGCATCTGTGGGGACTTTAAGGTAACAGAGATACAAGGATTGTCTTGAAGGCGTACACGGGGCAAAAAGTCTACCCCAAAGGAAAAATAAGGGTGAACGTTTTATATAACAGGAAGGAAACACCAAAAATGGACCTATATGTATTGCCAGATGGAGGACCACCACTACTAGGACGTGAATGGATTCGGAAGATACAGCTAGATTGGCATTCCATACAAGCACTGACTGTAGATGCCAAAAAGGATGACGACGTCACACCAGGACGACTGTCAAAAATGCTAACTGACGCACAAGAAGTGTTCCAGCAGGGACTCGGAACACTAAAAGACATAACAGCGATGATCAAAATGGAGGAAAATGCAAGCCCAAAGTTTTTTAAGGCCAGACCAGAACCTTATGCGATCCGCCCAGCCGTCGACGCAGAGCTGGAAGGTTTGGAACGTTCAGGAGTACTGTCCAAAGTAGACTGGAGCGAGTGGGCTACACCCATCATTCCTGTAATGAAGAGCTCGTTGAGTAATACACCTGGGGAACCAAAGCAGGTTTGCATTTGTGGGGACTTTAAGGTGACAGTGAACCCAATCCTTCACACTGTGCAATACCCGCTTCCGCGGATTGAAGATATTTTCGCGTCGCTATCTGGAGGGAAACGCTTCACTAAGATTGATCTGGCCCAAGCGTACCTGCAAATGGAGGTAGAAGAAGCCTCGAAACAGTACCTCACGATCAACACTCATAAAGGTCTCTACCAATACAATCGGATGGTGTTCAGGGTAGCATCAGCTCCGGCTATTTGGCAAAGGGCAATGGAACAAGTCCTGCAAGGGATTCCAGGGACCCAGTGTTATTTGGACGACATCCTGGTCACGGGCGAAAATGACAGTGATCACCTCGCCAACCTGGAGCAGGTGCTCACTATATTGAAGGAATATGGGCTCCGAGCTCATCGCCACAAATGCGAGTTTTTCCAGAAGCAGATCTCGTATTGTGGCCACGTTATTGATAAAGAGGGGTTACATAAGTCCCCTGAAAAGATTGAGGCAGTAGTCAAGGCTCCAGCACCGGAAAATGTGTCACAACTGAGGTCGTTCCTCAGGCTGGTGAACTACTACCACAATTTCTTGCCGAATTTGTCTACCATACTACACCCACTGAACACCCTACTGCAAACGGGGGTAACATGGAAGTGGAGTGACGAATGTAAACGAGCTTTCCATAAGAGCAAAGTATTGATCACATCAAAAGAGGTGTTGGCTCATTTCAACCCAGCACTACCAATTCGGTTGGCATGTGATGCATCACCCTGTGGCATTGGAGCGGTGTTGTCGCACAAATTCCCACACGGCTCGGAGAGGCCAGTAGCCTTTGCGTCTCGGTCACTAATCTCAGCCGAGTGTAACGACGCCCAGATTGACAGGGAGGCCCTCAGCGTAGTGTGGGGAGTGAAAAAGTTCAATCACTATCTGCACGGGCAGAAGTTCACTTTGCTGACTGACCACCAACCACTTGTCTCCATCTTTAATCCAAAGAAGCGCGTTCCGGTGATGACTGCGCAACGGCTACAAAGATGGTCTCTTTTTCTAGGGGTGCACCAATATGAAATCGAGTATAAGGGCACGAAACAGCATGGAAACGCTGATGGGCTATCACGCCTGCCACTGCCTACTGCGGAGGAAGCACCAGCAGTGGATCCTGTCGAAATATTTTATTCGACTATAATTGAATGCTTGCCAGTAACTAACACTGGTATAGAGAAGGAGACCTGAAATGACCCAACACTGTCTCGGGTATATGATTTGATGGTGAAGGGATGGCCAGCACATGGCGACTCACTGTTGCCAGCATTCTCATCCAGAAGAGAACAGCTGTCAGTATGCCAGGGGACCTTGATGTGTGGATCCCGAGTGGTAATTCCACCCAAGTTAAGGGAGAGAGTGCTCAATGAGCTTCACGAAGGTCATCTGGGAGGGGTGAAAATGAAAAGCCTTGCTAGGGCTTATGTGTGGTGGCCGGGGATCGATCAGCAAATTGAGGACCTGACAAAGAGCTGCTCAGGATGCCAGAAGGTCCAAAATGCACCACCACATGTCCCTCTACACCCGTGGGAGTGGCCCTCATCTCCGTGGCAACGGGTGCATATTGATTTTGCTGGTCCATTCATGGACTCAATGTTTTTAATAGCTGTGGATGCGCACTCGAAATGGCCTGAGGTGATCAAAATGTCCTCCACCACCACGGAGAAAACTATTGCAGTCCTACGGACCATTTTTGCCAGGAATGGCTTGCCAGAGCAGATTTGCTCTGATAACGGACCACAGTTTGTGTCCGAAGAGTTCCGGAGGTTCTTGAAAAAGAATGGGGTAAGGCATTACACATCCGCCCCGTATCATCCAGCCACAAATGGATTGGCTGAGAGGTTCGTACAAACCTTTAAGAAGGCAATAAAGGCTATGTACAATGACAACATTTTGCTGCAGCACAAGGTGGACAATTTCCTGTTCGCCTACCGGAATGCGACACATGCAGTCACCAACCAGGTCCCAGCCATGATGTTCTTTAACCGAAGGTTAAGATCTCGCCTGGATTTGCTCAGACCAAACGTATGAAGAGGTGTTGAGAGTAAGCAATTCCAGCACATCCATGAGAAGCCAACAAGGAGCTTCCATGTAGGGCAACCAGTCTTGGCCCGCGACTACCGAACAGGAACGATATGCACACGGCAGGGCCCACTAATGTACACAGTGGACGTTGGGGAGAGCATCGTGAGACGCCATCCTGACCAGATCCTAGAGTCACAGGAACAAGTCAACCCCATGCCTCGCCCATACGTACCTGGTGATGAACCCGACGTGCAGGTCGCATCTACCCCAGAAACAGTAGCATCGGAAGCTGATGAACCAACCGACGACAGGGGGCCAGAATCGCCTCCGCACCAAGAGCAAGACACTCGGGAAAGGCGCTATCCAGAAAGGATCAGGAAGCCTCCCCAAAGACTGAATTTATAAATAGACTATTTTCAGCTAATGTTGCATGCTAAAAGTGTTAATTGTAATTAGTTTGATATTTAATTGTTAAATGAGTGCTATGGTACTGTTAATCTAAAACGGGAAGAATTGTAATGTATGTACCTTTAAGGGAGAGAACTACTTTTTACAGCTCCTGTATGCTGTAGTACCGGCAGTGACCACACCTGTATATAAACCCTGAGTAGTGATCTGTACAGTTAATTCTAGAGTAACCCTCATTCAGTAAACACCTGTTGAATCGTTCCCTGCAGTCGTTTTCTGATTATTGAAGGACACAACATTAAGATACACGGAACTTACACCCGTGACCAGCTTTTTTGTGACACTTTAAAATGGTTCCTGCAATCCCCAGACAGCTTTTGTGGATTCAGCCCACAGTAGGTTCTGGAAAGCAGTTTCAGGGAAAACAAAAAAAGACAGAGCCCCATACATATAGTTTGGATGCAGATCCGATCAGATTGGCCTGTAGATAAAGGCCATCTAGATGTTTACCCAGACAAAGGGGAACAGATTCAAGTTCGAAGATGGACATTAAAGACAATATAGGATCGTTCCAGACCAGAGATGGCAGTTACCGGCCATCCCAAAGATACTTTAAAAACAAAGACTACCCCGCTGTGCTAAAAGCCCGCCAAAAGTTAATCAAAGACTAACCTTGATGTGGCGGGAGATAACGGCCTCCATGAAGAAGTATAACTGGAGTCCCGGGGTAGCCATCGGTAGCTTTTTAGCTTTTGGAGCTTGTTGAGCAGCTTTTAGCTTGGTCGCTTTGTGAAGAGCCAGTTGTTTCGAGAGATTGCTCGGGGGTCCGAAGAAGGCCTTTTCGGACTCAGAAGATGAAGATGAGACCCGGGTTAGTTATCGGGAGATCATTGACAAAAACCCCGGGCCGTTGACGAAGGCGAGGAGAAAGTTGACGAGAAGAAGAGAAGACGAAACACCCTACTGCGTCGTGTGTAGGAGTACAGAGAAAAATGAGCTGCAGGCGAAATGATGGTCAGCGCGTCTTGCTGAAAAGAAGGAGCCATCAGCTTGAGCAGCCCGCTGCTCCTACAGCCCAACGACCACGTGGAGACAGGACGCCTGAGAGGACCAAAACGCAGACTTCAAAACCTCTATATTTCTAACTGGGATTGGTGAACATGTTTCTGGCCCCTCATAATCTAATCTAGCTAGGTTTAGCGGGTGGGCACTTCGGGGTATAATTGACAATGAGTTGTTGTCCCTCAATGTTCCGTGTGCTTTCCTATTTCATGATGAACCTTGTAAAGCGTAATATGCCTGTAGATATGTTGGTTAGTACTGTATTATGATTTGTTTTTCCCTCACATGTACCTTATTGGCTTACATTCAATTGTTCCTTTGTGCAATAAAATTTCATTTTGTTTCATTAAACTTGGTCTATAGAGTATTCTCTGCATTGTAGTTCCTGCCTCAAAGTCCAGTGTATAGAACCTAAGGGGTGAGTGGGTCTAACCACTCGGTGAATTACTGTGCAAGAGAGAGAGGCCTCTAGAGTGAGAGAGAGAGAGACCTCGTCGATTGAAAACCCCTTACAGAAAATGGCGACCGCGGTAGGACACTGGCAGCAGGATTGCAATGTATTAGACCCAGGTTTAAATGGACAAAATGTTATGGATGAGCGGATAGTGGAATATGTTTTTGGTAAGGTAAATCTCACTAAGCAGTGGATTTCCGATCTCTTACTGGATGGGCGTCCGGTAGACGCAGCCGTCAGGTGGACAGAGAGTAAAGAACATAAAAAGTCAGTGGAGAAGGCAGTGTGGCTGATGTGCTACAAAAGACAAGTCCAGATTTTGGACAAAGTCGTTGCAGCGCAGGCAGCCAAGATCAAAACACAGGCTTCAGAGATAGAGGAAAAGGCCATGGGTGGGGAAAAGCTAATCGCAGCGCTTCACGCACTGAATCAGGAACGCCAAACTGTAGCCAGCCAACATCAGGCTAAAATAGAGTACCTGGAATGTCAGGTTACTGAGGCAAAGTTGCATGAAGCGAGGGTACGGGAGAAAAGCGCCCGCCTCGCACAACAGCTAAGAGTGCAGGAGGAGAGAATAGTAGAGGTCAAGGCAGCTTACAAGCTGGCCATTGAGAACGGGTTTGAGGGCGCAGACCACGGCCCCTGCCAGAAGGCATTAGAAGACCTAAGAATGGCCCTGGCAAAGGCAAAAGGCATGGTATGCCTCGTAAGCCCAAAAGCGAGTCAAATAGACTTCCTGAAGGAATCCAAATGACCGATTGCACATGAAGTAGTTGTGGCACCAGCCACTAACACTCAGCACCGCCGAGCTATAGTGAGGTTTGACCCAAAGGGGGAGTGGTAGAAGGGGAGGAAGCCGAGGTAGAACCGGAGGAAGAACAACCCCCGGTAGTGAAGCCGGAGCCGGCACCAATGTGTCCTACTCGGCACCAGAGGTACGGTCCCGTTGACGCAAATGGCGTTGACGGACCCCTCCTGAATCAGATCGTGTTGCCCCACAGTGCCCAACAACTTAGAGCGATGGTGAGCCACCTACCAAAACTCTCCGATAAGGGAGATCCCTCAGTCCATTTCAGGGAGATAGAGCAGACAGCCACCGTCAATGACTGTGATGGTCCTGAACAGGCTAAGATGTTGCTATTCTTCCTGGATAGTACAATCCTTCAGTGCCTCTCAGACGGGAGTAAGAGGGGGCAGAGAGGGCATGAGGAACTCCGGGACGAGGTCTTGGAGGTTATGGGAGTGGACGACGGCAACCCGTTCCTCCGTGTGGAAGGGACTGTGCAGTTAACTGGAGAACCCCCACGGGTTTTTGCAGAAAGGCTGTGGCCAGTGTATTGGCGCAGCTGTCCGGGCATGTCTGAACGGGCCGCAATGAACAACGT
Organism: Somniosus microcephalus; assembly: GCF_052327205.1. NCBI lineage: Eukaryota > Metazoa > Chordata > Chondrichthyes > Squaliformes > Somniosidae > Somniosus > Somniosus microcephalus. The sequence goes on along the minus strand of NC_140996.1, from coordinate 31,712,435 downwards.
CCAGCGGGTTCATTGGCTCCGCTGCCTGGTTGCCAACAGCTCACCGCAGATACGGGCCCAAGCAAAAGCTTGGTTTGACCACCAAGGTCCAGGGATCACGGAGGAGACAGTGCTGCGACAGCTCACCATTGCATATAAGAATTGCAGGAGTCAGGAGACACCTACCTCTAAGGGAAAAGTGCATGAGTCAAAACCCGCAGCCCCAAGTAAAAAGGAGTGGCATCAGGAGGGAAATCGCCCTCCCCAAGCCAAGCTCAATTGCTATGGGTGTGGGAAGGATGGACATTGGCGCACGGACTGTAAAAATCCGTGGAAGGATAATAAGGGAAGATCTCCCACAGCCCAAGCCCAAGCCCAGACCACCGCCCCAGCATGAGTCCAGGTCCAAGCCACAGCCCCTGTCCCAGAAAAGGGAACTGGTGCCGCTCTGGATCCCGCTGCGATAGAGTCAATTTTAGAGACAATGCGGTCTCTTATGATCTCGCAGGGGAGGGTAGCAGTCACCACCGGTACTGTCGTTCTCGCAGCCCCGACCGCTTCACCCCAATGACTAGAGCCAGCGCAGCCCGTTTACCTGTGTTCGCTGCGATATGATTTATGGAGACGACCCCTCGTGGAGATGGAAGTAGAGCAGGAAAGGTGGACCGATCTGTTGGATACGGGGGCATTGTGCACCGTGATCCACACAGCTAACCCTACCACCTTACCTCTGTCCACCGGGGTTCCATATATTCTGTCGGGCTTCACAGGTAAAGAACAGGCTGGCGCATTCTCCATCCCTCTCTCCATTCATTTAGGACCAGTCTGCACCACGTGGAAGTGTATACTGGTGAAGTGGGAGGTGGAGGGTGGAAAAGGGATTCTTGGGTCTGATTTCTTAGAGGAACACGGGATTCTCGTGGATCTTAGAAATCACTGTCTCTGGGGAGCGAGCACGGGTAAGAGAGGCGAGCTAGTCATCATCCCAGAAAAAGAAGGGAAAGGGACCCTATGTACCGTGAAGCCAAAAGAGGGCTACGACCTCGAGCTCATGGTCGCAAGTGTCCCACAAGATCTGCAGGCATTCGTGTCAGACCACCTGACTACGTTTGCCACTCACAAACACGATTGTGGGAGGGTCACCGGGTTTGAGGTCAGAGTAGACGGGGATCCCATGGCCCGACCCCAAAAACAGTACAACTTCCCCAGGGAAGCGGAGCCCAACATGGAGACAGCAATATCTTCACTGGTGCAGCAGGGCGTATTGTGGCCGATAGCCACCCACGTAAACTCTGCTTTGTGGCCGGTGAAGAAGCTGGACAGTTCATGGAGAGCCACGGTGGACTACAGAGTCCTCAATAGTAACATCCCAGCCTGCGCGCCGATGGTAGCAGCAGTTGCCGACCTGATAGGGAGTATTCCAGCATCCGCGACCACGTTCACGGTGCTGGATATTTCCAATGGGTTTTGGTCCATCCCTTTAAGGAGGGAGGATCAGTACAAGTTTGCCTTTACTTTTAAAGGGCAACAGTACACCTGGAACTGCTTGCCACAGGGTTTCCATAACAGCCCCAGCATTTTCCATCAATGTATGGCAGGGAGCTTAAAAGAGTTCAGCCAGCCCAATCAGTTAGTGCAGTATGTGGACAACCTGCTCCTGTTCACAGATTCCAGAGAGGAGCACGGTCCACTATTGGCCGAGCTATTGGAGCTGTTAGGCAGAAAGGGTTTCAAGGTGAACCCAAAGAAGGCACGGATCGGCCAGCAGGAAGTAAAATTCTTGGGTCTGACCATCCACGCTGGAGAGAGAGCCATAGACAAGGCTAGATGGGAATTGGTGCAAGACCCACCGGTCCCCACCACCGCAGCCCAGAAGTGGGAAGTAGGAGACAAGGTCATGGTAGGAAACTACCCGGGTGGGGAGTTTAGAACCACTGTACATGGGGCCCTACAGTATTGTAGACAAAGCCAGCCCCATGGTTTACACAGTGAAGTTGCCCCGGCGCACTAAATGGTTTCACGTAAATCAGTGCAAACTATTTAAGCCGGGTGCAAAAGGGCCAACAACCGAAGCCAGGTCTGAGGGTAAAAATCCTCAGCCTGAGGCGTGCAGAGTCACAGACCACACAGGCTGGAACTGCAGCCTGCTTGAGGGGAGGAGCTATCCCGCCCGCCTGGGAGGTTTCCCCATTGGCCTGGGACTCGGACGGGGAAGAGCCTGAACAGCTAGGCCCCGCCCTTGACACGATTCGGGAGGAGGTGGAGTCGGAGGACGGAGGTCCCGCCCTCGACTCAAGCTTAGGGGAGGTAGAACTTGGGGGCGGAGATTCTCCACCTGTAGGGACAGGTAGGGAGGTGTCGTCCACCATAGACCCAAATCCCAAAGGGGCGGAGCCTGAGGGAAGGGAGCCAAAGCCAGCAGTCGTGGTGGAGCCACGGGCTGTGAGGGCTAATGTCCCAACCAAAGGTCCACTCGCTAAGGGAGCCTCACCCAAGGCACCCCCTCACAGGTCGTCTTGAACGCCTCAGCCAGTAAAGCTCTGGCCAGATTCCCCCTACTTCAGCAGACACCGACTTGGGAAATCCCTAGAAAGACGCAGTCCCCAATTGGCAGCAAAAGGCTGCAGGGGACTCAAGCTACAGGTCAGTGCGGCCCCGCCACAGGGAGCGGTGAGTGGCAGTCCGAACAGGGATTAGGTAGGCTGCCCGGGGACGGGCGGTGCTGTACATAAGTTTAGTTAAGTTTAAGTTTGGTTAAGTATAAGGTGTGTAAATTTTTAAGGTGATGGGTGTTATAAGGAATAGTTTTAGAATCTGTCCAGCATGTGTGTTTGCTTTGGATCGAGGTTGAAAGACCTGATCATGCCTTCACCTAGGCCAGAATCTCTCGGGAGCCTGGCGGTATCGTTTAATCTGTTGCAGGAACCAAAGGTACTATGGAAAGGATTCTCATCGTGTTCATGGTGATCGGGTGTAGCTTGGCCTATCGGGGCTACACCAAGGACTCCATAGTATATGGATGCTCCGGGGACACAGCCCCCATCGCGACTGATGGGACGGGTGTACGGGACGTTGAAGAAACAGCTACCTACTTCCACGAAGGGAGGTGGCCAGGATGGCTGGGGTCGAACTCTACGGAATACTCCAGCCAGTCCGGGTTTGCATACAGAGAGACTTCTCTAATGTGCCCCAGGGTGAGGATCATCGCGCCCAGAGTCAGCGTCACCGTCGGAAGGACAATTTGTTTGCTATGTCATGGACATGTTCCTTTGGACAGATGGCGGTGGCTCCGGAAGCTGAGTAAGACCATGAAGAACTCCACGGTCGAGTGGGAACGACTGGGTAACAATACCCATCGGACTATTACGGGGACTCATGGGGGATTGAGTGTCTGTTGGGACAAATGGTGGGAACCAGATGAAGGGATTTACATCTGTATGTGGGGTTCAGAACGCGTCTGCCCCACAGGCGTCTCCATCTTTTTCCAAAGACAGTGGCAGGATGCTGGGAAAGGGATGAGATGGGACGTCAGCACACGGGCGTGCGGAGTCCCATACTCTCAGATCCCGGTGAATGCCACTGAGCTCATCACCCGCCCCCGCAAGCCCCTGCCCACGATTCCGGTAGCCAAAGCCCGCAAGGAAGGGTGCCCCACCAGTACCAAGGGACCCGGGAACAGACTGGTATTGGTACCCACAGGTCAGGTGCTATACCAAGGGGTGCACTTGTCGGGGGTTTTTTCCTGCTCTCTTGCCCGTTCTGGCCTCCTGCCAGGCTTCGTGCAAGAATTACCCTTGAGTGGTTCGACCCACTCCCCCTACGGTTCTGGACCTTGGACTTAGATGCAGAGAACAGTAGTGCAGAGAAAAGGACTCAATAGACCAGGCTGAATAGCACGAAATGGATGCTTTTATTTTTAAACAGTTTGAAGCATTACAAAATACATGTCATAGGCACAGATTAAAGTAACTACAATCATGCACAAATTTATGAACTTGACTCTATGGAAATGGGGAACACACGGCACATCGTAAAAGGGGAAACACATTACGATTTCCCTTAACTCCCTCCCCTATACCTAAACTAAGTTTCGACCTGGGGAACCTGGGATCATGCTCACCACTCTCGAAATCGTGAGAAAGGGGGGTTCGCAGCCCTTTTGGCACCGCTTTCCGTCGTCACATGGATTTGGAAACTTCTGGCGCAGTCGATATTCTCTCTCTCTCTCTCTCTCTCTCTCGAGGCGATGGGGTAGACACAGCCTCGATGAGCGCTCGTCAAGGTTGAGATCCACTAAGCCTGTCGTGGATTTTTGTTCATGGAGTAGAACAACAACCCAATGGGATGTTGAGACACGGAAGTGTCAAGCCCGGACTGTCTTTTTGTCTCCGGCCTGGTCGGTTCTCCAGAGGGTTTCTTCTCCGTCGGCCTGGGTCATCGATGATCTCCCGACCCCAGTACCCGGACCACCCTCGTCGTCTTCTCGTCGTGGCCGAGCCTTGTTTGGCTGAACACCGACCACGTTGTCCTTTTACCGAAACCGTCCGTCTTTAAAAAGACGAAAACGTTTTCATCGATTCTGCATCTGCCGAAGTGGAAGAGGCGCCGATCCTGGCCCCGTCCGAAGAAGTTGAAGTAACGTATATGGACTTTCAATCCATAGTTATACTCTTTTGGAACAGTCTTATCTCCCGCCAAATCATAGTCCTGTCTTTGTATTGATTTTGGCGGGCAGAAACCTCTGCAGGGGCGCTTTGTCTTGTAACGGAGCCGGTGATAACTTAAACTGGCCTTCCTGGCCGATAATGTCTTTTAATGTCTTTTGCATTGTCACCGCGGCTCGGTTCGCATATTGATCGGTCTGGAGATTTTCCTTGATGGCTGCTAAACGGTTTTTCCTTTGTACAATAAATGGGTATGAGTGATTTTGCATTGTCCGCCCATATCTTGATGGGCCCCATCCTGTACTTGTAATCCATTGAATATGTATGCTGTTCCTCTGAGTTTCGGTTCCCAGATACTGGCTTTCGCGGGCTCACTGTCTTCAATCCACAAGCCTGTCTGGCTTGCAGTAACAGGAATAAAATGGTTCAGAAACTGATCACGGGGCCTGGCGGCCATTTTGTATGCCCTTTTATCAAAGGTTTTTCTGTGCAAGCTTACTTTGGTCAATAAACAGTCTTATTTTATCCAGTTTTCTTGCGTGAGTTTTGCTGAAAAATTGCGAATCTTACACACTACGCGGTGGCCTCTGTGATTTTAAACCTCACCAAGGTGCGATTGCCAGAGTGGTGCCACAAGGAAACGGAGCAATTGTACCAGGTCCTGTTAACAACTATGTTCAGACAATTTTATGAGTTCAACTTTGCTGATGTCGACAGAGCCGGATTATACACCACACCACATGAGGTTTGGACAGGGTAGGGAAACAAAGAAGGGGTACAGTCAATGATATTTTTACCGCCTTTAACACAGGGACTTCCGTCATCAACACTCTGGATGACATGGAGCTGCAGACTCAGATCAATGGTTTAAAAGTGCGGTTAAGAAAGATACTGACGGACGAGAATAAGGTAGTGGGTTCTGAGTTACATGAGGACCAGGCCATGACACTACACTTAAAGGAAATCATAGCTGAGCTGGAAAAACACGCTAAAACCGTAAATGCTCTCATCAGAGAGGATCGGAATGCGTCAGATCAGGCTGTGCAGAACGAAGCGTGCGTGCTGTACGGGGCGTGGTTACTGGGCGAGGGCCGCAGTAATCTGGAGGATTTAAAACAAGGTTTGGTCCCCTCCTGGATTAGCAATAAGCACCTCGCAGCCCTCCACCCTTTTGAGGACGCATTAAGTCCGTGCCAGCTCAGACTAGCTTCAGAGGCCTACCCAGTCCCAGTGGACTGTGGGCGGTCAAATCACACCATTATGGGTATAGTGGTAAGAATGCCGGTTATGGGAAAGACAGCTAAACCCGCCCCGGTATACAGGGTGGAGAACATTGGAGTCATTCAAGGGGGTGCACACATTCGCTAAACAGCGGTCCCACCTTACGTCATTTGATGGGAGCATGCAATGATGCTGAAAAGGCCAAGATGCTGCATTCTCCCTGGAGAGTAATCTCCTCCAATCCCTCTCTGAAGTGTGTAAGAGGGGACGGAGCAGGTACGAGGAGCTTAGAGACGCGGTTCTGGAGGCCATGGGGATGGATGAGGGAAGTCCTTTCTCCCGTGTGGAGAAGATGGTACAGTTCTCAGGGGAAACCCCGCAGGCTTTTGCGGACCGGTTGTGGCCGGTATACCGGACAGCCTGCCCGGGGACGTGGGACCGGGGATTCCTGAATGGGGATTCTCTGATGCATTGGCTCTGTTGTCTAGTGGCGAACAGCTTGCCACAGATCCGGGCCAAGGCAGAAGCCTGGTTCGACCACAAAGATCCGCAGACCACAGAGATCACGGTAATAAGACAGCTCACCATGGCCTATAAAAATGGTAGGGGAGCCGATGCACACCCACCCAAGGGTAAGCTGCATGAGGTAAAACCCAGACCGGGTAGGAAAGAGTGGCACCAGGAAGGGAGTAACCCACCCAACACGAAGGCCAATTGTTACGGGTGTGGGAAGGACGGTCACTGGCGGAAGGAGTGTAAGAACCCTTGGAAGGATAACAAGGGAAAGCAAAAGGCAGGGGTAGGGGCCCCTTCCGCAGAGGTTGAGTCGCTTTTGGATGCCATGAGGTCCTTACTGACTGGCCAGGGGAGAGTAGCAGCCGCCACCGGTGCTCTCACCCCGTCAGCCCCATCCCACCCACAACCGTGACTAGAGCCGATGCAGCCTGTGTATCTGTGCTCGCTCCGATATGATGAGTGGAGGAGACACATGATGGAGATGGAGGTGGAAAAGGTAGCGGGGACCTATCTGTTGGACACGGGGGCATCACGCTCCGTGATCTATTCAGCTAACCCCACCACCTCACCTCTCTCTTGCGGGGTCCCATACAGTCTATTGGGGTTCACGGGCAAGGAACAGGCTGGCTCGGTTTCCATCCTGCTCGCCATTCGGGTAGGACCGCTCCGCTCCACGTGGACGTGTCCTGATGAATTGGGAAGTGGAGGTTGGAAGAGGGAGCCTGGGGGCCGATTTTATCGTAGGTCACGGGATCCTGGTGGATTTAAGGAATCGCTGCCTCTGGGGGGCAGGAAAGGTAAAGAACGGTGAGATCGTAGTTATCCCGGGCAAGGAAGGGAAGGGGACTCTCTGCACCATGAAGCCCAAAGAGGATTATAACCTCGGGCTCATGGTCAGCAACACCCCACCAGAGTTCCAGGTATTTGTGCAGGCCCATCTGGCCACATTTGCCACTCACAAACACAACTGCGGGACGGTCACAGGGTTTGAGGTCAGAGTAGACGGGGACCCCATGGCCCGACCACAGAAACTATAACTTCCCCAGGGAAGCAGAACCGGACATGGAAGCAGCCATGTCCTCGTTAGTACAGCAGGGAGTTCTGAGGCCGATAGCCACCCATGTGAACACTCCTTTGTGGCCGGTTAGAAAACCGGACAATTCCTGGAGGGCCACGGTGGACTATCGGGTGCTCAATAGCAACATCCCAGCCTGTGCACCCACAGTGGCAGCAGTTGCCGACCTAATCGGGAGTATTCCAGCATCCGCGACCACTTTCACGGTGATGGATATTTCCAATGGGTTTTGGTCCATCCCTGTAAGGAGGGTGGATCAGTTCAAGTTTGCCTTTACGTTTAAAGGGCAACAGTACACGTGGAACTGTTTGCCTCAGGGCTTCCATAATAGCCCCAGCATCTTCCACCGGTGCATGGCAGACAGTTTGAAGGATTTTAGTCAGCCCGGACAGTTGGTACAATATGTGGATGACTTGCTCCTGTTCACTGATTCGAAAGAGGAGCATGGCCCACTATTGGCCGAACTACTGGAGCTGTTAGGACAGAAGGATTTCAAGGTGAATCCCAAGAAGGCGCAGATCGGCCAGCAGGAGGTGAAATTTCTCGGTCTGACCGTACGTGCTGGAGAAAGGGCCATAGATAGGGCTGGGGAAGGAGAATCCCGAGACCCCTATCGGGCAGGCCCAGAAGCTGCAGTCCGGGACAAGGGAGGTACACGGGGGGTAGTTTTGGCCCCGGACCCGAAGCGGGCCCGGATCCGAGATCCCGTCTGCAAGACTGTCCCGGGGAGAAAAGAGAAAAGCCAGCCCCTAGAAGGTCCGCTCGGGGCAGCGAGCGAGCCCTCAACACAGGTTCTAAAACAGGCCGCTGGTTACATCAACCAGTGCAGACTGTTTCAGCCTGAAAGGGGAAAACAGCCAGTCAGGGTAAGGTGTGAGGATAAAGATTCTCAGCCTGCAGCACGAGCGAGTTCACAGACCACACAGGCAGGCGCTGTGGCTTGCTTGAAGGGAGGGGCCATACAGCCCATCGATTGGGACACGCCCCCACTCTTCTGGGATCCAGACGAGAGGGAGGGACTTGAGGGCGAAAACCCCGCCCCTAACCCAGGTGTAGAGAGGGAGGGACCTGAGGTCGAAAACCCTACCCCGGACCCAGCCATGGGACCTGGGGGCGGAGACTCTCAGCTCGCAGCAGCAGGCTGCGAAAATTTACCTACCCCCAGCCCAGGTTCGGGAGGGGTCAAGCCTGGTGGAGCAGCGGTTCGGGTACAACGCCCAGCAGCCAAGAAAGCCCCACCCGACAAAGCCCCCAGAAAGTCCCCGTGGATGCCCCAGCCGAGAAAGCCATGGTCTCCAGCCCCCCAGTGCCCAAGGGCCGCCCCTCGAGCCAGGGAGAGGTACAAGGACAGAGGTCCTCAGCCAGCAGCCTCGGGCTGCGAGGGACCAACCGTGAAGGATGGTGCGGTCACGCCGGGGGTAGCGGCGGGCCTCAGTCCGACCAGGGATTGGCCTGGCCGCCCGGACATGGGCGGCGGATGTATATAGTATAGTGTAAGTTTAAGTTTCAGTAGGTGTAATTATTAAGCTTAAGTTTGGGTGTTTAGCTTAGGTTAAATAAGGTGATGGGTAGTTTGAATAAGAAATCTTCCGAGAATGTATATATTTGGGTCGAGGTCGCGGGACCCGACCATGCCTCACCAAGCCAGAGAATCTCTTTGGGACCTGGCTGCATGTTTCTACATCTTTTTGCAGAAAGATGTTTGGGATGGTCTGGATCGTGGTCCTATTTGCCCTAATCGGGATGAGCGAGGAGAGGAGGGGAGAAATCCAAGACTCCCACATCTATGGGTGTTCGGGAGACAAGGCGCCCCTGGCGATCGATGGGAGTGGCGAACAATATGCGGAGGAGCCCGCTGTCTACTTCCACGAGGGAAGGTGGCCAGGATGGTGGGGTCCAATTCATCTCAGTACTCCAGCCAAACCGGATTCACGTACGGGGAAGCTTCCCTCCTGTGCCCCCGAGTGTGAGTCGTTTCCACGAGGGTCAGCATCACCGTTGGAGAGCGAATAAGTTTAACATGCAAAGGACACATTCCACTGGACCAATGGTGATGGCTCCGTAAGTTGAGCAAGGACATGAGGAACCCCGAAGTCGAATGGGAGCACTTGGGGAATAACACCCATCGGACAATTACCGGGACTCATGGAGGACTGAGTGTGTGTTGGGACAAGTGGTGGGAACCGGACCAAGGGATTTACATCTGTATGTGGGGGTCAGAGACGCTCTGCCCCGCAGACATACCATTGTTTTCCACCGGCAGTGGCAAGACGCCGGGGAGGGGATAAGGTGGGTCACCAGCCTGGAGGCGTGCGCAGCCCCATTCTCCCCGATCCCAGTCAATGCCACTGAGCTGGTAACCCGCCCCCATAAGCCTCCGCCCACAGCACAGGCGGCGAGGTTATCCAGGGAAGATTGCCCCACCACCAACAGGGGACTAGGGAATGGATTTGTATTAGTCCCCACCGATCAGATGCTGTACCAGGGGGTACACTATGCGGAAGCCTCTGTGCTTTTAAATCTCACGGAGGTACATTTACCGGAGTGGTGCTCCAAAGAAACAGAGCAGTTATACCAGGCCCTATTAAAGGACATGTTGAAGAAATTTTACGAGTTCGATTTTGCCCACGTGGACAAGACCAAACTCTACACCACACGCCGGGAATTTTTGGTTAACCCAGGGAGACAAAGAAGGGGTGTATGGAATGATGATTTTACTGCGTTTAACATTGGGTCCTCTGTCATCAACAGTTTGGATGACATAGAGCTGCAGACCCAAATAAATGGTTTAAAAACACAGTTAAAAGGGATATTACTGGATGAGAACAAAGTAGTGGGCTCGGAGTTGCATTAGGACCAGGCCATGACGGTCCATTTAAAGGAGATTATTGCCGAGTTGGAAAAGCACGCAAAGACGGTAAATGCTCTCATAAGGGAGGACAGAAATGCTTCTAACCAAGCTGCGCAGAATGAGGTGTGCATGTTATACGGGGCGTGGTTACTGGGCAAGGGCTGCAGTAACCTGGAGGATTTAAAACAAGGTTTGGTCCCCTCCTGGATTAGCAACAAGCACCTCGCAGCCCTCCACCCTTTTGAGAACACATTGAGCCGTGCCAACTCCGGCTAGCCTCCGAAGCCTATCCAGTCCCCATGGATTGTGGGCGGTCCAACCAGACAATCATGGGAGTAGTAGTTAGGATGCCGGCCATGGGTAGGACAGCCCGACCCGCCCCGGTATATAGGGTAAAGAACATTGGAGTCATTCAGGGGGGTGCACACATTCAGTTCACAGCGGTCCCACCTTACGTCATTAAGTGGGAGCACGCTATGACAGGTACTGACCTCTCAGGGTGCCGGAGCTGGGGAGCACACATAATCCTGTGTCCCCAGCACTTGAATGCCTATTCGAAACCACAGTGCGGGTTCAGAACTGCTGGTGCGAAGCCTATAAATTGCGCGATGGAGGCATTGGCACAAGGCCATGTGCCCCCGCAGGTAGCATATATAGGGGGTGGGACATACTGTGTCACCACCGGCGCGTCCCACGACCAGCACGGACAGCACAGCTGGTGCTGGGTTAGTGACAGCAGTTTCTGTTTTAAACCCAAGGCAGAAGTTCGAGTGGCCCAGGAGTGAATTGTCCCCATCCCTGAACCCTCCACTGTGAAGGAGAATTTTACGAACTTGCAGAAGTACGTAGCGCACTTTGGCTACGAAATTCCCCCTCTCCCTGAACATTTGACCAAAATTCTAAAAGCCGTTATAGTTTCACAGAAACATTTCTACACTCTCGAGCAGAAAACAGTAGAGATAGGAGCCTAGAAATTCAGTTGGGCGCGCCAGCCGTTAGCGCCTTAGGAGGAGTAGATCTCGAGCGCTAGGCGCTTAGCGCCCGGGCGCAGCGCGATCTGCGCCTCGCCCCAACTTCAGTAGACATTTAGCGCTGGCGCAAAGTCTTAGCGCGCGCCCTGCTGCGCGCGCAGATCATGACGTCATTTCGTCGTGCAACGCCCTTTGTGCGCCCGGAACCGGAACTTCACTCGCGCCGCCCCATTGTGCGCCGGGTGGCCCTAACGACTGTGAAGTGGAACGGTACACAGCAGAGGCGGGCCGCGGGGAGCGCAAATTAAAGGGCACTTACCCTGCACTATAAAGGCCAGCCATTTTGCAGCATTCACTCTTGTGCAATGGTTATTTGGAGAGAGACCAAGGAGGAGAGCTTACTGCTTTGGCCCAACACTAGGACAGGTATTTTTGGCTCAGGCCAGGGCTTAGCAATTATCTTTGCCTTCATTGAGATCTCAGTGTTTGCCAGCATATAATGGGGGCTGCATTGGGTGCCAACGCTGAGTTTCCGCCTTATGCCGGAAGGGCTTACAGACGCCGTGAGAGAGTGGCAGCCCTGGCTAGACGCAGAGGGGGCAACAGGTGTCGCCAAGTGAGGCCTTACCCACCCAGGGTATACCACCAGCAGTCCTCCTATCTGACCATGTCTGCCGCGCAGTGTGTTAGGAGGCTGCGATTCAGAAGGGAGGTGGTTGCAGACATCTGCCAGCTGCTGCACAGAGATCTGCGTCCACAGCTGATGCACAGGACGTCTCTGTCGGGGGCAGTGAAGGTGACGGTGGCTCTCAACTTCTATGCCACCGGCTCCTTCCAATCCGCTGCTGGGGACATCGCTTACATCTCCCAGTTCGCCGTGCATTGCTGCATCCGCCAGGTGACCAATGCCCTTTTCAGAAGGAGACGTCAATTCATCTCCTTCCCCATGACCCTGGAGAAGCAGCAGCAGCGTGCAGTGGGATTTGCAAGAATAGCGGGCTTCCCCATGGTGCAGGGCGCCATTGACTGCACGCATGTGGCTTTGCGGGCACCTCTGGAGCATGCCGAGGATTACCGCAACCGGAAGGGCTACCATTCCCTCAACATACAGCTGGTGTGTGACCACAGGCAGCGCATCCTAGCTGTCAATGCCCGCTTTCCAGGCAGCAGCCACGATGCCTTTATCCTGCGACAGACAACTGTGGCTGACATGTTCCAGGCACAGCCTCACCCAAGAGGATGGCTTATCGGGGACAAAGGCTATCCTTTGTGTACCTGGCTCCTGACCCCATTCCGCGCGCCCACGACCCCTGCTGAAGAGGCATACAACGAGAGCCATCAAGCGACTAGGAACATCATAGAACAAACAATCGGCGTCCTCAAGCAATGGTTCCACTGTCTGGATCGCTCCGGGGGAGCCCTCCAGTATTCGCAGGAGCGAGTCTCCCAATTCGGCGTCGTTTGCTGCATGCTGCACAACCTGGCTATCCGCAGGACTCAGGCGCTGCCACCTCACGTTGGACCACCACCTCAGGAGGAGGAGGAGGAGGACGAGGAGTACCAGCCCAGGAGGGAGGCAGAAGGTCCAAGGGCCGCCCGTCGGCGGCTTATTGACCGTCACTTCTAGGCCCCCTGTCAGGGAATGGCTTGTGCCAATGAAAGAACATGATTGCAGCCGCTCCGCAAGCCGTCAGCCGGTTAAGGCAACAAACACGTCAAAGATCAAACATGGACAATGTGAATAAATAAAATGGTTTATTGTACAAACTCAGGGCCCTTCCCACATGAAAACCAAAAACAGACGAAACCCCCAAAAAACACTCACACACATGACTCACTCCCACAACCTGGGGAGCATTAACAAAAGATGTAAACAAAAATGGCCTTCATCCTGGGCCTTCACAAAACACACATTCCAGAAAACACAACATTTGGACACACCCTCTACTTAGTGGCCCGCGAGGGCGATGCCTTCTGCAAACTTTGGCGGCCCCTGCACGCCCTGCTGCTCCTCCTCAAAGTGAGGCCATTGGCTGCTGCAGGGCTGGGGGCAGGCTCCTGAGGGGCACATGTCGTGACGGCAGATGCCCTTGGGGGTCGGCCTAGATGAGGTCTGGCCGTCGAGGGGCCGGCTGGTGAATGCTGGCCGTCTCCGGACTGGAGGCCGGACTCTCCCTCTGGGGAGAAGGCTGCCGAGCTGGCCGACCCTTCCTGCGTTGCTGGACGCCTCTGGGCCCAGCAATTGGACTCCCCTCTGACCCTTCCCCCCTCTGGGGAGAAGGCCGCTGAGCTTCCACCCCCCTCCCGCGTTTCTGCAAGCCGCTGGTCCCAGGAACTACCCTCCCCTCCGACACTTCCCCCACGCTCCCCTCCAGGGAAGACGTGTCCCCTACATTGGCATGGGTTGCCGCGGCTGAGGGTTCCCCTGATGGGCCGCCTTCCTCTTGCTCCCCCTCCTCCTCCTCTTCTGAGGGGCTGTCACTGACAACTTCAGGGACCTCCTCCTCACCATCTGAAAGCAGGAAGGCACAAGAGTAGCTTTAGAGTGAGGAGAGGGCATCAGCAAGGGATGCATGAGTGGTGGCATTCAGCGCATTGGTCGGACAGTGGCAAAGGATGTAGATCTGATGCGTAAGTGGGACGAGAGAGGTCCAAAAGGTGATGTCCTTACCATTGGTGCCCAGAACAGGGTTGGCATCTCCAGATGCAACGGGGCCAATCACCCGGGCACCCATGATGCGCTCCACGCGATGTTGCAGCTCGGTGAGCGGCTGGATCTGGGGTCCGCCTCCCCCGGTCGCAGTCCGGCTCCTCTTATTATTGGCCAGCTTGGCCTGCAAGAGAAAGGACGGCCTCTAAGTACAGTGTGTAGCCCTGATCTTGTGTGCACTGCCTCCCATGGTCGAATAGCCTGGCCAGTGTGTAGCCCTGATCTTGTGTGCACTGCCTCCCATGGTCGAATAGCCTGGCCAGTGTGTTAAGTGCACAATGTGCAATTGATGTTCATGAGTTTCCCATAGCTGCTGCATGAGGGCTGACCATTAGGGCTTTCAGGTCCCTTTGCCCATAATGTGAGGTGCACATGCAAGTATGAGGAGGACACTGGAAAGGGTACTCACCCTGACAATCCTGGCGAGGTCATTTAGCTTTTTGCGGCATTGGACACTGCGCCTGGGGACCTCGCTGTTGGATGTCACCTTGGTGGCGACATGCCTCCAGGCTCTCCGGCAGACGCGGGCCGGCGGCTTCCTGCCATTGTCCGGAAACAAAATATGGCGTCTCTTCTCCACAGCACCAACCAGCACCCTCAGATCAAGCTCTGAGAAGCGCTGCGCTCGTTCACGGGCCTTCTCCATGGTTTCAGGCGCTATTTGGATCCAGCAGCTGTGTTCAGGCCTAGCTGCAGGGCTCCACTATCCAGGGCGTGGCAGCAGACCAAGTCAACCCTTCCCCCTTAAGAGCTGGCCGGCGCCAGGGTGTCTGCTGTCAATCAAGAAATGGCCGCACCTGCGCTGCGCCCGGCCTCGGCGCTCTCGCCTAAAGAGAGGCGTGCATCGCCAGTTTTAGCGCTCGAGCAAACTCTTAGGGCGAAGCTAATGAATATCGGAGAAGTGGCCTCGAATTTGCGCCGGGCGCAAACTTTAGCGGCCGCCCGACTTTACCGCCCCAAAAGTGGCTGTAATGAATTTCTAGGCCAGGGACTATATTATTGGATATTGTGACTCCACACTGGTGGAACCTTTTCAATAATATAGAGGTCCCTTCGTGGGTCAGACTGGCTTCTCACATTCTCGTGGTTTGCCAGTTAGGAATAGTGCTGTATACAGTTTGCATCCAGTGTAAGGGAAAAGGTCGGTGGTCAGAATTCCAAAACCAGAGCTTTTGGAAAGAACATTATGTAAAGGTGGAGGAAGATACACCGGTTTAAGCTTTCCCGTATTTCAATTGAAGAATTGTTGTTTCTTTGTGTTTGGTTTTTTTAATTAAATGTTTTTCTTTTGTTGTTTTCTTTTGCGACGCGGTTTAATAAAGATATGTGTACCAAGTGGTGCAGGGGTGTAGGACCCCCTCCATGCTTGGATAAGAACATAAGAACATAAGAAATAGGAGCAGGAGTACGCCAATCGGCCCCTCGAGCCTGCTCCGCCATTCAATACGATCATGGCTGATCTGATCCTAACCGCCAATCCACTATCACAGAACCATCTCCTGAATCTAACAGAATTAGACACACGAAATAGGAGCAGGATCAGGCTACACGACCCCAGGGCCCGCTCCGCTACCCACAGGGCCATGACCGATCCAGACCTAGAATCATGTCCAAATTCCTGCCCGCTCCCCGTAACCCTTAATTCCCTTTACTTCTAGGAAACTGTCTATTTCTGTTTTAAATTTATGTAATGATGTAGCTTCTACAGCTTTTTGGGGCAGCATATTCCATGGACCTACCACCCTCTGAGTGAAGTAGTTCCTCCTCATCTCAGTTTTGAAAGAGCAGCCCCTTATTCTAAGACTATGCCCCCTAGTTCTAGTTTCACCCATCATCAGGAACATCCTCCCCGCATCCACCCGATCCAATCCCTTCACAATCTTATATGTTTCAATAAGATCGCCTCTCATTCTTCTGAACTCCAATGAGTAGAGTCCCAATCTACTCAACCTCTCCTCATATGTCCATCCCCTCATCCCCGGGATTAACCGAGTGAACCTTCTTTGTACTGACTCGAGAGCAAGTATGTCTTTTCTTAAGTATGGACACCAAAACTGTATGCAGTATTCCAGGTGCGGTCTCACCAATACCTTGTACAACTGAAGCAATACCTCCCTATTTTTATATTCTATCCCCCTAGCAATGAAAGCCAACATTCCATTGGCCTTCTTAATCACTTGCTGCACCTGCATACTAAACTTTTGAGTTTCGTGCACCAGGACCCCCAGATCCCTTTGTACTTCAGTACTTTCCAGTTTCTTGCCATTAAGATAATAACTTGCTCTACGATTTTTCCTGCCAAAGTGCATAACCTCACACTTTCCAGTATTGTATTCCATCTGCCAAATCTCTGCCCACTTACTTAGCCTGTCTATGTCCCCTTGCAGGTTTTTTATGTCCTCCTCACTCACTTCTTTCCCTCCCATCTTAGTATCATCTACAAACTTTGATATGTTACACTCGGTCCCCTCCTCCAAATCATTAATATAGATTGTAAAGAGTTGGGGGCCCAGCACTGACCCCTGCGGAACACCACTAGTTACTGTTTGCCAGTCTGAGAATGAACCATTTATCTCAACTCTCTGCCTTCTGTTAGATAGCCAATCCGCTATCCATGCCAGAATATTACCCCCAATCCCGTGATTTTTTATCTTAAGCAATAATCTTTTGTGTGGCACCTTGTCAAATGCCTTTTCGAAGTCTAAATACACTACGTCCACTGGTTCCCCTTTATCCACCCTATATGTTACTTCCTCAAAGAACTCCAGCAAATTTGTCAAACATGACTTCCCCTTCATAAAACCATGCTGACTTTGTCCTATTAAATTATGATTATCCAAATGTCCTGTTACTGTCTCCTTAATAATGGACTCCAAAATTTTACCTACCACAGATGCTAGGCTAACCGATCTATAGTACCCAGCCTTCTGTCTACTGCCCTTTTTAAATAAGGGTGTAACATTAGCAGTTTTCCAGTCTGCCGGGACCATTGCCGAGTCCAGGGAGTTTTGGAAAATTATTACCAATGCATCCACAATCCCTACCGCCACTTCCCTCAAGACCCTAGGATGTAAGCCATCAGGTCCAGGTGATTTATCCGCCTTCAGTCCCATTATTTTACCGAGTACCACTTCCTTAGTGATTTTGATCGTGTTTAGCTCCTCCCCCCCTTTAGCCCCCTGTTTGTCCAGTGTTGGGATATTCTTAGTAAAGACTGATATAAAATATTCATTCAGTGTTTTTGCCATCTCCATATTTCCCACCATTAATTTCCCGGACTCATCCTCTAAGGGACCAACATTTACTTTAGCCACCCTTTTTCTTTTTATATAACTATAAAAACTCTTACTATCTGTTTTTATATTTTTTGCTCATTTACTTTCATAATCTATCTTCCCTTTCTTAATCAATCTTTTTGTTATTTTTTGCTGTCTTTTAAAGTTTTCTCAATCCTCTATCCTCTCACTAGATTTGGCTACCTTATATGCCCTTGTTTTTAGTCGAATACTATCCTTAATTTCTTTACTTAGCCACGGATGGCTGTCTTTTCTTTTACACCCTTTTCTTCTCAGTGGAATATATATTTTTTGGAAGTTGTAAAATAACTCCTTAAATGTACACCACTGATCATGTATCGTCTTACCCTTTAATCTATTTTCCCAATCCACTCTACTCAATTCCACTCTCATACCTTCATAGTCTCCTTTATTCAAGCTTAGCACGCTTGTTTGAGATCCAACCTTCTCATCCTCTAATTGAATATGGAATTTAACCATGTTATGGTCACTCATTCCAAGGGGATCCTTTACTAGGACATTTTTAATTAATCCTGTCTCGTTACACAGGACCAGATCTAAGGTTGCTTGCCCCCTGGTCGGTTCAGTTACATACTGCTCAAGAAACCCATCCCTAATACACTCAATGAACTCATCCTCAAGGCAGCCCTGCCCAATTTGATTTGTCCAATTAATATGATAGTTAAAATCCCCCATAATTATAGATGTTTCCTTATTACAAGCCTCAACTATTTCCTGATTGATACTCCATCCAACAGAGTTGCCACTGTTCGGAGGCCTATAGACTACGCCCACTAGTGTTTTTTTCCCCTTATTTTTCCTTACCTCCACACAAACTGTTTCATTATCCTGATCTTTTGACCCAATATCATTTCTCTGTATTACAGTGATTCCTTCCTTTATTAACATAGCCACCCCACCTCCCCTTCCTTCCTCCCTGTCCTTCCTGATCGTTAAATAACCTGGTATGTTTAATTCCCAGGCATTGTCACCCTGCAGCCATGTTTCTGTAATGGCCACAAGATCATACCCATATGTAGTTATTTGTGCCATGAACTCGTCTATTTTGTTACGAATGCTATGTGCATTCAGATAGAGAACTTTCAAAGATGTTTTGTGACACTTAGTTCCTGCTTTTGCACTTTTTATTACTTTACCTTTTACTCCATAACTTCTGCCCCTTCCTGACACGCACTGGTTTTTAATTTCCCCACTGCTACCTAAGTCTATGACCTTCTCTGATGTCATTTGTATTATTTGCTCTCTAGGAACCTCCCCGCCACACTAGTTAGTTTAAAGCCCTCTCTACATCCCTAGTTATATAATCCGCCAGGACTCTAGTCCCAGCACTGGCCAAGTGAAGCCCGTCCTGCCCCAGTACATGTGTGTGTAAAGCCTGTAATTTTACTCTTTGTATGCTGATGTACACTACATTTTCGCAGAATGGGAAGTGCATGTGTCGTGGGTATATTAGATAGATAATTGCAGGGGAAGGCTGACTATGGAGGGTCAGAAAAATTTTGCTCACTTTGGAAAATTATGATACTTCAAGCAAGTTTTAGTATCACTGGGGGGAATGTAAGATTCACAAAATTTGTGCATTTCCCCGAAGGTTATCATCGATAAAAGGGACCCTGCGTAGACATTTCTTTTGAAATTAAAAAGGGTGCCCAAGATGTCATTCGTGCCTCGTGGCAGAAAGCCTGCGGGTCTCCAAAATGGATTCTGCAGCCCAGGCTGTTTGAGGTAAATCAAAACTAAGGCTGCAGGTTTCCTGTGAAGAGAGCTTTGTGATTTGGGACCCAGACAAACTGTGAATTATGTATTAGGCCGAATTAGAGGCAGATCTGAATTCAATGAGGCCTACAGTTAAAGCCATCAAACAGTCTGCATACATAATTGGAAACAGATTAAACACATCCATCGAGGCTGGACAAGCCCATCAAGGACTTTCAGGACAATACGAGTCCATTATCGGGCCGGTAGATGCAATTACCGGCCATCTAAAAACCTGTAAGTATAGATTGCTACCATTATTTTAACTAGCCCGCCAAAAATAAAACAAAGAACGAACCTGATTTGGCGGGCAGATAAGGTTTTTCAACAAAGGTATAATTGAAGGCCCCCAGGTAGCAAGGGGTACATAAGAACATAAGAATATAAGAAGTAGGAGCAGGAGTACGCCATACAGCCCCTTTGGCCTGCTCCACCATTCAATAGGATCATGGCTGATCTGAAGTTCGACTCACGTCCACTTCCCTGCCCTCTCCCCGTAACCCCTAATTTCCTTATCAGCTAGGAAACTGTCTATCTCCGTTTAAAATTTATTTAATGTCGCAGCTTCCACAGCTCTTTGAGGTAGCAAATTCCATAGATTTACTACCCTCTGAGTGAAGAAGTTTCTCCTCATCTCAGTTTTGAAAGGGCAGCCCCTTATTCTAAGATTATTCCCCCTCGTTCTAGTCTCACCCATCAGTGGAAACAACCTCACCGCATCCACCCGATCAATCCCCCTCGCAATCTTATATGTTTCGATAAGATCGCCTCTCATTCTTCTGAATTCTACTGAGTAGAGGCCCAACCTACTCAACCTTTCCTCATAAGTCAACCCCCTCATCTCCGGAATCAACCGAGTGAGCCTTCTCTGAACTGCCTCGAGAGCAAGTATATCTTTTCTTAAATATGGAAACCAAAACTGCACGCAGTATTCCAGGTGTGGCCTCACCAGTACCCTGTGTAACTGAAGCAAGAGTTACCTGCTTTTATACTCCATCCCCCTTGCAATAAAAGCCAAGATTCCATTGGCCTTCCTGATCACCTGCTGTACCTGCATACTAACCTTATGTGATTCATGCACCAGGACCCCCAGGTCCCTTTGTACTGTAGCACTTTGCAGTTTCTCTCCATTTAGATAATAACTTGCTCTTTGATTTTTTCTGCCAAAGTGCATAACCTCACACTTTCCAACATTATATTCCATCTGCCAAATTTTTGCCCACTCACTTAGCCCGTCTATGTTTTTTTACAGGTTTTTTATGTCCTCCTCACTCACTGCTTTCCCTCCCATCTTTGTATCGTCGGCAAACTTGGATACGTTGCACTCGATCCCTTCCTCCAAATCGTTAATATAGATTGTAAAGAGTTGGGGTCCCAGCACTGACCCCTGCGGAACACCACTAGTTACTGATTGCCAACCCGAGAATGAACCATTTATCCCAACTCTCTGTTTTCTGTTAGATAGCCAATCTTCCACCCATGCCAGTATATTGCCCCCAATCCCGTGATTTTTTATCTTGTGCAGTAATCTTTTGTGTGGCACCTTGTCAAATGCCTTTTGGAAGTCCAAATACACCACATCCACTGGTTCCCCTTTATCCACCCTGTTTTTTACGTCCTCAAAGAATTCGAGCAAATTTGTCAAACATGACTTCCCCTTCGTAAAAACATGCTGACTCTGTCCGATTAAATTATGCTTATCCAAATGTCCTGTTACTGCTTCCTTAATAATGGACTCCAACATTTTACCAACCACAGATGTTAGGCTAACTGGTCTATAGTTTCCAGCCTTTTGTCTGCCTCCCTTTTTAAATAAGGATTTAGATTAGCAGTTTTCCAATCTGCTGGGACCTTTCCTGAATCCAGGGAGTTTTGGAAAATTACCACCAGTGCATCCACAATCCCTACCGCTACTTCTCTCAAGACCCTAGGATGTAAGCCATCAAGTCCAGGGGATTTATCCACCTATAGTCCCATTATCTTACCGAGTACCACCTCCTTAGTGATTGTAATTGTGTTTAGCTCCTCCCCCCTTATAGCCCCCTGTTTGTCCAGTGTTGGGATATTTTTAGTGTCCTCTACTGTAAAGACTGATACAAAATATTTGTTCAGCATTTTTGCCATCTCCATGTTCCCCACCACTAATTTCCTGGTCTCATCCTCTAAGGGACCAACATTCACTTTAGCCACCCTTTTTCTTTTTATATTTCTGTAGAAACTCTTGCTATCTGTTTTTGTATTTTTTGCTAGTTTACTTTCATAATCTATCTTCCCTTTCTTAATTAATCTTATAGTTATTCTTTGCTGGCTTTTAAATGCTTCCCAATCTTCTATCCTCCCACTAGATTTGGCTACTTTAAATGCCCTTGTGTTCAGTCAGATACTATCCTTTATTACTTTACTTAGCCACGGATGGCTGTCTTTTCTTTTATGCCCCTTTTTCCTCACTGGAATATATTTTTCTTGAAAGTTGTGAAATATCTCCTTGAATGTACACCACTGCTCATGTACCATCTTACACTTTAATCTATTTTCCCAGTCCACTTTAGTCAACTCTGCTCTCATACCTTCATAATCTCCTTTATTTAAGCTTAGTACGCTGGTTTGAGATCCAACTCTCTCATCCTCCAACTGAATTTGGAATTCAACCATGTTATGGTCACTCATTCCAAGGGGATCCTTTACTAGGACATTTTTTATTAATCCTGTCTCATTACACAGGACCAGATCTAAGATCGCCTGCCCCCTAGTTGGTTCAGTTACATACTGCTCAAGGAACTCATCCCTAATGCACTCTATGAACTCTTCCTCAAGGCTGCCCTGCCCAATTTGATTTGTCCAGTCAATATGAAAGTTAAAATCCCCCATGATTATAGCTGTTCCCTTATTACAAACCCCAATTATTTCCTGATTTATACTCCGACCAACAGAGTTGCAACTGTTAGGAAGCCTATAGACTACGCCCACTAGTGACTTTTTCCCCTTATTATTCCTTATCTCCACCCAAACTGTTTCACTATCCTGATCTTTTGACCCAATATCATTTCTCACTATTGCAGTGATTCCATCCTTCATTAACATAGCCACCCCACCTCCCTTTCCTTCCTGTCTGTCCTTCCTAATTGTCAAATACCCCTGGATGTTTAGTTCCCAGTCATGGTCACCTTGCAGCCATGTTTCTGTAATGGCCACCAGATCATACTCATGTGTAGTTATTTGTACCGTCAACTCGTCTATTTTGTTACGAATGCTGCGTGCATTCAGATAAAGAAATTTCAAATATGTTTTGTGACAATTTATTTCTGCTTTTACCTGCTTTACTACTCTACCTTTATCTTTATACATTCTGTCCCTTCCTGACACGCTCTGGTTTTTAATTCCCGCACTGCTACCTTGCTCTATTGCCTTCTCCGCTGACATGTTTATTTTTCGCTCTCTTGAAACCTCCTCCCCACTAATTAGTTTAAAGCCCTCTCTATAGCCCTAGTTATTCAATTCACCAGGATTCTAGTCCCAGTACTGGCCAAGTGAAGTCCGTCCCAACGGAACAGCTCTCTCCCATCCCAGTACTGGTGCCAGTGTCCCAAGAAGCAAAACCCATTTCTCCCACACCAGTCTTTGAGCCACGCATTTAACTCTCTAGTCGTAGTCGTTGGAAGAAGAAGACTGCTGCTCAGCTGCTGTCGGTATTGCCGCTCCCCGGTCCTTCGGCCCCTCGCCCTTGTGGCTGCCGCTCTGTCCCCTGTCCCGCGCTTACCCCCTGGCCTTTGCCCGTGCCCCCTCCAACTCCATCTGGACTCGCCCCGACACCGGGTCGGGCGAACACGGGCAATTCAGGCCAGGCGACGCGGGACGCAATGAGGGGAGGAGGAAGGCCACCCGGGGAAGGCCAACTGAGGGTAGGCGTCGAATTATCGGGCCTTCAGCCTCAGCCGACCTGCGAGTATCTTCATGCAAACTCAAGCTCTCGGCGAAGAAGCATCCCTGCAAGGTAAAGTACCCAAGCAGAGACTGTAACTTTGGAGTACTCGAACCTGAACAACGCCCTTGCAGCACCCGGAGCCCATGTGATGACGGCAGGCTCCATGGAGCACCAAGAGCGAACCCTGAAACCAACCGCTGTTTTGAGTCCAACAAACCCTTTTTATTGGTGAGCATGAATTCTGACCCCTCATAGATTAACCTAGTTAGGTATAGGGGGCGAAATAAAGATAAGGGGATTGTTAAGGTAGTTGTTTTCCCTCGATGTGCCGTGTGTTCCCCATTCCCTGTATAAGTATAGTATTATTATGACTCACTTGTAATTTTTGCCTGTAGAAGTGTACACTAATAATTTTCCATAAGATAGTATCAAGTTTTTCCTCTTCAATAAAATCTTGGTTTTGTTTGCATCCAACCACCTGTCTACTCGAGTCTTCTCTGTATTGCTGCCTGTATCTAAGTCCGGTGTCTAGAACCAAGGGGGTGAGCGATTCGAACCGCTCAAGGAAGGTAGTCAGAGGCAAAGCTGACTGACCCGAACACGCCTGTGCACAAAAACCCCCTACACGCCCAGGAGATCACATGGTTTTGGGTGCGATGTAGTGCATATATTGTGATACTGTGGCAAAGCCACTAACAGACTCTCACAGGGACTTGTATAATTGCCTTTAATCATGTCTATTACATTTCAATGTTGGCTCTGGTTAAACAGAGCTAGATCGACAAAATCGTGATCTGACGCGATGACGTCATCACGTGGGTCATGTGACTCCCCAACGGCGGGAAACGTGATGACGTCATGACGTCAGAGGTAGAGGGCGTGGCCAGCCAGTCCTCGTGTGGAGTGATAGAGAAAAGACCTGTTTAGAGCTTCTCCTGCATTTTCTTGTTTTGTAAAGTTTTAATACATTAAACTCAGTTTGTTAACTTCCAGTGAGTTTATAGATTCTTTGCTAGGAGTGCAGAGACTCCTACATTGGTGACCCCGAATCCTCGCGGTCGTTTTTTGCGGTGAACGCAGAGAACGGGCCAGTAATGGAAGCCAATGCAGTGGCCTTGAAGCTCCCCCAATTCTGGGAGCAACAGGTGGCCTGTTGGTTTGTGCAAGCCGAGGCGCAATTTGAGCTCCGCAACATCGTACAGGACCAGACCAGATATCTCCACGTGCTCTCCGCCCTCAAGAGCTCGACGGCGTCGAGAATCATCAGCCTTCTGCAGAGTGTCCCGAATGCTGACAAGTATGTCGCCATCAAGACACGATTGCTGCAGGTATTTGGTCTTACCAAAGCGGAGCGCGCTCGCCGTTTACTGACGCTACCAGGGTTAGGTGACTCCAAACCCTCGGAGCTTATGAGCCATATGTTGACTCTCCTGGGGTCCGAGCCCCAGTGCTTTCTGTTTCGTGAGCTGTTCCTTATTCAACTCCCCAAGCAAGTCCAGGCGGCCCTCGCCCGAGCAGAAACCACAGACTGCGTTGCGCTCGCCAAAGAGGCGGATAAGATTTACGCAGTCCGGCAACAGGACTGCGCCCTCGCACAATGCCCCGCCACAAGGAGCCCGGCCCCAGCTCCGACCACGGCGCCTCCGATGACCGGTTACTGCTACTACCAGGCTCGTTTCGGACCGAAGGCCCGCTGCTGCCGCCCACCGTGCATTTTCGTTACCAGACCATCGAATAGACCGTCATGAGTCAAGCACGCCGGTCCCGGTACTTCCCCCGCGGCCACGATGGCGATCGGCGCTTCCGGGGATCTCACCTACTTAACCGACTCCAACTCGGGCCGTCGTTTTCGATGCGACACGGGGGGCGCAATGCAGCATGTTCCTGCCTCAGTCATTGACCTTCGCTCCGGCGGACGGGGTCCCCCTATGCAAGCGGCCAATGGGGGTTCGATCCGCACTTGCGGTACGCGGCTCGTCCAAGTATGTTTCGGTGGACAGTTTTTCACCTGGAATTTCGTCACCGCTCAAATCTCGCAGACCTGTTGGGTGCTGACTTTTTGGGCGCCAACGGCCTGTTGGTGGACGTGAAAAATCGACGCCTCATTCACGCCGCCACACTCGACAACATTTCAGGGGCGCGCAGCACGTCTGCGTCACACACAATTTCATGTGCGCAGCCACAGCCCGACGATTTCGCCCGTCTCCTCGAGGAACTCCCCGAGCTGACGAAGCCCACCTTTTCGGCTCTGACCATCAAGCATAGGGTCGAGCATCATATTTCGACTACCGGCTCTCCCGTTTATGCCAGGGAGCAACGTTTAGAGCCCAGCAAGCTAGCGGCAGCGAAGGCGGAGTTCGCCGTGATGGAGAAAATGGGGATCATCCGTCGGTCCAGTAGCCCCTGGTCCTCCCCGCTCCACATCGTCCCCAAGCCCGGCAGGGGATGGCGGCCCTGTGGTGATTATCGCCGCCTCAATGAGATAATGACGCCCGACCGCTGCCCCATTCCCCATATACAGGACTTCTCAGCCCATTTGGCGGGGACATCCATCTTCTCGAAAATCAACCTCATCCGTGGTTACCACCAGGTGCCAGTGCACCCTCAAGATGTCGAAAAGACAGCGGTAATTACCCCCTTTGGACTTTTTGAATTCCTGCGAATGCCCTTTGGGCTTAAGAACGCGGCGCAGGCATTTCAGCGCCTCATGGATTAAGTCCTGCGGGACCTTGACTTTTTATTTGTTTATTTGGATGATATTCTGGTTGCCAGCACCTCCAAGGAGGAACACCTCGAGCACCTTCGGGTCCTTTTCCGACGGCTTCAGCAGCACGGCCTCATCGTTAACCCGGACAAATGCCGTTTCGGCCTAGCGCAACTCGATTTCCTGGGCCACCGCATAACCCCCACTGGGGCAATGCCACTTCGAGTCAAGGTGGAGGCAATCGCGGCGTTCCCGAAACCGAAATCCGTGAAAGCCTTGCAGGAGTTCTGGGGATGGTGAACTTCTATCATCGTTTCATCCCCAGGGCAGCACAGCTCATGCGTCCGCTCTACGAGGCCTTCAGGGGCACGACGGGGAAGGAGCCAGTGGTATGGTCACAAGATATGTATCGCGCCTTCGAGGAGACAAAAGCTGCGCTTGCCAATGCGACCATGTTAGCACACCCCCTTCCGGGAACCACCGTCGCCCTCACGACAGACGCGTCAGACTACGCGGTGGGGGCCGTCCAGGAGCAGTGGGTCGACGGCGCGTGGCAACCTCTGGCCTTTTTTAGCCGCCAGCTACAACGGCATGAGTGCCGGTACAGTACTTTCGATCGAGAGCTGTTGGCTTTGTTTTTGGCCATCCACCATTTTCGTTTCCTCCTCGAAGGACGACGCTTCATCGCGTTTGTTGACCACAAGCCATTGATGTTCACAATGGCCAAGTCTGCGGAACCATGGTTGGCTCGGCAGCAATGGCAGCTGACGTACATATCGGAGTTCACCACCGACATCCGGCATGTGGCCGGTAAGGACAACGTCGTCGCCGATTGCCTCTCCCGTGCCACCGTCCAGGCCATCCAATTGGGCATTGACTACACACAGATGGCGGTTGATCAAGCGGCCGACCCGGAGACCCAGGGTTTTCGTTCGGTTCCAACCAGCCTCCAGCCGAGGGATGTGCCGTACCATTCCGCAGGTACTACTCTGCTCTGCGATGTTTCGCTGGGTGCACCCCGTCCGATCGTTCCGTCTAAATGGCGCCGAGCAGTTTTTGACGACATACACGGCCTATCGCATCCTGGAGTGCGGGCATCGCAAAAGCTGCTGGTCTCCAAATTCGTATGGAGGGGAATACGCAAAGATGTCAGAGACTGGCCGAACACTTGTGTTGTTTGCCAACGGGCCAAGCTGCAGTGGCATGTCAGGGTCCCGCTCGCCACCTTCGAGGTTCCGGATCGGCGATTTGATCACATTCACATCGATTTAATGGGCCCGCTTCCACCTTCCCGGGGCTTTACGTACCATTTGACGATGGTGGATCGCACCACGAGGTGGCCGGAGGCGGTCCCCATGACGTCCACCACCTCTGCGGATGTTGCTCGAGCTTTCGTTTCATCATGGGTAGCCCGTTTTGGTGTCCCTGCGTATATTTCATCGGATCGGGGGCCGCAATTTTTGTCCGAACTGTGGAATGAGGTGATTTCCGTGTTGGGCGTTAAACTCCACCGCACTACGGCCTATCACCCGCAAGCGAACAGCTTGTGCGAGCGGTTCCTCCGTTCCTTGAAGGCGTCGCTCAGAGCCAGCCTGCTGGATGCATCCTGGGTTGACAAACTGCCGTGGGTGATGTTAGGACTCCGCACGGCGCCGAAGGAAGATCTCCAGTCGTCGGCGGCGGAGATGGTTTACGGGCAACCGCTTCGAGTCCCGGGTGAATTCCTGCCGTCCCCTACGCGACCATGGTCCACGGCCCGGCAAAGAGAGACCCACCGGGATGCGGCCTGCTGTTTCTGCCCAGTTCTGACCTCACAGCACGGTTTGCCTTCGTCCAACATCCCGGGGGAGTTGTCGAAAGCCAAGTTCGTGTTTGTGCGCCAAGACGGCCATCGTACCCCGCTCGCACCTCCTTATGCCGGGCCCTTCAAGGTTTTGCAGACAGGGGACAAGAGTTTTGTGATTGACGTCGGGGGCAAGCCGGATCACATCTCTGTCGATCGCTACAAGCCTGCTCACCTGGACCTCGAACGACCGATCGAGCTGGCGCAGCCTCTGCGCTGCGGCCGGTCGCCAGCCGCCGCCACACCTGACAGTGCCGTGTTACCTGCCAGCTCGCCGCCTGCTCAGCGTTTTCCCCTCCGGGAATTTAGGAGTCGGTCCAACAGACTTGTCTGACCTCCTCAGCGATTGACTCTTTTCGTTAAAGATAATTCTGGGGGGGCGTATGTGGCAAAGCCACTAACAGACTCTCACAGGGACTTGTATAATTGCCTTTAATCATGTTTATTACCTTTCAATGTTGGCTCTGATTAAACAGAGCTAGATCGACAAAATCGCGATCTGACGTGATGACGTCATCACGTGGGTCATGTGACGTCCCCAACGGCGGGAAATGTGATGACGTCATGACGTCAGAGGTAGAGGGCGTGGCCAGCCAGTCCTCATGTGGAGTGATAGAGAAAAGACCTGTTTAGAGCTTCTCCTGCATTTTCTTGTTTTGTAAAGTTTTAATACATTAAACTCAGTTTGTTAACTTCCAGTGAGTTTATAGATTCTTTGCTAGGAGTGCAGAGACTCCTACAATACACAAGTTATCACAACCATGTGGGACAAGCTCAATAGACCAGAGGGTCTTTACCTGTCCGTCATTGTTCGTATGTTTGTTTGTTCGTATTTGGCCAGGTGAAAATCGGTCACCTCAAACACATGTCACATCCTTTATCTTTATTTTTTCATTACCCAAGCAATAGGCTGATTCCTTCAACAGGTCTGTCTTTGCGAGTACAATGCATAGGCAAACTTAGAGAACAAGCAGTGATGACTGTGGCTGCAACTAGTCCACACCCCGCCACCAGCAGCCGACAGCTGGTCCACAGTGCGATAGTCCACAGTGTAGGGTTCTCAAAATTCCCACATTCCCCAAAAGTTATGGATAAAGGGACCCTGTATGGACAAGTTATTAAAATGGGTACCCAAAAGAAAATGGCTTCTGAAACCTCATGGCCAAGGCTTGCAGGATTTAAAAAGCAAGGCCCTGCAGAAGGCAGGCCCATTCAAATCCTGAAACCAAACCTAACATGCATGGATCTGTGAAAGACTTTGTCCTTTTCTAAAGCCAGACAGCTAGGTAAACACAGAATATGCATCCTTCACCTTGGGACAGATCAAGTCTGGATGGACCTAATCTTGAGGCCATTAATTCTCACATAAATAATCGGTAACAGCTCACAGGTAGCTGCCAAGCCAGGAAAGACGATTAAATTTCATAAATAACAAACAGCCAGGATATCGAAGCCATTAAACAAGGAGACAACTGTCCCAGAAGTCGTTAAAGTAAATGGCTGTAATCATTTTAGACGAGCCCACCAAAAATTAGACAAAGAACTGACCTGATTTGGCGCGCAGATAATGGGTGAAGAACCGGGTGTAATTGAAGGCCCACTGGTAGCTCTCTCTCTCTTGCCTCTTGCCTCTTGTTCTCTTGCCTCTCCCGACACCGAGGACGCCCATTACAACACCCGGGGCCAAACATGGGGAGGAGAACGGAACCGAATCGAGCTCGCACAGGACACACAGACCGCAAACGGGCGGACGAGTCGAGACGAGATGAACAGTAAAACTGATAGGCAGAGAAGGGCAGCAAGAAGAAGCATTGGGGGACAAACGGCCTAGTTATAAGCTGACGTTTGAAGCATGGATAGTAAAATCAATTAACGGTAAAAACCGCCAACCGAGCCCCAACCGCAACAAAACCGTCGGCGACCAAACCGCCACCAGAAGAACAACCCTTTCCTGCAATGTGAAGTACTCCACAAAAGACTCTAATCTGACGACGAAAAGGAGGGGTACTTCGCACAGACAACTCCATCGCCGCGCCCTGTGACCACGTGACAACGGCAGGCCCAAAGGACAACAAGAGTGAACCCCAAAACCCACGACTGGCTTAATCGACAGGTTTCGAACCGTAAAAGATACCCCATTGGTGAGCATGAATTCCTGGCCCCTCGTAGCTTAATCTAGTTAGGTATTGTGGGTGGGATAAGGATAAGGGGATTTTTAATTTGTTTGTTCCCTCGATGTGCCGTGTGTTCCCTATTCCCATATAAGTGTAATTTTATATGCCTGTAATTATTTCAGTAATTCTCAGTAAGATTGTATTTTATTGTGCCTTTAATAAAAATTGCGGATTTCTTGCACCAAACCACTTGTCTACTCGATTTTCTGTATCGCCACCTATACCTAAGTCCGGTGTCTAGAAGCCAGGGGTGTGGGAGCGATTTGAACCGCTCAGAGACAGTCAGGGGCAGAGCTGACTGGGCACACGCCACCCCCTACAACAGCCAACCACCAGCACCCAGTCTGCAGCCAGTCACCAGTCAGTTCGCAACCAGCCATTAGCAACCAACCTCCCATAGTTGAACTGAGGAGAGATTGAACTGCCCACTTTTCAGTAACAGTGGGAGTCAGAATCAGGAACAGAGAAGACCTGCTAGGTGATTATAGTCATGGTGGCTGAGGGGGGCATGTCAGAATTGGGAACAGGAATGGCAGCCATTCTGGTGCAGTCGGCTTTCAAATGAGTTAATACTGAAGTGTTGTGTGAATAAAAGATATAGAGCAACACGATCATATTAATTTAGAAATTTGCTGTAAAAGCCAACTGTACCAATTCCGCTGCCTCTCCTGCTCTCAGTTTATCTGCAATCATTGATTGGACCACTCCCAACCATCTCAGGGAATGGTTGTGCCTATGAGCTGTAATTTCTAAGCTAATTAGAATTTCACCTACGGAAGCGTATATTGTTAATTTGGGCGTGCACCTCTTGATTTGCCATCCATTAGTTTTAATGAATGAATATGCTTTCAGGCACATCTGCATACTGAATTCTCAATACGTTCTCTCACAGGCAAACTTCTGCACCTTGTACATGTAGAAATCCGTAAAATTACCCCTTTGCATACATTTGCGCTTCTAATATAAACATCTCTAAATTGTTTACAAATATTTCCCATCATTCAACGTTGTACAATGTGCTTCCAATATAGTAACTGTTCTTTTATTACTTTGAAACTAACCCAGACAGACTCCATCTGTGCCCCAGCACTATTAAAATCATTCCTTTCCGTGGGTGTAATTTTGACTTTGTGCGATAGTATAAAATGGGTGCTAGTGAATTGGCAGTCCGTTTTACATCTCTCCTGATTTTTATTTCCATTTAAGTCAGGAGAGCTGTAAACCAGGCTGCTGATTTGCTCTCACCCGTTTTACATTATCACCCAAAGTCAAAGTGACCCCCATTGGTTGTTTAATTTCTAACGTTTTACGGTGTATCCATTGATCTTCCGCTGAAGTTGTGGCAGATGTTTGGGAAACCTGGCAGGATCTTCCTGCCCCTCTTTGCCTGGAAGCTGAACAGGCGCAGCATGCTCAAAACGCGCAGTGACTGTCCTGACTTCAATACATGCAGATTTGTGGGGTCAGGTCATTTCCATGGATTGGTCTCATCCTAAGCACAGGCCCACCCCAGTGCATTGGCTAACAACTAGAAACAGTGCAGAAGGACAGAGGCCTACAACTGCAGGACAGGCCATTGGTAGCAAGGCCTTCTGGTTGCTATGCAGAAACTCACAACAATCTCACCCTCTGCTTGGCTCCTGCATGTCCAATGGCCAGTTCTTTTAGGAGCTAATATCTTTGGAAAGTATATGCACATTAATCTGAGTACAAGTTGTAATCTGCAGTAAAATGTTACACCGAAAGAAAGTGCTAATGTAGAATTTAGGAAACTAATTGACAATACAGTTAACCTGAGGTTACACATTGTAGTATAATAGGAAAATGACCCTCTCGTGACGTACACAGCTGTGAGATATCTATTATATAAATCAATGGATAACATAAGGATAGTATCATTAGAGGTCCTGGTTAAGGCTCATTTTTGTTCCACCACTACAGAGATTACACTGCTATTATCTGCTTCAGAGACCATGTATTGATGAAATTAAATTGGCTTAATTAGTAGAAACCTAAAGTAACTGCCCCTCGTGGGCTGATGAGACAATTAGCTCTGAATTAAGTAATCCCTTTCTTAATATTTCTCTATTTTGGTACCTCACAGTGATTTGTATATTTCTTTCTTTCATTATCTGTTGTTAACCTGACGTACTTCACTCATTCATGTCGTCATTTAGCCTTCAAACCATTATACACAAAATTATTGATCGTGCTAATAAAAAGCATAGAAATTTCTCTCGGTAGATTAATAGTTAATTTAATATGTTTCATTTTTTCGACAGTTGGTCAAAACTTGCAATTAAGTACTCTAATATGTGGCTGGATCCAGTAATAGCTAAGAAGGATTCTCCAATTAGATATCTGGTATATGGAGATATAAATTACACTCAAAGCATGACTAAGTGGGATGTAAACAGTAGAAAATGGAACAAGAGGTTGGCAACATTTGTTGTTCCCATTGTGGCCATTGTCTTTTTAGAGTTAGATTGGGATGAACGAGAGATTGTACCTCCCAAATGAAGGGCTATCTGAGGGAGAGGGTATACAGGTCTAAAATATCCTACGTAGGAACATCAGAAGATTACTGCATGAAGAGGTTTTGGCACTCTGGAAAGGCACTAATAGAGGTTTGGAAAATACATATCAAGTGACTGAAGGATGTCCTTGATGACTTAAATAGCTCTGGATATGACTAAAAATCTTATTTTTTATGGTTATTTTAATCATCTGAGGAGGATCAGGAACCACAACTTCCTGGAAGTGTGAGCTAATAACAGCACTACAAGGGCAGCGGGGCATCTGGGACCTTAGTGAACAATGGGACCAACAATATATCTCTTTAACCAATGGGGTTTAAGGATTGAGAAAAAAAAAACATATGAACGACTGTGAAGGATGGTGATTTAAAGTCAAAGTAGGTACAGAAAGAGAAATAAAGGCCGCAATTTTCCCTACCTTGGCAGGCAACGTCGGTGCTGGGTCTCGGCCTCACTGCTGGCTCCATCCTGGTATCCGACATGAGTTTCTCCTGATTGGGTTTGTTAAGCCCACCCAGCGAGTTTCCTGGCCAATTGAAGGAAGCGGGTCTGATGACATTATTGATGACGCATCAGCAGACGGTTTCCTTAAAGGGACCATGCGCAAATTTATTTTGACATTTGTGCTGTCAGTGTTCTACAGCATTGAGGTGCTGCAAACACTGACAAGCACTGCACAGAGGTGCACGGCTCCACCCAGGTTCTCCCATGACTCCCTCCATATGCTTATGGAGGGAATCACAGCAAGGAGGGAGGTTCTCTTCCCTTCCAATGGGCGGAAGAGACCACCCCAGGAGACCAACGCAGCCTGGCTGCACATTGCACAAGAGGACACAAGCAGAGATGTTGTCAGGAGGACCAGGCTGCAGTGATGCAAACATTTCAATAATCTCAGTAGATCACGAAACGTTACTGCAAAGCCAAACTCAACCTCATCCTGCTGTGCCACTCATCACATCCCCATCACTCTGCCTTCCCTACCCTACTTCTGCACATCCTTACTCACACCAACTTACCTTGCACCTCCACCCATCCCTCTCTATCTACATTATTACTTCCTCATCTCACTAGTCACTCCTCACACTCACCCTCATCCTAGTCCACTCATACCAACTAACAACACAAAAGGGTAGGCACTTGGATGTGTTAGCCAATGTTCATGTAATCTTTCTGTTAATGTTGTGTCAAACATTGAAATCTTTATTTTCAACACTTTGCTTTCTTGGACAGATTTGTGTGCACCTTTGGAAGTGGCTTAGTGAGTTGCAGTGAATGGTGAGACATAACGGTAGCCCCCGCAATGGTGATGAGTGTGAAAGGAATGGCTTGGGCATTGCAGGGATGCTTTATGGTGTTGGTGTGGGGTGGTGACAACCTGGCGCATCATGTGACAGCCAGGGCATGCAGCATCAAGTAAAGTAAATGTGGCCATGGTGAGGCATCCCTGGCGTCCCGGGCAGCAATGTGGTCAGGTGCTGATGCCCTCTATCCTGTGCAGCATCAGGTGATTGCGGAGAAGGTTGGTGTGGTTGTTGTTGCTGCTGGTCTGCCTGGTGATGCTGGTGTTGGGGCTGATTGTTGTCAGATTCTGAGGACCAAGGTGAGAGAGTATAAAGTGCACCTATGCTGATGGAATGGATGGCAGGTGCAGTAGAGATGACAGAAGTGATATGTCAATGGTGGCAGAGGTAAGAAGGTCAGACTGCATGGAGATTTGAGTAAAGACTTGCAGCATCCTGAACCTTTAGTGGAAATGCAGGTTAGAGATGCTAATGCTTAAGGGAAGATATCTGAATCAGCTGGGAGCTTTGAGTTGACATTTGAAGCTGTCAGCTCATCAGCTGATTCAATGACCAATGACCTCCCACCTCAGCTTCACTGATGAGGTCTAGGCACAGCGGGAAACCCGTGAACCTGTGAAAGTTAAAAAGCTGGGAAGAAAAGCATTGTTAAGTGGTTGTAAACAAGCCGCTAATGATTTGAATTGGGTCCCCCGGCACTGCCTGTCGGGTCTGTGCAGTGCTGGCAGACCAGATATTGGGAAGTGCAGGTGTGTGCATTGTGACACCAAGTTCCCGACCCACTGTCAATTTTAAATTTCACAGCTGACCCGCCACCAATTGGATCGGCTGAACTCCGGCAAAATCATGGCCAAAGAGAAGAAAAGAAAGATTGGCTTCATAATCAACTTGATTGTCATTGTTAGTGCACAAGTGCAGTACAACGAGATGTAGGCTTGCGGCTCCCGAGAGTGTACATTTAGATTAAGACATTTAAACATTCAACATACATTTGGCTTGTAATACATTAACATAAACATAACCATAACCATAATAAAGTGCATTGGCAGATGTGCAGGCTTTAGAGTTTATTTGTGGAGTTCAGTAGGATGACAGCCCTGGGAAAGAAGCTGTTCCTAAATCTGGTCGTACGGGTGCAAATGCATCTGTCGCGTCTCCCAGATGGCAGGAGGGCAAACAGACTGTGGCTGGGGTGGGTAGGGTCTTTGATGATGGACCGTGACCTCCATAAACAGCGTTTCTGGTATATGTGCTCTATGGTCAGAAAGAGATGAAAAAAGAGACAGAAAGAAAGAGTAAGAAAAACATTAAAAAATTTTACATTCTTAATTTTTAAAATCTCTATCAACAATTTACTACCAGTAGGAATGAAACGCTACAGTTTAAATTGTTCCCTTTCTGGGCTGGAGAGATTGATTGATATTGCATTAACAATTATCAAGTCATTAAAAGGGTAGTTACACTATTAATTATGAGAACTAACTTTCTGTGATAAGTTTAATGTGCAATTAATGTGCAAATCCAGAAAGTTCTGTAAAATAACGAGGAAGCTAAGGGCAAGATACTGTTTGTGGGAGGAAAACAGCAGTGTGGCGTAAATCAACTAGCAAGTTCTGGAGATTCGCATCTCATGGCATCTCTCTTCATCCCCTGAGCTTGCTGGCTGATTTGTGCATGAATAATTGCGTGCGCTGTGAACTCGTCGCTTTTTTTCCAGGAAGATTTGGTCCAATGTGTTTGTTGAAATTAATTTATTGTCCCTGATTAAAAACCCATGTACGATTCATCCACTGCCTGTGTAGCTATGGAGCTGGCCCTTGTGTTTGTGCTCCCACTCTGTTTGCAGGACCATTCGTGGAATGGGACTCATCTAACTTAAGACTTTCAATTTTGTCTGAAGAAATTGTGGAGGAATCTTTGATACTCCCTTCAAGTGGGGCATCTAAAAATATGTGGCCTGGACTCTCTGATATCAGGGATAGACTTCTGGCCTGAGTTCTAATTTCCTGCCTCTAAACCCCTTCACTTAGGACATTAGCATCCAGTCCTGGCTCCAGTGGTACATCGGAAGTACACCTGTGAGAAACCTTTCATCATGGTTGGCTGCAACTTGTGTTCAAAGTTGCCTAACCCTGACTGAAGTTGGTATTTCTTCTGTTCTGTTACCACGTTTTGAACTTCCGAAAGCAACGACGAGAGTGGACCTGGTCGGGGACGGAGCAGAGCCAAGGGGAATAAAGAGCGGAGGAGAGGCCCAAACTCACCTAGGAGAGAGAGCAAAAAGTCAAGGAGTGACATCGCAGGGCAGCAGGTAGGTGATTGGTTGGGGAGTATTAGTTATTTTTAGTCTGTAAGCTAGCTAAGAAACTGTAAATTGCTGTACCTTTACCTCATTAAATTAGTAACTAAAACTAGATAAACCAATTAAGTAATAAAACTAAAATAACTGATAAAAATAAATTAATTAACGAATCAAATAAATAAAGAAGGTTAGATCGACATGGCAGGGCAGGTGGTGTGCCATAACTGCAGCATGTGGGAGTTTGTGGAGACTAGCGAGATCCCTAGCTACCACATCTGCAGTAAGTGCCTGCAGCTTGAGGAACTTCAGCTCAGAGTTGTTGAGCTGGAGTACGAGGTGCAGACATTGCGGGGCATCAGGGAGAGGGAGAGTTACCTGGACACTTTGTTCCAGGAGGCAGTCACACCCCTTAGGTTAAGTAGTACTTTAGAGTTCATCAATGGTCCGGGACAGGAGGGTGTGACTGCGAGTCAGGAAGGTATGGGAACCCAGGATGTTGTGATGGAGGAGCCTCGGCCCTTGTCTTTGACCAACAGTTATGAGGTACCTGTGTGGATGAGTACAAGGACTGCAGGGTGGATGAGAAAACTGACCATGGCACCATGATGCAGGAAGATATTCAAGTGGGGGGAGTGAAAAGGAACGTAGTTGTGGTAGGGGACAGTATAGTCAGGGGAATAGATGATGTTCTCTGCAGCCGTGACCGGGAGTTCTGAAGATTGGGTTGCCTGCCAGGGTTAAGGATATCTCATCGTGGCTGGAGAAGAACTTGGAGTGGGAGGGGGAGGATCCAGTGGTCGTGGTCCACGTAGGAATCAATGACATAGGTAGAACTAGGAATGAGGTTCTGCTGAGGGAGTTTGAGGAGCTAGGATTCAAATTAAAATGCAGAACCTCAAAGGTAATAATCTCTGGACTGTTACCTGAGCCACGTGCAAATTGGCACAGGGACAGACAGATCAGAGAGTTAAATGCATGGCTCAAAGAGTGGTGAGAGGCAGGGGTTTCACTTCATGGGACACTGTCATCAATACTGGGGAAAGAGGGAGCTGTTCCGTTGGGACCAATGTCCTGGTGAATTAAATAACTAGGACAGTATTAAGGGTTTAAATTAATGAAGCGGGGGTGGGAGGATTCAGGAAAGCATAATTCAAAAGCAGTAAGAAAAATATCAAGGCTGTAGAGCAGAGTAGTGATCTGGGTAAAGATAAGCAGAGAGGGTCAGGAAGGAACAGAGAGATTAATAAAGGTAATAGGGCACCAGTGACTAATGTGATATCAGGGAAAAATAGAAAAAAGTTAAAGCTAAAGGTACTATATCTGAATGCACGAAGCATTCGCAACAAAATAGATGAATTAATAGCATAGATAGAAATAAATGGGTTTGATTTAATAGCCATTACAGAAACATGGTTGCAGAGTGAAAAAGGTTCCAAATTAAATATTTAAGAAAGGAGGGAGTGCAACGGAGGTTCACCAGACTGGTTCCTGGGATGGGGGGATTGTCCTATGAGGAGAGATTGAGTAGACTAGGCCTATATTCTCTAGAGTTTAGAAGAATGAGAGGTGATCTCATTGAAACATACACAATTCTTATAGGGCTTGACAGGGTAGATGCAGGGAGGATGTTTCCCCTGGCTGGGGAGTCTAGAACCAGGGGTCACAGTCTCAGAATAAGGGGTCGGCCATTCAGGACTGAGATGAGGAGAAATTTCTTCACTAAGAGGGTGGTGAATCTTTGGAATTCTCTACCCCAGAGGGCTGTGGAGGCTCAGTCGTTGAGTATATTCAAGACAGAGATCAATAGATATTTGAATATTAAGGGAATCAAGGGGTATGGGGATAATGCAGGAAAGTGGAGATGAGGTAGAAGATCAGCCATTATCTTTTTGAATGGCGGAGGAGGTTCGAAGGGCTCAATGCCCTACACCTGCTCCTGTTTCTTATGTTCTTATGTAATACTGAAGATTGGTAAAAGGCTGCTCCCGAATTGGTCTAAATCGATCAATGAGTAAGCGGTCTTTTTCAATCCTTCAGGCCTGGGAAGCTCAAACAGCAGTAGAAGAAACCTAAATGTACAAAAATAGACAAAGGGTCCTGGGCTTTGTGGGCTGGATAATGAGAGCTTCTGTATTGGGTCTGCGACATGTGTTGGATATCATTAGCACAAAGAACCTTGACACCAGACCCAAGACTGTTACAAATTTAACCTCCAAAAAATTCTACATTGCTCTCGCTGTGGTGCTGGATATCAACTGCATGCCTCCTTGAATAGTAAGATAGTTTCTTTAGTTCTAGAGTGTATTTTAAACTTTGTTGGCTAAATGATTTTTAAAATTCTTGAAAGCTATCACAAATATAATTCTGTATTTTTA
The DNA here is from genome assembly GCF_052327205.1 of Somniosus microcephalus. Taxonomy (NCBI): domain Eukaryota; kingdom Metazoa; phylum Chordata; class Chondrichthyes; order Squaliformes; family Somniosidae; genus Somniosus; species Somniosus microcephalus. The sequence continues at coordinate 31,674,218 of NC_140996.1, read as the reverse complement.
TCATATTGTGGGGTGAAACTACTTTGCACCTTAAAGCTGACATATGGCTAAGTGTACATCAATGTGCTGTAATTTGATGCAGTAAAGTGAACAAAACATCGGCACATTTTTATCCATTCTCCCAAAATTCCTCTTTGGACCAAATGGGGCGATTTTCATTCTACTCGCTCAGCAGAAACCTGGCGGGTGTGCAGTTAAAATCGCCCTGGCTCTTACCTGTCCGAAAGCCACCATGATCACAACATCTGCAATTTTAACCTGCTCTCCTGAGCAGGCAGCAAGGACATGCGCCCGGAGCCAACAGGGTCCTTCTTTACCTACGCATGTTGCGGTCTGATGACATCATTGAGATCTGACTTTCATTTTAACTCAGGCCTGAGCGGGGAATCCACCTGGAATTAAAATCGAGGCCACAGTCCCAGTTGCACTCTGCTGGTATCTCCCAAGACTCCATTTGCCAAAGCCTCTCAAATCTTCTGCCTAGTCTTTCTTATTGCTTTGGAATAAATGCCATCTAAATCTCAACTCAGAACAAGAATACTAAAGTTCTCAAGCAGTATCATCTGAAACCAATAACTCACCTTTGATTTTCATCAATGGCGACCTAGAATATATGGCATTCTCCATATAAGATAGGGTACATTTATCAATGCGCATTCAATTTCAATTTCAATTTTATTTGTCACATAACCAAATACAACAAGTGAAATCCAGTCAGTGAAATGCTTTTTCCTTAATGAGCCGAGCGCACCAAGCAGCAAAGGACACTTAGCTGCTGGTACGCACGGAGCCCACAAGGACGGCAGCCATCTTCATCGGCGCCATCACAATAGGGTCCGCTCTCGCCTCGCTCCGCCTTTCCCGCACTCCTGCCCGACAATCTTCAGCCTTTCTTCACAAGTCTTGCACCTTCCTTTCAATATTCTTCCAGACACCCCTCTCCCTCCTAAGAGGTGGCCTCCCATGCATTTTTTCCTTTCTGGATATCGGTAGCTTGTTCCTGGTTTCCGCAGCGAGCACTTTGCCATGCTGCATGTCATTTACGATGATTTGCAATTCTTGATCTGTAAATCTTGCTTTCCACCTTCTGTTCTTTCCCTCCATTTCTCACTGAAATTCCATACTGCACAACTGTAATAGCTCACAGAAATTTACTTATTCCACTTTAGCTCATTGAGCAGCATTCTTGCAGGTTGTAAGGAAATCTCTTTAAACTCAATTGAATGATTCCTCATGGTTCCGGTTCGAGCATATTTTCCAAATGCAAGTTTTTTACTCCAACACCAATCGTATAATAACTAACACGGTTATACAATAGACTCATACAACTTGGTTTCCTGCAGACCTGAGGTGATCAAGCTTGACTTCCGTAGGTGTTGGACTTCCGACCGTCCCGTGAGCGCCAACTACACGATGGCTGCCAGCCGTTCTTATGTTTCCTCATTATCCATCCGTCACATGTCCAAAGACCTCTTATGCCTCCTTAAAGGACCTTCCCCTTTAACATGAGTCAGATCACATGATGCCCAGAATGTATATTGAAGTGAAGTTCTTTCTCACCATACCTCCAGACCTTGACATAATGGCCATCTTGATGGTTCGACTGCTAATCAATTTAATCTGATGTTTCCTGCCTGACATTACAAAGGAACAGGAGATGCCCTGGCCCATCCCAGATGTGATTACTGCCTGGTCTATTCACAGGTTTACTGCCCCTCCATTGTTCCAGCTAATCTCCAATATTAACACATATCCTTATCTGGCAATTACCTCGTCTCATTTTGAATACCTCTTAATGTCTCTTCACTTCTTTTGTTCTGTCCCTGCCCTGCCTTTCGATCTATTTCATTTTCTTTCCAGTTTTGTAACTGTCGACTAATTTCTCTCCACAGATGTTGCCTGGCCTGCTGAGTTTTTCCAGCATTTTCTGTTGTTATTTGTGATTAACTTTGATGGGACACTTGACACAAAGCAAATTCTAACACAGGTGCTTTCCGAATCGTTGCTCGGTTGCGTGCTATTTTTAGCTTACAATGGTGCTCTCAATATCTCAAAGTGCTGAGTGCGGTTAGGAATTGCTACATGCATAAAAGGATCAAAATGTTAAAACCCATTTGACTCATTGTCAAAATGCTCAGGGTACTTTCATTCTCTGGGAGACCTTTTTATTTCCAGATGCAAATTTGCGAGGCTAAAGGTCTTGCGAACATGATTTTCAATTAAAACTGCACTGGAGACACTTTCAAATATATTCATTTTATTATTCCCTGGTTCCTCCATGTTAAGTGGGCACAAAATCCCAGTGAGCACAAAAACAAGGGAATAAAGTAGGTCAGTTGTATTCAGCTGCAGCAAATTATTTATATGCCCATCTATTGTGGAACTGTTTTATTGCCCATCATAAAATTAATAAAATATTGTTAGGTTGTGTTATAATATGTGATGTTTGTTTATCTGCTAGATAAAGCAGAATCAGTTATGCAATTGATTCATGGGCATGCTCTTTTATTATTGAATCGCAAATGATGAAAGGGCTTTTGCCTATCTTAAACTTGTCTTGCCTAGGGCATCTATACTTTTACTACACCTTACTTTAAAAGATCTATTGAGTGTGTCATTAATATTCCACTACTTTCATGGCGACAGAATTTTAAAATGGCTTCGATCACCAGCATCATAAGGAAACAGCATGTCTTTTTTAAGCTCGTTAAGGAATTAATAAAATGTAAAATGAAACACAGTGTGGCGTTATAGGGCTAATTTTGCAAATGCACGATCCTAACATTCCTGGTTAAAACTTCATCATTTATTTTAATGAATGGGAAATCTTGGGGAGTGTGCCCAGGATTTCCTGATACTGGCAGATGAGATTCCCCACCAGCAGCATGCGTTTGGATGATTGGTCCTCATTACTTGAAATGCATTTTGAGTAGAAATTTAGTATTGCATAAAATCAATTAAATTCTAATTTTATTACCTATTCTAAAGCTGCAAACCAACTCACCGATAATCTGGAATATAATTTTGGGGAGGAAAATTCGATATCGCCCATTTTGGGGCACTAACATCGGCCGGGCGCAAAATCTAGCGCCCGGCACAAATTATCGCCGGCGACCGCAAAATTCATCTCCAGCGCCCCTAGAGGTGATTGAAGTGCTAAATCAAGTGCTACACACATCTTTAAGAGCGCTAATGATGGGGAACGGGGCGCTACCTCAGAGCGCTACTCAAGCTCAGGCGCTGTCAATTACCTAGCCCTCAGGCAGACTGGCGCCTTCCAGTTCTTAAAGTGGGGGTCAATCATGCTGCACAGCCTCACCCTGATCATTGTTGCTTTTGACCTGAGCCTGCAAGGAGGTGCAAATCTTGAAAGACAATTATCATGTTTGCTCAGAGGCCCAGGGAGAGAGCTCACTGGTTTAGCGACCAGGCATTGGAGGCTCTGGTTGTGGCTGTGGAATTCCGACTGGCAGTGCTGTTCCCATACACTGGCAGGAGGCCATTGCCCCGGGAGTTTACAAGGGTGTGGAGGGAGGTTGCCCAGTACGTTTCATCCAGGAGCTTGGTCCAAAGGACTCGCACACAGTGCCGCAAGAAGTTCAACGACCTCACTCGGGTGGTCAGAGTGAGTAGATGCATGAAATACCTCTACATCCCACCATCTCACCCTCACTCTGTGCACAGACGGTGTAAAGTGTCAAATCCCCAGCACTCACCCAACAACTATGCCCCTCTAATAAAAGACACATGCACATCTCACACTTTGCAGACATTAACGGCTATTCAACTATGGTAGACACATCTGCTAAACACTCACATGCTGTCTTTTTCCTTGCAGGCCAAGCTTTCACTTAACAGCAGGGAGCAACAACACACAGGAGGAGATGAGCTGGGCAGGGTGGAGTCGGGCCATGTTACGGAGGTGGAAGTAGGCGGTCTTAGTGATGGAGAATGTCTGGATTCGGAAGTTCATCAGGGTCAGATAAAATGTTGAGGTTGCGAACGGTCTGGTTCAGCCGCAGACAGTAGCCAGGGAGAGAGATGGAGTCAGTGGCCAGGAAACTGACTTTTTGGCAAGGGCTGAAGACATTGCTCATCCAGCACTGAACATCAGACAAGCAGTGGGACAAATCAGAGGCAGTGGAGGGATCGAGAGAGGTGTTGGTGAGGCACAGCTGTGCGTCATCAGCGTACACTTGGAACCTGATGTCGTGTTTACAAATGATGTCGCCGAGGGGCAGCATGTAGATGAGAAATACGAGGGGGCCAAGGATAGATCCTTAGGGGACTCCAAAGATAACAATGTGGGAGTGGGAATAGAAGCTGATGTCTTCAAATAGGCTAATATGCCAGAAGCCACAAAGGGGGCAGTTTTAAGGAGGGGCAAAATTGGTGTTGCTGGGAGCTAAGGTGGGCAGGAAGGATAGAAAAATGAAAGAAAGATTTGAATTTATATAGCGCCTTTCACAACCTCAGGACATCCCAAATCACTCTACAATCAATGAAGTAATTTTGGAGTGCAGTCACTGCCATGATGTAGGCAACACAGCAGTCAATTTGCGCACAGCAAGCTCCCACAAACAGCAATGTGATAATGACTAGATAATCTGTTTTTTAGTGATGTTGATTGAGAGATAAATATTGGCCAGGACACTGGGGAAAACTCCCCTGCTCTTCTTTGAAAAAGTGCTAAAGGTCTTTTACATCCACCTGAGAGAGCAGACAGAGCCTCGGTTTAACGTTTAATCCAAAAAACGGCACCTCCGACAGTGCAACACTCCCTCGTCTCCCAAAACTCCCAAAACAAGCACTCTACTTGGAGCTCCAACACGGCAAGAGAGCCTCAGGTGGGCAGAGGAAATGCTTCAAGGACACCCTCAAAGCCTCCTTGAAAAAGTGCAACATCCCCACCGACACCTGGGAATCCCTGGCCCAAGACCGCACAAAGTGGAGGAGAAGCATCCGGGAAGGCACCGAACACCTCGAGTCACATTGCCGGGAGCAAGCGCAAGCGAAGCGCAAGCAGCGCAAGCAGCGAAAGTCAAGCCAAGCACTCCACCCACCCGCCCCTTCAACCACTGTCTGCCCCACCTGTGACACAGACTGTTGGTTCAGCATTGGACTCATCAGTCACCTGAGAACTCATTTTCAATGTGGAAGCAAGTCATCCTCGGTTCCGAGGGACTGCCTAAGAGAGAGAGAAGAGACTCCCTCAGTACTGCTCTTGAGTGTCAGTCTAGATGTTGTGCTCAAGTCTCTGGAGCGGGAATTGAACCTACAACCTTCATGACTTGGTGGTGAGAGTGCTACCAATTGAGTCACAGCTGAAACCAAGGAATAAGAACATAAGAATTGGGAGCAGGAGTAGGCCATACTGCCTCTCAAGCTTGTTCCACCATTCAATAAGATCATGGCTGATCTTCGATCTCAGCTCCACTTTCCCGCCCGATCCCCATATCCCTTGATTCCTCCAGAGTCCACAGGCCATTGCTGTCAAGAAAGATCTTTATATTTGGCTTTATATAAATAACAAATCATTTTGCTGCTTCTGTGTTTGTTGTAGAATACAATGGCTCAGAAATTCAGGTCGGGGGCTTCCCGCGGGTGCAAGCCCCCGACCTACACTTACCTAGCGCGCCGGCAGTTGACCTCTTGGCCTGCGTGGAATTCCTCTCCGAGGCCTGTCCCAGAGGCCGGCGCGCTATGCTGGCGTGTACCAGGGGCGTAGTTAGTGCGAAGCGTCCCCTGGGATCACGTGAGCAACAGGCAGCCAATCACAGCAGGGAATGCTCCATTCATAAGTCTTGACAGATAGACCTGTCAAAACGTATAAATGCTGAGGCTGTAAAACTGTACTTTACCTTCAAATAAATTTTTAAAAAACATCACACTTTGTAAATAAACTATAAATGACATTAAATAACTATTTTAAACAAAAATTTAAATTTTTGAAAAGAATAATTTTCTAAAAAAACAGGGCTAAAAATAAACTTACCTTGCTTTAAAGTATTTAAAAGTAAAAAACCTGTGGAAAAAATGTTTTAATTTTAAATAATTGACCACTTACCTTTGAAAATGAAGTCCTTATGGCTGCTTTTTACATTTCTAAAATGTACAGACTTACCTGCACATTAAAACCTGAAAAAAAAAAGGAAGCTCAACGCGCGCGCGCAGACTCCCACGCGCACGCGTTCGACCTCTGAACCCCTTGGTTCAGAGGATCGGAAGTGCCGGTTTCCCACGCATGCGTAGTGCATGCAAGGTTCCGGCACTTCCATCGGGTCCACGCGTGAGTACTCCGTCCGCACTCACGCGTTGGGACCCGAATTTCCGGGCCTATTCATCCTTTGTGCTAGTGATGGAGGCCATGTTCAATGCCGTGCACACGTCTCCCCACCCCCAGTTGAGATGAAGTCTGTGCCCTGGACACTGGAGTGAGTCCTCTCCTGTGCCACCAACAACTATCTCCCTACCATGGAGTAGCAATACCCCTTCCCCCTGAACTTACAGCTGCATCATGGCACCGAGAGTAACATGAAAGCCTCACAGTCAAACCGGCACCCTCCACATATTCCTGCACCATCATATTTTGTATTTGTTGTCCCTGTTCCTCCACCTACTGCTTTCACAGTGGTTCTGCCTTCTTACCATTCATTAGAAGCTGGCTCTATAAAAATCCTGCCTCATATAGGTTAATTACTGTTAATTATTTACCGCTATATTTAGGGAAATTGTTCTGGACTGATTACATGCAGATAGCACCCTCTAGTGGTAGTTAGTGTATAGCAGTGTGTTATTTGACCTTCTTCCTGTTTGCCCCGGAAGTAGTATTCCAGGGAGTGTTCTGCTGAGTTGTGAACAAAGCCACATGAAGCAGGCATTCTCATCCTACGCCATCCTTCTTATACGCTAGGCAAGACACAATGTCTGTGAGTATCCTTGTTTAGTAACATGATAACAACCTTGTCAGTGTAGTATTTTGACAATACTTTGTCTATAAGAAGTTATTAGCTGTTAGCTACCGAGGTTTAGCTTCAGTGCTATTTAGTTATACAATTAGTCTATTCTGTTTTCATAAATTTGTTTGTATCTTATGTAACATCTAATGTATAGTACTCAGCTCTATGTACAAAACATACTTTGTCTTTGTTTACAGTTTCAAAAATTTATTCAAGTAAAGCTTCAAAACCACACCCTGTTTCTCGAGGAGTTATTTGAATAAGTGTTTAGCTGACTGGATAACTGGATAAGAGTACGTCTAGCGAGACCAGTACAGTGAAAAGACAGCAATACGGCTAGCCGTGAAGAGAGGGGATCCTCCACATGGAGCAGCAAGGACTCAAGAGTTAAGTGGCCGTCATCTAGGCGCAGAGTAAGCCATCACGACACAGCCAGCTTAATCTTCACCTTGTACACCACACTTACCTCACATCATCATGGCAGGAGGTAATACAGAAAACGCTACTCAGCAAGTAGAAGACCTTAAACAGTTAGATGAAACTGAAGAATGTGACAATCTGTCTATAAGCTCTCGTTACTACAGATCATCAGCTGGTTCTAGGTCATCAGCCGGTTCACGGTCATCAGCTGGTTCTAGAGTTAGTATAGCCATCGCCAGAGCACAGGCCAATGCCAAAGCAGCGTATGACAAGAAAGAAATGGAAATAAAAGTTGCATGGGCCTGTCTCCAAGCCACATTAGACGCCCTGCAGGAAGAAAGAAAGATAAAAGTTGAACGGGCCCGTCTCCAAGCCACATTAGACGCCCTGCAGGAAGAAAAAGAGAGAGATGTTGCATTAGCTGAGGCACAAATATTGGAGGCACTTTTAATGGAAGCTGATCTTGAGTCAGCTAGCAAAGTTCCAACTCCCGTTCCGCATCAGAGTCGACTACAGCGCACCACAGACTGTGAGCGACCAAGCTGACGCATAGTTTATGAGAGAGTGAGATGAAGACCCACACATCTCTACAGACTCAAGCACACCATATAACATGCCCCATGTCACCAACCAAGTTCAAAATGGACTGTGTGCCCCAAGTCACAGGATCCTCCCCCGCAAAACAGAGGACACCGTGCAGAGGAATGGAGCGCTGAAGAGAGAAAGTCAGCAGCAAACCCCCTTTCATTTCCTTGAGACCCCCAACAGAGCCCCTACTCAAGGCAACCATGGCACAGGCACCACCACCTACAACCTTGCCAAATACCTTGCACGCAGCCAGCTGGTGACTACAGGGTGAACCACATTTGATGATAAACCAGAGAACTATTGGGCCTGGAAGTCCTCCTTCCACGGTGCCATATCAGGCTTAGACCTGTCGGCAGGAGAAGAGCTCGACCTCCTTATCAAATGGCTCGGCCCAGAGTCCGCCGGACAGGCATGCAGGATAAAAGCAGTCAATGTGAGATATCCGCCAGCTGGGTTGATGATGGCTTGGGCGAGGCTGGAAGAAAGCTACTGCTCGCCTGAAGCCATTGAAAGGGCTCTCTTTGACAGGTTGGAGAACTTTCCGAAGTTGACAAATAGGGAACCCCAGAAACTCCGCGACCTTGGAGATCTGCTGTCGGAACTCGAAGCTGCAAAGCAGGACGGCTACCTACCTGGCCTATCGTACTTAGACACTTCCAGAGGGGTAAGTCCCATCGTTGAGAAGCTTCCATTCAATCTGCAGGAGAAGTGGACATCATTCGGGTCAAGGTTCAAGCTAGAGCACAACGTTAACTTCCCTCCATTCTCTGTGTTTGCCAACTTCATCCATAGAGAAGCCAAAGCCAGGACAGACCCCAGCTTCAACTTCTTCTCCTCCCACACAGCACTTGCCAGTAGAGACAAGTTTGACAGACATGGAAGGACACCAATATCTGTCCACAAAACGCAAGTGTCTTCAACCAAGAATGCAAGGGATCAGGAGAAATCGGAGGATATGAGCAAACAATGCCCCATCCACAACAAGCCCCATCCATTAAAGAAGTGCAGAGGCTTCAGAGAGAAGTCCCTGGAAGACCGCAAACAGTACCTCAAAGAGAATTCTATATGTTTCAAGTGCTGCTCCTCCACGAACCATCTCGCCAAGAACTGCAAGGTAGATGCAAAATGCACAGAATGTGAAAGTGATTGGCACATTTCAGCACTCCACCCAGGCCCAGCTCCTTGGAAGTCAGAGTTGTCTCCTCCTGCCTCAGAGCATGGTGGGGGGAGAGAGGGAGCCGCCTGTCTGGAGATTACATCCAAGTGCACTGAGGTGTGTGGAGAAGGAGTGAGCGCAAGAGTATGCTCCAAGATATGCCTCATTAATGTGTACCCTGTAGGACGTCGCCAGGAATCTGAAAAGATGTATGCCATACTAGACGAACACAGCAACCGTTCTCTAGCAAGATCCGTGTTCTTCGACATCTTCAAGGTCAAAGGAAGTCCGTCACCTTATACGCTGAAGACGTGTGCTGGACTTTCAGAGACAGCAGGCAGGAGGGCCTGTGGTTATGTTGTAGAGTCAGCCGACGGGAAGATTAGTCTCCCCCTTCCTACACTGATTGAATGTAATCAAGTCCCTGACAACCGTTCTGAAACTCCCACTCCGAATGCAGCTCATCACCACCGTCATCTGAGACGCATTGCAGACGAGATCCCACCTCTTGATCCAGACGCAGACATACTCCTGTTGTTGGGCAGGGACATCCTGAGGGTACATAAGATAAGGAAACAGATCAATGGTCCACATGACGCCCCCTTCTCCCAAAGACTAGACCTCGGCTGGGTCGTTGTTGGAGATGTGTGCCTCAGGGGTGCTCACAAGCCATCTCAGGTGAGCACACGCAAGACTTCCATCTTGGGGAATGGCCGTCCAAGCTACCTTACCCAATGCAGTAGTCAGATCCGAGTGACAGAGAAGTTCAGTCATACGGCTCATCCTCAGAACCCCCCAGCGCTGATCTCCACAAACAGCACACAGATGATGCTCACTGGAGAGAACCCGGGTCAGTCAGTCTTCTGTCGCACCGCCAACGACCACAAACTTGCTCCATCGATCGACGACATGAGATTCCTCCAGATTATGGACAATGAGGTCTCTCGTGACAGCTCTAACAGCTGGGTTGCACCCTTACCCTTCCAGAACCCCAGACGATGGCTGCCGAACAACAGGGAGTATGCCTATAATCGTCTTAACTCACTCCGTCGCACACTAGCGAAGAAGCCAAAGATGGAAGCACACTTCCTAGAGTTTGTCAAGAAAATGCTTGTCAACGATCATGCAGAGCTAGCTCCTCCACTCCAGGAAGGCCAAGAGTATTGGTACCTCCCCTCCTTCGGAGTCTATCACCCCAAAAAGCCGGAACAGATCCACGTGGTGTTTGGCTCCAGTGCACCATATCAGGGAGTCTCTCTCAACAATGTACTCCTCACAGGGCCCAATCTCAACAACAGCCTCTTGGGGGTACTCATGAGATTCAGGAAAGAGCCCGTCACCATCATTGCCAATATCCAGCACATGTTTCACTGCTTTGTGGTGAGAGAAGACCACAGAGACTTCCTCCGCTTCCTGTGGTATCGTAACAATGACCCCAGCAGAGACAATGTGGACTACAGAATGCGTGTCCATGTCATCGGGAATAGCCCGTCCCCTGCTGTCGCCATATACGGACTAAGGAGGGCTGCCAAGGAAGAAAAAGATGACTTTGGCAGTGATGTGAGAGGGTTCATCGAACAAGAGTTCTACATCGACGATGCACTGAAGTCATTCCCGACCGAAGCAGAGGCCATCAGTACCCTTGGACGAGCTCAGGAACTACTTGCATTATCCAACCTCAGGCTACACAAGGTAGCCTCTAACAGACCAGCAGTGTTGGAGGCATTCCCCCTGAAGGTTGTGCTAAGGATGTCAAGGATCTAGACCTCTTCACTGATGACCTCCCCCTACAGCGTAGCCTAGGAGTGTCTTGGAACATAGCAACAGACACGTTCACGTTCCAAGCCTTAGATGACAAGAAACCTTTCACACGTAGAGGAGTGCTCTCTACAGTCAACAGCCTATACGACCCTCTCGGCTTCTTAGCCCCTGTCACCATACAAGGCAGGCTGCTCCTCAGGGAACTCTCCACACGCACTGAAGAGTGGGATTCACCCCTCCCTGAAGAGATGGAAGCAGAGTGGAACAGATGGAGAGATTCACTTCAAGACTTACAGGAGATCCAAATACCTCGCTCCTATACGTCCTTCGCTCCCTCAAATGTCCAATTCAAGGAGCTCAAGTGGTTGGTTGGTGAGTATTTCTCTCTTTTTAAAATTAAACTCGGCGTTTTATAGTTTGTTTGTAAACCAGGGCCCTTAAATATATAATTTAGCTGTAAGGTAACTTCAATTCTGCGGTTTATATTTATCTAGGGTCTCTCTGATGTAGCGGGGTCTTCTGCCATACAAGCACCATAGAGTATATCTTTAATTAGTGGTATTGAATGAATTTAAATTAATTAAAGGGTAAGTCATGTCAGGACAGCCCAGCCCCGTGTTATGCTCCACCTGCGCTATGTGGGAATTCAGGGACACTGCCGGTGTCCCTGACGACCATGTGTGCTGGAAATGTATCCAGCTACAGCTTCTAGCAGACCACATTGAGTCGCTGGAGCTGCGAATGGATGAGTTTTGGAGCATTCGCGATGCTGAGAGGGTCGTGGATAACAGGTTTAGTGAGTTGGTCACACCGCAGGTAAGGGCTGCACAGGCAGAAGGGAATTGGGTGACCATCAGGCAGAGAAGTAGAAGCAGGCAGGTAGTGCAGGGGACACCTGTGGCCATCCCCCGCTCAAACAGGTATACCGATTTGGATACTGTTGAGAGGGATGACTTACCAGGGGAAGGCAGCAGCAGCCAACCTCCTGGCAGCTAGGTAGCAGATTAAAGAGCAGGACCTCAAAGGTTGCAATCTCTGGATTACTCCCGGTGCCACGTGCTAGTGAGTATAGGAATAGGAGGATAGAGCAGATGAATACGTGGCTAAAGAGTTGGTGCAGGAGGGAGGGCTTTAGTTTCCTGGATCACTGGGTCTGCTTCTGGGGAAGGTGGGACTTGTACAAGTCGGACGGGTTGCACCTGAATCGGACGGGTTGCACCTGAATCAGAACGGGACAAAAATCCTTGCGGGGAGGTTTGCTAGCACTGTTGGGGGGAGTTTAAACTAACTTGGCAGGGGGATGGGATACAGAGTGGAGCTATAATAGGGGGTGATGTACAGCCAAATATAGAGGAAAAAACAAGTCAGCTTGGAAGGCAGAGCAAATATGTAATGGCACAAGGGAGTAGGGCAAGGCTGGATGGCATTTATTTTAATGCAAGGAGTCTTGCGAATAAGGTGGATGAACTGAAGGTGTTGATGAACACATGGGAATATGATATTGTTGCTATCACAGAGACATGGTTGAGGGAGGGGCAAGACTGGCAGCTCAATATTCCGGGGTATAGAATCTTCAGGCGAGACAGAGGGGGGGTAAAAGAGGAGCTGGTGTCGCAATATTAATTAAGGAGTCAATTACTGCTGTAAGGAGGGATGATATATTAACAGGTTCCTCTAATGAGGCCATATGGGTAGAACTTAAAAGCTAAAAGGGGGCAAGCACTTTGCTGGGAGTGTACTATAGGCCCCCAAACAGTCAGGGGGAGATAGAGGAACAGATATGGAGGCAAATATCAGAGAAATGTGCAAATAATAGGGTGTGGCGGAGCCACCAAGAGACACTGAACAATCTGTAATCATTCCTTTAACCACTCTGTAGTGCAGTTGTGGACTGCACCTTTAAGCTGTGTGTAGGTTCTTGTATTTCCACGTGATGACGTCATGACGCCGATCACGTGACCCCCAGTTGGCGCAGAAAACGTGATGACGTCATGACGTCGGTTTCCAGTATTTAAGGGCAGTCTGAGAAAGGCTGGGGACCTGGACAGACCTGCTGACCTCTGCTCTTGTAGTTATCAGTTAAAGTATTTTGTTTATTAAAGTTTAATTATTTCGTTTCACTGCGTTGGACTTCGTTATTCAGATAGGAACTTCCGTTCCTACATTGGTGACCTCGAGCTCGTTGGACAACTTTCTTCGAGATATTCATAATGAACACGAACGCCGTTGCCCTTAAATTGCCGCAGTTCTGGGAACATCAACCAGAAGCATGGTTTTTCCAAGCAGAAGCCCAGTTTGCTATCCGGGACATTACAGCGGATTCAACCCGTTATTATTACGTGGTTTCCGCTCTGGACAGCGCCACGGCTTCACGGGTCGTCAGCATCCTGGGGAATCCACCGGCAGAGGGCAAGTATTCAGCTTTAAAAGATCGTTTACTACAAGTGTATGGTCTAACTAAGTCAGAGCGTGCACGCAAGCTTATCGCAATGCCGGGTCTTGGGGACTCAAAACCATCAGAATTGATGAGCCAAATGCTCACGCTTTTGGGTTCAGAGCCCCAATATTTTTTATTTCGAGAGCTTTTCCTCTGCCAGCTACCCGAGCCAGTTCAGGCAGTCTTGGCCAGTTCTACGATTACGGACTGTGCCGAGCTGGCTGCGGAGGCAGATAAGTCTTTTATGGTCATACAGCAGAGTTGCTCAGCTACGAGGCATCTTTCCCCTATACGAGCAAAGTCCAGCCCTCCTCCATCAGGCTTGTGTATGTACCACGCCCGTTTTGGCGCAGAGGCTCGACGCTGCCGTCCACCCTGCAGTTGGGTTGAAAAAAAGTCTCCAGCAGACTCACAAACTTCGAAGAAGACAGGGGCTGACAAAAACACCCAGTTCACCATGGCAGTCGGTTCAGCAGGAAAACTCCTCTATATTACTGATTCCGGAACAGGGCGACGATTCTTGTGTGATACTGGTTCTCAGTGCAGTATTTTGCCAGTCTCAAAGCTGGATCTACAATCCGGCGGTCACGGCCCTTCCCTTGAGGCAGCCAATGGTGCGGCCATTCGCACGTTCGGTAAACAGACAGTTAATTTAACTCTTGGAGGTCAACGTTTTGTATGGGAATTTATAACGGCTAAAGTATCACAGGCCATCCTGGGGGCTGATTTTTTTTGTGCCTATGGTTTTCTGGTCGACGTCCAACATTGTCGACTCATTAATGCGTCTACCTTCCATGCGGTGCCTTGTCACCGCAGTACTGCTGTCTCCTGGTCGGTTGCCTGTGCGGTTCCATCGCAGGAAGGGTTTAGGCGCCTACTTGGTGAATTCCCGGGGCTCACCAGGCCTACATTCTCGGCAGCAGTTGCGAAGCACGGTGTGGTGCATTATATTACCACAACGGGATCGCCTGTTTACGCCCGGGCACGAAGATTGGAACCCGGAAAGCTTATAGCCGCAAAGGCAGAGTTTCGGATTATGGAGCGCCTTGGGATTGTCCGACGCTCCGACAGTCCTTGGTCTTCCCCATTACACATTGTACCCAAACCAGGTGGCGGATGGAGGCCTTGTGGGGATTACAGACGCCTTAATGAAGCCACTATGCCGGATAGGTATCCAATACCGCATATATAGGATTTTTCGGCTCATTTGGCCGGCAAAACAATATTTTCCAAAGTAGATCTCGTCCGTGGATATCATCAAGTTCCTGTGTACCCTCAAGACATCCCCAAAACGGCGGTCATCACACCGTTTGGCCTTTTTGAGTCCCTTCGCATGCCGTTTGGATTGAAAAATGCAGCTCAGGCTTTTCAGCGGCTTATGGATTCTGTGTTACGGGACCTTCCTTTCATTTTCATTTACTTGGATGATATTCTCATTGCTAGTAAAGATAAGGAAGAGCATATGGCTCATTTACGTACACTCTTTGCCCGTCTCAACCAACATGGCCTCATTATAAATCTAGCCAAATGCCAGTTTGGGTTAACCAGCATTGACTTTCTAGGGCATAGGATCACCTCAGAAGGCGCCGTCCCACTGGCCACTAGGGTAGAGGCAGTTAAGGCATTCCCGCGGCCTCATATACTTAAATCTCTTCAGGAGTTCCTGGGGATGGTGAATTTTTATCACCGTTTTGTCCCCACGGCAGCCCAATTAATGCAGCCGCTGTACGAAGCACTTAAAGGGAAGTCGGGTAAAGATGTTATCATTTGGACACCACAGATGGACCAAGCATTCCTGGACACCAAGGCGGCATTGGCAGACGCAACTATGCTTGCACACCCACTCCCGGGCGCGACCATCGCCCTTACTACCGACGCCTCCGATTACGCCATCGGGGCAGTGCAGGAACAATGGGTTGACGGGACTTGGCAGCCATTGGCCTTTTTTAGCCGCCAACTGCGTATAAATGAGCGAAAATATAGCACTTTTGATAGGGAGTTGCTGGCCTTGTTTTTGGCCATCCGGCATTTTCGTTTTCTTCTAGAAGGGCGCCCGTTTACTGCATTTGTGGACCATAAACCGTTCACTTTTGCAATGGCCAAAATGGCGGAGCCGTGGTCAGCCCGGCAACAGCACCACCTTACATTTATATCGGAATTTACAACGGATTTGCGACATGTGTCTGGCAAAGATAATCTTGTGGCTGATTGCCTGTCGCGTGCCCCAGTCCAGACAATTCACCTGGGAATCGATTACGTCGGGTTGGCAAAAGAACAGCTGGCGGATCCTGAAGTTCAGGCGTATCGGACCATGCCTTCTAGCTTGCAGGTAGCCGATGTTATGTTCCAATCAGCAGGAACCACGCTTTTGTGTGACATATCCATGGGAGTGCCCCGGCCCATTGTGCCAGTCGAATGGTGTAAGAAGATTTTTCAGATTATACATGGCTTATCACACCCGGGGATGCGAGCTTCACAACGACTCATGTCCCGTAAGTTTGTTTGGAAGGGAATGCATTTAGACGTTCGGGACTGGACAAACAATTGCGTGGACCGTCAAAAATCAAAGGTTCATCGTCACGTGAAGGCTCCAATGGCCATCTTTCCAGTGCCTGAACGCCGGTTCGACCATGTACATGTGGACTTAGTGGGCCCCCTCCCCATTTCGCGTGGTTTTATGCATCTCCTGGCAATAGTGGACCGTACTACCAGATGGCCAGAGGCGATTCCCTTGGTTGCTACGACCACAGCGGACGTATCCAGGGCATTTATTTCGTCGTGGGTGGCCCGGTTTGGAGTGCCATCTGATATCTCCTCTGACCGTGGTCCACAATTTACGTCAGAGTTGTGGAATGCAGTTGCACAGGGCTTGGGTACCAAGCTGCATCGTACCACCGCTTACTATCCGCAAGCAAATGGCTTATGTGAAAGATTTCATCGGTCTTTAAAGGCGTCCCTCCGTGCCAGCTTGCGTGGTTCCAACTGGGTGGATAGACTCCCTTGGGTGATGCTAGGCCTCTGTACAGGCCCCAAAGATGACCTCCAGGCTTCATCGGCTGAGTTAGTCTACGGTCAAGCGCTTCGAGTACCAGGGGACTTCCTCCCTCCACATACAGAATCATGGTCGCCTGCTCAGCAGCTTCTTCAGCATCAAGAGGTGGCAAAGAATTTCCTGCCTATTCCAACTTCGCGTCACAATCTACAGAAGCCTCATGTTCCAGCAGAACTTATGAGTTCCGATTATGTTTTTATTCGGCAGGATGCTCATAGAGATACACTCAGACCACCTTATGATGGACCGTTTCATGTTATTGCAGCGGGAGAGAAATATTTTACGGTCGAAATGGGAGGTAAATCGGATACCATCTCCATCGACCGACTTAAACCAGCCCATCTGGATCGGAGTGAACCGATGGTTGTTGCTCAGCCACCTCGCCGTGGACGACCACCAATGGCTACTAGACCAATTATGCAACAGTCTACTATTAAATTGCCTGCTTCGGCTTCATCCTCGTCTGCACCTTCTGCTACGGTTTCCTCCACCCCAGATGTACCGCTTCAGACACAGCCAAATGTTGGCTCATCTTCTAACGATCCAGCGTCTGAAGTTCGTAGTCGTTCGGGCAGAATAATTAAACCTCCTGCACGTTTGATGCTGTCTGTTAAAGAGAATTCTGGGGGGGCGCCTGTGGCGGAGCCATCAAGAGACACTGAACAATCTGTAATCATTCCTTTAACCACTCTGTAGTGCAGTTGTGGACTGCACCTTTAAGCTGTGTGTAGGTTCTTGTATTGCCACGTGATGACGTCATGGCGCCGATCACGTGACCCCCAGTTGGCGCGGAAAACGTGATGACGTCATGACGTCGGTTTACAGTATTTAAGGGCAGTCTTAGAAAGGCTGGGGACCTGGAAAGAGCTGCTGACCTCTGCTCTTGTAGTTATCAGTTAAAGTATTTTGTTTATTAAAGTTTAATTATTTCGTTTCACTGCGTTGGACTTCGTTATTCAGATAGGAACTTCCGTTCCTACAAGGGTAATAATAGTGGGGGATTTCAACTTCCCCAATATTAACTGGGGTAGTCAGAGTGTGAAAGGCTTAGAGGGTGCAGAATTCTTAAAGTGCATCCAGGAGTGCTTTTTGAGCCAGCATGTAGAAAGTCCTACAAGAGAGGGGGCGGTACTGGACCTAATTCTAGGGAATGTGGCCGGGCAAGTGGTAGAAGTGTTAGCAGGTGAGCACTTTGGTGACAGTGACCATATTTCGGTGAGATTTAAGGTAGTCATGGAAAAGGACAGAGATGGACCGGAAATAAAGGTTCTAAATTGGGGGATGGCCGATTTTAATATGATAAGGCAGGATCTGGCCAAAGTGGACTGGGATCAGCTACTTGTAGGAAAATCCACATCGGAGCAATGGGAGTCTTTCAGAAAGGAAATTGAGAGAGTACAATGGCAACATGTTCCCGTAAAGGTCAAGGGTGGGACCAAGAAGCCCAGGGAACCTTGGATGTCAAGGGATATATGAGAATGGATTAGGAAAAAAAGGGGGGCATTTGGCAGATACAAAGGACTAAAGACAGAGGAAGCCCTAGAGGAGTATAAAAAGTGCAGGGGGATACTTAAAAAAGAAATTAGGAGAGCGAGGAGGGGCCATGAAATAACACTGGCGAGCAAAATAAAGGAACATCCTAAGGTGTTTTATAAGTATATTAAGGGCAAGAGGATAACTAGCGAAAGAGTAGGGCCCAATGGGGACCAAAGTGGCAATCTGTGTGTGGAGCCAGAAGATGTAGGTGGAGTTTTAAATGAATTTTTTGCATCTGTGTTCACTATGGAGAAGGACGATGTAGACATAGAAATTGGGCAGGGGGACTGTGATATACTTGAACTTATTAGCATCGAGAGGGAGGAGGTACTAACGGTTTTAGTAGACTTAAAAGTAGATAAATCCCCAGGCCCGGACGAAATGTATCCCAGGCTGCTGTGTGAGGCAAAGGAGGAGATTGCAGGGGCTCTGGCACAAATTTTCAGAACCTCTCTGGCCACAGGGGATGTGCCAGAGGACTGGAGGACAGCTAATGTAGTACCATTATTCAAGAAGGGTAGTAGGGATAAACCAGGGAATTACAGGCCAGTGAGCCTAACATCAGTGGTAGGGAAATTATTAGAAAAAATTCTGAGGGACAGAATTAGTCTCCACTTGGAGAGGCAAGGATTAATCAGGGATAGTCAGCATGGCTTTGTCAAGGGAAGATCATGTCTGACCAATTTGATTGAATTTTTCGAGGGGGTGACTAGGTGTGTGGATGAGGGTAGTGCAGTGGATGTGGTTTACATGGATTTCAGTAAGGCTTTCGATAAAGTCCCGCACAGGAGACTGGTCAAGAAGGTAATAGCCCATGGGATCCAGGGTGCCTTGGCACATTGGATCCAAAACTGGGTTAGTGGCAGAAGGCAGAGCGTGATGGTCGAAGGTTGTTTTTGTGACTGGAAGCCTGTGTCCAGTGGGGTACCGCAGGGATCGGTGCTGGGTCCCTTGCTGTTTGTGGTCTACATTAATGATTTGGATGTGAATGTAAAAGGTATGATCAGTAAGTTCGCAGATGACACGGAAATTGGTGGGGTGGTAAATAGCGAGGAGGGTAGCCTCAGTCTGCAGGACGATATAGATGGGTTGGTCAGATGGGCGGAACAGTGGCAAATGGAATTTAACCCTGAAAAGTGTGAGGTGATGCATTTTGGAGGGACTAACAAGACAAGGGAATACACAATGAATGGTAAGACCCTAGGAAAGACAGAGGATCAGAGGGACCTTGGTGTGTATGTACATAGATCCCTGAAGGCAGCAGAGCAGGTGGATAAGGTGGTTAAAAAGGCACATGGGATACTTTCCTTCATTAGCCGAGGCATAGAATATAAGAGTAGGGAGGTTATGATGGAGCTGTACAAAACGCTGGTTAGGCCACAGCTGGAATACTGTGTGCAGTTCTGGTCCACACACTATAGGAAGGAGGTGATTGCTTTGGAGAAGGTGCAGGGGAGATTCACCAGGATGTTACCTGGGCTGGAGCGCTTCAGCTATGAAGAAAGACTGGACAGGCTGGGGTTGTTTTCCTTGGAGCAGAGAAGGCTGAGGGGGGACCTGATTGAGGTGTACAAAATTATGAGGGGCATAGATAGGGTTGAAAGGAAGGAACTTTTTCCCTTAGTAGAGGGGTCAGTAACAAGGGGGCATAGATTTAAGATAAGGGGCAGGAGGTTTAGAGGGGATTTGAGGAAGAACATTTTCACCCAGAGGGTGGTTGGAATCTGGAAATCACTGCCTGAAAGGGTGGTAGAGGCAGGAACCCTCACAACATTCAAGAAGCATTTGGATGAGCACTTGAAATGCCATAGCATACAAGGCTACGGACCAAATGCTGGAAAATGGGATTAGATTAGACAGGGCTTGATGGCCGGCGCAGAGACGATGGGCCAAAGGGCCTCTTTCTGTGCTGTATAATTCTATGACTCTATGACTATGACTTTGTGTCTTTGCAGACGCATCCGCTAAGGCCATCGCAGGTGTGGCTTATCTGAAGGTCACCACTCAAGATGGACAAAGCAAAGTCGGCTTCGTCTTTGGAAAGGCCAAGTTGGCACCCCAGCCAGACCTCACCATACCCAGATTGGAACTGTGCGCAGCAGTATTAGCAGTTGAGATTGCAGAGTTCATAGTGGATGAGATGGTTCTGAAGTTCGACAGCATCAAGTATTATACAGATAGCAAAGTGGTGCTAGGATACATCCATAACCAAAATAGATGGTTCTACGTCTACGTGAACAACAGGGTCCAATGTATCTGACAGTCCACATCCCCCGACCAGTGGCGGTATGTCCCCACAGACCTGAACCCAGCTGACCATGTGTCTAGATCTGTAGCAGCGTCCCTTCTGAGCAGCACGACATGGCTGTCAGGACCTGCTTTTCTTCAGGATCCATCCCTGCACTCCTCTGAACTCAATGAGTCATTCGACCTCCTCAACCCTGTTTCTGACTCCGAGGTATGCCCACAAGTCACAGCGAACATTACTCCAATCTCTAAGGACCCGATGAGCACCAAATGCTTCGAGCGTTTCTCCAAATGGAACACTCTCATAAAGACAGTAGCACGCCTAACCCACATAGATCATACCTTCTCCCAGCCTACACAAGAGAGTAGCTGCCATGGGTGGCACATCTGTCATAAGAGTCCCTCCATAGAGGAGCTCAAGAGAGCCAAAATCCTTGTGATGAAGAGCGTCCAACATGAGTGTTATTCAGAAGAGTTGAAGTGCATTGCAGCAGAACACAATCTACCCCCTCACAGCAGTCTACGGAAGCTGCATCCTATCATCGACACCGACGGACTTCTCAGAGTTGGGGGACGCATATCACAGTTGTCAAAGAAGGAACAGCCAAAGTCTTCTCTCGGCCTGTCTCTGAGGTGGTCCTTCTTTTGTCGCCAGAGGACTCCAGTGACAATTAGAGTTAAGATTATGTGGGGTCGTTAATGACCCCAGATGGGGAGTGTTCTGGACTTATTACATGCAGATAGCATCCTCTAGTGGTAGTTAGTGTATAGCATTGTGTTATTTTACCTTCTTCCTGTTTGCCCCGGAAGTAGTATTCAAGGGAGTGTTCTGCTGAGTTGTGAACAAAGCCACATGAGGCAAGCATTCTCATCCTACGCCATCCTTCTTATACGCTAGGCAAGACGCAATATCTGTGAGTATCCTTGTTTAGTAACATGATAACAACCTTGTCAGTGTAGTATTTTGACAATACTTTGTCTATAAGAAGTTATTAGCTGTTAGCTACCGAGGTTTAGCTTCAGTGCTATTTAGTTATACAATTAGTCTATTCTGTTTTCATAAACATGTTTGTATCTTATGTAACATCTAATGTATAGTACTCAGCTCTATGTACAAAACATACTTTGTCTTTGTTTACAGTTTCACAAATTTATTCAAGTAAAGCTTCAAAACCACACCCTGTTTCTCGAGGAGTTATTTGAATAAGTGTTTAGCTGACTGGATAACTGGATAAGAGTACATCTAGCGAGACCAGTACAGATATAATCCTATTGCTAGTTTTAACCTTGAGTGGTGACAACAACCACAGAAACTGTTATTAAAATTACTGAACATTTTATTTGATTGCTGAACAATAAGCAAAGCTCTAAATAATACTCACAACTGGGAACATGTTTGAGAATGCGGATTGGCCAGACCATTGTTTTGGCGGGGCCAGGAGTGTCACCGAAGTGACTCTTCCTTGTCTTCTTCATATTGTATCTCCTCCCGATAGCACAGTTTGTTCTCTTTTTATACAGTTTTGAGGTTTTATCTTCTGGTTTCCGACTCTCATGATAGGGACTCCTCTGTCATCGTTACTTTTTGTTGCAGTGTCGAAAATCAGAATCTTTCCTGCTCTGTGTCTGTTTTGCAAAAAGCCTGTAGTTTGTCGCTGTTCCAGTGTACCTTTTTCTAGAAAAATATACAACAAGGGAATTTGGCAGTGCTAAATGGTATACACTTCAACGCAAGGAGTCTGGGGAATAAAGTTGAGGCCACAGATAGACACGTGGGAGTATGATATTATAGCTATTACTGAGACACGGCTGAAAGAAGGGCAGGAATGGCAACTCAACATTCCTGGTTACAGGGTTTTCAGACGAGATACAGGGGGGGATAAAAAAGGAGGGGGGTTGCAATATTGTTTAAAGAGACAATTACAGCTGTGAGGAGGGATGATATCTTCGAAGGACCATCCAATGAGGCCATATGGGTAAACTGAAAAGCTAAAAAGGGCCAACCACACTGCTGGGAGTGTACTATAGACCGCCGAACATTCAGAGGGAGATAGAAGAGCAAATATGTAGGTAAATTTCTGAGATGTGCAAAAATTGGGCAGTAATAGTAGGGGATTACAACTTCCCTAATAATAACTGGGATAATATTAGTGTGAAAGGTATAGAGGAAGCAGAATTCTTAAAATGTATTCAGGAGAACTTTTTTACCAAGTACGTAGCAAGCCCAACAAGAGAGGGGCGGGTTCTGGACCTGGTTTCAGGGAATGAAGCTGGGCAGGTGGAAAGGGTATCAGTGGGAGAGCATATTGGTGGTAGTGATCATAATTCAGTTAGATTTAGCGTAGTTATGGAAAACAATAAGGATAGACCAGGAATAAACATTCTCAATTGGGGAAAAGCTAATTTTACTAAGCTGAGGTGTGATTTAGCCAAAGTGGACTGGAGACAGAAACTTGAAGGTAAGTCAGTGTCAGAGCAGTGGGAGGCATTCAAGGAGCAGATAGTGAAGGTTCAGAGCAAGTATGTTCCCTTAAAGAATAAGGGTGGGACTAACAAATCTTGAGCTCCCTGGATGTCAAGGGGCATACAGGGTAGGATAAAGAAAAAAAGGAAGGTTATGACAGATACCGAAGCTCAATACAGCAGAAATGCTAGAGGAGTATAGAAAGTGAGGGTGAAATTAAAAAGGAAATTAGGAAAGCAAAGAGAGGGCATGAAAATATATTGGCAAATAAAATCAAGGAAAACCCAAAGATTTTTTATAAATATATTAAGAGCAACAGGATAACGAAAGTAAGAGTAGGGCCTATTAGGGACCATAAAGGTAACCTGTGTGTGGAGGTGGAAGACATGGGTATGGTTCTTAATGAATATTTTGCGTCTGTTTTCACAAAAGAGAGGGACGATGCAGAAATTGCAATCAGGGAGGAGGAGTGTGAAATATTAGATGAAATAAACACAGTGAAAGAGGAAGTATTAAGGGGTTTAGCATCTTTGAAAGTGGATAAATCCCCAGGCCCGGATGAAATGTATCCCAGACTGTTAAGGCTACAGGTGTCGTGCTGGAGGATTGCTAATGTGGTACTGTTGTTTAAAAAGAGAGAAAGGGATAGGCCGAGTAATTACAGGCCAGTCAGCCTCACCTCGATGGTGGGAAAATTATTGAAAAAACTTCTGAGGGACAGGATAAATCTTCATTTAGAAAGGCACGGATTAATCAGGGACAGTCAGCATGGATTTGTTAAGGGAAAGTTGTGTCTGACTAACTTGATTGAATTTTTTGAGGAGGTTACAAGGAGGGTCAATGAGGGTAGTGTATTTGATGCAGTCTATATGGATTTTAGCAAGATTTTTGATAAGGTCCCACATGGCAGACTGGTCACGAAATTAAAAGCCCATAGGATCTAAGGTAAAATGGCAAGTTAGATCCAAAATTGGCTCAGAGGCAGGAAAGAAAGGGTAATGGTCGAAGGGTGTTTTTGTGACTGGAAGGCTGTTTCCAGTGGGGTTCCGCAGGGCTCAGTACTGGGTCCTTTGCTTTTTATGGTATATAGCAATGATTTGGACTTGAATGTAGGAATTATGATTAAGAATTTTGCAGATGTTACAAAAATTGGTAGTGTGGTTGATAATGAAGAAGAAAGCTGTAGACTGCAGGAAGATATCAATGGACTGGTCAGGTGGGCAGAACAGTGGCAAATGGAATTCAATCCGGATGAGTGTGAGGTAATGCATTTGGGGAGGGCTAACAAGGCAAGGGAATACATATTGGCCCAGTAATTCCTCTCTGAACGCATGAGTACGGTCGGGGTACTCACGCGTCTGGCCGGAGGAAATGCCCGTGTTCAGCATGCACAGCGCATGCGGGGAAAACCGGCATTTCCAGTCCTCTGAACAGGCAGCGCGTGCGCAGTGAAATTCCTTTTTTTTTTCAGAGTTGCCCGAGTGTAAAGGCCTCCGGTTTTTACGCGTGGAAAAACCAGACGTAAGTACTTAGTTTTACAGGTAAGTGGGCTTTTAGTACAATTTAGAATTTTTTTTTCCACAGGTTTGTTATTTTTAAAGAATTTACAGTAAGGTAAGTTTAGTTTTAGCCCCGATTTTTAAAAAATTTATTTTTTTCAAAAATTTGATTAATTGTTTAAAATAGTTTTTTAAAGTTAATCATAGTTAATTTAATTATTGGGATGCTTTTTAAAATTTTATTTAAAGTTTAAGTAGTGTTTTGGGGTGCAGTACTTTTCATGAGTTTGACAGTCTTTACTATCAAACTTATGAATGAAGTTTCCCCTCCTCTGATTGGCTGAACAGTGCTCACCTGATCCCAGCCGGCACATCGCACTAACTACGCCGCTGGGTCAGGTTAGCACAGCGCGCCGGGATCAGAACCTGGCCACTGACCGGAAAGCCACTGCGGGCCAGATTTCAGATGTCGGCGCGCAGGGTGAGCGCACATCGGGGGTTTGCACACGCGGCAAGCCCCCGACAGGAATTACTGGGCCAATAAATGGTAGGACACTGAGAAGTGCAGAGGATCAGAGGGACCTTGGAGTGCATGTCCACAAATCCCTGAAGGTAGCAGGACCAGTAGATAAGGTGGCTAATAAGGCATATGGGATACTTGCCTTTATTAGCCAAGGCATAGAATATAAGAGCAGGGAGGTTATGCTTTAACTGTATAAAACACTAATTAGGCCGCAGCTAGAATACTGCATGCAGTTCTGGTCACCACATTACAGGAAGGATGTGATTGCACTAGAGAGGGTGCAGAGGAGATTTACGAGAAAGTTGCCTGGGTTGGGGAATTTTAGCTATGAGGTAAGATTGGATAGGCTGGGGTTGTTTTCGTTGGAACAGAGGAGGCTGAGGGGAGAACTAATTGAAGTGGTGGGGGTCTGGAACTCACGGCCTGAAAGGGTGTTAGAGGCAGAAACCCTCATCACATTTAAAAAGTACTTGGGTATGCCATAACTTACAAGGATACGGCCAAGTGCTGGAAAGTGTGATTATGCTAGATAGCTCTTTGTTGGCCAGCACAGACATAATGGGTTGAATGGCCTCCTTCTGTGCTTTAAATTTCTATGATTCTTTTCTGTTTTCTGTCTTTTTAGCAGTAGACAAAAGTCTGCTCTTTGTGGCTAACTTAGGTTGGGCTTTCCATTAGCCAAAGAGTCAAAAGTTCATGACACTTAAATGACCCAAAACAATCCTGTACCCTACACTCATTACTTTTAAAAAATGAAAATCTTCTGGATCTCTTGAGGGACTTCTCTTTGACCTGTCCCTTAAATGTTTTTTCTGCCTTTAAGGCCCAGCCAGTGCCAGGACTTGCTCCCAGGATCTTCATCTCATCCAGCAGCACACAAAATGTGCCCTTTCCATAGTAATGAAACCCCAACACTAGTTGTCTTCCGCAGGAGCAGTGCACTTCTGGTGCGCTGTACTCACGTTGCCTCCAAACAGCACCTGTTCAGGCAAAACATCCCTTTAAGGTGTTGGGGAGATGCAAGCCGATGTAGGCCAGTGAGAATACTAGTGAGGGGCAGGACATGATACAGGCAGCTGAGATCATACAGAGCAGACGATGACAAAGGATATATTGCAGAAATCAAGAATAGAGGTTACAACATCAAGGATAAGAGTTTCAGTGGCATATGAGCACAGAAAAGTAAACAAGAGAACTCACTCATACCCAGTCCTCTGCAGTTTGCAGTCTGTTACTAAGTGTCCCCATGCTGGATTTGTATGTTTCTTGCATGCCTTATATTAGAGGATAATATCCTAATCCTGCATGTTGGACTTAAAATCTGCTGCAGATCAGGGAATGCACGTCAAGGTGTAAATAACCTTGTACAAATCCTCTGTCATTTCTCACACAAAGAGAAACACAGTCAATGCATTACGCTAATAAGCCAATACCTCCTGGAGTGCAAATAGATTAGGGCAGAGGCTGTTGTGGGGCAATCTGAGTTTGAACTGAATGTGGTCTTGGTACATGACTAAAGGAACCGACCTTCATAGCCATATAGAATTGACCCGTCGATGCATTAAGAATAGTGGCCTCATTTTCATGTGTGCTTAGATGGGAAGGAAATAGATATGAAAGTTATTGGGGGACGAATGCGATCAGCTAAATATTTGACATTGCTATGCTTCCAGCAAAATATTCTATCTTGGAGCTATAGATGCCTAAATACATTCATTTGAATTAATCTATGGGAAAGATGTTAATTTGAGTGGCCACATGATCACTATTTTATGCAATAACAGCAGCAGCACTTAACTTGGGGTGCTGCAGATTTTAAGTAAAGGTGACCGTAGGATTCTGCCAAGAGCTACACATTCTTATGACAAACAGAGTAGCTCACCGGTCATGGTGACCTATCATAAGTCACTGATGTTTGTGGTGCTTCACACTTATCGGTCTTCACCATTCATGGTAAAATGTGTATATATATTTTTATTTTGGTTATAACTGTGAGCATTTATTGTTTAAGTGCACTGCTGGGTTATTTCAGACACACTGGAAATGCTACCTGATCCATGACTGCCAGTCTCTCCTCCTTTAAGGCGCTCCTTATAATCTACCTCTTTGAGCAAGCTTTTCGACACCTGTCCTATCACTTCCTTATGTGGCTCGGTGTCAAATTTTGTCCGATTAAGCTCCTGTGAAGCGCCTTCGGATGTTTTACTACATTAAAGGCGCTATATCAACACAAGTTGTTGCTGTTGTTAAAAAATATCATGACTAACACAGTAGATACGGAAAAAGTGGAACCAAGTTATCTCAGCCATTCTGTCAGGCTCCTATCATAACTCTGGCAGGAATCCGGTGGAATACTTTAGAAAAAGGGTGTGATCTGACTACACCAGGTCACAACCAAAGTTGGAAAATCTCACTTGACCTTCTAAGGGGCAAGGTCTCTGCCAACCCATTACAAGGTCAGCCGTGTCAGAGGGGACAGGGATTCTCTATACTGGATGCGTTCAGGCATACCAGCCTCCAGAAGGTGGAAATGGGCCTCAATGTGGCTCACTAGGAAAGTGGTGTGGACATTCAAAAAATGGGGAATTATTTTTTTGATATTACAAGGAGCCAGAAGGTCTCTGGGGAAAGGGGCCTGCTATCCCCTGGACAAGTAATGGGCATCCGAGTTTTCAGGAGCACAGGGCAGAGGGGGGGACCAAAAATGTGCCTGTGGTGGCGCGCATGCTAATGAGGTGCCCCCCCACAAACTCAAGCTG
Organism: Somniosus microcephalus; assembly: GCF_052327205.1. Lineage (NCBI taxonomy): Eukaryota > Metazoa > Chordata > Chondrichthyes > Squaliformes > Somniosidae > Somniosus > Somniosus microcephalus. Next base: position 31,646,817 of record NC_140996.1, on the reverse strand, counting down.
GGCACACTTGAGGGCACTAGTTTGCACAATCCAGGTGATACTGTCACGATTGCAGCCCACTGATTTTAAGCCCCAGTGTACCGATTCCAAAATAAACCTTTGTCACTGAAAACACACGGCTATTTCTTGTATGTATTTGTTGAAGTGGAAGTACTTCTATTAACCACTACCCACCGGCAAAAAAAAGATAGGGGGAAGAAATTCATCTTGGGCATAGCGCAAAACGAATGGTATAGCGGCCTCCCATTGTATTCCTTGCCTGATATTCAGTTCCATTGACATTAATAGAACTGAATATCAAGCAGGGCATATAACAGGTGTTCGATGCAGTGCAGTGTGTAGGGGTCGCAAAATCCCCTCAGCTCCCAAAGATCGGGAAATATTAATCCACATCGTGGACGAAGGCCTGTGTGATTTAAATTGTCTCTGGGTTGGACAATGTTTTAAAACATACCCAGAACTGCAAAAGGCTGCATTAAAAAGCTCATAAGCTGGGCAGTACTTGGACACTGGAATCAAAGAACTTTGTGAAAATCACACACTTTAAGATTGTACATTTTATTAAAAGATGTACTCTTGAGTTTTGGACTGTTAAAAATGGCTGAACAGACCTCATGGAAACAGAATTTAAAAGGACAGACAGGCTGTTAGCATATGAAACAGACAGGCTGTTAGCATATGAAAAAGCTCAGCACTGCCCTGTAGTGGGTTTGAATGGAGCCCAAGCTGTCAGTCACCCTGTGGTATTGGGCGGGTCCGGTAACCTACAAGCTGCTTGTTTACACTGGGGAGTAGCCCGTTTGAATCAGCCAATCATCGGACAGCAAGCACACTGGGTTGTTTACACACACCCATTCACTGAAATTGACTCTAAGATCAAGTGCTTGAAACTGCCAGCATGAACAAAGGGACGTTGTTTGCTAAGCACTCAAGACTGTCACTCAATTGCGGTTCCAGATGACCACAGGACAATGCCTTGTTTACAAAGCAATTGAATGCTATTAGCATTTGTTTGTATATCAAGTGGACACATCCAAATTGAGGAGGAACCGTTTAAATGAATGGGAGAACACATTCAAACTGCTGCAGCTTTATTCGAAAGCCATCACAGACAATGGGCACATTTAAACTGCAACTTTATCCAAACCCATCCCAGACAAGTGGACAGTTTGGATCTCTTTTGTTTTAGCCCAGAAACATCAGATCTGGGCAGGCCCCAAAAAAGGGGTATAAAAGATAGCTTCCCAGAAGCATCTCTCTCTTCTCTTTTACTCTTTGGACTGCAGGTGAGCAAGGCTTCTGACCCACTAGCAAGACACTCTAGTGAGAAGTAAAGGGCTGGTAATTTAAGGGAAATGTTGCTAAGATTGTAAGATTAACATTGTAGCCATTTATCCCTCATTTTGCCATCTGCCTTCCCCTGTTAAGCAATTTTACCGTGATTACTTTGATCGTGTGGTGTAGTTCTTTAGTTTTAATAAAATTTGACTTTCTTGCATCCAGACCATTTGACCGTTTTTAATATATCATTAATTATAAGTTCCTCCAGTCAGAACTGGAAGGAGGGTTTAGCGATTCAAAACCGCTGATTGGAATTGGTCACATTGCAGTGGCAAAAGGCTGCCTGACCAGGTAAATTACCGTAAACCAGGTAAAGGATGCCCCCTACAAGTGCAAGACGAATTTCTATCCCACAAACTGTTATTAAGATACCGCTAATAATTATTTATGCTGCAGTCATATTAAGAGGACTTAATATGCAAAGGCAAATGAGTTTTGAAATGAAGAATTGGTTTAACTCAGACCATTTCATACAGTAGTGCTAAATTTTCATTCCTTCATTGCCGCTGGGTCAAATTCCTGGAAATCCCTCCCTAACGACACTGTGGGAGCACCTTCACCACATGGACTGCAGCGGTTCAAGAAGGCGGCCCACCACCACCTTCTCAAGGGCAATTAGGGATGGGCAATAAATGCTGCCCTTGCCAGCGATGCCCAAATCCGTGAACAAATTAAAAAATATCCATTGCCTGATTAATTTTTATTTTCATAAAAGGACTGTTGATTTTCCACTTATTATAAATAGGATTGGTGATGTAATATACCCTTATGTAAGGTCAAACTAAAGGCATGGAAAGCTTACTATTATAGTACCCTTAGTGTCTATTAGTAATGTACAGTTTAAGTTTAATCTTCTGAGCAATTAATTATTGCCACTCAGATTTATTGAATTTACTGTTTAAAATATAATTTCAGGATTATTTGGCAGCCATTAAAATTGCTGCTTTATTAAGTAGTTCATGGTCAGAAATTTCAGTGTGACAGCACCCGTGAGCTAAAATATTCTTTATTTTCTGGGTAGTGAAGCTTATCATGGACCGAGTTTATAGTGTGTGTCATATCACACTCCTTTATTACATACAAAGGTTGAGGTAGGTTTATTGGAACATGTTATGCACTGTAATATGAAAAAAGCAGCTATTTGTTTGAAAAAGCCAAGAGCAGTGTACCTAATATAGCAATTAATTTGTTGTTTACACTTATCATATACTTATTTTATTGCTTAATTACTCACAGAAAACCCTGGTAAGACTAATAGGAGGTGAAATTCAACCTCATATCTTGGGTGCGAAACAGGGCAAAAAAATTCAATTTTTGTGGGCTTTGTCCGTGCCCGAAATATTTCTGATGCCATGTTGGCTTGGGTGATATTTAGTCGTCCCTGGCAGCTGTCTTATGAATAAGCGTTAGGCACTTTGCATATGCTAATGAGGGGTCTAACATACGTGCAAGCTTCGGTTAGTTTTTCAGGCTTTACAGCAGCCTGACTAGCGGTCCATAAAGGGACCACTGGAGGCCGTCGAAGACAAAGTAAGTAAACTATTTTAAACATACTTGAAAGCTGCTGGCCTGCGCTCGCCCCCCTCTTGTTCGCCTCCCCCCCTCCCCAGGACCTGCATCAGGGCCGCTGATACCGTCTGAGCCGACCAACTGACCAACAAGATGCATCGGAACGCCCGATTGGCGCCGGAAGCTAACTGCTGTCGCGGTAATGATGCCCGAGGATCAATTGTGGGTCTACCTCTCAGGCGTGTGTTGCAGTCACGCCACCTATTTCGCGCCCATTTCTCTCCCAATTTTTCTGGATAAATCTGTGTTCTGTAGAAAAGATAATGGGTCAGTTTCCGCTTTGGGCACAATCGGGAAATTGGGCACAAATTGCGTTTGAAATTACGCTGGTTATGTTACAGTTCAATGTTCTGCTAAAATGCATTTCCTTAATCACAAACGTAAAATCTTCCATGAACCAGCACAATCAGCCAGCGTAATAGAATGTAACTTTTTTTGCATTAAAAAGTATTCCTTGATATATTTAAGTGTGGTAACCTGGTGCACTTTGATGAATGCACCTGAAAATGGGTTTATCACAAACAATAAGCATTTTCAATAAGAGCGTCCAGTCCTCCACCTGTGATTAACCTGATTTTAAAGCACAGAGTTAAAAAAACTATACTGAACCATTTATTAGTTTCATTGCTGTACACTAGTCCAGTTTTTTAGTAAAATAAATATTTTTTAATATGTAGAATCTTTTGAAACGTGCCCGTGCGCTGAAGAAAAGAGCTTAATTTGAAGAGCCTGCTCGAACGGTGGAAGCTTGCCATGCTAATTATTTCAATCTGGGGGCGTGGCCAGTTTTGTGAACGGGGCCAGCTTCGGGTGAAATGTGTTTTAAACCACCATTAAAAATTGCAGGAACTCGATTTACGCTTGACGTAACTTACGTTTAAAATTCCTCGATCTTTTGCTCGATTTCACATGGATTGCACTGATAAAATCTATCAGAAGCTATTGGAAACTCTACCTCAACTTCTATGTATGATGGCTTTTTATTTTTTCTCTTGTTTTTGAGTTAGTACTTCTGTTTTGCAGAATGGCTAAAATACGGTTGATTTGCGATTGCGCAACATTCTACGCTTGAGAAAAAAATATGAAAAGCTCCTGTGTTCTGAAGACAGGAGAGTTACATACTGGAATCAAAACAGGAAATGCTGGGATTCCTCAGCAGGTCAGGCAGCATCACTGCAGATGTTTCTCAGGGCAGTGTCCTAGGCCCAACCATCTTCAGCTGCTTCATCAATGACCTTCCCTCTAACATAAAGTCAGAAATGGGGATGTTCGCTGATGACTAAGGGTATAAAACCCCTTGAGACACAACAAAACTGGCGACGAGGATGACGGACTTGCGCATCACTTTGCACTGGAATCGGCGATGTTTAAAGTAAGAAGTCCCTGTCTTTTCTTAATGGCGCGCCCGCAGTTTAGTGCTGATGCAATCGCTTCGTAAAGGTGGCGATTCGTGTGTTACACAAATAAGAAGGAGGAGAATAATGATACAGTGAAACGAAGTGGAGGAAAAGGACTGTAAAAATTTTAAAAAGTGGAGGAAAAGGACTGTGAAGAAAAAAAAAGAAAACAAAATGGCTATGCTAACCGGAGCGTTTGGACCATTTGATGAAACGGCAGAGCAATGGAGTGCTTATACGGAGCATCCGGATTTTTTGTGACTGCAAATGGCATTAAAGATGATGTGAATGTGGCGACGTTCCTCAGTGTGATCGGAGCAAAAACATTTGGCTTGTTACGGAGTTTGATGCACCCGGATAAGTCCGGCGCTAAGACATATGATCGGATTGTGAAAGTTTTGGAAACACATTTCGCACCCAAGCCGCTGCTGATTGCCGAGAGGTTCAGGTTTCACAAACGAAACCAAGGGGAGGATTGTTTTGATTTCTTTTTGGGTTCAATAAAGACTCATTTCTGAAAGAGAATGTTGTTTAATCTAAAGTCTTGTTCAAGACTTTCTACAGCTTTTTACAGAACACACTCTGCTGTGATGCATCTAGAATGAAACTGAAAGTAAAACTCCTCTGGACTCTTTGTCTCTCACATGACCTCTGCTGGTCAGGCACAAGTAATCAAAAACACAGACAAATATCATCACTATTTGCTGATATCATTACATCTCCCTTTCTTAAAACAAAAGTATTTTACTTTTAACGAACAACATTTAATGAACTTACATTATCATTATCATGATCAAGGTTTTTTACCCTTGCTTTGTGTGTTCACATGAAATATGTCAATACACTAGAACTTGAAGAAAGAATAAGATAACATTACTTCCTTCTTTAACAATAGTCCTTAAATTTACTCAATGAGTCTCTCAGGGGGCTTCACGTGTCTTGAGGAGTTTCTGATTGATTGTCCTTGAATCTGAGTTGTTGCCTCAGATGATTGGTTCTCAGCTGTGTGATCAGGTTGTTCACCAGTATCAGCCTCTTGACCTGCTGTGGCTGGTCCCATGAGAAGATCTCGACGATTTCTTCTCAGAACAGCACCCTCATCTGTCTGAATGGTGTATGATCTTGGTTGAACTTCACTCAGGACAGTTCCCTTCTGAGTCCATGTGTTTGTTTTGTCTTTCAACCTTACTTGGTCACCAGTGTGGAGTTCAGGTAGGTTTTGTGTTCCTCTGTCATAGTAGTACTTTTGCTTTTCTTTCTGTTGCTCTTTGAACTTCCTCACTTTCTCCCCCTCTTTTGTTTTCAGGAGGTTCTCCGGGATGGGTAGGTTTGACCTTAGCCGACGTCCCATCAGGAGTTGGGCTGGTGACATACCACACTCGAGCGGCGTTGTGCGGTATACAAGCATGCTTTGGTAGAAGTCAGTTCCACTGTCTTTTGCCTTGTACATCAGTTTTTTCACTGTCTGGACTGATTTTTCCACTAGTCCATTGGACTGTGGATAGTGAGGACTTGACATTGTGTGGACAAAGTCCCACTCTTTGGTAAAGTGTCGGAAATTTGCATTGTTAAACTGGGGTCCGTTGTCTGTGAAGACCTCGCTTGCCACGCCATGTCTGGAGAATATGGCTTTCATACTTCTTATCACAGCTTCTGCAGTGGTGGTGTACAGTCTACAAACCTCTGGATACAGGGAGTAATAGTCTGTGACGACAAGATAGTCCTTCCCTTGACATACGAATAGGTCAGCGCCTACCTTCTGGTAAGGTCTGTCTGGTGCTGGGTGTGGCTTTAGTGGTTCTACCGGATTGCTTGCTTGATATTTCAGGCATATTGTGCAGTTTGACACCTCATTTGTCGCACCTTGGTTGATTCGTGGCCAGTACATCACCTCTCGTGCTCTTTTCTTACACTTTTCGATTCCCAGATGTCCTCCATGGATCTTTTTTAGCATCTCTCTTCTCAGACTCTTTGGGATAACTATTTTACTTCCTTTGTAGATGATGTCTTCGACCACTGATAGTTCCGCCCTGCAGTTCCAGTACTCTGCTATATCAGGTGAGCAGTCTTGCTTCATGTTGGGCCATCCATCCAAGATGCTTTTTCTCAGTCGTCTCATTGTTTCATCTTTGTTTGTCTCAGTCTTTATGAGCTCCATTTTTGCATCTGCTATGGGCAGTGCACTTGTGATCATGTCCACGTAGGCGTTCACTTTTTCATCCATTGTGGTGTTTGCGGGCTCACTTGGGTCAACAGCTCTGGACAACGTGTCTGCTGTATACATCAGCTTACCCGGTGTGTACGCAACATTCAGTTCATCATAGATTGTCTCTCTTTCACTTTCCACAACGAGGACTCTCTTTACCAGGTTCAGTCTCTCACAGGCTTTTAAACCTAGTATGGCTTGCACATCCTTTGGCACAACGATTAATGCTAGCGTGTGCTCTCTGTCCTTGTGTGTTACTTTGACAATGCATTTTCCTTTCACTGGTATATCAGTACCTGAGTATCCGGTCACTTTCACTTGTATTCCATGTAACTTTGGTCTGGGTCTAATTCTCTTAAAATCGGTCTCTGATATCACATTAACTTGTGCTCCAGTATCCAATTTAAATGGAATGTGTATGTCGTTCACTTTTAGTGTCAACATCCAGTCTCTTTCTTCTCTTTTGTTTTCAGACACAACATCTACATAGAATTCCTCTATGTCGCTTTCATCTACTGCATGGACCTTGCTTTGTTGCACTTGGTTCTTACAGCAATGGGCATAATGGTTGTTTTTGTTGCATCTATTGCATGTTTTACCATATGCTGGACACTTTCTTGGTGGATGCTGTGTACCGCATCGACTACATGACTTCCGATTGTCTCTTTCATTTTCGTTTGCTGGCCACGTCTCTTTTTTCACATTGGCGCTCTCTTTGTTAAACGGTTTCTATCCGTTCTTTCTCACTGCATCCACGTTGCAGCTACTGTCACTGAACAGCTCCTTTGCCTGCAACTTCACAGTCTCTGTAGCCCTACACAATGCTATGGCTTTTCCCAGGTCTAGATCTTGCCCTCTTAGCAGCCTTTCCCTTAGACCATTATCTGGAATACCACACACCAGTCTGTCTTTTATCAGCGAGTCTGTGAGTCCCCCAAATTCACACGATTTGCTCCGGTTTCTCAGTTCAGTCACATACTGATCAATAGTCTCGCCGATTTTCTGTACACATTTGAAAAATTTGTGCCTCTCAAAGGTCACGTTGCGTTTAGGTATGCAGTAGGCCTCAAACTGTTCCATTATTTTATCTAGCTTCATTTTGTCTCCATCATCGGCAAATATGAAATTATTATATACCTCCAGCGCTGCATCACCCACGACATGTAAGAACAGTGCCGATTTCTGTTTATTACTTTTCTTGTCAGCTCCGATTGCCGCTAAATACAACTCTAAACGTTGTTTGAGCCTTCTCCAATTTTCAGCCACATTACCTGACAATTGAAGCGTCGCCGGTGGGTGTAAACCTTCCATTTTTCACTTCGTTAGCTATTCTCTAATGGTAAGCAACGATGTTCTCTTCTGGCTTGCTAATCTGTGGAGAGCTGATTTCGCTTACTTGCCACAACTGCTTTCACTGTCCCATCGAGTTGCTAACTTCAGATTTTTTCTCTTTCAGCCACTTCTGACATCATGTTTTGATTTCTTTTTGGGTTCAATAAAGACTCATTTCTGAAAGAGAATGTTGTTTAATCTAAAGTCTTGTTCAAGACTTTCTACAGCTTTTTACAGAACACACTCTGCTGTGATGCATCTAGAATGAAACTGAAAGTAAAACTCCTCTGGACTCTTTGTCTCTCACATGACCTCTGCTGGTCAGGCACAAGTAATCAAAAACACAGACAAATATCATCACTATTTGCTGATATCATTACAAGGACGAGTCCATAGCCAAATATGTTGCAGTGCTGAAGAAGCTAACTGAGCATTGTGAGTTTGGGGAAACTCTAAATGACACTGTCCGTGATAGGTTTGTGTGTGGATTAAGATGTGAAGCAACACAGAAGCATTTGCTCACGACTGACAAACTGACGCTTAAATCAGCAGTGGAGCTCGCTGTGTCTATGGAGTTAGCAGCTAAAGATGCACAGCTGTTGGGGGCTGCAACAAGAGTGCACAGGGTAGCAGCTACATCAGATAAGCATGCAAGGGGTGCCAGAGAGTGTTACAGGTGTGGAAGGTCAGGTCATCAGCCATCTGACTGCTGGTGTAAAGACCTGACCTGTCGGAAATGTGAAAAGAAAGGACACATTGAACGTGTGTGTAAAGGGCAAAGCAAACAATCCTACAGAGAGACACACAAAAACAAACAAGGAAACACATCCAACTGGCATTCTAAAAAGAAAAACCTACACATGGTGAAACAAGAACAGGAAGACAGTGACACAGACTCTGACGGGGAGCTGAATCTCCATTTGTTGACGGTGAATGGAGGCTCATCAGGCTATGGAGTCACTCCACTACTAGAGGGAATACCGGTCAAAATGGAGCTGGATACGGGGGCCACTGTCTCCTTGATTTCAGAGAAGCTATTCAAAGAAAAACTGAACCACCTATCACTGACGCCGGCCAAGCTCATCTTAAAGACCTACACTGGGGAAACAGTCCCAATGCTGGGTAAGACGGAGGTCAAGGTGGAGCTTAATGGACAAACCGTGATGCTGCCAGTTTACGTGGTCAAGGGTGACTATCCATCCCTGATGGGCAGGCAATGGTTGGAGAAAATCCATCTGGATTGGAAAACAGTGAATGCGGTGTCAGTCGAAGAGGCGGGGCTAGCGGCAGTGTTGACAAAGCATGCGGCTGTCTTTGACGGAGAATTGGGGAGTATGAAGGGGATTACGGTCAAACTCAAGGTGAAGCCTGGCAGCCAGCCATGATTCCTGAAGGCCAGGAACGTTCCCTATGCCCTCAGACCAAAGGTGGAGGCTGACCTGGAGCGTCTGGTCAAGATAGGGGTCCTGGTGCCGGTTTCGCACAGTGAGTGGGCCACACCCGTGGTACCAGTGATGAAGAGTGATGGCGCGGTTCGCTTATGTGGAGATTTCAAAGTAACAGTGAATCCTGTGCTCTCAGCTGAACAGTACCCCCTCCCCATCATTGAAGATCTTTTCACGGGTCTAGCAGGCGGTCAGAAGTTTAGCAAGATTGATCTATGCCAAGCCTACTTGCAGATGCATGTAGAAGAGGACTCACAGAAGTACCTCACCATCACCACCCACAAGGGCCTCTACAGGTACTGCCGCCTACCCTTTGGTATAACGTCAGCAGCAGCATTGTTTCAGCGGGCTATAGACCAGATCTTAAGCGGCATTCCAGGGGTACAATGTTATCTCGACGATATCCTTGTCACAGGAAAGGACGACAACGAGCATCTGCAGAACCTGACGAAGGCACTGGGAAGACTTGAAGAATATGGCTTACGCGTTCGCAAGGACAAATGCGAATTTTTCAAGCCATCAGTGGAGTACCTAGGCCATGTCATCGGCGCAGATGGTCTACACACAGCACCGTCAAAAGTGAAAGCCATTGCCGAAGCTCCTGCACCTACAAATGTCGGCCAGCTGCGGTCATTCTTAGGTCTCCTGAAATATTACGGAGAGTTTATTCCACAGCTGGCATCACTGTTGAAGCCATTACATGAGTTGCTGTGTCAGGGCAAGGCCTGGGCGTGGACGAAGGAGTGCGAAGCTGCATTCAAGAAAGCCAAAGCAGCTTTGACTGACCCCAGGGTGTTGACGCACTTTGACCCGTCGTTGCAGATTCAGCTGGCCTGTGACGCATCGCCTTATGGGGTCGGCGCGGTCGTGTCCCACACCTTTCCCTCAGGCGAAGAGAAGCCGATTGCATTCGCCTCAAGGTCCCTGAGCAAGGCGGAGGTGAAATACCCGCAGATCGAAAAAGAGGCTTTGGGCATCATCTTTGGAATCAAAAAGTTCCATCACTACTTGTTCGGAAGGAAATTCACCTTGCTGATGGATCATCGTCCTCTGACATCGATCTTTGGTCCACACACAGGAATACCCTCTCTGGCAGCGTGCAGGATGCATAAGAACATAAGAAATAGGAGTAGGAGTAGGCCAATCGGCCCCTCGAGCCTGCTCCGCCATTCAATAAGATCATGGCTGATCTGAACCTAACCGCCAATCCACTATCACAGAACCATCTCCTGAATCTAACAGAATTAGACACACGAAATAGGAGCAGGATCAGGCTACACGCCCCTGGGCCCGCTTCGCTACCCACAGGGCCATGACCGATCCGGACCTAGACTCATGTCCAAATTCCTGCCCGCTCCCCGTAACCCTTAATTCCCTTTACTTCTCGGAAACTGTCTATTTTTGTTTTTAATTTATGTAATGATGTAGCTTCTACAGCTTTTTGGGGCAGTATATTCCATGGACCTACCACCCTCTGAGTGAAGTAGTTCCTCCTCACCTCAGTTTTGAAAGAGCAGCCCCTTATTCTAAGACTATGCCCCCTAGTTCTAGTTTCACCCATCATCTGGAACATCTTCCCCGCATCCACCCGATCCAACCCCTTCACAATCTTATATGTTTCAATAAGATCGCCTCTCATTCTTCTGAACTCCAATGAGTAGAGTCCCAATCTACTCAACCTCTCCTCATATGTCCATCCCCTCATCCCCGGGATTAACCGAGTGAACCTTCTTTGTACTGACTCGAGAGCAAGTATGTCCTTTCTTAAGTATGGACAACAAAACTGTACGCAGTATTCCAGGTGCGGTCTCACCAATACCTTGTACAACTGAAGCAATACCTCCCTATTTTTATATTCTATCCCCCTAGCTGGGCGCTGATGTTAAGCGCTCACAATTACAACATCAAATACCGGAGGTCAGCAGCACATGGCAATGCAGACGGATTGTCAAGACTTCCGCTGCCTGTGCCCTCTGAAGGCTGTGAGCAGAAGATTTTCTACTTTGACATGGTGAGCAATGCCCCTGTCATGGCCCGGCAGGTCAAGAAAGAGACCAGAGTGGACCCTACGCTATCCAAGGTGCTGGATCGGGCGATGCGAGGAGATGGATCACGGGTGTCAGACGCACCACCTGAGCTCCTACCTTACCTGTCAAGAGGGAAGGAGTTGTCTGTCATGTCAGGATGCCTCCTTTGGGGCATGCAAATGATCATACCACCAAAGCTGCGGAAACATGTCCTCAACGAGCGGCACTCAGGACATTGTGGTATTGTCTGGGTGAAGGAGCTGGCACGAAGCTACTTCTGGTGGCCCGGTCTGGAGCATGAAATTGAAGTTGAAGCAAAAACATGCCAATCATGCGAGACAACCAAGGTTACACCAAGAGCAGCGCCACTGCATCCATGGGAATGGCCGGCACCACTGTGGCAACGGATCCATCTGGACTTCGCGGGACCAGTGGAAGGAACGATGTTCCTGGTCGCGGTGGTCTCCCATTCCAAATGGCCGGAGGTTGCAGTAATGCCCACTACCACTACGGAGAAAACCATCGAGATTCTGAGAGAGATGTTCGGGCGATTTGGTCTGCCGGAGCAGATCGTAACCGACAATGGAACACAGTTCACATCCCAGGAGATGGAGGAGTTCCTCAAGAGCAATGGAATCCAGCACACGTTCTCCACGCTTTATCATCCATCCACGAATGGATTGGCGGAGAGATTTGTCAGAATGCTGAAACGCGCATTGAAAGCTGCAAGAAGTGATGCTCCTCTAAAGCAGCACCTGAATGCTTTCTTGCTGAAATACTGAAACATGCCTCATGCTACGACTGGAGCATCTCCTGCTTACCTACTCATGGGAAGGCAGCTATGGACATGCCTTGACCTGCTGAGGCCAACATCCACAGAAGCAGTGGTGCACGCCAATCAGCAGGATCAAGTCAGCAGACGAGTTCAGAGGTCCAAAGAACGACACTTTGTGGTGGGGGGCAAAGTCCTCACGCATAACTACACCACCCCGGAGTGGTGGGACCCGGCTACGGTCATTCAAAAGATGGGCCTCGTTTCATACCGAGTCCGCACCGGAGACGACCGAACATGGAGACGGCATGTAGACCAGTTACTGCCACGACAGTCGCCACAAGTAACCCAAGAAACAGAGGATCAAGGACCTGCTGGGGGCTCCAGCAGGGACTGGTCGTCCGACCCTGAGACAGTGGCACCATCCACTCTTGTGCCATTGAGGGAGGAAGCCACGCCTGCAGGGTTACGGGAGAGCCAGCCAGAGCCTGCTCCTGAGACTAGGCATTACCCCCAAAGAGAAAGGCAGCCTCCAGAGCGCCTTAGTTACAGTTAGTGCTAACCTTTGTGCATGGGGCAGAATAATCCCCAGGGTTAGCGGAATGTAGAGGCAGTCTACCCTCTCTTCCAAAGTTATAGTCATTTTCAGTTATTCTGTTTTGTGGACATTCTATTTTAAGCGGGAGGAAATATGTTGTGTATTTTGAATGTGTATTAGAATTGTCCCACATGGGATACCGTAGTGGTGATTTGCAATGCACTATGGGAGTGAAGAAGCACATTGTAAATAAAATGGTCGTTAACTAAACTCTCCACCCCGGAGTCCTTCTTAGCTGTTATATAGGTAAGGGTATAAAACCCCTTGAGACACAACAAATGGCATTACCATCACTGAATCCCCCACCATCAACATCCTGGGGGTCATCATTGACCAGAAACTTAACTGGGCCAGCCACATAAATACTGTGGCAACAAGAGCAGGTCAGAGGCTGGGTATTCTGCCACAAGTGTCTAACATCCTGACTCCCCAAAGCCTTTCCACCATCTACAAGGCACAAGTAAGGTGTGTGACGGAATACTCTCTACTTGCCTGGATGAGTGCAGCTCCAACAACACTCAAGAAGCTCGACACCATCCAGGACAAACCAGCCCGCTTGATTGGCACCCCCCTCTACCACCTTAAACATCCACTCCCTCCACCACCGGCGTACCGTGGCTGCATTATGTATCATCTACAAGATGCACGGCAGCAACTCGCCAAGGCTTCTTCGGCAGCACCTCCCAAACCCACGACCTCTTCCACCTAGAAGGACAAGGGTAACAGACGCATGGGAACACCACCACCTCCAAGTTCCCCTCCAAGTCATCCTGACTTAGAAGTATATCGCCGATTCTTCATCGTCGCTGGGTCAATATCCTGGAACTCCCTCCCTAACAACACTGTGGGGGTAACTTCACCACACAAGCTGCAGTGGTTCAAGAAGGCGGGACACCACCACCTTCTCAAGGGCAAGTAGGAATGGACAATAAAGGCTGGCCTTGCCAGCGACACCCACATCCCATAAAAACAAATTAAAAACAAAAATCTGTGGAGAGCGAAACAGAGTTAACATTTCAGGTCAACGATCTTTCATCAGAACTGAGATTCTGGCCGGAACTTTCCCGTTGCTGAGCGTGCGGGTTTGTGGCAGGTCCCAGAAATAGCGAGCGCGCCGGGAACCCGCCGTCACCCCACCGCCTCGAGCATTTAACTCGGGCAGCTTTGAAGGTGCGACTCGGATCCAATCGGCAGAGCAGGCGACCTTATTGAAATCATTAAGTGCTTGTTGAGAGACACTTAAGAGTGATTTTAATGCCAGCTTTTGAGTTTAACTTCAGGAGCTGGGATTCACAGAGGTCGAGTGCTTTGGCTGTGAAGGGGAGGTGGAAGCTCAGTGGCCATTGGCGAGTTCATTCATTGACAGCTGGGAAAAGCACATAAATACTGCAATGTTTTACTACCTCATTACTTGCCTCATAAAAAGGCTCTTGCTCACTGCATTTTGTCCACAGATTTTGGTGTCTGCAGTTTGCAGGTCATTTTTGAAACTTCGGAAGCCACTCGCATCACATTGCTACTCACTATCACAACAGTGAGGGGTTGGCCCTCTGATCTCCACTTTACCTGGCATCTGCTATATCAGCTTGGGTGCTGCTTATACCGTCTCACCTCGGTCCTGCAAGCTGTGCCCCACCACCAACAACAACCACACCAGCAGCAGCAGCAGCAACCACAACAGCAGCCTTCTCCTCAATGACCTGATGCTCCACAGGATATACAGGCAGAGGATGAGCTTCCTGGACATGGCTGCACAGCATTGCTTCAGGAAGATCAGGCCATCATGCCAGGTCATCGCAGACATTTGTAGCAGACCTGCTGTAGAGGTCCTGGTAGACACTCCTCACCAGTGGCTGTCAATACTTATTAGCCAACTTCTTCGCCTCAGGCTCCTTCCAGGGATCTGCAGCAGACATTTGCAAGATCTTGCAGGTGGCCACCCACAGATGCATCACCCAGGTGACCAATGCCATGTTTTACAAGTCAGTCAATTACATCAACTTTGCCACTGATGAGGCCCATATTATTGAGCGTGCGCTTGGCATTATGGCTCTGGCTGACTTCCAACAGGTCATTGACTGCACATATGTGGCCATCAAGGCACCCCTTTATCACCCAGGAATGAACCGTAAGGGTGTCCACTCCCTCAATGTGCGCTCATCTGCAACCATAAAAAGATGATTATACATGTGTGCACCTGATTCCCTGGCAGCTGTCATGACTCTTTTGTGCTGCGCCAGTCCACCCTCTCTCAGCATGGAGACAAGGGCTATCCACTGAAGATGTGGCTCATGACACCTTTGAGGAGGCCAAGTACTGAGGCCGAGGAGCATTACAATGTGTCATAGAGCAAGCAATAGGCATGCTGAAGATGCACTTCAGATGCCTTGACAGATCTGGAGGAGTCCTTCAGTACGCACCAGCCAGAGTTTCCAGAATCACCGTCATCTGCTGCGCATTGCACAACATAGCACAGCAGCGAGGATTGGAACTGCAGGAGGAACATGGCACACAGCACACCGCCTCTTCAGAGGAGGAGGAGGAGGAGCAGGTGGAAGACGAGGAGGAGGAGGAGGAACCTGAGGAGCAGATGGCACCAGCAGCGGAGCACATTGCTGCATTTGGTACAAAACAATGACTACACCTCAAAAGAACACAATTCATTAGATTTGGGATAACCTGAGGACATTGAAGGCACTATATGAATGCAGGTGCTTTCATTCTTTGCAATGCTATTTAGGTGCAGAATGGGAACAAAGGATTAGCGCCCATTTTTCCTCTACATAGCACTCATTTTTCAGGTGCTATCTGGGTCCTAAACTCAAGAAATTCGACTATTAAATTTAAAGTCCTCCTAATTTTCAAACCGTCCTGGTCTCACCCATTCTATCTCTGCAACCTCCTCCAAACTGTACAATTTAGTCATCTGACTCTGGCCCTTTGTGTATTCCACCTTCCTTCAGCTACCTCAGTCCTACTCTCTAAAAGATTGTCCCTTAACCCCTCTGCCTCTCCACGTCTCTCATCACATTTAAAAGCCTTCTCAAGATTATTATTATGGAGGAAGGCTACTTAGTCCATCTCAAGTCATCCATCCAGAAATACCCTAAAATTCCCCCATTGCAGCATCCAATGGATTGATTCGAGGGTTTTTGCCTCCATCGCTCTATCTGGATTTTATTCCATATGCTGATCACTCTTTGTATGAAGAAGAGTTTCATGATATTAGTCCTTAATTATCAGCTTACTAGTTTGAACCTGTGTCCCCTTGTCCCACTCTTGTGATTTAGTTTGAAGTAATATTCTAGATTTGCCTTTCAATTCCCTTAACTACCTTGTATACCTCTATAAGATCCACACTCATATGCTTCCTTTTGTGTCTAAAAAGCTCAGGGTTTCTCCAGTCTTCTCATATAGCTCAGACCTTTGACACCACGGAACAGTCATATGGCCTTCAACACTTGAATGTCTGACAACTGGCCAGATATGGGCACTGTTCTCAAGATGCGGTCCGATTAGAGAACTGTACAATTTGATCAGAACTTCCTCTGATTTGTATTCTGCTGTTTTTTCTATGTAGTTCAATCTGCTCTTTATTGATTGGGCATGTTTAGTGTCGAATCTACTAAGGCTCCTCGATCTCTTTCAGTTTCACAAGATCACAATGTAAGTACAGATGGGAAATTATTTCAGCCCTTATCAGTTCATGGTGGATCCATGGTGGCATCAGATTGTTTCTCGAATAGTTGCATGGCTTTCACCTCCTCTGCTTTCCCCAGAAGTCCACCTTTTGTAGTGATTACCATTTATATGTAGAATAAATTACTGATATCAGCCCTAAATTTGAATTCTATTATTTTTAACCTGTAGCACTGTTTTTTCCTTCCTATCTGCCGTACTTTACATTTATCTGCACTACATTTCACATGCCATTGTTCTGCACTTATATATTGGCCCAGAAATTCGGGTCTCCACGGGTGAGTACGCACGGGGTACTCACCCGTAGGCCCAATGGAACTGCCGGTTTCCTACATGCACTGCGCATGCGCGGGAAACCGGCACTTCCGTTCCCCTGAAAGAAGGGGTTCAGAGGTCAAACGCGTGCGCAGGAGAGGCAGCGCGTGCGCATCGAACTTACTTTTTTTTGCAGGTTTTCCCGGGAGGGCAAGTCTCCAGAAGTTACACATATAAAAAGCAGTCACAAGGCCTGCTTTTTACAAGGTAAGTGGTGAATTAATTAAAATTAAAACATTTTTTCCACAGGATTATTATTTTTAAATACTTTAAAGAAAGGTAAGTTTATTTTTAGCCCTGTTAGAAAATAAAATTATTTTTTTCAAAAATTTAAATTATTGTTTAAAATAGTTATTTCATGTAATTTATAGTTTATTTAAAAAATGTGATTTAAAAAAAAATTTATTTGAAGATTTAGTGATGCTTTGGGGCTTGTAGTATTTATAAGTTTGACAGTCCTTCCTGCCAAACTTATGAATGAAGCATTCCCTGCTCCAATTGGCTCCCCATGGCCCATGTGATCCCAGGGGACGCATCGAACTAACTGTGCCCCTGGGATACACAAGCACTGCGCGCCGGCAGTTGGAGGAGGCCCAGGATCGGAATTCCAAGGGGGCCCACAGCTCAATGGCCGGCGCGCAAGGTAAGTGCAGGTCGGGGGCTTACACCCGCGGGAAGCCCCCGACCCGAATTTCTGGGCCATTGTGTCCAACTTATTTTTTTTCTTCCCTAGCTGCCTCTTCAGAATTAACTGCCTCCTCCCACTTCAGTATTATCGACAAATGGGACCACTTTTGCAGTGAGTTTCTGAATCCAGGCTATTTATGTAAATTAGAAAATTGTATTGGTCCCAGCACTGAGCCCTGGGACTCCCACTCAGTACTTCTCCTCCCACCATGATATAACTCTTTTAACAAGTACTCACTGTTTTAGGCAGTTTTTTAAAAATTCATTGCAAAGGTTTACCGTGAATCCCCACAGCTTTGAGTTGCCTTTCATGTGAAACTTCAAATGCCCTTTTGAAATCTTGAAACTTATTAGCCAAGCTTTCAGTAACCTCAACACATTCTACTGTTGTGGCTCATCATCTACTTCTTTTATCATTTTATGTTTTTTTTCCCCCACATGTAAAGCACCTTGGGATAATTCCTACACTAAAGGCACAATAAAAATATAGGTTTTTCCGAAAATGTTTTAAACACTTCAATTTAAGATCCTACTGGAAAATAGCACTTCATAGTCAACAAATTGCTTGGACTCAAACTCAGAAAGTTCAGTTTCAAGATGCAGCTTGATGCTCAGCCATGTGTGCAGACTATTAAAAATAACAGGTCAGGATTCAACCTACATTCATCCATTGAGGCATTTTAACCATAAATACTTTGTGCATTCCTGCATGCTAAATTGCCCCCAGATTGCAAACAAGATAAAATTGCATGCATATAGCACCTTAACAACAAAAAATGGGCCAACTGACTATTGTTAACATTTGTGGCATATAATGCACCAGTGCTAAAGTGTGTTAAAGTGCAGAAAATAGCACTGAAAGACGCATGCCATATCTCAGGGAATGACAGCAGACAATGGCTCAACAATTTGGAAGACAAAAAGCACAATTTTGCCTCACCCAACAAAATGGCAACAATTTCCATATGTCAAAATGGCTGGGTTAAAATAGGCCAAAAAATGCAATACTCAGTTCAATGCTAAAAGAAATGGAAAGGAATGTATAGAATGTCTTAATGACCTTAAAAGCAGGGGACAGGTAAATATGCCTCAGAAAGGCAATGAACCACCAAAGAAGAGAGAACGGGTTAGAAATTTGGCTGTTTTGTGCCTCCCGTTAGTGCCTGCAGGGTGTGGTAACGGGGTTCTAAGGGGTTACCGGCTGGGCGCGGTGAATTCAGCGATGCCCACGAACTTCCCTGGCGGTTTTGCACTGGCACTAACACTTACCGCCTCAGTCTCTAACGCCCCGTAGATTGTGACGTCATCAAGTGCGCAGCGGCCCGTTACCGCCCCAGTTGTGACATTCGCTCCCGCCCCCTGCCGCATTGCCGGGTATCAATAACGGCAGCAACAGGAGGAGTTATCACTTCGCTGGCGCTTGGGGAGCGATAATTAAAGGCAGTGGTGGTCAGGTAGGCCAAACTTTATTCTTCGCACCAGTCTGGGGCCTGCTGAAAGTTTTTGAAGCCTCATTGCTCCGGAGTGCCTCAGCCCTCCACTCTCTGAGAGTGATTGGGGTTGTAATGGGAGTCGTGCAGGTCCCTTGGCCCCACAGAACTAAGAAGGATGTTGCAAACCATCATTGGCCCTTCCCTTTAAGTGAGGGAAGGAGCCTCTGATGCTGGTAGCACTGCACTGCACATTATTCAGCGCTCTGCTGCTCACACACTTTAGCACCCTAAAAGAAGTGGTTAATGCTTGACTTAGTGCGCCACTTCTCTCTTGGAGCACTAAAGCTGAAGTTCCCGGGATCAAAAAAAAATTATCGCCTGGCGATACTTTTTTCAGATTTCAAAAGTTAACGCCCCAAACGGGCGCAACGGAATTTCTGGACTATTATTAAACAAACGGTAGGTCTGATTTGAAACAATGGCTTGGATTTTGCTGTGATAATAACGACGAGGCTGTTGGCACTCACCATTAGTACAGGGTAAATCTGACAGCAACTTCAGGTGTCTGTGCAAGCGCAGTTAAACGTGGAAATCCAGAAATTCCTGTCAGAGATAGCCTGCTGCTTCATGGGATGTGCTGTTGCAGTCTTCACTGATAGACTAGGCATTGAAATTACTGTAATGGCATGAATTTTGAGCACTTACCTACTAGTTCCATACTAAAGTTAGGTCTAGTGCATTCAGGTGTAAGTAAATTTTCAACTGCGTAATAAGTGATAATTACTGCTGAACAATCTCTCTGGCCCTGAATAATTAATTTTACAAGTGTGGAGTCTCATTCCCTCAGAATTCCCTTCCTTAAAGGGAAGGGCCATTGCTGCAGTCTCTGCATTTGGACCAGTTAGCTGGTCCCCAACGGCGGCCGTGATCTGACTCGATCAGCCCCATGCACTCCAGCAGAGTGCTGGGCTGATCGATCGCGACCCAGCAGGACCAAAAAAAAATTGACCAAAACCATTTCAGAAATTTAGGTACTTACCTCGGCAACCTCCCCTTTAACTTTCACCCCCAAAATGTCTGGCCCCCTGATCAATGCCTTTTGCAGCTGCCGGTGTTTTTGCCCAGCGATGCTGCAGGTGCCGTAACCGAAGTTTAGGTCCAGGGTGCTACCAGGGCAATGCACACGGCGATGATGTCACGATCTCTGGGCGAAAAAGATCGGGGCGCAATGCCATACCGCCGCCACAAACCTCCCGCCAAATTTAGCGGGAGGCGATATTCTTGCCGTGCCCGGGCGGTAAGTTGTTAGCGCCCCGTTATCACCCCCGGAGGCGATAATAGGAGGTGCAAAGGTACCCAATTTTTCCCCCAAAGGAACTCTGTAGTGACCTTTATAAAAATAAAAACCCTCATTGGATGTTGCACAATAGAAAGGCATAAGTCATAATTACATAGATGATCCATCTGCAGTTCAATCTTCAAGGGTGGGAAGGAAGGCAAATCCTCAGGCTTGGGAAGCTAAGGAGAGGAGGTAATCTGCCAGCATCATCTAAAGCATAGCACAGAACCACAAAGCAGGGAAGATTTCATTTTTATTCCGGGAACCTCTACGTGTCATGAAAGGCTAAAGCCATTCAAAGATTCTGCTAAAATGCATCAAATCAAATTGCACATCAGCCAAAGGGACTGAGTGTTCTCCTCAACCTCTGCCTCCACTATGCTCATGGGGTAGATTTTGAAGTCAATGGGAATAAAAATGAGAGATGTAAAACAGGGTGCCGACCTGTTTTACACTATCGCATAAATCAAAGGGGGAGAAATTGCGTAGCACCCCATTTGGGGCGATAATTTTTGCGGTAGCGCAAAAGTATTACTGGGTGCTACGCGAGGGACTCTGACGCAAACTTCCGGTTTAGCGCTCCAAGAAGGAAGTGGAGCGTTAAATCAAGCCCTACCACTTCCCTTGGAGCACTAAAGCTGGCAAGAGGGGCAGCAGCGGTTCAGCGCTGCCCAATGTCAAGGGCAATGCTGCCGGGAATGGAGGCTCCTTCCCTCCGTTAAAGGGAAGGGCCATTGCTGCAAGCTGTACATGGGAAGGAGGTCCCTTGTCGCCAACGGCAGCTGCGATCCACGATGATCAGTCCCAAGCACTCTAGCAGAGCGCAGGGCTGATCGATCGCGGCCGAGGAAAACGCTGAAAAATTGAAGTAACGCATTCAGAAAGACTTTTCATTGACGCAAACATCATCCCCTTGAAATAACCCTCCCCAAGTGCCTGGCCACCCGATGAACACCTCCTGCAACTGTCAGTGTTGTCGCCCGGCAATGCTACAGGGGGCGGAACTGAAATTTGGGTCGGGGGCGCTGCCAGGGTGAGGCGCAGCACGAAGACGTCACGATCTCCAAGCGCAGGAGATCATGGCATTAGGGGTTACCGCCACCGCAAACCTCAATGGGAATTTTGCAGGCGTCGGTACACTCACCATGCCCGGTCACAAAGCCAGCAGCGCCCCGTTATCACCCCCCAGAGGCGTTAACGGGAGGCGCAAAGGAGGTGAATTTCTAGGCCATAATTTACCCTCTAGAGTTAGAAAAATACATCCTCGGGCTCAGGGCCATGTTTGTCTTTATATTTACTTGCAGGAATAATCTTTGCGCCTTGCAAGTTATATGCTGACAGGAAAATCACAGTGTAAATGAACGGCTTGAATAGAGAAATTAGTTCTCCACTACAGTAATAAGACACATGGTTGGAGTTGACTGTGGTTTCACTTTGGAGGGATGATTTTTACCTGGTTAATAGCATTTCCACATGACATTGAAGTGTCCTGGCCAGTTCTAACAATTCATGTGAGGTGCATTCTTTCTCCAAGACTCAAGGGCACAGAATTACAGAATTTTAGATGAAAATCCTTCTTTAATCTGTATTCTGATTTCACGGTCTGCATCAGTGAAATTACATTTTGCTGCATTGTGGACATAAGCACGTGCAAAAAAAGCACCTACAGATTCAGTCTTGCATTGTTCAGCGTACCAAAATATGATTGATACGTCTGTTATATTTTGCTCAGAAGTGAAATGATCAGTAAAAACTTTTTTAACTTTATCAAGTTCTTCACCATTTCCAGTATCCAAAGGTATGTTAGACACGTCTTGTAAACAAGAAAGCAGAATTCTCTTATGTGCAGTATTGGTGATGTTTAAACCTGCCACATTTGAATCACTTCATCCATTTCTCCTGTCTTGAAGGAACTGAGCTAGGGTTGTTTTATAGGCCACTGGGAGTAGATGAGCCAATCCTGGAGCTATATTCCTAGTAGAACTGTATTTTTACTCAGAATTGTACAGATACGTGGAATACACTGGATATATAGTTACTGACTCATTCCACACAAAGGCCTACAGCTAAGCAAAGCATGAACATCTTAGAGAAATTAATTAATTATACTCACAGCTCCTGAACTGATCTGTATATCATCCTAAATTATTCATAAACATGTCGTGAATATTCCACCACCAGCATTGCCACCAAAATGTTGTATCTATCTTTTTAAACACTATTCTTCCTTTGCAGGAATAGTCCTTGGGGGAGAAATTCGATACTTTAGCGCCTCCAGTTAAAAGAAAGACTTGCATTTATATAGTGCCTTTCACAACCACCGGACGTCTCAAAGCACTTTACAGCTAATTAAATACTTTTGTAGTGTAGTCACTGTTGTAATGTGGGAAACGCGGCAGCCAATTTGCACACAGCAAGCTCCCACAAACAGCAATGTGATAATGACCAGATCATCTGTTTTTGTTATGTTGGTTGAGGGATAAATATTGGCCAGGACACCAGGGATAATTCCCCTGCTCTTCTTCAAAATAGTGCCATGGGATCTTTTACGTCCACTTGAGAGAGTAGATGGGGCCTTGGTTTAATGTCTCATCCGAAAGACGGCACCTCCGATAGTACAGCACTCCTTCAGCAATGTACTGGAATGTCAGCCTAGTTAGCGCCTGGTGGGGGCGCTAATGGGGCGCTGAGTACCCGGTCCCTGCTTTCTCCCCATACCCCTTGATCCCTTTAGCCTTAAGAAATATATTCAACTCCTTCTTGAATATATTTCATGAACTGGCCTCCACCGCCTTCTGTGGTAGAGAGTTCCACAGGTTCACCACTCTCTGGGTGAAGAAATTCCTCCTCATTTCTCCTAAATGGCCTACCCTTTATCCTTAGACCGTGACCCCTGGTTCTGGACTCCCTGACCATCGGGAACATCAAAACAGAAATTGATAGATTTCTGACGAGTAAGGGCATCAAGGGATATGGCGATAGGGCCGGTGAATGGAGCTGAGGCAGAAGATCAGCCATGATTTCATTGAATGGTGGAGCAGGCTTGAAGGGCTGAATGGCCTACTCCTGCTCCTATTTCTTATGTTCTTATGCACCTATTATCTCCATGTGCATGCCCATCACCCTTCGTCTAAAGGCCTCTGATGTGCCTCAATAAATCCGAGACTCGATGTTAGCGAAACAAAACAAGGCTTTTATTGACTTAGAAGGTAACACACAGAGGAGAATGTATCTTCCATCCAGAGGTCTGCCGTACTGGATGTGCTGCAGGCTGGGCCAGCTTACATAGGAGCCAGGTATGGGCGGAGCCCTACACACAGTCCAATACAATGGAAATGAAACTGAAACCAACCACAGTCACAGGCAGAGAAATACTGATGAGTGATGAATGGAATATTTCATCACATTCACCCCTTCTATAGATTTAGTCTGTTCGGGGGTTTGATAGTCCTCTGCGACCGACGTGGCTGTTGTGGTGCTGCGGGTGTCGGCTGGGTGTCCCCGGTGGCCTCCTGGGTCTCTGCCGGGGGTGCCGCCAGGGTTGTTGAAGGGGTAGTTGGTGGGGGTACCGTTGGTCGATGTTCTTCCGGGGGTGATGAAAGAGTAGTGGGTGGGTAAGAGTTGCTGTGGTCGTTGTTGCTGCTGTTGTCGTGGTTGTTGTCGTTACCGGCTGGGGCGACGTCTTTTATGGACACGGTGTCCTCCCTTCCGTCGGCGTGCCGGACATACGCGTATTGGGGGTTGGCATGGAGTAGGTGCACTGACTCCACGAGAGGGTCCGTCTTGTGGCCCCTCACATGCCTTCGCACGAATACCGGACCTGGGGTGGAGAGCCATGACGGCATGGATACGCCTGAGGTGGATTTCTGGGGAAAGACAAACATTCGCTCGTGAGGCGTGGCATTAGTGGCAGTACACAATAGCGACCGTATCGAATGGAGCACATCTGGGAGGACTTCCTGCCAGTGGGAGATAGGGAGGCCTTTGGTCCTTAGAGCTAGAGTGACTGCTTTCCATACTGTCCCGTTCTCTCGCTCCACTTGACCGTTACCCCGGGGGTTGTAGCTGGTGGTACGGCTCGTGGCGATCCCCCTGGACAGCATGTACTGGCGTAGCTCTTCACTCATGAAGGACGCCCCCCTATCCGTATGGATGTAGCTCGGCATACCGAACAGACAGAACAGGCTGTTGAGGCATTTAATGACCGTGGCGCTGGTCATGTCTGGGCAGGGGAAGGCGAATGGGAAACGAGAGTATTCGTCCACAATGTTCAGGAAGTAAACATTGCGGTCGACGGACGGGAGGGGGCCCTTGAAATCTAAGCTGAGCCGCTCAAAGGGCCGTGTAGCTTTGATTAAGTGGGCTCTATCTGGGCGGTAGAACCGAGGCTTGCACTCAGCGCAAGTGCGACAGTTCCTGGTCAGGGACCGAACTTCCTCAATCGAGTAGGGTAAGTTGCGGGACTTTATGAAGTGGAACAGCCGCGTGACCCCTGGGTGGCAGAGGTCATTGTGGAGGGTCTGTAGCCGATCCCCGGTGGCGCTGGCACACATCCCTCGTGAGAGGGCGTCGGGGGATTCGTTAGGGGCCCCTGGCCGGTAAATGATGTCATAATCGAAGGTGGAGAGCTCGATCCGCCACCTAAGAATCTTATCATTTTTAATCTTCCCCCTCTGTTTATTATTGAACATAAACACTACCGACCACTGGTCGGTAAGTAGGGTGAAGCGTTTGCCGGCTAGGTAGTGGCGCCAGTGGCGCACTGCCTCCACGGTGGCTTGGGCCTCCTTTTCTACGGAGAAGTGTCTGATCTCGGGCCCTTGGAGGGTCCTCGAGAAGAAAGCTACGGGCCGCCCCGCCTGGTTGAGGGTGGCCGCCAAGGCAAAGTCAGACGCATCACTTTCCACTTGAAAGGGAGTGTTCTCGTCCACTGCCTGTAGCGTGGCCCGCTCAATATCCTGCTTAATGCTTTTGAAGGTGGCATGGGCCTCAGCAGAGAGCGGAAAAGAGGATGCTTTCAAGAGGGGACGGGCTTTGTCGGAGTAGTTGGGGACCCATTGGGAATAATAAGAAAATAACCCCAGGCACCTTTTCAGGGCTTTGGGAGTGTTGGGCAGGGGCAGCTCCCGTAGGGGGCGCAATCGGTCGGGGTCTGGTCCAATTTCCCCATTCTCCACCACGCTGCCTAGTATGCAGAGGCGCGTGGTGTTGTAAACGCACTTGTCCTCGTTGTAAGTGAGGTTGAGTTTTTGTGCGGTTTTCAGGAACCTCTCGAGGTTCGAGTCGTGATCCTGCTGGTTGTGACCGCAGATGGTGACGTTGTCGAGGTAGGGGAAGGTTGCCTGCAAGTGGTGGTCATCGACCATGCGGTCCATCTCCCTCTGGAAGACCGAGACCCCATTCGTCACCCCAAAGGGGACTCTGAGGAATTGGTAGAGGCGTCCGTTCGCCTCGAAGGCGGTGTACGGGCGGTCCTCTGGTCTGATAGGGAGCTGCTGGTACGCTGACTTGAGGTCGATGGTGGAGAACACCTGGTATTGGGCGATTTGGTTCACCATTTCTGATATGCGGGGTAGCGGGTAGGCGTCTAGTTGGGTGTACCTGTTGATCATTTGGCTATAGTCGATCATCATCCGTTTCTTCTCGCTACCCCTTACCACCACCACTTGGGCGCGCCACGGGCTATTGCTGCGTTCAATAATGCGCTCTTTCAGGAGCCTGTCTACCTCGGTCGCGATAAACCGCCTGTCCTCCCAGCTGTACCTCTTGCTTTTGGTCGCTATTGGCCGGCAGTCAGGGGTAAGGTTCGCGAATAGCGAAGGCGGCTTTACCTTCAGGGTAGCCAGACCGCACACTGTGAGGGGCGGCTGGGACCTACCGTAATTGAGCGTGATGCTTTGGTGGTAGCACTGGAAATCCAGGCCCAAGATCACACTCGCACATAGATTCTTCATGATTAATACTTTTAAATTATCGTATACAGTTCCGTTAACGGACAATTGTACCGTGCAGTAACCCATAATGGTCGATGTCTGGGTTTTATCAGCCATAGAGATGGTACCCCGAGTAGGGACCACCTTTAGGGAGAGTTGTTGTACCAGTTCAGGGTGGATAAAACTCTCCGTGCTTCCACTGTCAATTAAACATTTAACCCTGCACCCGTTTACCTCGATGTCCACCATTGATTTGGATAGCGGGTGCGGCCTGGTCTGGTCCACTGTGACCGATGCCACTGTAGGGCCCTGATCGAGACAAGATGGCGTCCACGCTGTCTGCTCACAAGATGGCGGACCCCACGAGGTCGGGCAAGATGGCGTCCAAGATGGCCGCTCCCACGGCGCACACGCGGCGGTGGCGGGTTTTCCGGCGGGGTTCCCTCTGCACACCTTCCCGAAGTGCCCCTTCTTACCGCACTTAAAGCAGGTGGTGCCTTTCACCGGGCACAGGTTTCTGGTGTGCTTCGGCTGCCCGCAGAAGTAGCAGTTGGGTCCCCGACGCGTCGCGGCTGTCGTAGGGCTTCTGGGGGGAGAGCGGGGCCCCGACGGTGTCGGGCTGCCGGGCGGGGAAGATGCCTTCCAAGATGGTGGCGCCCTTGGTGCACACGTGGCGGCGGGCTGAAGAGTAGGCGTCCGAGTTTCTCTGGGCCACATCCAGGGATCGTGCTGTGTCCGCAGCCTGTTTCAGGTCCAATCCCGTTTTTTCCAGCAGTCTCTGCCGGATGTAAGTGGAGCTGAGGCCTGTGATAAAGGCATCGTGAACAAGCTCGTCAGTGTACACTGCGGCTTTTACATCTTGGCACTTGCAGTCTTTGCCAAGCGTTTTCAGGGTGCCTAGGAACTCCTCCACCGATTCCCCAGGTCGCTGTGCGCGAGTAGCGAGCAGATGCCTAGCATACACCTCATTCGTAGGCTGCTGGTAATGCGCCTTTAAGATGTCGCAGGCGGCCGGGTACGTGTCGGCGTCTTGGATGAGGGGGTAAACCCGGTGGCTTACCCAATTCCGCAGAATTCCGAGTTTCATACTCGCAGCGTCCGTAGCGTCTTTGACGGCTGCGGAATTGTCCAGGAAGAATTCCATACACATAAACCAGTGTCCGAAGCGTGCCGATGTGTCCGAAGCATGCTGGTCCAAATCCAAACATTTGGGTTTCAAGAGTTGATCCATTGTGTTGAAAATTAAGTCAATAAAATTGATGTGCCTCAATAAATCCGAGACTCGATGTTAGCGAAACAAAACAAGGCTTTTATTGACTTTGAAGGTAACACACAGAGGAGAATGTATCTTCCATCCAGAGGTCTGCCGTACTGGATGTGCTGCAGGCTGGGCCAGCTTACATAGGAGCCAGGTATGGGCGGAGCCCTACACACAGTACAATACAATGGAAATGAAACTGAAACCAACCACAGTCACAGGCAGAGAAATACTGATGAGTGATGAATGGAATATTTCATCACAGCCTCCACATCGAGGTCCTCATTTGAGACCTGTGCAGCAGAACTCGTGCGCGAACTCGCCCTCCAGGGAGTTGGCCCCCGACCTACCCTTTCCCACTGAACTTGCTGCAGCCCGCTTGTTTCTGATGCAGCTCCCGCTACTATACTAGCCTCGAAAAACATGTAGTGCCTGTATCCAAGCTGGTGCCTGCGGGTGACACATGCCTCACTCTCAATGGAGCCCTCAGGGACAGGCTGGTCAGATGCTTGCTCTTTATCTGAAAGCTTAAAGGCACAAGAGTTGGGTGAAGGTGAGGGGAAGGGGGCAGGAAGGGAGAAAGGCATGCATACAGCATGATTAGCTGGAAAGTGCGAAAGGCTTGTGGGGTGAGGGGGAAGTGGGATGTGAGAAGGAGTAGGGATGAACATACCGTTGTTGTCCCCAAGGTGGTCAACGTCACCAGTGGTCACGGCATTCACCACCTGGCGCCCAATAATCTGCAGCACTCTATTTTCCAGCACAGACAGTGGTTGTTTGTCGGCTTGTTCCCCGCCTGTGCACTCCTGTTCCCTCCTGTTGTGAGCCACCTTGGCCTGCAAGAGAAAGGAATGTGTGTGAGTGAGTGTGGAGTAATGTGTTTGGGTGATGTGCCTGCCATAGTTGAATAGCTGTCATTGTGTGCAAGGTGTGAGTTGTGGTTGTGAGTGTTGGTAGGTAGAGGTTGTTGGTGGGTGAGTGCTGGGGGTGTGGTGCTTTGGCCAGTGTGTACACACTGTGGTTCAGAGGGTGGTATGTAGCATTTGTTGAAGCATTGACTCACCCTGACCACCCGAGTGAGGTTGTTAAATTTCTTCCTGCACTGTGTGTTGGTCCTGGAGACCACAGGGCTGCCCGAGACCTGTTGGGCAACCTCCCTCCACATGGCGCGGACGACTTGCAGCAAGGGCCTCCTGCCACTTGCCGGGTACAGCACCGCCCTCCATCTCTCCACAGCGGACACCAACTCCTCCAATGCTTGCTCTGAAAATCTGCGGGCTCTCTCCCTGGAGTGTGGATCTGCCATCATGACACCTGCTTGAGTCGTCTGGCTCCTGCTTGCAGACACAGGTTCACAGGCAGCAATGCTGAGAATGAGGTTCTGGAGCATCAATCAGCCTCCTCTTTAAGGACTGGAAAGAGCCTGTGGCAATGATGACTTGCAATTAGACTGCACCTGATATTGGTTAGCACTTTGAGTATACTCTTCTGGTTAAAACAATAATAATACTGTAACTTAATTTCAAACATTAAAAGAACCTTAATAAATTAAATTAAAATTCCATTGCTGGTGGTGATAATGCACACCAGTCACTGCGGTGCCCACCTGTCGCGGAAGGCCTCGAGCGTGCCGGTGGACACCTTGTGCTCCATCTCCTGGGCCACCCCTGGCGCAAAGGTGGCCAGGGAGGAGAGGCAGGCAGTCGGGCCGAGCGGCCCCCTCGACCACCCGCTGCCTGGACCAGTTGATGGTCACTTTGGCCAGGCCAAGGAGCAGTCCTTTGAGGAGGTCCTCCGATCTGCCCGCTCCCCCCTGCACCGGGTGACCAAAGATCAGGAGCGTGGGACTGAAGTGCAGCCAAAAGTCAAGGAGCAGCTCCTTCAAATAATAGAAGAGGGGCTGCAACCTCTCACACTCCATATATACATGGAAAACGGACTCCTCCAGGCCGCAGAAAAGGCAGGTGGCCAGAGAGGCGCCTTGAGTGTACTCTTTTGGATTGTGTGGTTAAACAAATGGTCTGTAAATTAATAAAACTTTAAATAAAACTTAACAAATTAAATTAAAATTTGATTGGCTGGGGTGATGATGCACTCCAATCCCTGCTGTGCCCACCGGTCGCGGAAGGCCTTGAAAGTGCCGGCGGACATCATGTGCTCCATCTCCAGGGCCACCCGGGCGCGAACATGGCCGTGTAAGAGAGGCAGGCAATCAGGCCGAATGACCCCCTCAACCACCCGCTGCCTAGACCAGTTGATGGCCACTTTGGCCAGGCCCAGGAACAGTCCTATGAGGAGATCCCCCGATCTGCCCGTTCCCCGCCACGCCGGGTGAGCAAAGATCAGCAGCGTGGGACTGAAGTGCAGCCAAAAAGCGAGGAGCAGCCCCTTCAAGTAGTGAAAGAGGGGCTGCAACCTCTCACACTCCATATAAACATGGAACATGGATTCCTCCAGGTAGCAGAAAAGGCAGGCGGCCTGAGAGACGCTTTGAGTGTAACGCCACTGAGCTAGGCCATTAGCGCTTGATTTAGCGCACCAATCCTTTCTATGAGCGATGAGACTCAATTTTGCGTGCAGCGTGATTCATTAGCGCCTGGTGCTACATCTCAAACTTTTCAAAAGTTACCGCCCATTCCTGGGCGCTAATGAATTTCTCCCCCCTTGAGTCATAGGAAAAATTGGGTGAGTAGCGCCACCTGTTAGCGCCTAAAGAGGCAGTCAGTGGCTGTAGCGCCACTGGCTGCACCTCCCGCAATATTCAGCAGGGGCGCTAATGGTGGCGTTAGCCTTTTGCGCTGCGCCGCCACCGATGACATCATCGGTGTGCGCAGCGCCCCATTCGCACCCCGAACGCGATATTTGGTAGCGAACGCCACTGTAGCGCCGTTTGCTACCCGCGCCCGGTTCACGGGGCCTTGCTGCGCCGGCAGAGGCGCAAGTTAAGGTGGAGGTGCGGGGCGGCCGCTTTTTCAGCCGCTTGGGCGCCTCAGGCCAATTTCTAGGCCTTACAAGTTATATGCTGACAGCAAGGTGTTTGTTCTAACAGAAAACTCCCAATTCCCCATCTAGCCTCCAGATAAATACACTACATTCAAGACATAGAATATGTTACAGATGATGTGCGGTCTGTCTCCCCAGCTGCAGATTGATTTGTTATTCTTGCATCGAGGAATGCAAATTGGCTGGGCACACATAGTCTGAAGGCTACACAGTATTCCATGCAGCTGTAAGACATTTCCAATCAAACTTCCTTGGATCCCCAGAAGGCTAGCTTGGTAGGATATTGGAGTACATCCTCGAGTGTCCATTCCTTGAAGCAGCATGGCAGACATCTAAACGTTAGTCGTGACATTGGCTACTTACTCAGCGTATTTAGTATAATATATTCAATATAATTTCCATAATTTTCTACTAAACACTGTTAAAATGTGTTACGTTTTGGGAGAGTTTGACCATCTTTTCAGAGAAAGGATTTGGAAATGATTAACATATAAATATTGAGGATGAATTTATATGGGGGCTTCCCAGTCATCCACTGTAACTTTGTTTACGCCATTTTCCAGGATTTCCAAGGCTCTTCCTCAAAGTTACGTCGGATGAGTGGAGAACCCTCATTTAAAATTAAAGAGGGTTCAAACAGCTGCTGAGACAAAGAGGAGTTTATATGCTAATGAGCCTGATGTGTTTAGACCAGGGGCAATAATTAATTCAGTACCTTGTCTCAGGCTACCTGTCAACATATTGTTGGGAGGAACTATTCTTGTAAGGAGGAGAGAGCTGGTTTTATTAACAGGTCTACTGGTGAATCACTGAAGGGGGAAGAGGTCAAAGGGATTGCCCATCCACTTCCTGTCATCAGAAGTGCTGAGGTTCAGCCATCTTTTTCCACTACCGTCTTATTGGCCCACCTGTTTAGCAGTAAGCTAATGAGCAGTGGTTTTAGAACTGAGATCAAGACTACAATCATGTTAATGAGGATTGAGCACGAATATTGCGTGCTACCTAGATCTTTTTGACCTGGCACAGCTTAACATCTTTGGGCCTTAACACTGCCCGTTTTGTGGCCATATCAAGTTTCTAGGCGCTGGGTGCAAAATTAAATGTTTATTTTGTGTAGGCTTTTATTTTTGCATTGTGGCCAAGCGGATGCTGTGATGGTCAGTGGCAGAGGTGTGGGGCTGTTGGTGAATGTGGAATTGGGATTGCATTTAATTGTATCGCAGTTGGATGAGTTCTTCACGGACAGCCTGGCCAGAAAAAGGCTGTCTAGGTTGCCTCCTCCCCTCCTCTTCCTCTTTTCATAGAAATATAGAAACATAGAAAAATAGGAGCAGGAGTAGGCCATTCGGCCCTTCGAGCCTGCTCCGCCATTCAATATGATCCTCTATCTCAACACCATATTCCCACTCTCTCCCCATACCCCTTGATGCCCCTTGTGTCTAGAAATCTATCTATCTCCTTCTTAAATATATTCAGTGACTTGGCCTCCACAGCCTTCTGTGTTAGAGAATTCCGCAGGTTCATCACTCTCTGAGTGAAGAAATTTCTCTTCATCTCAGTCCTAAATGTCCTACCCCGTATCCTGAGACTGTGACCACTCATTCTAGACCCCCTAGCCAGGGGAAACATCCTCCCTACATCCAGTCTGTCTAGCCCTGTCAGAATTTTATACATTTCAATGAGATCCCCTCTCATTCTTCTAAACTCTAGTGAATACAGGCCTAGTTGACCCAATCTCTCCTCATACGACAGTCCTGCCATCCCAGGAATCAGTTTGGTGAACCTTCGCTGCACTCCCTCTATGGCAAGTATGTCCTTTCTTAGGTAAGGAGACCAAAACTGCACACAGTACTCCAGGTGTGGTCTCACCAAGGCCCTGTATAACTAGTAAGACATCCTTGCTCCTGTACTCAAATCCTCTTGCAATGAAGGCCAACATACCATTTGCCTTCCTAACTGCTTGCTGCACCTGCATGTTTGCTTTCAGTGACTGGTGTACAAGGACACCCAGGTCCCTTTGTACATCAACATTTCCCAATCTATCACCATTTAAATAATACTCTGCCTTTCTGTTTTTCCTACTAAAGTGGATAACTTCACATTTATTCATGTTATACTGCATCTGCCATGTATTTGCCCACTCACTCAACTTGTCTAAACCGCCTTGAAGCCTCTTCACATCTTCCTCACAACTCACAATCCCACCTAGTTTTGTGTCTACCTCCTCCTCCTGCTCCTCAGCTGTTGCCATATGGCTGGTGGCAAGGGCTGTGCCCTCATGATGGCGAGGTTGTGCAGCATGCAACAGACCACCATGAATTTTGCCACCTGCTGTGCCGAATACTGCAGGGCTCCTCCAGAGTGGCCCAGGCATAAAAAGTGTTGTTTTAGCATGCCAATGGTCTGCTTTACCACATTTCATTTGGCAGCATGGCTTTCATTTTAGGCATGCTGCCCACATATACGTGGGTTGCGCCATGTACCATGAGCCATGTTGCCAGTGGATGGCCCTTGTTGCCCAGTAGCCACCCTGTGGTTTGTCATGATAGCAAAATACTGCAGATGTTGGAAATCCGAAATAACAACAGAAAATGCTGGAAAAACTCAGCAGGTCAGGCAACATCCGTGGAGAGAAATTTGAGTTGACGTTTCGGGTTGGACCCTTCTTCAAAACTGGAAAGAAAAGAAACTAGATCGAAGGCAGGGCTGCGATCGGACAAAAGAATAAAAGAAACAAAAGAAGTAAAAGAGATTAGAAGCTAGACGAGATGGTAATAGGCTGGGATTGGGTGTAAAGTGTACTGGCAGGGCAAAAGATAGCTGCCAGGTGTGAGAGAGAAACAAAAGGAAAGGGGGGGGGGGAAAAGGAGTGGAACAATTACAAGAGAAAATGAAATGGGGGCCGAGCTTATGATCTGAAATTGTTGAACTCGATATTGAGTCCGGAAGGCTGCAGACTGCCTAATCGGGAGATGAGGTGCTGTTCCTCGAGTTTACGTTGAGCTTCCGTGGAACAATACAAGAGGCCAAGGACGGTGAGGTCCGAGTGGGAATGGAGCGGTGAATTAAAATGACAGGCGACCGGAAGCTCGGGGTCACCCTTACGGACTGAACGGAGGTGTTCCGCAAAGCGGTCACCCAATCTGCGTTTGGTCTCCCCAATGTAGAGGAGACCGCATCGTGAGCAGCGAATACAGTATACTAGATTGCGAGAAGTACAAGTAAATCGCTGTTTCACCTGGAAGGGGTGTTTGGGGCCCTGGACAGTGGGAAGGGGGGAGGTATAGGGGCAGGTGTTCAAATGCAGATGGCACAGGGTAGCGGCCACTGACCTGTATGACTCGCTGCCTATGGTTGCACACCAGCTGAACATTGAGGGAGTGGAATCTGTAGTGTATGTAACCGTTCCACCTTTAAGAGAACTATTTTAAGGGTTGCACTACTTTATCTTGGCTGCTGTATACTGTAATACCGGTAGTGACCACACCGGTATATAAGTGCTGTGTAATGATTTATTGGGCAGTTCCGCCCTGACCTTCGACTAGTAAAGACCTGTTAAAAGTTACTCTTGTGGTCTGTGTAGTAATTCGCATTATAACACACAGACTTAACAGTGGCGACGAGTACGATCTTACCCTGCGGCAGAGATACATCCAAGGCAGTTAAACGGGCGTCGAGAGGAGGCATCCGCCCTCATCATTCTGCTGAGAGAAGACTCGGGTCTGCAGAGCAAAGGAAGAATTCTGACACGAAGCCTTCCATCAGCAACAGGCAGTGATCATCCCTTCTATCACGGTGGTGGGTAAGCCGATCAGCGACGAGCAGCAAGTCGGCCACGTTGGCTGTGAAATAGGGGAGGGAAAAACGGAGGATATAAGGGCGGAGAACTCGACCACGGCCGGGGAAAAGAGCCGAACAGAAGTCGGGGCCAGAGGCGCTGAGACTGGGGCAGCGTAAGGCACGGGAGCCGCGGTGAATACAAACGCAGCCGGTGCGAAAGACCGGGCTGCAAGCGGGCTGGGAGACGCAACAGCGTTGAGAGAGAGCTCGACCGCGACCGGTGAAAAAGGCCGGGCAGCTACCGAGGCCACGAGGCGCATCGACCGGGACAGCGTAAGGCGCGGAGAAAATATTAAAAAAAAAAAAAATGCTGAGAACTCAGCCGCAGCCGGGGGGAAAGGACCGGACTGCAAGAGGGGCTGGGAGGCACATTTTGAAAACCGCTGGGGAGGGCGAACGCAGCAATACGGCAATCGCCATTACAGCCAGCGGGGGGGGAGAAAGGCAAACGCGGGAAGCCGCCATTTTCATAGGTGGGGGAAGAAGAGAAGCGCGGGAAACCGCCATTTTGGAAAAAAAAAGAAAAGAAAAATTTCTTTTTGTTTCTCAAGAAGGTTGCGAGGATGCCTAAGCGTGGTAACATCAACGATTTCAATCCCGATGTTGAAGATTGGGCCACGTATGTAGAACGCATAGAGATATATTGTAAGGCAAATAAAATATCAGATGAAGATAAAGCACTAACCTTACTAAACTCAATGGGTGCGAAGACATATGGGCTATTGAAGCATCTTCTATCACCAGCTAAACCGGCGGATCAGACCTTCGCTAAAATTGTTGCTGTTCTGAAAAATCATTTGAACCCCACACCGCGGATGTTAACGGAACGATTTAAATTTTATGCGAGAACGCAACTGAAAGAGGAAAGCAACGCGGAGTATTTAATTGAACTGCGTAAGCTAGCGAAATACTGTCAGTTTGGGGAAAGTCTGACAGAGGCACTGAGAGACAAATTCGTGTGTGGATTGTCGAAAGAAGGAACACAAAAGCGGCTGCTTGAAGAGATGATCTTACACTTGATAAGGCTGTCACTATTCCAGCATCGCACGAAGCCGCAGCGAGAGGCACTGCGGAAATGCAGCTGAAGGCAGCGGTACTCAGCGTAGATCAAATGGCTTTGGGTACAACGAAATGTTATCGTTGTGGAAAGACAACACACGATCAGAACCAATGCTGGTTTAAAAACCAGGAATGTAGAAAATATGGCAAGCTTGGTCACATAGCTAAAGTATGCCGGTCAGGAAAGAAGACCAGCAACAAAAAGTCACCGCAGGAAAAGTGCAGAAAGGTACATAAGGTGGCTGAGAAGAGTTCGGATGAACAGAATTCGGATTCAGACTCCAACAGCAAGGAACTGGGTAGTCTGAGAATTCACAATGTGAGTAAGGAAGCTGACCTACAAACTATCTGGGTCACACTTCAGATAGCAGGAGTCCAAGTGAAGATGGAATTGGACACCGGATCGGCGTTGACGGCCATGAATAAGCAAGATTACAAAAAGTTATTCACACATATTCCCCTACGGGAGACGGAGATAGTATTGCAGACATACACGGGGCAAAAAGTATACCCCATCGGAAAGATAAAAGTCAAGGTGGTACATAAGGGCAAAGAACACCAAGGAATGGACATATATGTACTACCTGAGGGAGGTCCACCACTTCTGGGACGGGAGTGGATCAGGAAAATAAATATGGACTGGCACTCCCTAAATGCAATAACGGTAGATTCCGGAAAGAAAGATGTCAAACCTGAACGATTGTCCAGAATATTGGATGAAGCTAAAGAGGTGTTCCAACAGGGACTGGGAACACTTAGAGGAATTAAGGCAAAAATCAAGATTGCAGAACATGCAAACCCAAAATTTTTCAAAGCCAGACCGGTACCTTATGCGATACGACCTGCTGTGGAAGCTGAGCTGGAAGGGCTTGAACGTTCAGGAGTACTGTCTAAGGTGGACTGGAGTGAGTGGGCCACGCCCATTGTTCCCGTCATGAAGCGTTCATCGAGTAACAAGCCAGGGGAACCGGGGAAGGTCCGCATCTGTGGAGACTTCAAGATCACAGTTAATCCGATGCTTCACACGGTGCAATATCCTCTTCCACGGATTGAGGATATCTTTGCTTCATTGTCTGGCGGGAAACACTTCACCAAGATAGACCTGGCGCAAGCGTACTTACAGATGGAAGTTGAGGAAGAGTCGCGCCAGTATCTCACAATCAACACGCACAGAGGCTTGTATCGATATAATAGACTGGTTTTTGGAGTGGCTTCGACTCCAGCAATTTGGCAGAGAGCCATGGAGCAGGTATTACAGGGAATTCCAAGCACTCAATGTTACTTGGACGATATCCTGATTACAGGAGATGACGATGAGGAACACCTTGCAAATTTGAAACTGGTGCTCACCAGGTTGAAGGAATATGGCCTTCGAGTTAATCGCCAGAAATGTGAGTTCTTTCAGAAACGGATCTCGTACTGTGGTCATGTCATTGACCAGGAGGGGCTGCACAAGTCACCTGACAAGATCGAAGCTGTTGTGAAGGCTCCCGCTCTGGAAAATGTATCCCAGTTGAGGTCGTTCCTAGGGTTGATTAACTATTACCATAAGTTTCTGCCAAATCTATCCATGGTGCTGCACCCGCTGAATGCTCTTTTGCAGAAAGAAGTACCATGGAAGTGGAGCGAGGACTGTAAGAAGGCCTTTCGCAAAAGCAAGGCATTGATCACCTCAGAGGAAGTGTTGGCTCACTTCAACCCAACGCTACCTATTCGTTTAGCTTGTGATGCTTCTCCTTATGGTATTGGAGCAGTACTCTCACACAGGTTGCCAAATGGCTCGGAAAGGCCAGTCGCATTTGCATCCAGATCATTGACCTCCGCTGAGCGCAATTATGCTCAGATAGATAGGGAGGCTCTCAGCCTGGTGTGGGGAGTAAAGAAGTTTAACCATTACCTGCAGGGCCAGAAGTTTACACTGCTGACAGACCACCAGCCGTTGGTATCCATATTCAACCCTAAAAAGGGCATTTCCATTATGACAGCGCAAAGGCTACAGAGGTGGTCCCTTTTCCTAGGGGCACACCAATATGACATAGAATACAAAGGATCAAAACAGCATGGGAATGCTGACGGGTTATCGCGCCTACCGTTGCCAACGGTAGAAGAGGCGCTACAGTGGACCCAGTGGAGATGTTCCACTCAACCATAGTGGAATGTCTACCAGTAACAAATTCTACCATTGAAAAGGAAATGAGAAATGACCCGACTCTCTCACGAGTCTACGATTTAACGGTGAAGGGATAGCCAGCACATGGCGAACCAATGTTGCCAGCATTCTCGCAAAGAAGAGAACAGCTGTCAGTGTGCCGAGGAACCTTGATGTGTGGATCCAGAGTGGTGATTCCACCCAAACTCCAGAGTAAAGTGCTAAAGGAACTTCACGAGGGGCATCTGGGTGGAGTAAAAATGAAGAACCTAGCCAGAGCGTTTGTGTGGTGGCCAGGTATCGATGGAGACATCGAAGAAATGACCAAGAGCTGTCTAGGATGCCAGAAGGTCCAAAACGCCCCACCACAAGCCCCTCTACATCCATGGGAGTGGCCCTCATCTCCATGGCAAAGGGTACATATCGACTTTGCTGGTCCATTTATGGACTCAATGTTCTTAATCGCGGTGGATGCACACTCCAAGTGGCCGGAGGTAATAAAGATGTCCTCCACCACCACGGAAAAAACCACCACAGTATTAAGGACCATATTTGCCAGGAATGGGCTGCCGGAACAGATCTGTTCTGATAATGGACCGCAATTTGTGTCCGAAGAATTCAGGAAGTTCTTAAAAAACAATGGGGTTAAGCACTACACGTCCGCCCCATACCATCCCGCCACCAATGGATTAGCTGAAAGGTTTGTCCAGACCTTCAAGAAGGCCATAAAGGCCATGGGTAATGAAGACATAAATCTACAACATAAGGTAGATAACTTCTTGTTGGCGTACAGGAATGCAACACATGCGGTCACAAACCAAACTCCCGCCATGATGTTTTTCAATAGAAGATTAAGATGCCGGCTGGATTTGATCAAGCCAAACATCAGAAGGGACGTAGAGAACCGGCAATTTCAAGGCATGAATAAGAGGCCAACTAGAACCTTCCAGATAGGTTAACAAGTTTTGGCCCGGGACTACCGTACCGAGAAATGGCAGCCTGGAACTATTTGCACACGACTAGGACCGCTGATGTATACCGTGGACATTGGTGAAAGCATAATAAGGCGCCATGCTGACCAGATCATAGCGTCATCCGAAAAGGGACAACCTACACCACAACTCTGTACGCCTAATGATGAAGCAGAGATACCCATAGTATCTACCTCCGATCCGGTGATACTGGAACCAGATGAACCCGACACTGGCATTCAAGCCGAATCGACCTTGCCAACAGAACCTACTACACCACCGAAAACTACTACACCACCGAGGCGTTATCCGGACAGAGTCAGGAAGCCTCCAGAGAGACTGAATCTGTGAACTGTTTTTACATGAAGTTGTGTATATATGTTATGATGTTATGTTTAATGGGGAGTATATACTGTTAACCTAAAAAGGGAGGATTGTAGTGTATGTAACTGTTCCACCTTTAAGAGAACTATTTTAAGGGTTGCACTACTTTATCTTGGCTGCTGTATACTGTAATACCGGTGGTGACCACACCGGTATATAAGTGCTGTGTAATGATTTATTGGGCAGTTCCGCCCTGACCTTCGACTAGTAAAGACCTGTTAAAAGTTACTCTTGTGGTCTGTGTAGTAATTCGCATTATAACACACAGACTTAACAGAATCCCTTTCAATTACGGTGCATCTTAGAGTTGACTTGTGGCACCCACAAAGCAACATTTGTGCAGTCAGTGACACCCTGCACCATGGGGAAGCCTGTAATCCTCGCGAAGCAGCATGCTCACTCGGCCTGCTGCTCTCTGGCAAGAGAGGATGAAATGTAGTCAGCTCCCTTAGAATAGAAAGCCTCAGTGACCTCCCTTACGCAACAGTGGACACCAAACTGTGAGATGTTGCAAATATCTCCAGCTCCAACCTGGAAGGAGCCCGACGCATAAAACTTCATGGCCCTGGTCATCTTCTCAGTCACTGGCAATGCGATCCTCTGAGGCTGCAGTTGAGGCTGCAGCAGGTGGAAGATTTCAGTGAGGAAATCCTTACTGATGCACAGACATCTCACACGCTGCTCCTTGTTGAGGTTGATGTAGGAGAATTGCTCCTTCAACACCCTGGGTGGATATAGCCTCCAGCTGAGTGCCCTTCTCCCTCTTCCAGCATTCTCCAAGTCATGCTGTATTCCAAGGAGAATTCCTGCTCGTGCACCCATGTTTGGGAGCATCTGGTTTGTGCAGAAGTCAGGACAAAGGCCTTCAGCACCTTCCACACTACTCCCTGTAGACTTTAACAACTTTAAATAACTCTAGAAAGCACTAAACACTTGTACAATCATAGCAGCAGCCAACAGAAAGCAATCAGCAGCTAACCTGAAAGCTGGTAATGATCCCTTTAAATAGCACTCGTTGGGGGGTGCCCTTCCTGCTGCTGAACGCTTGTTCAGCTGTGCGAGGTTAAGAGAGGGCATTAGCTGGAGCATTGTGCTCCAAAATGGCACAGCAGGCATCAAATCAGCATTGCACGCTGATTGACGTCATGATCTGCCTACTCTGCATACTTCTAGCAGATGCTCACTACGCATGCACTAATGCCCTCATCAGTATGGTGTCTGGCACGACTTGCACCAGAAGTGTGCACGCGTGCAGCGCGGACACCATTTTGGAAATCTAAGGGTACTCGTAGCGCCCAAAAAATTTCATGTCCATGATCTCCAGTTCAGATTACGGTTCGCATTATGCTATTATATTAGATATCGGATAGTAAGGATGCACACCTGAATGTAAGATACTGGGACGGCTTGCGGGAATGGCATTGAACTGAAAAGGCAGACCCTAAATTTATAACAGAGTATAACATTGGCCCAGTAATTCGGGTCCCAACACGTGAGTACGGGCGGGGCACTCACGCGTGGGCCCGATCGAAGTGCCGGTTTTCAGGATGCACAGCGCATGCGCTGAAAACCGGCATTTCCTGTCCTCTGAAGCAAGGGGTTAAGAGGCGTATTTCGTGCAACATTGCAGGCAGCCCGTGCGCATTAAAATTCGGAATTTTCATGAATGGTTTGAGTGAGGTTAAGTCCCCACAATTTACACATAAAAAAAGGGTAAGTAAAGCCACCGAGAAGCTGCGGAGGAAGAACTCTATCATTAGTGGAGCTTCTGAACAGCACATTTTTGGTTGGGAAAGAGAGAACAGTTATTTTAAGAAAGTCTGAGGTAAGTTTTCAACTTTAATTATTTTTTTTAAACGGGTTTTGAGTAATGTAGGTATAAGGAGCAATTGTGGCTGTGTGCAAGGCCTAATTGAATTTGATGTGTTTATTAAATGTGAAAATGACTGTTTAAAAATGAATAAAATGCTTAAAAAATAAACTTGTCATCAGTAATATATCTTATTTTTAGTAAGTATGTGTGGTAAACCACTTTTATCGTTCACTATCGTTACACTATGGTTATCACTTTATATCGTTACACTATGGTTATCACTGTTTACACTGTTGTATCACTACACAAGGTCACCTCTTGTCACGCTGTTATACCTGGGCTGACCACAGCTGACTCCGCCCATGGCTCCGCCTGCTTGCCCAGGTATAAAGGTGGTCGACTGGCTGGTATTCCTCCTTGTTGGATCCGATCACCCACGAGGGTGGGCTCTGTTATTTAGCCAATGAAAACCTATAGTTACTAACTTAACTCGTCGCTTTTCATGAACTGAATTGATAGGTATATCAGTTTTATTGGCTAAATTTTGAAATGTCTACAACGGAGCAGCCAAACGACCAGTCAGATGTACAGCCTCAGCCAAACGGCCATCTACAACAGCCCCAGCAGCCGGCCTGGCTACGAGCCCTCCGGCCGCCGTACCTGGATCTAAACCCACAGGCTGCGAATTCAGCCCTCGACTTCGAACACTGGCTGAGCTGCTTCGAAGCCTACCTGGGAGAATCCGGCGTGCCTCCGGCATCCAAACTAAGAGTTCTGACCACTCAGGTGAGCCCTAAAGTATTTGCACTCATCCGGGACATTGCCACATACGAGGACGCCCTCAACCTGCTAAAAGAACAGTATCGGAGCCCTGTAAACTCAATGTACGCCAGGCATCTCCTAAGATCCCGCTCGCAACAGCCAGGAGAGTCGGTTGATGATTTCTTACGGGCGCTGCAAATACTCGGCAGGGACTGTGACTTTAAAGCCGTAACAGCTGCAGAACATACAGATGGAAACATCCGAGATGCCTTCGTGAAAGGCCTTCGGTCAGACTACTCACGGCAAAGACTGCTGGAATCAAAGGACCTCGACCTGAAAACAGCTGCTACCCTCGCTCGCTCCTTGGAAGTGGCCCATCGGGACCTTGAGGCGTACTCCAGGTACTGTGCTGCGCGACCCTGGGACTCGGGCCTGACCCCGGCCGCAATACCCCTCGCACCGCCGCCTCTGGGACCTACCACAGCGTCGGTGTCCCGGAACCGATCGGGACCGCCACCCCCGGTACCGGCTGCGACATCGGAGCCCCGCGATCGGGCCGCCAGCTGCTTCTTCTGTGGCCAAGCGAAACACCCGAGGGCGCGCTGCCCTGCAAGAAACGCGACCTGCTCTGACTGCCACAAGAAAGGCCACTTCGCGAAGGCCTGCAGGGGGAAAGCCACAGACGCCAGCAGTGCCTCATGCGAGTTGTGGGGGCGGCCATCTTTCATCAAGGCCACAGATGCCAGTATCCCCTCGTGTGAGTCGTGGGGGCGGCCATCTTTGATCAAGGCCACCGACGCCGGCAGTGCCTCATGTGAGTTGTGGGGGCGGCCATCTTCTCCGCCATTTTATTCAACGTCGTGGGCGCCGCCATTTTGTTCACCACACTCGACCGCCACCTTGTCTCCAGACCCGACCACCGCCTCACCCGCAGACTACAGCAGCTCGCTCAGCCATACACTAGCCTCCGTCACACTTGACCAAGCTCGCGCGCATCACCTGTCCAAGTCCATGATGGACATCAAAGTAAACGGCCACGCCACGACCTGCCTGTTTGACAGCGGAAGCACGGAGAGTTTCATCCATCCAGACACGGTGAGCCACTACTCCCTCACTGTCCGGCCAACGCGCAACCGGATCTCGATGGCGTCGAGGTCCCATTCTACAAACATCAGCGGCTACTGTGTTGTGACCCTGTCGGTTAGGGGCACGGAGTATAAAAATTTTAAACTTCTCGTCCTGCCCCAGCTCTGCGCTGCCGTCCTACTAGGGCTGGATTTCCAATCCCACCTTCAAAGTGTCACTTTGGCATATGGTGGACCCCTCCCCCCACTCACAGTCGACAACCAGCAGCCTTTAAACCGCCCACCGCATACCACCTGCGGCCTATCCACCCTCAAGGTCCCGCCCCCCTCCCTGTTCGCTAACCTCACCCGCGACTGTAAACCCGTCGCTACCAAGAGCAGGCGGTACAGCGCCGGGGACATAGCTTTTATTAGCTCTGAGGTGCAGCGTCTCCTGAAGGAGGGCATCATCGAGAGGAGCAACAGCCCCTGGCGTGCCCAGGTCGTAGTCGTTAAGACCGGCAATAAAAACCGCCTGGTCATCGACTACAGCCAAACCATAAACCGGTACACCCAGCTAGACGCATACCCCCTTCCCCGCATATCTGATATGGTCAATCAGATTGCACAGTACTGGGTATTCTCTACCATCGACCTTAAGTCGGCCTATCACCAACTCCCTATCCGCCCTGAGGACCGCCAGTATACCGCCTTCGAGGCGAATGGCCGCCTCTACCACTTCCTTAGGGTTCCCTTCGGCGTCACCAACGGGGTTTCGGTCTTCCAAAGGGAGATGGACCAGATGGTTGACCAGAACGGGCTGCATGCCACGTTCCCTTATCTAGATAACGTCACCATCTGTGGCCGCGACCGGCAGGACCATGATGTTAATCTGGAGAGATTCCTCCGTACGGCCCAACGGCTGAACCTCACCTACAATAAGGAGAAATGTGTGTTTAACACCTCGCGTCTTGCCATCCTCGGCTGCGTAGTAGAGAACGGAGTCATCGGCCCCGACCCCGAAAGAATGCGCCCCCCTCATGGAGCTTCCCCTCCCCCACTGTCCAAAGGCTCTGAAGAGAACCCTGGGGCTCTTCGCCTACTATGCCCAATGGGTGCCCAATTATGCGGACAAAGCCAGACCCCTCATGAAGTCCACCTCCTTCCCCCTGACGGCAGAAGCATGCGCAGCCTTCTCCCTCATAAAGGGAGACATTGCTAAGGCCACAATGCACGCGGTGGATGAGTCTATCCCTTTCCAAGTGGAGAGCGATGCATCCGACTTCGCCCTAGCTGCAACCCTTAACCAGGCGGGGAGACCTGTGGCCTTCTTCTCAAGGACCCTCCAGGGCCCTGAGATCCGACACTCTTCGGTCGAGAAGGAGGCCCAGGCGATCGTGGAGGCAGTACGACGCTGGAGGCATTACCTGGCAGGCAAACGATTTACCCTCCTCACCGGCCAGCGTTCGGTCGCTTTTATGTTTAATAACAAGCTGAGGGGCAAAATCAAGAACGACAAGATCTTGAGGTGGAGAATCGAGCTCTCCACCTATGATTATGATATCTTGTACCGGCCTGGTAAACTGAACGAACCCCCAGATGCGCTATCACGAAGTACATGCGCCAACGCGCAAATTGATAGACTGCAGACCCTCCACAATGACCTCTGCCACCCCGGGGTCACCAGACTTTACCACTTCATTAAGGCCCGCAACCTGCCCTACTCCATCGAGGAGGTCAGGACCATGACCAGGAACTGCCAAACCTGTGCCGAATGCAAACCGCATTTCTTTAGGCCGGACAGAGCAAGCCTGATCAAGGCCACCCGCCCCTTCGAGCGCTTGAGCATCGATTTTAAGGGGCCCCTCCCGTCCTCTGACCATAATGTGTACTTCTTCAACATTATTGATGAGTACTCCCGTTTCCCCTTTGCCTTCCCCTGCCCAGACATGACCAGTACCACGGTCATCAAATGCCTGAACGACCTCTTCGCCTTGCTCGGGTTCCCGAACTATATACATAGCGACCGGGGCTCATCCTTCATGAGCGAGGAACTTCGCCAGTTCCTACTAGCGAGAGGTATTGCTGCAAGCAGGACCACCAGCTACAACCCCCGAGGGAACGGCCAGGTGGAAAGAGAGAACGCGACTGTCTGGAAGGCCGTTCTCTTAGCC
This sequence comes from Somniosus microcephalus, assembly GCF_052327205.1. Taxonomy (NCBI): domain Eukaryota; kingdom Metazoa; phylum Chordata; class Chondrichthyes; order Squaliformes; family Somniosidae; genus Somniosus; species Somniosus microcephalus. Next base: position 31,602,247 of record NC_140996.1, on the reverse strand, counting down.
TTAAAGTCTAAGGGCCTCCCAACCTCTCGCTGGCAGGAAGTCCTCCCGGCAGCGCTGCATTCCATCTGGTCACTGCTTTGCACTGCCATTAACGCCACCCCCCATGAACGAATGTTTGTTTTCCCCAGGAAGTCGACTACGGGAACCTCGCTACCAACATGGCTGACTTCTCCGGGGCCCGTCTTGCTGCGAAAGCACGTGAGGGCCCATAAAATGGACCCCCTGGTCGAGAGGGTGGACCTCCTGCACGCCAACCCCCAGTACGCCTATGTGGCATACCCAGACGGGCGGGAGGACACAGTCTCCTTACGAGACCTCGCACCCTCGGGCACCCCTGAGACACCACCGTTACCCCCCACCACCCCCCCAAATCCAGCCCAGGTAGATGGCATGCCGGAACCCCACGAGCCTTCGCCGACCACGCAGACACCAGCATTAACATCGGATACTGCACCACCGCCGCCACTGCTGCTCCGATCAGAAAGGCTTACGAGGCCTCCGGACGGACTGACATACCCGAACTGGTAGTACGCTTCACCCCGCCGGACTCAAATTTAAACAAGGGGTGAATGTGGTAAACCACTTTTATCGTTCACTATCGTTACACTATGGTTATCACTGTTTATATCGTTACACTATGGTTATCACTGTTTACACTGTTGTATCACTACACAAGGTCACCTCTTGTCACACTGTCATACCTGGGCTGACCACAGCTGACTCCGCCCATGGCTCCGCCTGCTTGCCCAGGTATAAAGGTGGTCGACTGGCTGGTATTCCTCCGTGTTGGATCTGATCACCCACGAGGGTGGGCTCTGTTATTTAGCCAATAAAAACCTATAGTTACTAACTTAACTCGTCGCTTTTCATGAACTGAATTGATAGGTATATCAGTATGCATGTATGATTGTATGTATGTCTGTATATATTCCTTGAGGGATGTGCATTTAAGTATGTATTCCTTTCAGTATGTGGATGAATGTATGTATGTAATGATGACTTTCTGAAAATGTAAGTTATTGGAAAAGGATCTCGGCCTGTGATATTCATCAGGCGGGTAACACGTGTTCGCAAGCCGTTAAAGCATGTTTCCTGGCATAGGCCGAGTTGATTTTATAGCCACTCAGTTTATTAAAATAACTGTAACAACTATTTCCATTTCCTCCTCACAGGTACGTCTGTGTAAAGAGGAGTCCTTTGTGCGAGAAACATGCCCTCTTATAGAAATGTTGCCGTGATGCTCTGTGTGGTTTTGCTTCAAAGAAATCGGAACGCCAGGGAACAACGTGGAAGAGTGAGGAACCATAACCATCTCCTGATCAGAAGGAACAACTACCCACCCCACAGAGTGTACAGGGAGAGGCGATCATTTGAGATGCTGTCGGAGGAGTTGTGTGTCAGGAGGCTGCGCTTCAGTAAAGAGGCAATTGGCCGACTATGTGACATGTTGAAGGCGGACCTGGAACCACGCTCGAAGACCTGCACTGCCTTGTCAGTGAACATGAAGGTAACCACAGCATTGAACTTCTTTGCAAGTGGGTCATTTCAAGCAGGCACCGGTGACATAAGCAACATCTCCAAGAATGCTGCGAGGGTCTGCATTCACCAGGTCACAGAAGCCATTTGCTGTAGGCTTTCAGATTTCATTAAGTATGACTTGTCCACTCGACATCAAAAGGAGATGGCCTTAGCATTTCATCGCATTGCTGGATTCCCCAAAGTGATTGGGGCCGTCGACGGAACCCATATTGCATTGAAGGCACCACTGGATGCACCTGTGACATACATAAACAGGAAGGTGTATCATTCATTGAATGTAATGATATTATGTGATGCACACCTCAGGATCCTAAACGTGAATGCAGGGCACCGGGGAAGTAATCATGACTCCTTCGTCCTCCGTAACTCTAAATTGTATGATGCTCTCAGCAAATTGCCTACAGGATCCACCGCAAGACCAATAATCAATCTCAGGAGAGATACAACCATGCACACGTGTCCACACATCAAGTGGTGGAGAGGACAATAGGAGTTCTGAAATCACACTTCCGGTGCCTGGATAGGTCAGGGGGGACCTTGCAGTACTCTCAACAGAAAGTGCCAAGGATTGTGATGGCCTGTTGTGCTTTGCACAACCTTGCCCTGCAGGAAGGGCTGACCCTTAACACTGCAGAACAGCTGCCTGTTGAAATGGAGGATGAAGGCGATGACAATGTGCATGTTGCCAGGCCTCATGGGGAGGAGCCAAGTGCCGCCGAAAGTAAGGCTGCTCGGGAACTGCTAGTAGCCAACACCTTCATGAGCTAGTGGTGCCTTGTGCCTACCCCTCCCCCCGCAAGGCAAAGAAAGGAGCAGACACAATTTAAAGTGAAGCAGTGAATTTTTATTGCATCATAACACAGTTTTCAGGGTCAGTTTTGATGTAGATAGTTTATAACTTTTAAATGTTAACTAGCTATTTCCTACTTTTCAAACATTTGTAAACATGAATAGTTCAGAAAAAAATGTGTTAACAGTTTAAAGTGACATTTTCTGCTTTCTTACTGCAATAAAGACATTCAAGGTGATAACTAGCTATGTTCTAATTTTCAAACAATTGTTGTAAAAATACTTCGGCTCCAATAAAAGTTGCAAATTTTTTTCAAATTGACTGCAGGCTGCACTGTTTAAAGGAAAAGGTTACATATCCTTTCAGTCACAAATAAACATTTCAATGAGAACAGCAAACACAACATTTTACATGTCAATAAAATGAAAAATTTAACAATTGAACGATTTGCCCCTCGCATCTGCGACTGAGGGTCCAAGGAGGTGCATTGCGCAAGAGGTCGTCGTCGTACGTGTCGTCACACTGTTCTCTTTGGGGAACTGTATGAAGTGGTGGAAGGATTTCTGGCCACGTTAACGCTCCTTCCGTGACCGTAACCATCTTCATACCAGCCATTAGGGTGGTTAGTCCTATGGCAGGAGGGTTTTACGGGCTCCCACAACCCATACGAGGGGGGGGAGGCCACCCCACCCACGGACGCAAGTATCCCGTTGGATGTCCAGCCAGAATTTATAGTCGGAGCTCCCACTCCACTTGCTGGGACTGTCTGGAGCGGGGTTCGAAACCCTACTCCTTCTGGCCCAGCGGCGGGGATGCTTACCGCTACGTCAAAGGCCCACTCCGCGCAAAAGGTGACACCCATACATTTCCTGCGCCTTTTCCCTTCCCGTGACTGGAGCCCTATGCTGCCACTTGAAAGACCTAGCTATCATCTGTCTTTTTCGCGGCGCCTTGGAGTTCTCATTCCCAATGATGCGCAGGCGCTGCGCCTCCACCTTATTGAGGAGATTGCTGAGGTCATCGTCAGTTAAATTGTGAGTTCTTTTAATGACGTGAATTGTGCTCATTCCAGCCATTTAACGTTGCTAATTAAATAAATTGAATGAAAAAAATGCTTTCCGGGCTTTTGCAACTCTTTAAATTGCTTTAATTCTGTTTAAAACTACTTCAGATTCTTCAAAATAATGTAAAAGTATTTAAAAGTTTATAAAAGTTACCAAAAGATTCATAAAAATACAAAGAACCTATTTCAAATGCTGCTCTGCATGTAAAAATGCTTTGCAGCTTGTGAGAAAGATTGGGGGCGTGTCCTATGGTAATGAGACCTCACGGGGCGTGTCTCACTTACACTCCGCGCTGGACGCTTTGCACTGGCTGCACTCCTGGGCGGCGTGACGTCAGACGCTGCCCGGGAATCATCATCTGAAAAAAGGAATTCCACGCGTCCCGGGAGCAGAACGGCCGGCGCACCGGGTAAGTGCACATCAGGGGCTTGCATGGGCGGCAAGCCCCTGAACCTAATTTCTGGGCCATTATAATTTATTACTTGTGTGTCCAATTCTTTTCCTTGCTATTCAAAACTGCTTACCATTTCAGAACATGGGATTATTCAAAGGATGAAGGATGCTTATGTAGGAGGCAGTAATAAGGCTTTGCTTTAGTATTTTAAACATTAGAAAGCAAATGACATGTCTAATGTGTAACAAAGTCTTTTATTATTATGCTTGTTGGGGAAATTTGCATTGTTTTCATTATTGACTTAATGGAATGGGAAGAAAAGATATATTGATTGGCAACGGGGGAAGATAATAGTATATCTTCAACCAGTGGGTGGTGAAGAGCCTATCATTGTCCTCCTGTGCTAGTTCAGTGACAGAGCAGGAGGCAGATCTCAATTGCCAATTCGAACATGGAAACAGCAAGACAGCCTGCTGAGAGTAACAAGAGAAACATGTCACACCTTGTTTATAAATGGCAGTTGAATCACCAGAAAAATAAAGCTGTTTATTTCATTTTCTATTTGCGACTATAGTAAATAAAAGGTAAAAAAAAACAAATAATGGATATCTGGAACAAAAACAGAACTCGCTGGAAAAACAGCAGGTCAGTTAACAATTAATGAAATGTAACAGACGCAGAAAAACATTTATTAAAAATGCACTAAAGCAAAAATATATACTATGCTTGTATGTGTCACAAGTATGCATGGGCTGGGTCAAAATCCTGGAACTCCCTCCCTGACAGCACTGTGGGAGTACCTTCGCCACACGGACTGCAGCAGTTCAAGAAGGCGGCTCACCACCACCTTCTCAAGGGCAATTAGGGATGGGCAATAAATGCTGGCCTTGTCAGCGATGCCCACATCCCAGGAATGAATTAAAAAAGTAAATCTAACTGACTAACTGATTTTATCTCACTGTATTAATATAATGGCTAGAACTGCTTTCCTTCTATGTCAAGTGCCATAAATCCAGCTTATTCAGTTCCTTTATAAAGCTGGTACCATGCTTATAGCTGGTCATGTGGAAGCAAAGCAACAGCTGTGCTGTTTTCTATAAGGTCGCTGAAGGCAAATTTGGTAATATGTGTAATTTATATTATTCTGTATGGAGCCATGAAGCTAAATGTTTATACCAACTTCATGACTCACTCGTGAAAGATATCTCATTTTGAAAATGATCAATAAGTGCTCTATGATTATTGCTGTGATAATGTGTGCCTCATTATACATCTCTTGGGCTCAGTTTTAAGACCCTGAGCCACAGCTTCAGACCTGTCAGGATGAGAAGTTAAAAAGAACACAGACACTGGGATCTGGGGATAAAACGTCTTACCCAGCAAGAGCCAGTCAAATCTCCTTCCACACATTTCTTACAGAGTCCGAATTGATAAGGATAAAATAACTGCTGGGGCATTTGGCATACACATTCTTGGCGATACACCTTGCATCAGATACCAACTGCACAATCAAAGACTGAAAGTTTTCCTGTTCGAGTAACAAATGAGTACCTGGTGCAATTAACAAGAGCAACTTGTATTTAAAATACGTCTTTAACATAAAAACAAATCCCAAGGCACTTCACAAAAGCATAATTAATGAAGTGGATACTGAGCAACAGAAAGAGATATTAGAAAGGGTGACCAAAAGCTTGGTTAAGAGATGGGTTTATAATAAGATCTTAAAAGAGGAGAACGAGGTGGCAAGGCAGATTAGGGAGGTTTAGGAAGGGAATTTCAGAGCATTGTTACTATGTGGTGGAAGGCAGGGCCACCAATGTGTTGGGGTGAAGGAGTGAATGCCTAAGAGTTCAGTGACCACACTTCCCATTATATTCTGACCCTAGCAAAGGCAAGAGAAGCTTACCAATCCATTCCCTCCTGTTCTTTGAGAAAATTTGCCGGCCTTAACCCCAGGGATACCTTTGCTCCCCCTATTCCCATCACAGGCATCCTCAATCGACAAACATACACATGCTCTTTCCAGCATATGCCATAAGATAAAGATCAAGAATCAGATCCAAGGCTGATTTTTCCTTTGTCTAAGGACACTGAAAATAATTGGACCAGCCCTCTACCATCCTAACTAACTCAACATAGACCAGTGATGCTACACATTATCAGTCATTATGGTAGTGTTATAAGGCTTGCAAAATTACACAGATTCCCCCCCCCCCCAGTAAGAAAGAAGAGATATTGGACTGTTTGAATTAATATTGGGCCAAAGGGGCTTAAAATCAAAACCCCAGGAAGATTTGGTTAATTTAAAAGGCATGTTCAGACCTGTGGAAAACTGTGACAAGGGGAGGTGGGATGGGCCCCTGAAACACTGACAGTTTGAGTATTGGATCATCTGGGAATGTTTTGGGCCACCCCAACCTTTCTACAGAAAGACAATAAAAACTGTTCCCGCTGAAACTCACAGAGCCACCAAGAACATGAATAAAACAATACATGCCAACAGTCAACAAAAGAAATCATGGCCCCAGCAGGAAAAGACAATCAAACAGCAGTTTAAAACCAATCAGAAAGATTTCCAAAATGCTTTACACATTTTAAACTGATTTCAAGGCAATCCCAAAACCAGTTAAAAGCTAATTAAAAATAGATGGACCATCCCCGAAGCTTGTTGAGGATTTAAAATATATTAAAAATAACGAGCCCACCAAATTTAACAAAAGAACCAAAGATTTGGTGGTCAGATAAGCCAGGCCTCAAAACAATATAATTGAAGCCTGCTTATTCAGTGAAACAGTTCAGCAGTCAGCACGTTAAGTTCAGTACAGGAGAGAAAGTACGGTTCAGAAAAAGATATCATCATTACCGTACTTAGTCGGAGAATTGGAGACTTGAAGAAAGAAGAACAAAACAGAAGGAAAAGGAAATCACGGCAACCAATGGCCTCAAGAAACCAACCACTACCAATATTACCACCAACCAGGTAATAGTGGGCCACCGCGACCAACAAGTAACCAACCACCGAGAAATCGAAAATCACAAACTTGTTTCCACTCTACAGGCTAGTCTGACTTACCCCTGGGTAAGATTTGACACAAAAGACCCTAAAAACTTTACCTGACCAAAGAAAATTGGGTACTTACCCGATAAATCCAACTACGCAGCTAACCGCATCAGCAGACAAACCAAGACTGAAGACCCAATGTAGGTGCAGTCTTCCACCACATCCAGGGTACGGCAGGCCCCAACCGCCACAACTAAAGGGAACCCCAAAATTGCGAACCTCTACAATCTGTCAAGAAAGTCATTTGGTGCGCATTTCCTGGTCCTCTGGTTTTCAACCTAGTTAGGGTAGTGGGGTTGGGAGGGTAAGGGATTTTTGTCTATTGTAATTCTCCCTTGCATATTCTGAGTGTTCCCCCTTTTTTTAGAGTATAAGATTTATTTTATTGTATATTTTCCTGTCTCAAAATAAAGATTGCAGTTCTTTTGACCAACTCAGGTGTCTGTTGCAATTTCATTACAACCCTGAAATAAGTCCAAAGTCTAGAGCCAAAGGAGTGGGAGCGATTCGAACCACTCAGGGAGTCAGAGGTAAAGCTAACCACACACTCCACCCCTTACAGTGTACAGCCTTTTGGTATGCATAATATAATTATTTCTAGCAATGTTGTTACAGTGCGACTAAACAGTAATACAGTTTGGTTAAACTGTATGGGTCCCTAACCAAATGACTGGTCGTCATTAATTCATGGAGAAAGCCTTTGGAATGAATCGCAAATTCTGAATTATTTAAAGATCACAATGGAAGGAGAAATAAAATGAACATTCTAAGGACAAGAATCATGTTCCTGATGTCAATTGGAAAGTGTCATAAATAGAAACTCAAAAATATTAATTGCCAATAGAAATAATAGAGAATAAAAAATATTACTCAAAATGAATATGATGACAGCTTAAGCAGAACATAATGGATTTAGTGAATGTTTCAGTGTTCTTTATGCTGGAAAAGGGGACCTCAAGTTAATTAAACAACTTGGCGTTTGATTTCTGCTTTAATCACCACTTTGACCTCGAATGCAACATAAAACCTTTTGGATCATTCACTATGGGCTTAATATATTTTTATAGTTATAGTAGTACTGCTTTGCTAAACATTTAATTATTATTTTATAGCAAGCAGTTAAAATGTGGTGTTAATTTTTTTTCTTGTTTTGTGATTCAAAATACAGCTTTTATTAAGAATATGGGGGAAGATGTCCTTCTGCACTTTGTGTAACAAATCATAATCATGATCCAATTTTATAATAATGGGTTCATTATATTTAAGCAACAAAGGAAATCTTTGCTCACAGCTATGCTTCCTATACTTGGATTACTTGGTAATATATCTATATTATTTTTAAAATCACATGTATGCAAGCATTTTCTGTCCACAAACTTTACTTCCTATTGTCACAAATTTTGGTCACACCCGTTATGTCAACATTTGACATTGGAAATGCCAATTTAACCAGTTATAATGTGATTTCCCTATGTAAACAAGTTTCAGTGACAATGTAGTTGCAAGCTATAGCCACTAGTGGGTGCTGCAGACCCACTGCACCCTATACCACTGCATCCTTGGATTCAGCATGAGCAATGCCATGGGAGATTTACTAGTATATTGTAAAATTTGCTGATGACACAAAGGTATGTACGTATAAACATATACAGCAAGCTATGTAAATACAAAGTTATAACATATCAATGTCCATCTTGCAATTGTGTAAAGGAAAAGGTTTTCCATTCACTGAAAGTATCTAGTCAATTAAGTTATCAACAGGGCTAATCTTTTACTGGGATGCATGGTAAGGATGTTTATTTTATTTTTAACCAAACTCAAGTTATTTTTGTGTTAATATTGTGTGCAATGTTGGGTATCCAACTTTCAAGAGGATATTGATTCAAAGGGGCAGAATGCAAAGAAGAGTTACATGGATGTATCTGGGACTTGGGGATCTAAATATGAAAAGACAGTTGCAGAACTGAGCCTGTTTTTGTTGGAGAGAAGAGAATTGAGAGAAGACATGATCTAGCTTTCTTTATGTGCTCAGGCGTATAGGTGGTGAAATGCAAAGAGGTTATTGAGTAAAGACACTATACAGTACAAGAGAACATGTGCACAAAATCAACAACCCTCAAGAGTGGCTAGATATCAGAAAAAAGATTTTCCTCACAGAATAGTGAACAAGAAGAATAGATTCCCGGCAAAATAATTAATGCTGTGTTGATTAACTTTCCTTTAAAAAATGAATAGCTGTTTAAGAATCGGATTAAGTTTAGAAAGATAAGAATGAATGCAGATGACCAAATGCTCTTCAGAACACGATAGCTCATTCTCTGCTGTGCCACCTTTGGATTGGAACTAATATGCACCTTTGGGGTCAAAGAGAAAGACCCTTATTTTAAGGTTTTGCCCATGACTGAATTCCTCCCCAAGAAATTGAGGGATTTTCGCTGCATAGGCTATGTAACACATTCCATATCACGCTATAGCCTATAGAGGGGAAAGTCGTGATGCACTAAATGATGTTTTGAGCTCCATACTTACTTATGTTCCTATGAATTATGGAAGACGGATGCAATTTAAGAGCAAGCAGTTCATCCTTGAAACGCTCAGACAGCTTAACACTGAAACGTTTTGAAACACTGACCCCTGTAAAACCAAAGAAGCCAATCCTGCACCATTTATAGTAAATAGGATAACACAAGTATGTTACAAGACTGTGCCATATTAAGGAGTCAGATGCCATAAGAAATGCTCTACTGTTGCTGACTGAACAGCTGTCAGTAAGAATTCTTAGAAAAATTCAGAGATGCAAGAATAAATCCTGAATTCTTTCAACGGAATCATAAGATATGTTCCTGCCACCTTTTTATATGTGTAATTCTTTATGACATTCATAGAAGTTAACATCTGTGGAGAGAACAGACATGTTAATGTTTCAAGCTCTGACAAAGTGTCGACACTTGAAACGTGAACTTGTCTGTTATCGCTACAGATGCTGACTGAGCAGTTGAATGATTCCAACATTTTCTGTTTTTTGTCACAATCTCCTGGAGCCTCCTTAGGGAGTCAGAGACAAATTTCCCAGTGGTTTCCTGAATTGGCCAGAGGATTTCTTTTATCTGTGTTTTTCCAGGAACCAGCATACCAGAGGGTAGGAAAACAGTGTTGGAGTTAACACAATCGACTGGTGACTTTGATGGGCTTGATTGTCTTTTCTTGGCCTTTTTTTCACATGCTCATATTCTCATGTTAGATAGACACAGAAGAGGAAGTCTATTTTTACTAGATATACAGAAAAAAACATGACAGTCCAATCTAAGCACAAGAAGTGGCTGCAGAGATAGTGGGTGCATTGGTTGCAATATACCAAAATTCCCTGGACTCTGGAGAGGTCTCATTGGATTGGAAAACCACAAATGTAACACCCCTATTTAAGAAAGGAGGGAGTATGAAAGCAGGAAACTATAGACCAGTTAGCCTAACATCTGTCGTTGGGAAAATGCTGCAGTCCTTCATTAAGGAAGCAGTAGCAGGGCATTTGGAAAATCATAATGCAGTCAAGCAGAGTCAGCATGGTTTTATGAAAGGGAAATCATGTTTAACAAATTTGCTGGAGTTCTTTGAGGAGGTAATGAGCAGGGTGGACAAAGGTGAGCCAGTGGATGTGGTGTATTTGGGTTTCCAGAAGGCATTTGATAAGGTGTCACATAAAAGGTTATTGCATAAGATATGAGCTCACAGAGTTGGGGGTGATATATTAGCATGGATATAGAATTAGCTAACGAACAGAAAGCAGAGAGTCGGGATAAATGGGTCATTTTCCAGTTGGCAAATGGTAACTAGTGGGGTGCCACAGGGATCGGTGCTGGGGCCTCAACTATTTACAGTCTACATTAATGACTTGGATGAAGGGATCGAGTGTAATGTAGCCAAGTTTGCGGATGATACCAAGATGGGTGGGAAAGCAAGTTGTGCAGAGGACTCAAAGGGGGCTAAATTCGGTTGATTTGCACCTCCAGTTAGCGCCCTAACGGGGCGCAACTCAACTAGCGCCTGGGCACGGCGCCACTAACGTCACTCGTGAAATTCAGTGGGAGGTTAGCGGAGGTGCTGCGCCACTAGCGATGACGTCATCGCCATGCGCAGTGCCGCGCTCACATCCCGGCTGTAATATTGGGTGGCGCCCCCCCGATTTACCGCCGGACGCTATGTCTGATGGGGTCAGGGGGGCTTACTTGCAGCCAGGGCAGCGCTAGTTAAAGTGGAGGTGGCAGGCAGCCATTTTTGTTGCTGGCTGCCTGCCAGCACCATCGCCAGTTGCTGTCCCCGGCCCCCATGAAGCCTCCCATGGGGTGCCAGCTGCTCTCCGTGAGCCCGGCACTCCTCTTGAATGCCGGGCTCATTTGCAGGCACTCCCGATCCCTGGTGGCCCAGCTGGGCGATGAGACTGGCTGCACCAGGCCCCACCCCTTTAAGAAGGGGAGGAAGGCCTCCAGTACCGCAGCGCGACATGCCGCGATATTGCCTCGCAGTGACCCAAGAGGGATGCAGGGCCGTTCCAGTAGCTCCCCTCCTCCCTCTCGGGGCGCTACCTGGGAAAATTGGCCGTGGGGGCACTAACTTTTTCGGGGTGTTAAAATTAGCGCCCTGGCAAAGGTAGAACCAGGGGGCGCTACCAAATTTTTACCCCAAAGAATCTGCAAAGGGATATAGACAGGCTAAATGAGTGGGCAAACATTTGGCAGATGGAGTATAATGTGGGAAAGTGCGAGGTTATCCACTTTGGCAGGAAAAATAAAAAAGCAAATTATTATTTAAATGGAGAGAGATTACAAAATGAGAGAATTACAAAAGAGGGACCTGGGGGTCCTTGTGCATTAAACACAAAAAGTTGGCATGCAGGTGCAGCAAGTAATCAAAAAGGCAAATGGAATATTGGCCTTTATTGCAAGGGGTTTGGAGTATAAAAGCAGGGAAGTCCTGCTACAACTGTACAGGATATTGGTGAGACCACACCTTGAGTACTGCGTACAGTTTTGTTCTCCTTATTTAAGGAAGGATATACTTGCATTGGAGGCAGTTGAGAGATGATTCACTAGGTTAATTTCAGAGATGAGGGGGTTGACTTATGAAGAAAGGTTGAACAGGTTGGGCCTATACTCATTGGAATTTAGAAGAATGAAAGGTGATGTTATTGAAGCATATATGATACTGAGGGGGCTCGACAAAGTAGATGCAGAGAGGATGTTTCCCCTCATGGAGAAATCTAGAACTCGGGGGCATAGTTTTAGAATAAAGGGTCGCCCTTTTAGAACTGAGATGAGGAGGAATTTCTTCTCTCAGAGGGTCATAAATCTGTGGCATTCTCTGCCCCAGAGCCGTGGAGACTGGGTCATTAAATACATTTAAGGTGGAGATAGACAGATTTTTGCAAGATAAGGGATTGAAGGGTTATGGGGAGTGGGCAGGGAAGTGGCTTTGAGCCCAACATCAGCCATGATCTTATTGAATGGCAGAGCAGGCTTGAGGGCCAAGTGGCCTATTCCTGCTCCTATTTCTTATGTTCTTATGTTCTAATATCCAACAATTCCATTCCATGTTTTGACTAATTTGAGATTTGATTTAGCTTTTCAGTAGCTTGAACATGGGATGACTTTAACCCTACTTGCTCAGCAGAAACCTGGCCTTTGAGAAGTTAAAATCACCCTGGCTCTTACCTGTCCAAAAGCCGCCATGATCGCAACATCTGCAATTTTAACCTGCTCCCCTGAGTGGGCAGCAAGGACACACTCCCGGGGCCAACAGGGTCCTTCTTAACATGTACATGTTGTGGCCTGATGACATAATTGAGACCCGACTCAAATTTTAACTCAGGTTTAGCGGGGAATCCACCTAGAGTTAAAATCGGAGCCTTTTGTGCAAACAATTTGAAACAATGGATGAGCAAAAGATAATAGAGTCATAGAGTCATAGAGTTTTACAGCACAGAAAGAGGCCCTTCGGCCCATCGTGTCCGCGCCGCCCATCCACCCCTGTCCTGTCTAATCCCATTTTCCAGCATTTGGTCCATAGCCTTGTATGCAATGGCATTTCAAGTGCTCATCCAAATGCTTCTTGAATGTTGTGAGGGTTCCTGCCTCTACCACCCTTTCAGGCAGTGAGTTCCAGATTCCAACCACCCTCTGGGTGAAAAAGTTCCTCCTCAAATCCCCTCTAAATCTCCTGCCCCTTACCCTGAATCTATGCCCCCTTGTTATTGACCCCCCTACTAAGGGGAAAAGTTCCTCTTTATCTACCCTATCTATGCCCCTCATCATTTTGTACACCTCAATCAGGTCCCCCCTCAGCCTTCTTTGCTCCAAGGAAAACAACCCCAGCCTGTTTAGTCTTTCTTCATAGCTGAGGCGCTCCATCCCAGGTAACATCCTGGTGAATCTTCTCTGCACCCTCTCCAAAGCAATCACATCCTTCCTATAGTGAGGCGACCAGAACTGCACACAGTGCTCCAGCTGTGGCCTCACCAGCGTTTTGTACAGCTCCATCATAACCTCCCTGCTCTTATATTCTATGCCTCGGCTAATGAAGGCAAGTATCCCATATGCCTTTTTAACCACCTTATCTACCTGTTCCGCTGCCTTCAGAGATCTATGTACATGTACACCAAGGTCCCTCTGACCCTCTGTACTTCCTAGGGTCCTACCACTCATTGTGTATTCCCTTGCCTTATTTGTCCGTCCAAAATGCATCACCTCGCACTTTTCAGGGTTAAATTCCATTTGCCACTTTTCCGCCCATCTGACCAACCCGTTTATATCGTCCTGTAGCCTGAGGCTTTCCTCCTCGCAATTTACCACCCCACCAATTTTCGTGTCATCTGCGAACTTACTGATCATACCTTTTACATTCTCATCCAAATCATTTATGTAGATCACAAACAACAAGGGACCCAACACCGATCCCTGAGGTACCCCACTGGACACAGGCTTCCAGTCACAAAAGCATCCTTCGACCATCACCCTCTGCCTCCTGCCACTCTGCCAGTTTAGGATCCAACGCGCCAAGGCACCCTGGATCCCCTGGGCTCTTACCTTCTTGACCAGTCTCCTATGCGGGACTTTGTCAAAAGCTTTACTGAAGTCCATGTAAACCACATCCACAGCATTTCCCTCATCCACCCCCCTAGTCACCCCCTCGAAAAATTCAATCAGATTTGTCAGACATGATTTACCCTTGACAAAGCCATGCTGACTATCCCCGATTAATCCTTGCCTCTCCAAGTGGAGACTAATTTTGTCCCTCAGAATTTTTTCCAATAATTTCCCTACCACAGATGTTAGGCTCACTGGCCTGTAATTCCCTGGTTTATCCCTGCTACCCTTCTTGTATAATGGTACTACATTAGCTGTTCTCCAGTCCTCTGGTACATCCCCTGTGGCCAGAGAGGTTCTGAAAATTTGTGTCAGAGCCCCTGCAATCTCCTCCTTTGCCTCCCACAGCAGCCTGGGATACATCTCGTCCGGGCCTGGGGATTTATCCACTTTTTGGCCTGCTAAAACCGCTAGCACCTCCTCCCTCTCGATGCTAATATGTTCAAGTATATCACAGTCCCCTTGCCCGATTTCTATGTCTGCATCGTCTCTCTCCATAGTGAACACAGATGCAAAAAATTCATTTAAAACCCCGCCTACCTCATCTGGCTCTACACACAGATTGCCACTTTGGGCCCTAATGGGCCCTACCCTTTCCCTGGTTATCCTCTTGCCCTTAATATACTTATAAAACATCTTAGGATTTTCCTTTATTTTGCTCGCCAGTGTTATTTCATGGCCCCTCCTCGCCCTCCTAATTTCTTTTTTAAGTATGCCCCTGCACTTTTTATACTCCTCTAGGGCTTCTTCCGTCTTTAGTCTTTTGTAACTGCCAAAAGCCCCCCTTTTATTTCTAATGCATTTTTGTATATCCCTTGTCATCCAAGGTTCCCTTTGCTTGTTGGTCCCACCCTTGACCTTTACAGGAACATGTTGGCGTTGTACTCTCTCTATTTCCCTTCTGAAAGTCTCCCACTGTCTTGATGTGGATTTTCCTATAAGTAGCTGCTCCCAGTCCACTTTGGCCAGATCCTGCCTTATCATATTAAAATCGGCCTTCCCCCAATTTAGAACCCTTATTTCCGGGCCGTCTTTGTCTTTTTCCATGACCACCTTAAATCTCACTTAATTATGGTCACTATCGCCAAAATGCTCTCCTACTGACACTTCCACCACTTGCCCGGCTACATTCCCCAGAATTAGGTCCAGTATCGCCCCCTCTCTTGTAGGACTTTCTACATGTTGGCTCAAAAAGCTCTCCTGGATGCACTTTAAGAATTCTGCACCCTCTAAGCCTTTCACACTCTGACTATCCCAATTTATATTGGGGAAGTTGAAATCCCCCACTATTATTACCCTATTATTTTCGCACTTTTCTGAGATTTGACTACATATCTGTTCCTCTATCTCCCCCTGTGCCATAATTTTCTGTGGCATGGCATTTAACAGCAACTTCTGTTAGTTTGACTTGCCCTTGCATGTTTAGGTTTTCTAATTTTTTGCGTGTCAAGTTGCTGCAAGTGCGAGCTGATAACGTCGCAGCGAGGGAGAAACAGGGCATCTGAGACCTGAGTGACCAGGGCAAGAAACTGTGTACCTCCTTAACCAATCAGATTGAAGGATTGATAAATTAACAGCGCTGGGACTGACAAGGAAGTGTAAATTAGAGTGGGTGAATTCAATGACATATCAGGTACATAAAAAAATAAAGGCCGCGATTTCACCGACCGAGGCGGATCCAGGATGACCGGGGTCGGTGTTGCTGTCCCAGCCTGCTGCCTACTGCAGTCCGCATTCTCCAATTGATTTTACATTGATTGGGCTTGTTAAGCCCGCCCTGCGAGGTTTCCGGCCAATTAATAGGAAGCGGGTCTGATGACGTCATTTGATGATGCATCATCAGCCAGTTTCCTTAAAGGGGCCATGTTCAAATTGATTTTGGCAGTTCTGTTGTCAGTGTTCTGCAGCATTGAGGTGCTGCAAACACTGACAAGCACTGCACCCGGGCTCTCCCATGACTCCCTCCATATGCTTATGGAGGAAGTCACAACACGCAAGGAGGTTCGCTACCCTTCCAATGGGCAGACGAGACCTCCCCAAGAGATCAACACAGCCTGGTGACGCATTGCATAGGATGACAGAAGCAGGGATGTCGGCAGGAGGACCAGGCTGCAGTGGTACAAGCCTTTCAATGATCTCAGTAGATCACAAAACATAACTGCAAAGCCACACTCAACCTCATCCTGCTGTGCCACTCTCACCTCACCTCTAGAATTCAACTCCTTTGTCCATGTTTGGACCAAGGCTGTAATGAGGTCAGGAGCTGAGTGGTCTTGGAGGAATCCAAACTGGGCATCAATGAGCAGGTTAGTGGTGAGTAAGTGCCACTTGATAGCGCTGTCGATGACGCCTTCCATCACTTTGCTGATGATTGAGAGTAGACTGATGGTGCGGTATTTGGCTGGATTGGAATTATCCTGATTTTTGTGGACAGAACAAACCTGGGCAGTTTTCCACATTGTTGGATAGTTGCCAGCAGTGTTGTAGCTGTACTGGAACAGATTGGCTAGAGGCGCGGCTAGTTCTGGAGCACAAGTCTTCAGCATGAGAGCCAGGGTGTTGTTGGGGTCCATTGCTGTATCCAGTGTGCTCAGCCGTTTCCTGATATCACATGGAGTGAATCGAATTGGCTGAAGACTGGCTTCTGTGATGGTGGGGACCTCAGTGGAGGGCCGACATGGATCATCCACTCGGCATTTCTGGCTGAAGATGGTTGGAAACGCTTCAGCCTTGTCTTTTGCACTCACGTACTGCGCTCCACCATCATTGAGGATGGGGATATTCATGAAGCCTCCCCCTCCCGTTAGTTGTTTAAAGGTCCACCACCATTCACAATTGGATATAGATAAATAACGGTGAGCACCATTAGCCTTATCGCTATTTTGACAGCAAATTATCCCCAATATTATTATGATTAACTGCTACCTCTAAGGATTCACAAACCATGAGATGAGCAATATGCCCTGTCCAAACAAAGTTAACCTGGAAGAATTAATGACTGATATTAAAAGAGATTGATGTCCTAAACACATTTAAAGGGCTCAAAAACAGTGTCTTCCCAAAGATAGATGATACTTATCCCAAAGAGCAAAAGGGACTAGGGAGGAGATTTATGAGGCACTGACAATCTTTATGAGAGTCACTGGACACTGGATAGGTAGCAGTAAATTGGAAACAAGCCAGTTTGGTGCCCGATTTAGATAAAACAAACACAAAGAACTACAGACCCATTAATCTTTTTTATGCATTCCCAGGATATGAGAGTCACTGGAAAAGCCAGCATTTATTGCCCATCCCTAATTGCCCTTGAAAAGGTGGCATTGAGCATGTCCATTTGGTGAAGGTAATCCCATAGTGCTGTTAGGGAAGGAGTTCCAGGATTTTGACCCACCAACAATGAAGGAATGGTGATATATTTCCAAGTCAGGATGGTGTGTGACTTGGAGGAGAACTTGCAGGTGCTGGTGTTCCCATGCTTCTGTTGCCCTTGTCCTTCTAGGTGGTAGTGTGAGATTCGCAAGAATTTTGGAAAATTCCTACAGATCCCGCAGATTATTTTTGATGAAAGAAAACCTGGGTGGAATATACCTTAAAAACCCAGGGTATCAAAATGGCTGTCAGGCCTCGTGGCAGAAGACAAAGACAGCCTCTCCCATCGCAGCCTGTGTGAATGCATGAAGTACTTGAAACTGTCAATCAACTGCAGTTTAGGAAGTTTCACCCACAGGACAAAGGATGTTTGTTTACAGAACTCTCTACAATGTTGACTCAAAGGCTTAAGTACTTAAAGCTGTCAATCAGTTGCGGTTGGGCGGTGACCGCAGGACAATGGTTTGTTTACAAACCACTTGAGTGATGTTGACTGAACACTTAAGGATGCCTGAGACATTTTGTATTAAGCACAAACCAGTTAAAATGAATGGGTAATACTAGGGTTGCAAAGGGGTGGAAAGTTTCCGGTAAATTTCCGGTAAATTTCCGGAAATTTTCCACGGGAAGTTTAGCTTGGGAATTTTGGGAATTTTGCCCAAAAAAGCACATGCTAGCATAATATTGTTTTCTTTTGTATTTCTTTCTTTTTTTTCCACAGGTCCTCTCTTAAAATTACTAACAGAGATGGAATCTTAACTATTAAGGAATTTCTTAATCAATATATGTTTATCTTCTTACTTGGCTTGTTTTAATAATTACAAGTTTTGTGTGTGACTGTGAACAAATGTGTCCTGATTGGTTGGATGAGTGGATGAGCGATTAGCTCCCTCTATTTGTAATATTTGCATATCGAATTGTGATTGGCCTGCAGGCATCTGTAAGACTGCTAGGGCTGAAAATTCAGTAGGGTTAGCGCCCCATTTGAGGTGCTAGAGGGCCTAGCGCCGGAGTTATGGCCGGTTTGTAAATTCAGTGGGGCCCTGTCATCGGCGTTAGACCGGTTGCGCTGCGCCGGCACCGATGACGTCATCGGTGTGCGCAGCGTCCCGGTTGCCGTGGTGACGGGCCCCAACGCCGAAATTGAGTTGTGGCCGCCTCGCCCGTGGCAGCCGCAACTAACGATGTTTCAGCAGAGTCCTACGCGAGTTAGCGCCGGCGCATTAAGGTCGCGCGGCGGCCGGCCACTTTCCTGCCTGCACCTCCCTCCCCGGACTCCTCCACCCCCCCCCCCGCGGAACAGATGCGTCTGGCCTGCGAGCCCGGCACTTCTCCGAGGTGCCGGGCTCATTTTTTTCAAGATTTCAACGGCCAGCGGGCGGGTGCAGGCAGCTCCTCCTTAACTGAAGGAGGAGGCCTGCACTTCCCCAGCCTGCCGCACCGCATCGGGTGCCGCAGCGCTGGAATTGTGCCGCAATGCGGCAGTCAGTGCCCATTTCAAGGCGCTGACACCCTCCTGTAGCGCTGGCAGCCGTTTGGGCGCGGCGCTACTGAATTTTTGGCGCGCGCAGGGGGACTTAGCGCCGGCGCTAAATTTCCGGCGCTAAAGCCCTGGCGCGGCGCCAACTGAATTTCTAGGCCCTATAGTTTTTTTAAGATCCAGGTTAGGGGTCCTGAGGGAAGTCATTTTGTTTTCTGCTGATGTTGTGATGATGCAGTAAGTAAATCAGACTTTATACCAAATAAACCAGTTACTTGTTGAACTCTGTTGTCCTTCAATTTAAAATATACAAAATAATACACTATTGGTGATGTAGCGTCGTGTGTGTACAGGTCATGCTTCCATCACATGGAGCATCAGCAAAAATGTACTCACCCTGTTGCAATCGTGCTGATCGACCGCAGTTCGACACAGAGATGAATGCCCTTTATTTCTCTGCATAGAACAATGCCACGTTTACCGTCGGATGTGTGGAAGCATGCTACCCCAGGCATTAAAGATGGAAAGACTGTGTACATGTGCAAACACTGTAGAAAGCCATATGTAAAGAATGCCACAAAGATGCAGCAGCATTTATCCAAATGCAACAACTTCACTCAAAGCTCACAGCAGTCAGCCCAGAGTTCCTCTGCTTCCATTCAAGAAGATGATGGTTCTCATTCAGCATCAGGCTCCTTATCATCAGCAACTCCTGGCCCACTTGGAAGGTTCTTTGATACAATGGATAACCATAGCCAGAAGAATGCAGATGAGTGCCTTGCTTGAGCTGTATATGCAACAGGCTCACCCCTCATGCTCACAGCCAATGTGTACTGGAAGAGATTTTTCAATGTTATTCGCCCTGCATACTGTCCTCCCACCAGACATGCTTTGTCTACTTATTTGCTGGAGGCTGAGTAGAACAGAGTCCAAGAAAAGCTCAAAGAAATGATAGCGAGCACAGACACGTAATACATTCAAACCCATTACAGTCAATGGGGACAGATTGATCCCTTTTGTATAGCCCAGATACATCCAGATTTGGGCGTGAAGACAGCGGCTCCCAATGGGGTATAAAGATAGCCTCTCAGGAAGCCACTCTCTCACTCTCTGCCACCTCGCCTCCGTGCCCTGCCTACAGAGGAACAGCTCAACAGCCCACCCAAAGAAGTGGAATACCAGCAGTTACTTTGAATTACTGGGGTATCTCTACTTCGGGGCGGTGAAGAATCTAAGACAGACCGTAGGGGCACAGAGCAGGCATTCACTGATGAGCATAAAACTTTCTGGCCCATTACAAAGCAACCTAGATATGTATTAGGGGTGGGAATTAAAGGGGAATTTTGTTAAATTGTAATTTTAGTCAATTTTCCCTCGATGAGTCCATTTCTCCTCCCCGCTAAGTAAAAGTGCTGTATTAAGCAAAGGTGTGCTTTATTAAGCAAAGGTGTGCTGTATTAAGCAAAGGTGTGCTGTATTAAGTAAAAGTGTGCTGTATTAAGCAAAAGTGTGCTGTATTAAGCAAAGGTGTGCTGTATTAAGCAAAAGTGTGCTGTATTAAGCAAAAGTGCTGAAATTAGCAAAGGTGTGCTGTATTAAGCAAAGGTGTGCTGTATTAAGCAAAGGTGTGCTGTATTAAGCAAAAGTGCTGAAATTAGCAAAGGTGTGCTGTATTAAGCAAAGGTGTGCTGTATTAAGCGAAAGAGTGCTTTATTAAGTCAAAGTGCTGTATTAAGCAACGGTGTGCTGTATTAAGTAAAAGAGTGCTGTATTCATCATTATTTTCAATTTATTCTTATTTTCAATAAATACTGGTCTTCTTTGCACCCAACCACGAGTCTCGTTTTGTCTACATCGCTACTGAATAAGTCCGGCAGTCAGAACCAGAAAAGGGGAGCAATTCGAAACCGCACGGGGCTCTGGAGCAACTCAGATACTTCTGACTGGCCAGAGACAATAACCCCAGTACCCACCCCCCCTTATTTCTACAGTAGAGGTCACGGGTTTGGTAGGTGCTGTCAAAGAAGCCTTGGCGAGTTGCTGTAGTGCATCTTGTAGATGGTACACACTGCAGCCACAGTGCGTCGGTGGTGGAGGGAGTGTCCCATGTAAACATAGAAACATAGAAACATAGAAGATAGGAGAAGGAGTAGGCCATTCGGCCCCTCGAGCCTACTCCACCATTCAATGAGATCATGGCTGATCATCCAAATTCAGTACCCTGTCCCTGCCTTCTCCCCATATCCCTTGATCCCTTTAGCCTCAAGAAATATATCCAATTCTTTCTTGAATATATTTAATGAACTGGCCTCCACCGCAATCTGTGGCAGAGAATTCCACAGGTTCACCACACTCTGGGTGAAGAAATTCCTCCTCATTTCAGTCCTAAATGGCTTACCCCTTATCCTTAGACTATGACCCCTGGTCCTGGACTCCCCGGCCATCAGAAACATCCTTCCTGCACCTAGTCTGTCCAGACCTGACAGAATTTTATAGGTTTCGATGAGTTCCCCTCTCAATCTTCTAAACTCCAGTGAGTATAAGCCCAATCACCACAATCTCTCCTCATACGTCATTCCTGCCATCCCAGGTATCAGCCTGGTGAATCTTTGCTGCACTCCCTCCATGGCAAGAACATCCTTCCTCAGGTAAGGTGACCAAAACTGCACACAATACTCAAGGTGCGGTCTCACCAAGGACCTGTACAACTGTAGCAAGACATCCTTGTTACTGTACTCGAACCCTCTTGCTACGAAGGCCAACATACCATTTGCCTTCCTAACCACCTGCTGCACCTGCATGCCTCCCTTGAGCGACTGGTGCACAATAACACCCAGGTCTCTTTGCACTTCCCCTTCTCCCAATCTATTGCCATTCAAATAATAATCTGCCTTCCTGTTTTTGCCACCAAAGTGGATAACCTCACATTTATCCACATTATAGTGCATTTGCCATGTTTCTGTCCAATCACCCAACCTGCCCAAATCGTACTGGAGTTTCACGACATCCTCCTCACAGCTTACCCTCCCACCCAGCTTTGTGTCGTCTGCAAATTTGGAGATATTACATCCAATTCCCTCGTCCAGATCATTAATATATATTGTGAACAGCTGGGGTCCTAGGACCGATCCTTGCGGTACCCCACTAGTCACTGCCTGCCACTCGGAAAACAACCCGTTTATTCCAACTCTTTGCTTTCTGTCCGCCAACCAGTTCTCTATCCAAGTCAATACCTTGCCCCCAATCCCATGTGCCTTAATTTTGCATGCTAATCTCTTATGTGGGACCTTATCGAAAGCCTTCTGAAAGTCCAAATACACCACATCCACTGGTTCTCCCTTATCTATTTTACCAGTTACATCCTCAAAAAATTCCAGTAGATTAGTCAAGGATGATTTACCTTTTGTATATCCATGTTGACTTTCTCTGATCCTGTCACTGCTTTCCAAGTGATCTGCTATTACATCTTTCATAATAGACTCTAGCATTTTCCCCACTACCGATGTCAGGCTTACCGGTCTATAATTCCCCGCTTTTACTCTACCACCTTTTTTGAATAGTGGGGTAACATTAGCTACCCTCCAATCCATGGGTGCCGTTCCAGAGTCTATCGAGTTCTGGAAGATGACCAGCAATGCATCTACTATCTCTAGGGCCACCTCCTTAAGTACCCTGGGATGTAGACCATCAGGCCCTGGGGATTTATCGGCCTTTAGTCCCATCAATTTTCCTAGCACCATTTCCCTACAAATACTGATTTCCTTCAGTTCCTCCCTTTCATCAGACCGTATGTTCCCCGGCATCTCTGGGAGGTTATTTGTGTCCTCCTTTGTGAAGACAGAACCAAAGTATGTATTTAGTTGGCCTGCCATTTCCTTGTTTCCCATTATAAATTCCCCTGATTTTGACTGTAAGGGACCTATGCTTGACTTCACCAATCTTTTTCTCTTCACATATCTATAAAAGCTTTTACAGTCAGTTTTTATGTTCCCTGCTGGCTTACTCTCATATTCTATTGTCCCTTTCTTAATTAATCCCTTTGTCCTCCTTTGTTGACTCCTAAACTGCTCCCAATCCTCAGGGTTATTGCTTTTTCTTGCCAATTTATATGTCCTCTCCTTGGATCTTATGCTATTGCTAATTTCCCTTGTTAGCCACGGTTGAGTCACCTTTTTTGTTTTATTTTTATGCCAAACTGGGATGAACAAATTCTGTAGCTCATCCATTCGGTCTTTGAATGTTTGCCATTGCCTATCCACCGTCAACCCTTTGAGTGACATTCCCCAATCAATCCTACCCAACTCGCTCCTCAGACCATCGTAGTTTCCTTTATTTAAATTGAGGACCCTCGTCTCTGAGTCAACTACTTCATTCTCCATCTTAATGAAGAATTCGATCATATTATGATTGCTCTGACCCAAGGGGCCTCGTACAACAAGATTGCTAATTAATCCTTTCTCATTGCATAATACCCGTCTAAGATGGCCTGATCTCTGGTTGGTTCCTCGACATATTGGTTCAGGAAACCATCCCGTAAACACTCCAGGAATTCCTCCTCCACAGTATCGTTACTAATTTGGTTGGCCCAATCTATATGTAGATTAAAGTCACCAATGATGACTGCTGTGCCCTTATTGCACGCTTCTTTACTTTCCCTTTTAATGCCATCCCCAACCTCCGCCTTATTGTTTGGAGGTCTATATACCACTCCCACTAATGTTCTTTTCCCCTTAGTATTTCTCAATTCTACCCATACAGATTCCACATCATCAGAGCTAATATCCTTCATTACAATTGTATTAATCCCTTCTTTAACCAGTAATGCTACCCCGCCTCCCTTTCCTTTTTGCCTATCTTTTCTGAATGTCGAATACCCCTGGATGTTGAGTTCCCAGTCTTGGCCATCCTTGAGCCACGTTTCCATAATCCCAACCAAATCATAGTCATTTACCTCTATTTGCGCAGCCAATTCATCCAGCTTATTACAAATGCTCCTCGCATTAAGACACAAAGCCTTCAGGCTTGTTTTTTTAACGCTCTTAGACCTATTAGAATTATTATTTATTGTGGCCACGTTTGATTTAAACCGTTGACTTCTCTGTCTGCCACTTTTGTTTTTCTCCTTCCTATCTTTTGCTTTTATCCCTGTTTTCCTTTCCCCTGTCTCCCTGCTCAGGTTCCCAACCCCCTGCCATTTTAGTTTAAACCCCCCCGAACAGTGCTAGCAAACCTCCCCGCAAGGATATTTGTCCCGCTCTGGTTCAGGTGCAACCCGTCCGACTTGTACAAGTCCCACCTTCCCCAGAAGCAGGCCCAGTGATCCAGGAAACGAAAGCCCTCCCTCCTGCACCAACTCTTTAGCCACGCATTCATCTGCTCTATCCTCTTATTCCTATACTCACTAGCATGTGGCACCAGGAGTAATCCAGAGATTACAACCTTTGAGGTCCTACTCTTTAATCTGCTACCTAGCTCCCTAAATTCTTGCTGCAGGACCTCATCCCTCTTCCTAACTATGTCGTTGGTCCCAATGTGAACCACGACCTCTGCCTGTTCACCCTCCCCCTTCAGAATGCCCTGCAGCCGTTCAGTGACATCCTTGACCCTGGCACCAAGGAGGCAACAAACCATCCTGGAGTCACGTCTACGGCCACAGAAATGCCTATCTGTTCCCCTTACGATAGAGTCCCCTACCACTATTGATTTTTTGTAGTAAAACATCCCAAGGTGCTTCACAGGAGCGTTATCAGACACAATTTGACACCAAGCCACATAAAAAGCTAAAGGGCCGTAATTTGTGGCCCCTACGCGTGCGTACGGCACCCGTCAGGGCCATGCATGCACGAAAACCCGGAACTTGCGACCTGTCAAGAATCTTCTGGACAGACCCTCTGCATCCCCGGATAGAAGGGCCTCTGTGGGCGGAGAGTTGGGCGATTTGCCCATCCTCTGCCCAGCGAATGCCTGTGAAATTCTTACGCCTGGTAAAAGCATGCATAAGGCCTGCTTTTACCAGCGTAAGATTTAAAAAAAATAAAAGTACATTTAAACAGTAAAAACCTGTACAATAAGGTAAGTTTATTTTTAGCCCCTTTAAAACATTTACATTTATTTTACAAAAGAATTATTTTTTGTTTTAAATATTTAATTAAATGCCATTTTAATTAATTTTAAATATGTGATTTTTATTAAAATGTATTTGACGTGTAGAGGTATTTTTTGGGGGTATTCCCATTAATACTTATGGAGGTTCTGTACATACAGAATCCCCATTAGCGCGAATGGGGATTCCCTTCTTTCATTTGTTGGGCTGGACCACGTGATTCCAGGGGCACTTGCGAACCACGTGCGCCCCTGGATACGTGGGCCTCTACCCGCGGGTGCCCAGAGAGGCCCAGGACCGCGAGTCTCCGTATCTCCCGGACATTTTATTTGCGGATCGGAGGCATTTCCCTGTGGGAAGTCTCTGACTGCAAATTCAGGGCCATTAGGACAGGTGACCAAAAGCTTGGTCACTGAGTTAGGTTTTAAGGAACAACTTAAAGAAGGAGTGATTGGTAAAGAGGTGGAGAGGTTTAGGGAGGGAATTCTAGAGCTTAAGGCCTAGGCAGCAGAAAGCATGGCCACCAATGGCGGAGCAAAGGGAATGCACAAGAGGACAGAATTGGAGGAGCGCAGAGATCTCGGAGAGTTGTAGGGCTGGAGGAGGTTACAGAGATAGGGAGAAGTGAGGCCATGGAGGGATTTGAACACAAGAATGAGAAATTTCAAATCGAGGCATTGCCAGACCAGGAGCCAATGTAGGCCAGCAAGCATAATGTAAACCTGAAGATTATCTGTGCAATAATAACTTAGTTAACAGCAGCCAACATGGATCGAGAAGGGGAAGATTCTAACTGACCAACCTCCTTGACTTCTTTGAGGAAGTGACATTCTAGCTGGACTATGGTAAGCCCTACAAAGAGATCTCCAGATGACATTCCCGGGGTGATTTTGCCAATGGGGAGCTTTTGGAGGCGGGACTCACTTGTCGGGTTTTAGTCCCGCCTAAATCGACTTGTGGCCAACCCACGCTACTTTCCCTTGATTGATTTCGTTAAGCCCGCCCAGCGGGCTTAGCAGGCCAATTAAGGGAAAGCCAGTTGCAGAGAACATCAACGTATGACGTTTCATCTGTCAAAAATTTTTGGCAGATGAATTTTCATCGTTTGACAGCTCTGTGAAGCTGTCAAACAGTGACATTCCCTGTAGTTTGATGAGTTATTGAATTCAAGACTCATCAAACCTCTTTCTTTTGCAGAAATGAGACGGTTGTTGCATTGGAGAATGCAGCAGCCATCTGTCATCTCTGCCGCCAAGGTGTGAGACTCTCCGCATACACACCGACTGAAGCCTGCAGGAAGAAACAAAGGTAAGTACACTTTTTCTAACACTTTCCACTTACCTCAGATACTCACCTCTCCACACTTGCACCCATCACTTACCTTCACAGCGCACTTTTGTACCCCGCAGACCCCCACAGACTCATTACTCGCTTTGGTGACCCTGGCGGGGTTTGGAGCCTTCGGGAAGCCCGCACTTTTGAGGGCAAAATGGTGATAAGCCTAATTTCTGCCTGGTAACTACCTGTTAACAGGCAGTTAAGTGGCTGTAATTCCTTCCCACCTCCAAGGAGACGGGACCCGGGCATGGGACGGCTTCCCGCCTCCTGACAAGATGGCACGGAGGCGGGTTGGGCACCCGCCCCCAAATTCTGCCATTTTCCCGGCAGTCCCACCTCCATACCCACCTCCCCAGGGCTGGCATGATTGCGCCCAAAGTTTTGGGGATCCAAGGTAAATTTTGGCTATGGATAATAAATTGGATGAAGGGCAGACAACAATAGACTTGTTAGAGGAGTTATGTCAGGATTAAAGGAAGCACTGGCTGGGGTGATCCAGGGACTGGTGTTGTAACCGTTACTGTTTATAATATATATTAATGATTTGGGTTGGGCTCGGGCTCGGGCTCATGAATCCAATGCAAACTGGTCACATTTGTAGATGATGATGCCAAGCTAGGAGGGGCATTGAAATCAGAGGAGGAAGCTCAGAAATTACAGAATGTGTTGGACAAAATAAGTAAGTGGCTGGAACAATGCCAACGGAATAATAAAGTTTAGTACAGATAAATGTAAAGCATTCCACAATAGACGAAAAATAGACAACACGTGTACTCCATGAAAGGTATTGAAATAGCGAAAGGATGAAGTTGGAAGAGAGCTAGGAGTGTTCGTAGACTTTACACTCAACAATGCAGAGCAGCAACAAATCCAATAGATTGCTAAACTATATAGTCAAAGCAGTAGAATCCAAGTCAGAGGAAGCCATGATCAAACTGTCTAGTGCTGTGGTCAGTACTGTATCCAGTTCGAGTCAATGAGCCACAAGGGAGACATTCATACATTGGAAACAGGGCAAAGAAGGGCCACAAGGCTGAGCCACATTCTTAGAGATTTCAGTTATGAGGAAAGGCTGGAGAAACTTAGGTTTTACAGCCTTGAAAGAGCTGCCTGAGAAGTGATCTTCTCGTGGTGCAGAAGATTGTAAACAGTATGGAAAAAGTAATTCTGGAGAATTACTTTAAATTAAATTGTGAGAGTAGGAGAAGGGGTCATAGGTTCAAACTAGTAGTAGGAAATTTTTCTTCATACAGAGAGTTATCAACACATGAAATGGACTCCCAGATAAAGTTTTAGTGGTTCTGTAAGCATTTTGTGATCTTGTGATATGTACATTGCACTGTTATCTGCCCCCACCCCTATCCTTTATTGTACAGATAGTAAAGAAGATAAGGTTGAATCTAAGCTTTGAAGTATTATTAATGAGTAGGTTACCATGGTTGCATGAAATTTCTGACAATTATTATATCCATTTGAGGATAACCTTCATTGAAATAATGGATAAAGGAATTTCTTACAACCCACATGCAAACACATCTATAAAAAATATTACACAGCCTGATTACTAATAAGTAAGGCCATTTGAATGTTTCCCTGTACCTCCATATCATATGACAGAATGAGTGGTTGTAAATAACATTAGGTGAGTGGGGTTCCGCAGGGATCGGTGCTAGGACCCCAGCTAGTCACAATATATATTCATGATCTAGACGAGGGAACTAGATGTAATGTCTCCATGTTTGCAGATGACACAAAGCTGGGTGGGTGTGTGTACTGTGAGGAGGATGCCGAGAAACTCCAGTATGATTTGGACAGGTTGGGTGATTGGGCAGATGCATGGCAGATGCAGTATAATGTGGATAAATGCGAGGTTATCCGCTTTGGTGGCAAAAACAGGAAGACAGATTATTATCTGA
Source organism: Somniosus microcephalus (assembly GCF_052327205.1). NCBI lineage: Eukaryota > Metazoa > Chordata > Chondrichthyes > Squaliformes > Somniosidae > Somniosus > Somniosus microcephalus. The sequence goes on along the minus strand of NC_140996.1, from coordinate 31,574,057 downwards.
ACAGCAATAGATTGGGAGAAGGGGAAGTGCAACGAGACCTGGGTGTCCTTGTGCACCCGTCGCTGAAGGTAAGCATGCAGGTGCAGCAGACGGTTAAGAAGGCAAATGGTATGTTGGCCTTCATAGCGAGAGGATTCGAGTACAGGAACAAGGATGTCTTGCTGCAGTTTTTTTTTAATTCATTGATGGGATGTGGGCGTCGCTGGCTATGCCTGCATTTAGTGCCCATCCCTAATTGCCCTTGAGAAGATGGTGGTGAGCCACCTTCTTGAACCGCTGCAGTCCATATGGTGTAGGTACACCCACAATGCTTTTAGGAAGGGAGTTCCAGGATTTTGGCCCAGCGACAGTGAAGGAACGGCGATACAGGTCCAAGTCAGGATGGTGTGTGGCTTGGAGGGGAAATTGTAGGTGGTGATGTTCCCATGCGTCTGCTGCCCTTGTCCTTCTAAGTGGTAGAGGTCGCGGGTTTGGAAGGTGCTATTGAAGGAGCTTTGGCGAGTTGCTGCAGTGCATCTTGTAGATGGTACACACTGCAGCCACAGTGCGCTGGTGGTGGAGGGAGTGAATGTTGAAGGTGGTGGATGGAGTGCCAATCAAGCGGGCTGCTTTATCCTGAATGGTGTCGAGCTTCTTGTGTGTTGTTGGAGCTGCACTAATCCAGGCAAGTGGAGAGTATTCCATCACACTCCTGACTTGTGCCTTGTAGATGGTGGAAAGTCTTTAGGGAGTCAGGAGGTGAGACACTCGCTGCAGAATTCCCAGCCTGCTCTTGTAGCCACAGTATTTATATGGCTGGTCCAGTTCAGTTTCTGATCAATGGTAACCCCCAGGATGTTGATAGTGGGGGATTCAGCGATGGTAATGCCATTGAATGTCAAGGGGAGATGGTTAGAGTCTCGCTTGTTGGAGATGGTCATTGCCTGGCACTTGTGTGGTGTGAATGTTACTTGCCACTTCTCAGCCCAAGTCTGAATGTTGTCCAGGTCTTGCTGCATATGGACACGGACTGCGTCAGTATCTGACGAGTCTCGAATGCTGTGCAGGGCCTTGGTGAGACCACACCTTGAGTATTGTGTGCAGTTTTGGTCGCCTTATCTGAGGAAGGATGTTCTTGCCATGGAGGGAGTGCAGCGAAGATTCACCAGACTGATAGCTGGGATGGCAGGAATGACGTATGAGGAGAGGTCGGGTCAATTAGGCTTATATTTACTGGAGTTTAGAAGAATGAGAGGGGATCTCATTGAAACTTATAAAATTTTAACAGGACTAGACAGACTAGATGCAGGAAGGATGTTCCCGATGGCGGGGGAGTCCAGAACCAGGGGTCACAGTCTAAAGGTTAGTGGTAAGCCATTTAGGACAGAGATGAGGAGGAACTTCTTCACCCAGAGAGTGGTGAACCTGTGGCATTTTCTGCCACAAAAGCCAGTTGAGGCCAATTCATTAAATATATTCAAGAAGGGGTTAGATATATTTCTTAAGGCTAAAGAGATCAAGGGATATGGGGAGAAAGCAGGGATAGGGTACTGAATTTGGATGATCAGCCATGATCTCATTAAATGGCGGAGCAGGCTCGAGGGGTCGAATGGCCTACTCCTGCTCCTATCTTCTATGTTTCTATATTTCTAAAGCATTGTCAAGTAAATAATAGGCTCAGGCCTAGAAATTCAGTGCCCTTAGCGCCGATTTTGCGGCGCTAGAGGGCCTAGCGCTGCAATTGGCGCCGGTTCCTAAATTGCCTGGGGCCCTTCCGCGGCGGTAGACCGGTAGCGCTGCGCCGGCACCGATGACGTCATCGGTGTGCGCAGCGTCCCGGTTGCCGTGGTAACCCGGCCCCAAGCTGAAATTCAGTTGCGCCCGCCTCGCCCGTGGCAGGCGCAACTAAGACTCTGGCAACAGAGTCTTCCCCCAGTGTGCGCCGGCGCATAAAGGTGGAGCGGCGGCCGGCCGCGTTCCCGGCGGCCGCCTGCCCGCACCTCCCTTCCCGGACTCCTGCATTCCCCCCCCGCGGCCCTGATCAGTGTCTCATGCGAGCCCGGCACTTCCCCGAGGTGCCGGGCTCAGATGTCGGGTCAATCCGCCGGATGGTTGTCGGCTGCAGGCAGCTCCTCCTTAACAGGAGGAGGAGGCCTGCAGTTCCCCCGCCTGCCGCACCGCATCGGGTGCCGCAGCGGGGGATTAGCGCCGGGAAACCCAAGTTCACGCCCGTTTTGAGGCGCTAAAGGAGGGTTTTAGCGCCCGCCGCCGTCTGGGCCCGGCGCACCCGAATTTTCGTCGGGCGCTGCCGCATTACCGCTGGCGCAAACTTTCTGGCGCTACAGCCCTGGCAAGACCAGAACCCAATTTCTAGGCCTCAGTTTAAAGGAAGTGTGATTTTTACTGTAATAAGTAACACAGGGGAAGCAGATTTTACAGGAATTATCTGCTTCCATTTTTCACCCTTCCCTCACCTTCACACGGTCCATCTCCGACTCTTCCCTTCCCTTCCTCGACTTCGCTATCTCCATCTCTGTGGATAGGCTATTGACAAACATTCACTGTAAGCCCAATGACTCCCACAGCTACCTGGACTACACATTCTCTCACCCCGCTTCCTGTAAGAAATCTATTCCATTCTCCCAGTTTCTCCGTCTCGGCCGCATCTGCTCTGACGATGCCACCTTCCATACCAGGGCATCCGACATGTCTTCCTTTTACCTCAACTGAGGATTCCCCTCTACTGTGGTTGACATGGCCCTTGACCATGTCCGTTCTATTTCCCGCATTTCTGCCCTCAACCCTTCCCCTCCCGGAACCACGATAGGGCTCCCCTTGTCCTCACCTTTCACCCCACCAGCCTCCACATTCAATGGATCAGCCTCCGCCATTTCCGCCACCTCCAGCGTGATCCCACCACCAAACACATTTTCCTCTCACCTCCCCTTTCAGCATTCCGAAGGGACCGCTCCCTCCACGACACCCTGGTCCACTCCTCTATCACCCCCAACACCCCTTCTCCTTCGCCCGGCACCTTCACGTGCAAGCGCAGGAGATGCAACACATTCCCTTTTACCTCCTCCCTTCCCACTGTCCAGGGCCCCAAACACTCCTTCCAGGTGAAACAGCGATTTACTTGTACTTCTTGCAATTTAGTTTACTGTATTCGCTGCTCACGATGCGGTCTCCTCTACATTGGAGAGACCAAACGCAGATTGGGTGGCTGCTTTGTGGGGCACTTCTGTTCAGTCTGTAAGGGTGACCCGGAGCTTCTGGTCGCCTGTCACTTTAATTCTCCGCTCCACTCCCACTGTGACCTCTCGGTCCTCGGCCTCTTGCATTGTTCCAATGAAGCTCAACGTAAGCTCGAGGAACAGCACCTCATCTTTCGATTAGGCACTATACAGCCTTCTGGACTCAACATTGAGTTCAACAATTTCAGACCATAACCTCTGCCCCTATCTTGTTTTTCTCTCTCTCTCACATGGCAGCTGTCGATCATTATGCCATTTACATTTCATCTAGAGTCATCTTTTGTTTCTTAACTTGTCCCATTACCATCTCCTTTTGCCTTGTGCCATTGTCCCTTTTATCTCTTAATCTCTCCTGCCTTCCATCCTATCATGGACCTTCCCTTTTGTTTTTCCTCCCCTCACCCCTTTCCCTGCCCCTACACTTGCTTAAAAATCTGTTCCATCTCCAACTTTTTCCAGTTCTGACGAAGGGTCATCGACCTGAAACGTTAACTCTGTTTCTCTCTCCACAGATGCTGCCTGACCTGCTGAGTATTTCCAGCATTTTGTGTTTTTAGTAGAGTCATTGAGTCATAGAGCCATAGAGTTATACAGCACAGAAAGAGACCCTTCGGCCCATCGCGTCCGCACCGGCCATCAAGCCCTGTCTAATCTAATCCCATTTTCCAGCATTTGGTCCATAGCCTTGTATGCTATGGCATTTCAAGTGCTCATCCAGATGCTTCTTGAATGTTGTGAGGGTTCCTGCCTCTACCATCCTTTCAGGCAGTGAGTTCCAGATTCCAACCACCCTCTGGGTGAAAAAATTCTTCCTCAAATCCCCTCTAAACCTCCTGCCCCTTACCTTGAATCTATGCCCCATTGTTATTGACCCCTCTACAAAGGGAAAAAGCTCCTTTCTATCTACCCTATCTATGCCCCTCATAATTTTGTACTCCTCAATCAGGTCCCCCCTCAGCCTTCTCTGCTCCAAAGAAAACAACCCCCGCCTGTCCAGTCTTTCTTCATAGCTGAAGCGCTCCAGCCCTGGAAACATCCTGGTGAATCTCCTCTGCACCCTCTCCAAAGCAATCACATCCTTCCTATAGCGTGGCGACCAGAACTGCACACAGTATTCCAGCTGTGGCCTAACCAGCGTTTTGTACAGCTCCATCATAACCTCCCTGCTCTTATATTCTATGCCTCGGCTAATGAAGGAAAGTATCCCATATGCCTTTTTCACCACCTTATCCACCTGTTCTGCTGCCTTCCGGGATCTATGTACAAGCACACCAAGGTCCCTCTGATCCTCTGTCTTTCCTAGGGTCTTACCATTCATTGTGTATTCCCTTGCCTTGTTAGTCCCTCCAAAATGCATCACCCACTTTTCAGGGTTAAATTCCATTTGCCACTGTTCCGCCCATCTGACCAACCCATCTATATCGTCCTGCAGACTGAGGCTACCCTCCTCACTATTTACCACCCCACCAATTTTCATGTCATCTGTGAACTTACTGATCATACCTTTTACATTCACATCCAAATCATTAATGTAGACTACAAACAGCAAGGGACCCAGCACCGATCTCTGCGGTACCCCACTGGACACAGGCTTCCAGTCACAAAAACAACCTTCAACCATCACCCTCTGCCTTCTGCCACTAAGCCAGTTTTAGATCCAATGTGTCAAGGCACCCTGGATCCCATGGGCTCTTACCTTCTTGACCAGTCTCCTATGCGGGACTTTATCGAAAGCCTTACTGAAATCCATGTATACAACATCCACTGCACTACCCTCATCCACACACCTAATCACCCCCTCAAAAAATTCAATCAAATTGGTCAGACATAATCTTCCCTTGACAAAGCCATGCTGACTATCCCTGATTAATCCTTGCCTCTCCAAGTGGAAACTAATTCTGTCCCTCAGAATTTTTTCCAATAATTTCCCTACCACTGATGTTAGGCTCACTGGCCTGTAATTCCCTGGTTTATCCCTACTACCCTTCTTGAATAATGGTACTACGTTAGCTGTTCTCCAGTCCTCTGACACATCCCTGTGGCCAGAGAGGTTCTGAAAATTTGTGTCAGAGCCCCTGCAATCTCCTCCTTTGCCTCACATGGCAGCCTGGGATACATCTCATCCGTGCCTGGGGATTTATCCACTTTAAAGCCTGCTAAAACCGCTAGTACCTCCTCCCTCTCGATGGTAGTATGTTCAAGTGTATCACAGTCCCCCTGCCCGATTTCTATGTCTACATCGTCCTTCTCCATAGTGAACACAGATGCAAAAAATTCATTTAATACCCCACCTACATCTTCTGGCTCCACACACAGATTGCCACTTTGGTCCCTAATGGGCCCTACTCTTTCCCTAGTTATCCTCTTACCCTTAATATACTTATAAAACACCTTAGGATTTTCCTTTATTTTGCTTGCCAGTGTTATTTTATGGCCCCTCCTCACTCTCCTAATTTCTTTTATAAGTATCCCCCTGCACTTTTATACTCCTCTAGGGCTTCCTCTGTCTTTAGTCCTTTGTATCTGCCAAAAGCCCCCTATATTTCCTAATCCATTCTCGTATATCCCTTGACATCCAAGGTTCCCTGGGCTTGTTGGTCCCACCCTTGACCTTTACGGGAACATGTTGCCATTGTACTCTCTCAATTTCCTTTCTGAAAGACTCCCATTGCTCCGATGTGGATTTTCCTACAAGTAGCTGATCCCAGTCCACTTTGGCCAGATCCTGCCTTATCATATTAAAATTGGCCTTCCCCCAATTTAGAACCTTTATTTCCGGTCCATCTCTGTCCTTTTCCATGACTACCTTAAATCTCACCGAATTATGGTCACTGTCACCAAAGTGCTCACCTACTAACGCTTCTACCACTTGCCCGGCCACATTCCCTAGAATTAGGTCCAGTACCGCCCCCTCTCTTGTAGGACTTTCTACATGCTGGCTCAAAAAGCTCTCCTGGATGCACTTTAAGAATTCTGCACCCTCTAAGCCTTTCACACTCTGACTATCCCAGTTAATATTGGGGAAGTTGAAATCCCCCACTATTATTACCCTATTATTGCACATTTCTCTGAGATTTGCCTACATATCTGTTCCTCTACCACCCCCTGACTGTTTGGGGGCCTATAGTACACTCCCAGCAAAGTGCTTGCCCCCTTTTTGTTTTTAAGTTCTACCCATATGGCCTCATTAGAGGAACCTGTTAATATATCATCCCTCCTTACAGCAATAATTGACTCCTTAATTAATATTGCGACACCCCCTCCTCTTTTACCCCCCCCCCTGTCTCGCCTGAAGATTCTATACCCCGGAATATTGAGCTGCCAGTCTTGCCCCTCCCTCAACCATGTCTCCGTGATAGCAACAATATCATACTCCCATGTGTTCATCAACACCTTCAGTTCATCCACCTTATTTGCAAGACTCCTTGCATTAAAATAAATGCCATCCAGCCTTGCCCTACACCCTTGTGCCGTTACATATTTGCTCTGCCTTCCAAGCTGACTTGTTTTTTCCTCTATATTTGGCTGTACATCACCCCGTATTATAGCTCCACTCTATCCCATCCCCCTGCCAAGTTAGTTTAACCCCCCCCCCCCAACGTGCTGGTTCAGGTGCAGCCCGTCCGACTTGTACAAGTCCCATCTTCCCCAGAAGCATACCCAGTGATCCAGGAAACTAAAGCCCTCCCTCCTGCACCTACTCTTTAGCCACGCATTCATCTGCTCTATCCTTCTATTCCTATATACTCACTGGTACAGGAATTATATTGCTCTTCGGAATAGCATAAAGAGAATAATTATGCCTGGCTGATTAAAAGGCAATCATTTTGCCAGCGGGTTTAGATCATGGTGCAAACCACAGGATCAAACCTTCTGCAGTTTTAACAAGTCTTTTGTTCAGAAGTTCTATAGACTCATGGACTGTGTTTCTATTCCAATCTGGGTTGATATTTTGCCAGCCCGATTGTCAGAGTGAACAATGCAAGCTAATGTGCTCCATCCATGTGGTTGATACATCCATGCTGAAGGGCTAAAAAGCATTATCTTCATGTAAAACTGTCTATCAAGCCTCTTCTTTTGGTTGGGAGTGGAGAAATGCCTGAAGAACCGTGCATCACCTTATCGCAAAAGATGCAGCAATGCATTTTGACGAGATTTGTATCATGCCAGTCTTACTGCACATTAACAAGATGCAGTGGAACTGGGGATCCACATAGTATCTGCTTTTATAAGTTAGCTTGTGCCATTAGTCCTTTAACAACAGTATTATGTGATCTTGAAGTACTTACTGAAATGGTCCTTCCACTTTAAAGTCCTCCTTCCAAATGATACTGCGTATGTTTCTTAATACATATTGCCCATCTTTTTCCATATCTGCTGTAGTGCTTAAAGTTTTCCATAAACAAAGCACAAAATGAAAAACATGATGAAACATTTGTAATTATGACAGCAAACCAATTATATGCTGGTACGTTTTAGCCATTAGAGCATCAGCAGCTCTAGTAAACCATGGTCTTAAAATCTCTGCAGTGTGTAATTAGAACTGCAGAACCACTGATAAACCCAAATGTATTTGCAGCAACTTAATATGCCTCCAGATCTAAATGCCAACACAAACCGTCACCACACATTACGTCTGACTGCTGTAAAATGCTGTTTTAATCTCTCAGTTTCCTGTTGGCATCTTTCATGCACCAAATAACCAGCTCTAATTAGTTGTTTTTTTTAAAACACAGCTCATGGTTGCCTTGTCATGCACATTTTATTCCAGCATGTGTCCACATTGAAATACAGATATTTTGACTCTGATGATTTGGATTACCACTCAACTGAGATATGTCTTAACACTTTTAAACTCCCCCATTTCCTCTTCTGTTCTTGGCTGCCCATCTGCACTGCTTTCAGGGCTTTGCATCTGAAATGCGTTTGTGATCATCTTGTCATTGTAAGCACTTCTTCCACATATTAAAGAAACAACATCACTCTCATAAAGGGGGGAATTTTTGGGGGGTCAGTGGGCGTGTTCAGTGGTGGGTTGGGTGGGAATTTTTTTTGACAGCGGTTCGGAAAACGTAGCGATGAGGGAGCCAATTCAGGTCATTATGACCTTGCTAACAGCCCATCAAAAAGTATTTTGAGCTCACCTTATGATTTTATGAGGTCGCCCGTGGGGTCCACACTGCTCGGGGATCACCTCAGGTAAGCAGGTAAGGAGTTGTATGGCCATGGGATCACCTCATTACTTGACAGCTGCAAATGTGCTATAAAAGCTCCCATCTCACAGCTGTTCATTTTCCAAGCTCAGAAGCTGCTGCTTTCTGCATTTGGAAGACAGGTTGAGATTTATGCAGGTTGCAAGTGTTTGGAGTAAACTCTCTATCCAGTGTCACCTGATTGGAACAACCTCTCTCACCATTGGCAGATTGCTTCTGTCAACTCAAGTTCACCTGCATTCTATTACATCAGTATCGGTGCCTTGAAACTATCTCACCTTGGTCCTCAGAATCCCACCACGATAAGCCCCAGCACCAGCAGCACCAACAACGACAACAACTTTCTCCGCAATCAACTGATGCTGCACAGGACATCAGCACCCAACCACATTGCTGCCTGGGAGGCCAGTGATGGCCTCACCATGGCCACATTTACTTAATTTGATGCTGTACACCCTGGCTGTCACATGATGCACCAGGTTAGCACCACCCTACTCCAACAACATAAAGCATCCCTACAATGCCCAAGCCATTCCTTTCACACTCATCTCTATTGCGGGGGTACCATTATGTCTCACCATTCACTGCAACTCACTAAGCCACTTTCAAAGGTGCACACAGATCTATCCAAGAACACAAAAAAGTGTTCAAAATAAAGATTTCAATGTTTGACAGCACATTAACTGAAACTTGCATGAACATTGCATAAAACATCCAAATGCCTTGTTTGTTGTTAGCTGTTATGTTTGCACTAGGATGAGGGTGAGTGTGAGGGGCGGCTAGTGAGATGGGGAAGTGATAATGTAGATATAGAGGGATGGGTGGAGGTGCAAGGTAAGTTGGTGTGAGTAAGGATGTGCAGGAGTAGGGTAGGGAAGGCAGAGTGATGTAGGTGTGATGAGTGGCACAGCAGGATGAGGTTGAGTGTGATTTTGTACTAACGTTTTGTGATCTACTGCGATCATTGAAAAGTTTGTGCCACTGCAGCCTGGTCCTCCTGATGACATCCCTGCTTGTGTCCTCCTGTGCAATGTGCAACCAGGCTGCGTTGGTGTCCTGGGGAGGTCTCTTCCACCCATTGGAAGGGAAGAGGACCTTCCTGTGTGATGTGTCTCCCTCGACAAACATATGGAGGAAGTCATGGGAAAGCCTGGGTGCAGATGTGCACCTCTGTACAGTGATTGTCAGTGTTTGCAGCACCTCAATGCTGTAGAAAACTGAGAGCACAACTGTCAAAATAAATTTGCGCATGGTCCCTTTAAGGAAACTGGCTGGTGACGCATCATCAAATGACATCATCAGACCCGCTTCCTTCATTTGGCTGACAAACATGCTGGGCGGGTTTAACAAGCCCAATCAACGTAAAATCATTCTACATTGCGGGCTGGAGCCAGCGGCAGTGTCGGAACCCGCCACCGACGTTGCCTGCCACGAACCCTCTGAGTAGGAAAAATTGCGACCAAAGTATCTTATGCTTTCTAATGTTCTCTTCTTCCTGTATACCCAAGTGGAAGTGCCGAGGACACACTTAACACCTCCCTCTGGTGCTCTGACTGACGACGAGTACTCACCCTGGGGCAAGCTTTCTACACAATGCGTCATGAGATCATGAAGCCATTTATAAAGAACATAAAGGGAGTGAACCATTGGCGTAGTGGTAGCACTGCTGCTTCTGGGCCAGAAAGTGCAGGGATCGAACACCAATCCAGACTGTCCTGGCGAGTGGAGTTGGAGCTCCAGCTTTGAATTCTGTTTTGACATCCAGCAGGATACTCATGTTTGGTGGGTGTGGTTGCCTCCCTCATCGTATGGGTTGTGGGAGCCCATAAAACCTTCCTGCCATATAGGACTAACCACCCTACTGGCTGGTATAAAGATGGTTACAGCCATGCAAGGAGTGTTAATCTGGCCAGTCATGACTGTTAATCAGCCTACGAATCCTTCCACTACTGTAGGGGGGCCTCTTTTAACTGGTTTAAGGTAATTTACCTGGTCTTGCAGCCTTTGCCTGCACTCTGACCAATTCCAATCTTTTACCTGGTTTACGGTAATTCACCTGGTTAGGCAGCCTGCTGCTACACTGTAAACCGATTTCCAATAAACCAAATTTCAAACAGCGGTTTCGAATTGCTACCCCACCTTCCAGTTCTGACTGAAGGACTTATAATTAATGGGCCAGAAATTCCAGGCCAGAAGCGTGAGTACGGTTGGGTTACTCATGCATCTGGCCGTTGGAAATGCCGGCGTTCAGCAGGAACAGCGCATGCGGGGAACGCCGGCATTTCCAGACCCGAGCTCTATTCACAGCGCGTGCGACTGCACAGGCAGTGCTTGCGCAGTGAACTTTGTAGATTTCACTGATGGATTCAGTGAGGGTAAGTCCCTAGAACTTGCACTTAAAAAAAGCAAGTGTAAAGTTGTTCATTGGCTGGGGAAGGAGATATATTTTATGGAGGAGCTTATGAAATGCAATATTTAGGTTTGGGAAAGGGAGGGAAGTTATTTTAAGAAATTTTAACTAAGTTTTAAACTTTAATTTTTTTTTTTTAAACGGGTTTTCAGAACGGTAGGTAGAAGGAGCAATTGTGGCTGTGTGAATGGAATGTGAGAATGAGTTATGTATGTATGTCCACATATATTCCTTTACGTATATGTATGTATGTTTTATATTCCTTTACTAATGTGTATGAATGTATATTTTTAATTATGATTTTCCAATAAGTTACTTTCTCTGAAAGTCATAATTAAATAATACATTCATACACATAAGTAAAGGAATATACATAACACGCAAAGGAATATATACAGACATACATACTTTCAGAAGCTCCACGATAAGAAATATCTTCCTCTGCAGCCTCTGGAGCAACTGTACCCATGCTTTTTTCATGTGTAAGTTGTAATGACTGGACCTCACTGAAAGCATTAATGAAAGCGGCGAATTATACTGCGCACGCGCTGCCTGTGCAGTCGCACGCGTTCTGCCTCTGAACCCCTTCGTTCAGAGGACAGGAAATGCCGGTTTTCCCCACATGCACTGTGCATGCTGAAAACCGGCATTTCATCGGGCCAGATGCGTAAGTACCCCGACCGTACTAGCGCATTTGGAAGGGAATTACTGGGCCAACATTTTACATGTCAATAAAATAAAAAAATTAACAATTGCACAACTTGCCCCCTCGCATCTGCAACTGAGGGTCCAAGGAGGTGCATTGCGCAAGAGGTCATCATCGTACGTATCCTCACACTGTTCCCTTTGGGGAACTGTATGAAGTGGTGGAAGGATTTATGGCCGTGATTAACGCTCATTCCGTGACCGTAACCATCTTTGAACCAGCCATTAGGGTGGTTAGTCCTATGGCGGGCGGGTTTTACGGGCTCCCACAACCCATCTGAGGGGGGGGGCCACCAACACCCACGGACGCAAGCATCCCGCTGGATGTCCACCCAGAATTTAAAGTTGGAGCTCCGACTCCACTTGCCGGGACTGTCTGGAGTGGGGTTCAAAACCCTACTCCTTCTGGCCCAGCGGCGAGGATGCTTACTGCTACGCAAAAGGCCCACTCCGCACAAAAGGTGACACCCATATGTTTCCTGCGCCTTTTCCCTCCCCGTGACTGGAGCCCTATGCTGCCATTTCACGTTGCTAATTGGATTGGGCCTTTGTCATAGCGGTAGGATCCCCGCCGCTGGGCCAGATCAGGGTAGGGTTTCGAACCCCGCTCCAGACAGTCCCGGCAAGTGGAGTCGGAGCTCCGGCTCTAAATTCTGGGTTGACATCCAGTGGGATATTTGCGTCCGTGGGTGTGGGTGGCTCCCCTCCTTGTATAGCTTGTGGGAGCCCGTAAAACCCTCCCGCCATAGGACTAACCGCCCTAATGGCTGGTTCAAAGATGGTTACGGTCACGGAATGAGCGTTAATCATGGCCATAAATCCTTCCACCACTTCATACAGTTCCCCAAAGGGAACAGTGTGAAGACACGTATGACGACGACATTGCTAAATAAATAAATGGAATTTAAAAAATTCTTTTAGGGCTTTTAAAAGTCTTTAAATTGGTTTAATTCTCTTTAAAACTACTTCAGATTACTCAAAATAATGTAAACATTTAAAAAAGTTTATGAAAGTTACCAAAATCTTCAAAAAACTTCCAAAAACCTATTTAAACTGCTGCTTTGCATGTAAAAATGGTTAGCAGCTTGACAGAAACATTGGGGGCGTGTCCAATGAAACTGAGACCTCAAGGGCCGTGTCTCACTTGCACTGCATGCTCCTGACTTCGCGCTGGCTGCACTCCTGGGCGGCGTGACGTCATACGCTGCCCGGGATTCTTCTTCTGGAAACACCAATTCCAGGTGTCCCTGGAGCTGATCGGCAGTAGCGCGGGGTAAGTGTAAATACGGGGCTTGCACGCGCTGCAAGCCCCGTTCTGGAATTTCTGGGCCAATGATATTAAAACGGACACGTGGTTTGGATGAGAGAAAAAATCAAGTTTTATTAACTAAATGAACTACAATCAAATTATAAACTATACCACACGAACACAGTAATTACAGTAAAATTGCTTAAATGGGGGAATGCAGATGGCAAAAATGAGGGATTAAATGGCTACAATGTTAATTAAACAATCTTAGCAATATCCCCTTAATTCACCATCCCCTAACTCCTTACTAGGTTGCTTTGCTGAGGAGTCAGAAACTCTGTTCACATGTGGTCCAGCGGAGTGAGAGGGAGAGAGAGAGAGAGAAGCTCACCTGTGGTCCCAGGAAGTAAAAACAGAGCGATAGCTTCTCAGGAGCTATCTTATATACCTGGTGAGCCCCCTGCTGTTTGCCTGCCTGGAAAATTTGCGCCCAAAAAGTTCCAATACACAAAAGAAACGCTGTGATTGTCTAATTCAAAGTGGTTGGAATGGGTTAATGTATCTGCACTGTGGGGCCGAAATGTTCCCGCCCACGTCCGGAGCTCACCTGGGCTAAAACAAAAGGGAATCCAACTGCCGTATTGTCCAATAATGGGTGATTCAAAAACCCATTCATTGCTTAAACTGTTACATATCAAAATCCGTTCCATGGTTTCAGTCTATCATTGTCTGTGAGTGCTTTGAATGGCTGTGTAAACAGAAGCAGTTTCTAATCGATTGTCCTGCAGTTATTCTCAAGTGGGTTACTCTCTTAAGTAAATAAGCAACTTCAAGTGCTGAGAGGGAAACTCCCTGGTTTGATTGACAGGTCTGACTACCACTGTATCCTCCCACTTTTTCACACAGGCAACTCGAGCTGCTTGCTGCTCTTTTTGCCATGCTTTCTGTGGCTATTTTAAAACCTTTTGTGATTGCCCAAGCTCCAGGGAACGATTTTATTAATAAAAGCACTGTCTTAAGGCGTGTGAATATTTTCTACAGAGCTCCACGACTCCCGTGTTGTCCACGTTCTTTCAATCTCAGAGCACTCTTTTGCAGTTCTAGGCACATTTTTAAACATTGTAGACAAGTCACATCACCCAATTCTTCGTCCACGATGTGGACCAATATTTTCAATCTTCAGGGAAAAATAGGGGAAATTTTGCGACCCCTACACTACTTCACACTGATCCTCAAAGGGAACAGCGAGAAGACACAAAAAAGAAGAATATAAAGAACATATAGCATTTAGCACATAGAGAAAATAGTACTGGCATGGTACTTTACACATTCTAACCTGTGCGTTAGCACTTTGTTGAACAGCGTCTTGGTAATCCATAACTCTGTGCTACTGAAATGACTTGGCTCAGCAACTTTCTCTTATATTTAGGGATAAGTACGGAACTGGTTCCAAATCACAGTTTGTCCAAATTTGCAGTACACTGAATTAAGATGAAGTCAAGTCTTTGATGACACTTTAAATTTGGCTACCAATTTTTTAAATGTTGGATTTCCATAGGCAATGCATTCTCTCTGGAGCTAAAAAAAAAACCCATTAAAATGTGCAAATGAGTCTTCAGTGCACTTTATATGCTGCACTGCCATCTTCTTTGATGAGAAGCCAGAGAAGACAAAGAAGCATTGGAAAGCAATTATGTCTCTGCAGTATTTTCAAGAGATTATTTTTTTAAAAGGTTTCAGTAAAACATATTGCAGAAACATTGAATTAACTGCGTTCAAAACTCTATGTTGCACCTATAGTTCTCATGGTGCTGAGCATTATCGGGCTTTTAATAAAAAATAGAACAGTATTAAAATTGGGCTAATGAAGAATGTTTGTTTCAAAGGACCATGTCAGGGTACTGTTCTAAATGAATTCAATTTCCTGAGGGAAATGAATATCCATAAGTAATTAGAGAATTCTGAAGTTGCTCCCTGACTTAGAAACCAATGCAACAAAATGACAGAACATCAATTTAACTTTTTCATCTTGACACACTGAATTCCAGAAATTACATTCCTCTGATCACTGTTACCTACCCCAAAGATAGCACCCTTGTCTTTGATTCAGAAGGTTGTGGATTCAAGCCCCATCCCAAGGATTTGAGCACATAATCTAAGCTGACACTTCAGTGCAGTACCAAGTACTGCATTGTTAGAGTTGCTGTCTTTCAGATGAGACATTAAACTGTGACCTTGGGGGTGATTTTATCAATGGGGATGTGATGGAGGCGGGAAAGCTGTTTGTCTGGTTTTAGTGCCACCTCCATCGAAAAAGCCATTAATTGGTCCAGGCAGCGGGCGGCCGAGGGGGTCATCCAGCCAGATTGCCTCCCTCGCTTCCGCGGCCATGTTCGCGCTAGGGTGGCCCTGGAGATGGAGCACGCGGTGTCCGCCGGCGCGCTCGAGCACTTCTGTGAATGGTGGGCGCCGCGGGGACTGGAGTGCATAATTGGTTTAAACGACAAGATTTTAATTTGATTTGTTAAGCTTTATTTAAAGATTTATTAGAGTTTTAGTTACAGTTTATTTGTTCAATTTATTTTTTGTCCTACAAAAAGAGGGCCACCTCCATCGACAGCTGGCCAACCCATGCTATTTTCCCTTGATTGGCCTTGTTAAGCCCACCCAGTGGGCTTAACAGGCCAATTAAAGGAAAGCCGGTGACAGATGACGTCAGCGAATGACGTTTCATCTGTCAAGATTTATTGACAGATGAATTGTCATCGTTTGACAGCTCTGTGAAGCTGTCAACCACTGATAATCTGTCTTCTAAGTTGAGACCTTGGACACAGGCTCACTTAGAAAGCTTTCCTGAGCAGAGAGTAGAAGGCTGCTGCATTTAAGAATGCAACGGCCATGCTGCTTCCTCTGCCGGTGAGATGAGGCAGCTCCGCAGCCTAAAGGGATGAAGCCTGGAGGAAGAAGCAAAGGTAAGTAATCTTATTAAAACACTTTAGACTCAACTCACACACTCATCTCTCTACACTTGCACTCATCACTCACCTGCACATTTCGGCCCCTCCGACCCCCGCTGGCCCTGGCGAGGTTGGGAGCCGTCGGGAAGCCCACACTTTAGGGTTCAAAATAGGGATTATCCAAAAAACTACCCATTAACTACCTGTTAACAGGCAGTTAATTGGCACTAATCCCCTTCCCACCTCGAGGAAATGGGACCCAGCGTGGGTCGCGTACCCACCTCCTGGGAAGATGGCACGGAGGCAGGTTGGGGGCAGGATGGGTACCCGCTCCCAGATTCTGCCATTTTCCCGGCAGTCCTGTCTCCAAACCTACCTCCCCAGGGCTGGGAAAATTGCCCCCCTTGGCTCCCTGTCGAGGTGGGTGTAAAAGATCTCATAGTACAATTCAAAAAGAGTATGGGAGATCTCCCGATGTCCTGGCCATTATTTATCTCTCAACCATCAAGACCAAAACAGATGAACTGTTTATTCATCTCATTGCTGTTTGTGGGACCTAGCTGTATGCAAATTGGCTGCTGCATTTGCCTATGTAACTATATCTCAAAATAGTTAATTGGTTGTGAAGTGTTTTGGGATATCATGAAGATGTGAAAGATGTTATATAAATGCATTTCTTCCTTTGTGACAACAGCACCAGAACCACATATTCACAATATATTTTTATATTTGATCATCCATGCCGATGATTTGATTCACTACAAATCCTCTCAGTACCAGATACTCATCCAGATCCTGTTTCAGTGAAATGTGTTAAGGGCTTTGTGGGGGGGGCTTCTTTTAACTGGTTTAAGGTAATTCACCTGGTCTGCAACCGTTGCTTGCACTCTGACCAATTCCAAATAAACCAATTTTAAAACAACGGTTTCGAATCGCTACCCCACCTTCCAGTTCTGACTGCAGGACTTATAATTAATGATATTAAAACAGACACATGGTTTGGATGAGAGAAAAATCAAGTTTTATTAACTGTAAGAAACTATAATCAAATATCAAACTATACCACACGAACACAGTAATTACAGTAAAATTGCTTAAATGGGGGAATGCAGATGGTAAAAATGAGGGGTAAGTGACTACAATATTAATTAAACAATCTTAGCAATATCCCCTTAATTACCATCCCCCAAACTCCTTACTAGGTTGCTTTGCTGAGGAGTCAGAAACTCTGCTCACATGTGGTCCAGCGAAGTGAGAGAGAGAGAGAGAGAGAGAGAGGCTCACCAGTGGTCCCAGGAAGTAAAGAGAGCGATAGCTTCTCAGGAGCTATCTTATATACCTGGTGAGCTCCCCCCGCCCCTCTGCTGTTTGCCTGTCTGGAAAATTTGCGCCCAAAAAGTTCCAATTCACAAGAGAAAAGCTGTGATTGGCTAACTCAAAGTGGTTGGACTGGGTTAGTGCGTTTGCTCTGTGGGGCCGAAATGTTCCCGCCCACATCAGGAGCCCACCTGGGCTAAAACAAAAGGGAAATTCAACTGCTCTATTGTCCAGAATGCTAGGTGAGTTAAACCCATTCAGTTCTTAAACGGTTGCAGATCAAAAGTCCATTTCAGGGTTTCAGTCTCTCATTGTCTGTGAGAGAGCTCTGAATGGCTGTGTAAACAGAAGCAGTTTCAAATCGATTGTCTTGCGGTCAATTCTCAAGTGGGCAATTGCTAAAGTCAATAAACAACTTCAAGTGCTGAGAGGGAAGCTCCCTTTGATTGGCAGGTCTGACTCAGCCACTGCTAGATCCTCCCACTTTATACACACAGACCTCTCGAGCTGCTTGCTTGTCCTATTCTTCTTGGCCAATGCTTTCTGTGGCCATTTTAAAACCTTTTGTGATTGCCCGAACTCCAGGTAACAATTTTATTACTAAAAGCACTGTCTTAAGGTGTGTGAATATTTTCCACAGAGCTCTATGACTCCGGCGTTGTCCATGTTCTGTCCATCTCAGAGCAGTCTTCTGCGGTTCCTGGCACATTTTTAAACACTGTAGACCAGTCACATCACCCAATTCTTCGTCCACGATGTGGACCAATATTTTCAATCTTCAGGGAAATAGGGGAAATTTTGCAACCGCTACATTCCCTCCTTTTGATACTCCCAACTTGCTTGTAGTATCAACTCAAAGGAGTGAGCAAAATTTTCAGACCCCCTCACAAACAACCATCCCCTGTATTTACCTAACAGCTATCTGCCACTGATCCCATGAACCATCCTTTCCCCTTAAATTCGAGAAAAACCGTGGTACGGTAGGCATCTTACAGATATATCAGTTTTCAATAAGGGGTCTCATACCCCTACACGCTTGTAAAATGATACAATGTAATCCAAATTTATAAACACATTTTACATTATAACTTATAACAAAATGTTGCAATCTTAGTTACAACATGTAATCAAAATGATCCCAAGCATGGAGAGGGTCCTACTCCTCTGCTCAACTTGGAGTTGTCACAAAATTATCCCAAGCACGGAGAGGATCCTACACCTCTGCTCAACTTGGGGCTGTAACACAAAATACAAAAACCTTGAACAACATGCTTAAACAAACCCCGACCATCATGTGCCAATGATGGGTCACAAAATTCGAGTGGGTATTGCTCTTCCCACCCGGGCAGTAAAAGTAGCTTCCACCCCCCTTTGATTGTCTTAAACTTTAAAACAGGCAGAATGGATTTACAGACCAGCCTGCTCCGCCAGCCCCGAGCCGTCCCCTTGTCCTTTTGTGTAGGCGGGGTACCCCTCATGTTTAAAATTCCCATGGCACAGACCGAGACCGGGGAGTATGGGATCATGACTCCCAGTCCCTCCCCCTCCCGTCTTCCCTCGACTGGCTGCAGAAAAATGATGGGTGCCTGTGTGGCAGCTCTACCTGGCCCCACACAAACTTGGATCCCAGATCCAGCCACCCACTCATCCTCCCCAGCCACACTTACACTAACTTTGCCCGTGGGCCCCCGGGTGAGTTCCTCCCTCCCCTGACCGCACCCACGTGACTCTTGGGTCTCCCCCTCCTCTATACAATCTTCCCCGGGCCATCACCACCCACCCCCGGGGAACGCGTCCCTATCAGACAAGGCGCCCGCGCTTCCCCATCATGACTCCTCAACAGCGAGGTCTCCCACAAGTGAGCTTCGGTCAGGATAGTGCTGGGTTGGGGGCCGGGTCCCACCCAGCTGGGGCCGGGTCCCACCCAGCTGGGGCCATCTCCTCCCTGTAGGAGGAGTAGGCAAGTTCCTCCAGACCCTGTCTGGTTTTTCCCGAAGATCGCTGCGGGATCTCCTGGATTCGTCCAGCGGCGAGGTGATCCCCAACATTCTGTCTCCATATCTTCATTCGATGCCCAGCTCAGGCTGGGCGAACATGGCTGCTTCATGGTCCAATCTCCTGCAAAACTTAAAAGGACATGCAGCCAGGTCTCACTGACCTGCTGCCTTAGGTGGAGACATGGTCGGGTCCCTTGACCTCGGACCAAAATACAAACATTCGGCACACAAGTAAACTTAAACTCTTTAAACTTAAATTTAAGACTAGTTATGTCAACAAAACTTAAAATACACCTTAAAAGCACGCTATATTCACACATAGCTATAATACAAATGCCGCCCGTCTCCGGACGGCCAGCCTAATCTCTGGCACTGTCGCAGATTGCTGCTGGCTGCAGCGAAGCTGGACTGCCTCCTGTCTCTGGTCCCCCGCAGCTTATGGCTGTTGAGTGGGGACCCCTGCCCTTTGGCTTCTCCCTGTTTCAGGAGACCGCCTTACTCCACTTTAAAGTGGCTGACCATCTTGTCTCGGGCTTGCGGACCCGCTGAGACCTTCTGAGGGGCGTCTCTGTGGGGGAATCTTTGGCTGGCGGACCCTGTGCCTGGGTTGCAGCACCAGCTGGCTGGGAACCTTCTCCCCCATGTCCAAAACCCATTACCAGTTCCCCTGCAAGAGGAATTGCTATCCCTGCCCCCCCAGGGTCCCACATCATGGGGGGGAACCATTCTAGAGGCTGGCTGGGAAGCTGGTCCCTTTAAACAGGCGACTGCGCCTGCGCGGATCTCCTCCCCTGAGTCCCGCGGCAGAGGCTGTGAAGCTTGTGTCTTCAAACAAGCAGGTGTGCCTGCTTGAAAAAATTGAGGAAGAGCTGCTGTGGTCCCACAGGCAACCGTGCCTGCGTGAACAATCTTTTTGGGGTCCCTCGGCAGAAGCTGTGAAGCCTCTGTATTCAAACAGGCGGCCGCGCCTGCGCAAACCTCCTCCCCCTTGTCCCACGGCAGAGGCTGTGAAGCCTCTGGCTTCAAACAGGCAATCGCGCCTGTGGGGGAAAACAGAAGAGGGGCTGCTAGGGTCCCACAGGCAACTGCGCCTGCGTGTCCAATTTGTTTGAAAAGGGTTGGAAGAACCGCTGAGTCTTCCAAGCAGGCCGGTGCGCTTGCGCGTAAAAACTGAGCAGCAGGAATCTTTAAATGACCGACTGCGCCTGCGCGCTCGGCCTCACTGTGAGCAAGAGCCACTGAGGGTTCTGGGTTCGCGACTGTGCCTGTGCGAACCCGGTGTTGAGAAACCCTTTCCCTCAGCCGCGTGGCTGTGCCTGCGCGGCCCTCCTGTTGGCAAAGCTCTCCCCTCAGGCGCGCGACAGCGCCTGTGTGGGAAAACTGAAAAGGACCGCTTGGGGTACGGGCTGGGGAGCCGCGCCTGTGCAGGCAGTTTCAGTAAAAGGAGTGGCAGCAGCCTGCAGATTTCTGATCCCAGGCTGCTGTTTCTCCATCTCTAAGCTACCTAACTCGCTCAAATTCAAACTTTGGTTAAAATTTACACTTTGGCCAACATTTAGTTCCCACTGGGGTAGGGAAGTGTCCTAATTTGTGGGCTGGACAACTTTTCCCTGGAAACAAGCCACAGCACCTGTCTTTATAGGCTGTGAACTTGAACTTGCATGGACAGCAAACTCATGTTCCCTTACCTGGGTGGCTTTAAATGGGGAATTTTGGACCTGCCTTTGGTCTGGGGCCAAGACTATCCCCTTTGTGCCTCCCTTGTCCCGGATTTCTGCTGCTGGACCTGCTCTACAGGGGTCCCAGAACACTCCTTCCCTGTTCCCTGGATTAAACAGCTTATTCTGCCCAGGAATGGCTCCTCCCCCCACACAAGTCACCGCACTTGCCTGTGAACTTGAATCTACTGTGGGCTGAGGATTCCTATTCTCAGGTTCACCCCTCACGGGTGGACCGTACCTCCGTTGTCGGAGGGGATACACTGGTCCTGGTCCCCGCCTGCCTAGCGGGACCTGCTGGCATTCACCTACCACCCCATTGTCCACCCCTCCTTGCTGCCAGAGCGCCTCAGAACTCAGAGCTGTGGGCTGCATTCTTGGGGTCTCTAATTCCCTAGCCAGCCTTTCCCTGGGTGTTGCCTCTGGGGCGGTTTGATTTGGGCTGCCAGTAAAATCCAGCTGACCTGCCTTCGGACTGATCAGGCAAATCATTCCCCTTGCTACCTTTAAAGCCACGTTAAGGCTTTCTATCTCTGCCCTACAGGGGCCATGATCTGCTTCACTAAACCTTTGGGCGCAGGCCAGCTTATAGGCTGCCTTTACTTCCCTAAACCTTTCCTCCTGCTCTTTTACTTCTGAGCTAAGGCGGGCATTCTCTTCCCGCAGTCTCATCTCACTTTCCCTGGTCTCAGTGACTTCCTGCACCAGGCGCTCTATAAATGCCTGGCATTTTTCAAACTGCGACTCCCGATTCTTGGCCTCTTTAACCTCCTCCTGCTCCCTCATCTCATCCTTACTAGACCAGCCACCTATACCCCAATAGGTCAGCCTACACACTGCCACTAAAATTCGCAGGGCTACCCACATACTGAAAACGAGAGAAACAAGATCTGGTACTTTCTCCAGATCCAGACCACTTATTAAATCAAAATGGCCTGCAGTCCAGCCGCGGTCACCATTTTGTAGGGGGGGATTCTTTTAACTGGTTTAAGGTAATTCACCTGGTATGCAGCCTTTGCTTGCACTCTGACCAATTCCAAATAAACCAATTTTAAAACAGCGGTTTCGAATCGCTACCCCACCTTCCAGTTCTGACTGCAGGACTTATAATTAATGATATTAAAACAGACACATGGTTTGGATGAGAGAAAAATCAAGTTTTACTAACTATAAGAAACTATAATCAAATATCAAACTATACCACACGAACACAGTAATTACAGTAAAATTGCTTAAATGGGGGAATGCAGATGGTAAAATGAGGGGTAAGTGACTACAATGTTAATTAAACAATCTTAGCAATATCCCCTTAATTACCATCCCCCAAACTCATTACTATGTTGCTTTGCTGAGGAGTCAGAAACTCTGCTCACATGTGGTCCAGCGAAGTGAGAGAGAGAGAGAGAGAGAGAGAGAGAGGCTCACCAGTGGTCCCAGGAAGTAAAGAGAGCGATAGCTTCTCAGGAGCTATCATATATACTTTGTGAGCACCCCCCCCTCTGCTGTTTGCCTGTCTGGAAAATTCGCGCCCAAAAAGTTCCAATTCACAAGAGAAAAGCTGTGATTGGCTAACTCAAAGAGGTTGGGCTGGGTTAGTGCGTTTGCTCTGTGGGGCCGAAATATTCCCGCCCACATCCGGAGCCCACCTGGGCTAAAACAAAAGGGAAATTCAACTGCTCTATTGTCCAGAATGGTAGGTGATTTAAACCCATTCAGTTCTTAAAGGTTGCAGATCAAATGTCCATTTCAGGGTTTCAGTCTCTCATTGTCTGTGAGGGAGCTCTGAATGGCTGTGTAAACAGAAGCAGTTTCAAATTGATTGTCCTGCGGTCAGTTCTCAAGTGGGCAATTGCTTAAGTCAATAAACAACTTCAAGTGCTGAGAGGGAACTTCCCTTTGATTGGCAGGTCTGACTCAGCCACTGCTAGATCCTCCCACTTTATACACACAGACCTCTCGAGCTGCTTGCTTGTACTATTCTTCTTGGCCAATGCTTTCTGTGGCCATTTTAAAACCTTTTGTGATTGCCCAAACTCCAGGTGACAATTTTATTACTAAAAGCACTGTCTTAAGGTGTGTAAATATTTTCCACGGAGCTCTATGTCCACATTCTGTCCATCTCAGAGCAGTCTTTTGCGGTTCTCGGCATTTTTAAAAACACTGTAGACCAGTCACATCACCCAATTCTTCATCCACGATGTGGACCAATATTTTCAATCTTCAGGGAAATAGGGGAAATTTTGCAACCCCTACAGCTTGATGCTTTCAAAATGACATTTCTGTGTCTCAGTGATGCTTGGATCAACTGATAGCCAATGCCTCACTCTGCATAGATCCAGATTGTTAAGCTTTTTACGGTGCTGAAGCCTTGTCATTCATATGGTTGTCACCACATTGATGGCCTCAGCAAGCTCCTGCCAAGCCATCCTTTCATGTGTTCCCGAACCTTCCTCCTGAACAATGAATGTATGATCTCCCTCCACCTTTCAACCTCTTCCAGAAGTAACTCTGGACTCTTATTATTGAAGGAGGAGCCCAAAGAGTAAGAGTTTGAATTTGAGGTCCATGTAAAAAGTCAAAAAACTCACCACAGATATTCAAAAGAAAAACTCCTCCAAATCTCTCATAATGCACTAACATAAGCTAGTACCACTAGAAGCATGCTAAGGGTGGCCCTGGATTTATTACCCTTTATATATCCTTTTTATGTTAGATATTCTGGAATTCATGGCATTCAATTCTAACGGGTGTGCGGATTTCAGTGCCTCTTAATTAATCACTGCACTAAAGTCCTCTCATTGAATGTTGCTAAGATCTACAACCTACTGCAGACCCCAATGTATTGAGGTCAGTTCTGTCCTTCCTCTTATCGGCAATGACAATGTTACGTTAGTCCTTGCCTCGTGCAGCTACCGCTGGCGGTGTCTCAGAAACCTTTCTTACATTTTTTCAAGTCCACAGATAATGTGTGGATTGGTTGAGCAGACAGAGCATGGGAGGCCATATGCTGCCTTTACTGCTCAGTCCATGATTGATTGTAGCCTCTTAATCTGTAGTAGAATTGCTGTAATTTTATTTATGTGCCATGTCCAAGCTATTCTCCTCTGGAAAGTTACACCTGTGAACTTTTGTGACCTGCTGGTCGGGACTGGTTTTGAGCTTGCTTTTTTTTTAACTGTGATTTACTGACGTTCAGTAGAATTAACTACAGGAAACTTTGGTTTATCCAGAGGTTGTATGTCTGGAAACTTCGATCTAACGGCAGAAATCAGCAGTCGTTTTGGTTAGGTTTTTTTTCTTCACCAAGCATTTTTTTTAACAGCCAGGCTCTGGAAAGCGTCTCTAGCTTAGCAACAGCTTCAGAGACGCTTCCAAGGTACGGGCCAAGTGTTTACAAGCTGTTGCTAAGCAACAGTGTTTGTTGTCAGATACGGAGATGAAAACCTCCGTATCTGACAACATTAGCGCTGGTCTATCCAGAAGTTTTGATAGAACGGCAGCAGCTCGGTCCCGTCGGTGCCGGATATCGCGAAGTTTCCTGTATTAGCAGGCCCATTCCTCCAGATCTAAGCTTATGAAGGATACCCAAAAAGAAAGCCCCAGTCCTTTGTTGAAATGTCATTCACACAATGAGGAACAGGAGTGGGCTGAAAAATATGCCCTGGGGAACTCCAGTCATTGGGCAAATCCTGGTGGTGTTTGATGTCTCTAAGGTAAATATCCATGAATTCACCTATCTGGGGATGTTGAGCTCAGAGATTGTAGTCAATTGGGCGAAACTCAATAGTTTTTGATATCCAGGAACACTGTCTTTCTGCATTCTTTCTTGTTAAAGGTTCAGAGAACATGCTTTGCTAATCATAGCAAGTTGCTATTGGTCCTTTTCTGAATCCTGCTAGATTTGAGTTTTATGAAATTAATGGCATCAAGATGATTTTGGAGAAGGTATGTGATGACTCTCCAGAAGCTTTCTCAGGAAGTTCAATCAGATAAATGCTGGTAATTGCTGGCATCACCAGCGTCTTTTCCTGGTGTGTGGGCAAGCAGCCTCACAGAAGGCCTTTAAGGCCTGACACTGCTCCTAATTTCCTGTATGTCTGCCGACAATGCCCAATGAGAAGGCCCAGTTAGCAAATGAGGGAGAACAGGTTCCATCATGTGGTTTCTGGTGAAGCGCACCAAATGTGTGCTATCACCATTTTGTCGTGGTGAACCACGTTCCAGAAATATTCACCGTCTAATCTCTTGTCTTGCTTGAAGCATGCTAATTATTTGCTTGAGTCATGCCAATCCATGCTGATGTCCTTAAAAACAGAGAGAGCATGTCCAGTAAACAGAGAGAAGTTGAAAAGGAGGCTGAGAGAACTCACACGCAAGTGGCAGAGAGAAAATGAGAGAGCACGCGAGGGAAAGGGAATGTGCCGAGAGGCTGCACACAGAGTGAGAGTGCATGTTCAAAGAGAATGAGAGAGAAGGAGTGAAAGAGTGTACATAATGGGAACCAGCACATATGCAGATACAGTGAGCACATAAATGGACCGGCTTTATTGAGAGATTGAGAGAGAGTGTGCAGATTGAGAGAGCACACACAGACAGAGAGCATAAATACCAAGAGAGCTCGTATGGGAAAACTGATGGAGAAAAAGAAAGAGCACATGTAAAGGGATAGAGAGCTCATGCAGAGAGTGTGAGCATTTGCAGAAAGACCAGATGGATGCAGAGCAACTATACAAAAGTGCAGAGAAAGAGGGTGCACACAGAGAAAGAACATGCCAAAAAGATGAGTGCAGAGAGAGAACACAGATTGAGAGAGGGAATGCAAGAGAACTGGAGGCCCTGGCAGAAGCTTGAGATCCTGTGAGAATGGGAGTTCGCACCCACAGGGCAGGTGGTTAGGGTGGTCAGAGGAACTTGAGCTCCTGAGAAGTGGAAGGACAAGCTTTCAGTTGGCACAGGAGATTGAGGTCCATGAGGGAGCAGGCTGAGGTCTCATGTGCACAAGAGGTTAAGTTCCTGGGGGTACTGGAACCTGAAGGCCCAGGGCAAGGTGGGTCAAGTCCCTGAGTGGGGGGGGGCGGGGGAAATTATATTTTTGGGAGAGACAGGTGCTTAGCATTCAGGAAGTTGGAAGGTCAACGTAATAGGGAAAGCCAAAGTTCAAGCTCCTAGGGAAAACGAGAGGTTGACCTCCTAGGAGATGGCTGAGTTTTCATGGGTGTGGGGGAGTGGGGAACTCGAGCTGCAGTGGGGGCTGGAGCTCGAGCTCATGTCCTCAAAGTCTGTGATTGCAGTTCAAAATTAAATACACACTTACGTATTCAGCTCTGAACTACCATATGACTAGCTTCTACATGTGAAACAATGATCAAACTTAATTCTTTGAGACTATAGATGCACAGTATCATAAACAATAACAGAAATTTTTCATTGCAATTGATGACGTTTCTGATCCTTGAGATGAACTCATTCTTGCAATCAATTCAATACAGCCACCCAGAATTATCTGCATGAGTGCTGATATTTAGTATAGTTTTAAATACATCCAGTAACGTTGGTGTTATGTCTTTCTGAATTCTACCAGATATTTCTTCTTTTTTTCATCTTTCTGCTGTAGAGTTGTTATGGCAGCAGCGACCTAATGTTCTACTCCCTTATTTATGCTCTGAATCAATCATCTCAACCGTACTCGTTCACTTTCAAAAAAAAAAGTCTCTGATGTAAATCCTGAATGTTCTCTGTCTCTCTCAACAACTGGCTTACAATATTTCTTACCACTGTTCCTTCTTCACCCTTTTTCAATGGCAGCTTTCATCGATCTTTCTCTTGCTCATTTTTTGTTGATGTATCTTTTTATTTCTGGTTGACAATGTCTCACTTTCTTTCTCACTTAAATGCTTTCTGCTGTTTAAAGCTAGCAAGTGAACAGCTGCTCCTCAGAATTATCTGCCCTTTTCTCCAGTTTACATATATCTACACTTGATTACTTTTGAGAATTGCCCGATACGAGGGGTAGAATTTTCTCATTGATGGTAGTTGGGAGTGTCATCAGAAAGTGTGTTGATAGCAGTAGGAATCATTCTGAATTGTTCCTTTCCTGAGCATCACTGCAAGGCAATGATTGCAGTTTACAGAAAATTCATTTGACTTTTTGCCCAATGTCTGCTTCACCACTTGTCAATACATTCCGAATTTATAGAAAATTGAAAATTGTCTCTGATAATCTTGTTTTGCATAGGTCAAATTCATAAGAATAGCATTAGAATTATTTAATTTTCCTATGGAAGACATGTAAGTATTAGAGTATCTCTGAAACAACATGAACCTTTGCTGTGATTACATGTTGCACAAGAAAGATTGGGCAGCAGATATACATGTGCAGGTGTGATCACTTACTGTTAATGCCTGGGACGAGTACTTTCATGGAATCGTAGAATGATACAGCACAGAAGGGAGCCATTCAGCCCATTGTACCTGTGCCAGCTCTTTGAAAGAGCTCTCCAATTAGTCCCACTCCCCTGCTCTTTCCCCATAGCCCTGCAAATTTTTCCTTTTCAAGTATATATCCAATTTCCTTTTGAAAGTTACTATTGAGCTTGTTTCCACCACCCTTTCAGACAGTGGATTCCAGACCATAGCTCGCTGCATAAAAAAAATGTCCCCTCTGATTCTTTTCAGCAACATGTACCTCAATCACCACCATAGATAGCTCTGGCTCCCTTACACTCATTCATATATACTATAATAATGAAATGGGTTGTTGAACTTCATTCAAGTAGTATTGAATTACTACACTGCTGTTGTTAACAGCACAATTAAAAATCAGTTTGGTTTACATTGTGCAACTTCAGCTTTCTTTGGGACACTCACATTTCACTCAATTTAGACCATTTGGAGCAGTTTGTTTCTTTAAGAGGATATCACTTGCTTGGTGACATATAGCAAGCCCCTTTGTGAAAATGCACTGCCAGTTTTGTGTATCCTAATGCAGATTTCTCTGGCATAATTATGAGTGCCAAGTAAATGAGTGCTGCCAGCTGTAGCAACAGTATCAAAGCCCGATTATTGCAAAATATTTTTTTAAATAGAATAAAAATGCCCAGACTGAAGATCTAATAATGGAACAAGAAAAATGTTCATCTCATGAAAGAGTATGCATCCTACCCACTGAGTCTCGTGCTAGCTTTCTGGTGGTAGGGCATCCAATCCAGCCCTGATGATTTAGCATAGCAGTACTGATGTGCACATCTGATACCTAGTAGCCTACACAGGAGGGTAGCAATCACCTCCATGGTTTTATTTTGGTTTTCTCATCCAGTCGAGATTCTGGCAATTTTTACACATGTTAATTAGCACTAGTGAAAACGTTCTCTAAAATTATGAAAGTGCTTCATCTGTATCAATGAAACATTTTGAGCAATATCCAGCTGATTTAACATCTGAACATTGAGGTCGGATTCACTTGTATGAATGCCTGAATTTTGAAGCATCAAAACCAAAGATGAGCCCTTCCTTCTTCCATGCAGCATTTTCATCAATGGGAAGTCATAGATTGCCTTGATAAAGTGAACGGTAATATGCTCCCACCACTAGATCTCAGTCACAACTTCCATCCAGCCAAAAACGTTTGAACAACAGGAGCTGTGTTCTAATAAAACTCAGTTAGAGGAAATGCCAATTTTATATATGCAAAGTGAGGCCAGTTTTTTACATAGGATTACATAGGATATTCAGCACAGGAACAGGCCATTCGGCCCAACCAGACCATGCTGGCGTTTATGCTCCACTCGAGCCTCCACCCGTCTTTCCTCATCTAACTCTATCAGCATAACCCTCCATTCCCTTCTCCCTCATATGCTTATCTAACAGCCCCTTAAATGCATCTATACTATTCACTTCAACCACTCCCTGTGGTAGCGAGTGCCACATTCTTACCACTCTCTGGGTAAAGAAGTTTCTTCTGAATTCCCTATTTGATTGCTCAACCCCAGTTATATACAGAATCACAGAATCACAGAAACCCCACAGTGCAGATAGAGGCCATTTCGGCCCATCGAGCCTGCACCGACACATATCCCACCCGATCCCTGTAACCCCTACACCAACACATATCCCACCCTATCCCCGTAACCCCACGTACTTAATCCCCCTAACACTAAGGGTCAATTTATCATAGCCAATCAACCTAACTCGCACATCTTTAGACTGGGGGACAATGGGGGAAAATTCAGTTGTTTGTGCCTCCCATTAGCGCCTTAAGAGGGAGCTAATGAGGCGCAAAGCAACTAGTGCCCGGGCGCGTCGATATTTGCGCCACTCGCGAAATTAACTAGATATTTTGCGGCGGCGTTAAACACTACCGCCGCGATGTCCTGCGCCGGCAGATCGTGACGTCAGTCGAGTGCGCAACGCCCCGGACCGAATATTGAGTGGCGACCCCTGCCTTAAAACCTGCCGCTAGCAACGACAGGTTGAGGGGAGCATTTTGCAGTCAGAAAGGGACTGGGGGAGCGCTATTTAAAGGCAACCGCTTCCTGCCATTTTTTGTTGGTGACATTTTTGCACCACACGTTCTGAGAGAGAGAGAGAGACTTCTGGAAAGATTCAAGGCTGTGTGAAGGAGTTTTGGGTACTGAGCAGCACTTTGCAGGTTCATTTTGATTTGCCCTTCCTTGCTTCGCCAGCGCTCTGAGGTAGCGCCTCGCTCCTCGGCCTTTGCACCTTAAGACAGGTGTGAAGCACCTGATTTAGCACTCCAATCACCTCCAGGGGCAATAAAAGCAAAGTTTGCTATCGAAGGCGATAATTAGCGCCAGGCGCTAAACTTTGCGCACGGCTGATAAAGGCGCCCCAAACAGGGCGATATTGAATTTTTCCCCCAATGACTTGCTTTCTCCCTTGCCCAGATTTTATTTAATTTTAGTGTCTAATTGATCCTTCAGAAAAACGCGCCAGCTGTCAAGACAGTGATTGGCAGCAAGGGTCTTGATGTGCTAGGGAGTATTACTTATTCTGCAGATGGCAGAGGCTGAGTATAGAAAGTCAATATCTGAGACACTGTGCTCTTAAAACCCCACAGAGGAATTGCTGACCTAAATTTAAGACACGTTACCAGATCACCTGCTAATCACATATTGGGCCGTATTTTCCGACCCCCACGGGTGTGTACGAACCCGTACGGGCCTCGCAAGTGCCGGTTTCAAGCATGGGAAGTGCATGCGCTAAAACCCGGCACTTGCGATCTGTCAAGAATCCTCTTGACAAATCATCCACCTGCCCTGGAGATGGGCCTCCGTGGGTGGAGAGTTCCGCTTTCTGCACAACCTCCGTCCGCTGAAAGCCTTTAAAAATCTTACGCCTGGTAAAAGCATGCGTAAGGCCTGCTTTAACCAGCATAAGAGATTTAAAAAATTTAAAAAATTTTTTTTTCACTCATTTATAATTTAAAAATACTATTAAAAAAAGGTAAGTTTATTTTAGCCCCGTAAAAAACGTTAATTACTTTTTTCAAAAAATAAAATTTTTGTTTAAAATATTTAATTTAATGTAATTTTAACTAATTTTAAATATGTGATGTTTTTAAAAAAATGTATTTAATGTTTAACTGTGCTTTTTAAGTGATCCCCAATCATACTTTTGACAGGTCTGTGCGTACAGACCTTTCAAAAGTATGAAGGGGGATTCCCTTCTTTGATTGGGCCCCCATGGTCCACGTGATCCCATGGGCGCTTGCTAACCGCATGTGCCCCTGGGATACCTGGACCTCTGTGCATTTCGTAGAGTAGAGGCCCAGGATCGGAAGTCTCAGGACCTACGGAGCCAGCAAGTAAGTGCGTAGACTTTATCCGATCGCAGGAAGACTCCGATCGGAAAGTCAGGGCCAATATGAGACACAATGCAAAATACACATATTGTTTCCATTAAAATTTCAATCTATGTTCTTTAAATAAAAGACAACTTTTGTTTGAAATATGAATACCATGCATTCCTGAGTTTTTGCTCATAATCTGAAATTAGCATGTGACTTTTTTTCTTTTTTACATTTTCGTTGACACTATAGATGCCCCTTACAATTGACGTTTAAACATTTTCTGCAGAGGTATTTTCTGTTTACTCTTTTTTTCTAACTCATCAAGGTGGGGAATGTCAAGGCTGCTGGATGGAGTGCTTTTCTTTTTTTGGGCACTATGGTTAGGATCAAGATCTCCCACATCAGGTATAACAGTTAGATATAGAGTAATGTTCCCTGTACCGCCTGGTAAATCCTGGCTTTGGATTACCGATCATGACATATGAACATATGACATTGACGGACAGGTAAAGACCAGCTGGTCCATCAAACCTGACCCATACTGATGATGACTAGACATTTTGTATACTTTCCCCCCCCCCCGGCACACAGCCATATAATCTCCTGGGAGAGGCAAAAGACCAGAGTAACCCGAGCCAAAAAGGGGGGGGAAAACTCTCAAAAATTCATCTCTGACCCCCTCAGGGGATCGAAACCAGTCAAGGAGATCACATAGATCATGTGTTATCTGATCAGCCACTTACCATCTATATGATGCAATCGCTGCCGCAGTCAAGAAATGGTCCAGCTCCTTCCTGAAGTCATGTAGAGAGTCAGCACCCACCACACAAGCCGACAATGTCCAGAGCCTCACTGCGCCCTAGGAAAAGAAGAACCACCTGGAATGAATGAGCTACCGATGGCATCACAATCCAAAATCTAGGTCAATGTATCTTAACCCCCAGTGTCAGAAAAGCAACCCCTACTGTACCAGTATAGCTTTTTCCATTTTTAGGCGAGAGAACCATACATCATAATTTGGAATTTTGAAAGCCTTTTTCATCGCATTAACTCAAAGGGAAATACGGAAAAACATCCCACTGCTATTACATCAGGCTTATTTTTTTTTACAGTCACCAGACTTTAGCAATTATTTTGCAGTTAATAAGGAACTATTATGCTATATGTTACATTAGCTATATGAAGGGGTATTAGAAAGGAATTAAGTGTCTGCACAATACTAAATGAAAAAAAGCTAAACTTGCCAAATAGGAAATAGTACAAAGGTGTGTAGTGTACTAGTGCGGGAGGGAGAGTGCTCTTAGATATATGTGAATTGGAATGGGTAATATTAAAAATAAATTGAAAGATACAGATAAAATCCAAAGTTTAAATTTTGATTGTTGTGGCTTTAATAAATTCTGGGTGAAGCACAATTCTATAACAAACCTCTATAAATAAATACAATATATATATTATTTTTCTAGGTTTTATTGGTTAGAATGCATTGCTTACACATACATAAAAATGAGCAGTTTTATTTTTTTTCATAAGTCCTGCTGTCACTTATAATATTGCTATTGCTGAATTTCTGCATTTATAAATGCATAAGGAATTTTAAATTGGTTTAAGTTCTTAGGATTATTTGATGTTTTAGACACGCTGATGGGGTAATAGGAAAGGATTTGATGAGAATAATGCTGAGGAATGTTGACATTAGTTGCATTTATATCATATTTTGATTTTTTAGTCCTGTGGCATTTCCCCTCTAAGATAAGTTTTACAGAGGGGGGGGGGTTTGAAATGTGCTATTAGTTTCAGTTTATACTAGCCGTGGCTTAGCAATAGTACTCTTGCTGGTTGTGGGTTCAAGTCCCACTCCAGAGGCCTGAGTACAAAAAGCTACTGCTGACACTCCAGTACAATACTGAGGGAACGCTGCACTGTCGGAGGTGCTGTCTTTCAGATGAGACATTAAATGAGGCCCCGTGTGCCTGCTCAGGTGGACGTAAAAGATTCCATGGCACTGTTTCGAAGATTAACAGGGGAGTTCTCCCAGTTGTCCTGGCCAATATTTAGCTCTCAACCGACATCTAAAAACAGATTATCTGTTCATTATCTCATTACTGTTTGTGGGATCTTGCTGTGTGCAAATTAACTGCCACATTTCCTACATTACAACAGTGACTACATCTAAAAGTACTTCATTGGCTGTAAATGCTGTAGGATACCCTGAGGTCTTGAAAAGTGCTATATAAATGCAAGTCTTTATTTCTTTCTTTCTTTACACTCATGTGATTAATTAGCAAATAGTTGTTATGGCCAAAGACCCTTTGGGACTTGAATTTTTGTTATAAATGTGTCTTGTGATTTATTTATTTGCATTGTTGCTTCATTTTTAACTTGGGTGAATGCAGAACTGCAGTGGGCTTGCAGAGATCCTGGGAGGTACCTCGCAGCCAATCTTCCAACTATTTGAATTCTCGGGCCTTATTCCAATGGAGTCGGTGTGGCCTGACAGCCTGCTGGTGAAGAGTCAGCCACGATCGGGCAACTGCTAGCGTTGCAGTGACCCTCAGGTTAGCGAATCTCAGGAGGGGAGAACAGAGGCCGGGTTGGGAGGGGAATCAGACACAGGGTCGGCGGGAGTGGTGGCAACCGAGGGGGTATGGGGAGCGGTCCACGTTCTTTAAATCTGGGCTCCACATTCAGGTAAATACATTTCAAAAAGTTACCTTTCTGGTTTTACTGAATGCAGCTGGCATTGCCTCAGGACAAACCAGTCTTGCAGTGGGGGGCCTCAAACTGGTGTTAGGCCCCTTATTTGCAATGTGTCTAACGCCTGATTCAGGCGTGGGCACTGCACAACAGCAATTTTTCCTTTCCCGATATGGCAGGTGGTGCACTTCCAACCAGAAATGTGTGCGCATGACCTGCCCGCCATTTTAGAGGCTTAATAGGCCAGTTAACGGCCGACTTTGTAGGCCTTATTTTTTAAAACTCCTTTACTGAGATCTGCAAGTTACATCTTCTACAATTTATCAATCTGGATCTATGCCTCAGCTCCAGCTAAGATAGCAATTGTGATTCCAGTGCCACCATCTTGAGATTATGGTAGAGAGTGGTACTGATACTAATACTACCGCACCAAAAATCTGGTACAGGTAGATAGTGATGCCAATGACAGCCCCTTGTGTCTGGCAGAAAGTGGTAGCTAACAGTTGCATTGCTAATATGCTCCTTTTCATTTATGCTGCTGTGCTGAAGTATGTTGAAAATATCAAAAGTCATATCACACTTTTGAGCTCCATTTCCAATAAAATTTACTGTGGGATTAGAAAATCAAATAGGTTATTCTACATTTACGAAATTTTGGTTTCTATTTTAATGTTCCATGCATTACCTCAGTTGCGATCACTGACAACTCCAGAATTCACAGAGTGTTAGTTGTGCGCTCTTGCTCAGAGCAGGCCATTTCTAATTCAAAAGATCTCTTTAATGATTAAACAGTAAAGGAATTCAGTTTACATGAGTTAAAGCCCTGTGCTCCAATTGCACAAGTTTAGGAATCTATCTAATTTGCAAGACTTTAAATTAGCTGAAAGGCAACACAAGATATTTTGATGCAAATGTTTCCTAAAAAAGATTTATGATGCAACTGCAGCAGTAGTCCAGCTAGTGCGGTAAGCACAATATTAAAATACTGTAGACAATTTATTATTACAGTATGCACTTTGATATGATCTGCGTGAATATCAATATTTATTTACATACATATAAGAGACATGCATATGTATACCTAAATATATAACTTATAGTCACCAGAGACTGCTTACTAATATAACTGCAGCCAATTTTAATGCACAAGACATTAAAGGAACAAAAGACACTAGGGGAGAAATTCATTATCGCCCAGGAGTGGGCACTAACTTTGGAAAATTTTGAGATTTAGCGCCAGGCGCTAATGAATGTTGCTGCACGCAAAATTCAGTGTCATCACTCAAAGAAAGGGTGGGGCGTTAAATCAATCGCTAACAGCCTTGCTCAGTGGCATTACACTCAAAGCACAGACCAATATCAGGTGCAGTCTAATCGCAAGTCATCATTGCCACAGGCTCTTTCCAGTGCTTAAAGGAGAGTTTCATTGATGCTGCAGTACCTCATTCAACCAACTTTACATATGGCAGATCCACGCCCCAGGGAGAGAGCCCGCAGATTTTTGGACCAAGCATTGGAGGCGTTGGTCTTTATTGTGGAGAGACGGAGGG
This sequence comes from Somniosus microcephalus, assembly GCF_052327205.1. Taxonomy (NCBI): domain Eukaryota; kingdom Metazoa; phylum Chordata; class Chondrichthyes; order Squaliformes; family Somniosidae; genus Somniosus; species Somniosus microcephalus. Next base: position 31,539,203 of record NC_140996.1, on the reverse strand, counting down.
TGGTGCTCTACCCGGCAAGTGGCAGGAGGCCCTCACTGCAAGTCTTCCGTGCCATATGGAGGCATGTTGCCCATCAGGTCTCGGGTAGCACTGTGATTCCCAGGACCCATACACAGTACAGGAAGAAATTTAACGACCTCACGCGGGTGGTCAGGGTGAGTCAATGCCTCAATAAATGCTAGATACCACCATCTGAACCATAGCCTGCACAAACTGCCCAAAGCACCACACCCCCAGCACTCACCCACCAACAATCTCTACCTACCAACACTCACACCCACATCTCACACCTTGCACACAATGGCAGCTATTCAACTCTGGCAGGCACATTACCCAAACACATTGCTCCACACTCACGCACACACTTTCCTTTCTCTTGCAGGTCAAGGTGGCTCACAACAGGAGGGAGCAGGAGTGCACAGGCGGGGGATAAGCCGACACCCAACCACTGTCTGCGCTGGAGAATTGAGTGCTAAAGATTATTGGGCACCAGGTGGTGGGCGCCGTGATCACCAGTGACATTGACCCCCTTGGGGACAACAACGGTATGTTCATCCCTACTCCTTCTCACACCCCAGTTTCCCCTCACCCCACAAGCCTTTCGCACTTTCCAGCTAATCATGCTTTATGCATGCCTTTCTCCCTTCCTTTCCCCCCTCCCCTCACCTTAACCCGACTCTTGTGCCTTTATGCTTTCACCTGAGCAGCCTGTCCCTGTGGGCACCGTTCAGAGCAAGCCAGGAGAAGAGGGGGAGGAAGAAGACAACGCGTCACTGCACGTCTCACCCGCAGGCACCAGCTCAGATACTGGCAATATGTGTTCTTTAGAGGCTAGTATATTAGCGGGATCTGCACAGGATGATGCACCGGGAATAAGTGGGCTGCAGCAAGGCCAGGGGGAAAGGGTAGCTCGGGGGCCATCTCCCAGAAGAGTGAGTTCATGCACGAGTTCTGCAGCACAGGACTCAGATGAGGACCTCGATGGGGAGGCCTTTAGAAGAAGGGTGATGGGCATGCACACGGAGATCATAGCTGCAATGATAAGGGAGCCTGAGAGCTTATTGGCAATGGTAAGGAGCGTGGAGGAGTCTGCCTCCAACATTGCACAAAGCTCTGTACACACCATGGCGCCATCATTTCCAGTCTGGAAAGGATAGTCGACTCCCAGAGAGACCGTGGCAAACCAGACCTGATGCCGCATGTGATGGGCGAACTGGCAGCTTCAATTGGAGCACAGGTGGAAGCGACACAACATCTTAGTGCTGTAATGCAGTCTATGCTTGGTGGCATCCAAACTCAGACTGCTCTGGCTGCTGCCATCGTGGCTGGGTCTACCTCCGGTGACAGGGGCTTTCACTGTGTCATAGCAGGCCAGCCATCTGTGCTGCAACAGATTGCTAGGGATGCTGAGGTGCTGCCCCGGGGGAGTGGCAGTGAGTCAGTGGGGCAGGAAGCTGCTGTCCGCTCTCAGAATGACAGCATTCCTGCTCCCACCTGTAAGGAGTGGTGTGTGTGGTCAGCTTCACCTCTGACTCCCTGAGTGGTTCAAATTGCTCCCACTCCTTTGGTTCTAGACTTTGGATTTATTTGGGGGTTGTAATGAACTTGCAGCAGACACCTGGGTTGGTCAAAAGAATTGAGATCTTTATTTTGAGACAGGAAAAAATACAATACAATAAAACCTATACTCTAAAAAGGGTGGGGAACACTCGGAATATGCGAGGGAGAATTACAATAGGCAAAAAATCCCTTACCCTCCCAACCCCATTGTCCTAACTAGGTCGAAATCCAGAGGACCGGGAAATGCTCACCAAACGACTTTCTTGACAGATTGTAGAGGTTCGTGATTTCGGGGTTCTCCTTTGTTGTGGTGGTTGGGGCCTGCCGTACCCCAGATGTGGTAGAAGACTGCACCTGTGTTGGGTCTTCAGTTTGCGTTTGTCCGCTGATGCGGTTAGCTGTGTAGTTTGGATGTATTGGGTACCCAATTTTCTTTGGCTAGGTAAAGTTTTAGGGTCTTTTGTGTCCAAATCTTACCCAGGGGTAAGTCAGACTAGCCTGTAGAGTGGAAACAAGTTTTGACTTTCGAATTTTTGGTGGTTGGTTTCTTGCTGATCGCTGTGGCCCAATATTACCTGATTGGTGGTAATATTGGTAGGTTTTGGTTTCTTGAAGCCTTTGGTTGCCGCGACTTTCTTTTCCTTCTTCTTCCTTCGAGTCTCCGATTCTCCGACTGGTGAACTTGAACTGCACTTCTTCTCCGCTCTTACTGACTTGAACCAACGTCTGAACTGCACTCCCTCACTGGACAAGCAGGCCTCAATTATAATGGTTTAAGGCCTGGCTTATCTGACCGCCAAATCTCTGGTTTCTTTGTCAAGTTTTGGCGGGCTCGTTATTTTCAATATGTTTTAAAACTTTAACGAGCCTTGGGGATGGTCCATCTACTCTTAACGAGCTTCGGGGATGGTCCATCTACTCTTAATTGGCCTTTAACTGGTTTCGGGATTGCCTTGAAAAATGTAAAACGTTTTGGAAATCTTTCTGATTGGTTTTGAACTGCTGTTTGATTGTTGCTCCTGCTGGGCCATGTTCTTTTTGTTTTGCTGTGGGCATGTACTGTTTTATTCATGTACTTTGGGGCTCTGTGAGTTTTGGCGGGAACAGGTTTTATTGTCTTTATGTAAAGGCTGAGGTGGCTCAGGACATTCCCAGACGGCCCAATACTCAAACTGTCTGTTTTCGGGGGATCACCCCACCTTCCCTGTGTCACAGCTTTTCACAGGTCTGAACATGCCTTTTAAACCAGCCAAATCTTCCTGGAGTTTTGATTTTTAAATCCCTCTGGCCCAATATTTCCCTCAAACAGTCCAATATCTCTTCTTTTCTTCTTCTGGGGGAAAATGTGTAATTTTGCGAGCCTTACACACCGCTGGCACTCCGCCATTGCCCTTGTCGCTGCCTGTCATCCAGCGAGTCCAGACTGCTGCTGCCCATGCTGAGGTGGTGCAGTCTACAGCAAGGCCTTCCAGGCCCAGAACTGGTCAAGGGTGTCCTGCAATGCCTTCTGAAGTCTCCCGCATGGACACTCAGCAGCCTTCCTCCCGCCGTGCTGCAGCCACTGGGCCAACACTTCATAGGAGCATTAGAGTAGATAAAGGCACAGTGACGAGAGACACTAATGGATTGCACAAAGGTGAATAGTTAATATTGTTGTTGTAAATATGTGTTAACTGAATATTGATAAATTAATAATTCAGTTTGGATTATTTTGTGGTGTGTCTCATTTCAGCTTTGCACTGTGATATGGCCTGCGACGGGGATGGAATGATGGGGATGTGGTGAGCAACAGGGATCTGGGGTTTAATTTATTGGAACTACAGTCTGATGAGGTGTTCATGGACCGCCCTTCCGGAAGGCCGATTGCCTCCTCCCTCGCTCCTGTTCTTCCTCCTCCTCCTCCTCCTCCTCCTCCTCCTCCTCGTCTTCCTCTTTCTCCTCATCCTCGTCCTCCTCCTCCTCTACCTCTTCAACCTCCTGAGGTGGTCCTGCAATCACTAGTGGCAAGGGCTGGGCCCTCACAATGGGCAAGTTGTGGAGCATGCAGCAGACCACGATGAAATGGGACACCCGCTCAGCTGAGTGCTGGCGGGCTCCTCCCAAGCGGTCAAGGCAGCGGAGCGTTGCTTGAGTACCCCGATGGTCTGCTCGATGATGTTCCTGGTGGTGGCATGGCTCTCATTATATGAGTGCTGGGGAGGAGTGTTGGGGTTGCGGAGGGGGGTCATGAGCCAGGTGGAGAGGGGATAGCCCTTGTCTCCGACCAGCCAGCCGCAAGCTTGATATGATGGCTGGAAGGGTGCTGGCACACCAGTCTGGCGCAGGATGAAGGCATCGTGGCTGCTGCCAGGATAATGGGCATTTCATTGAGAATTTGCTGTCTGTGGTCGCACACCAACTGCATATTAAGTGAGTGGTAGCTTTGTGGTTACGGAAGATCTCAGGATTGCTATGCGGTGCCCTCAAAGCCACATGTGTGCAGCCAATGGTGCCCTGCACCATGGGGAATCCTGCTATCCTGGCAAAGCCACATGCACGCTCATCCTGCGTTTCTCTGGTGATGGGAAAGAAAATGTAATCTCTTCTATGGTAGAAAGCCTCTGTGACCTCCCAGATGCAGCAATGGACGATGAACTGGGAGATGCTGGCTATATCTCCTGTTGCAGACTGGAAGGATCCGCTGGTGAAGAAATTGAGGGCAACGACGACCTCGGCTGCCACTGGGAGAACCGTGGTCATCCTGATCTGAAGCTCAAGGTCTGGCTGCAGGAGGTGGCAGAGTTCAGTGACCACATCCTTGTTGAAGCAGAGCCTTCTAATACACTGCTCCTCACTTAATTGGAGGTAGGAGAAGTGCTTTCGGAATACCCTCGGAGGGTAAGGCATCCTGTTGAGAACCTTCACTGCCCACCTCCCTCTGGGCACATGTTCCAGTCTTGCTCGCTGCCTGCGCTCCCTCCACCGTAGATCCTGGAGGGCGAGGTCGACTGCCCCCATTAATGTAACAATGTGTAGCACTTTGATATGTTGTGAGAATAAATGTAACTAATTTTTAGTAGCCACAACACTCCGGAGACTAAACAACCTTTAAATGACTGAATTAAACTGTTGCACAATGTCAAACTGACAAAGAAGCAGTGAAACGGAACTAACCTGACAGCTGTGACTCATTACTCATGATCCTTTTAAATAGCACCCCTGGAACCATCATCCGCCTGCTTGATGCCTCCTCTCCCTGTCGCTGTCGGGACCAGGTGCTAATGCAGGGGGCGATACTCAATTTGGCAGATTGGGTGCCCAGTGAACATTGCATGCTCGCTGATGTTATGATCTGCCTGGCGCTGAAGTCCCCGGCGCTAACTCCTAGTGGCGATGCTATGGGGGGGGGGGCCGCTGGATTCACTTTGTTGCGGCACTACTGCCTCAGCACCCCGTTAGCGCCCCGCCAGGAGCTAACTGGAGGCACTAAGGTACCAAATTTCTCCCCCCACTGTCTGCATGGCAGTTCGCACTTGATTTGTACAAAGAAGCGATAATGACAGCAGTCCCACTATTTTATTGTATGGCTGAGGACTCCATAAATCCAACAGAGAAAGGGACAGCAGATCCTGGTTTCAATTGTTATGTTTGAATTGGTGGTTAATAATGTATAATCCCTAGGATAGTGCTTTAAAATACAGCTCACAATAAATCTGATATCGTTTAGAAATCATGAAATGGCAAATGCTTTAAGATTTCCCTCTCCTAATGTGATTGGGAGGGATTATAAAAACAGATTATCAAAAAAAAATGCTTTGTGATGAATTTTTCCCCTTCCCTAATCCCTTAAATCATTTTGAAGAATGAAAGCACAGCATTCTTCCTACTCAACAGCGTTAGTTTGATAAAAAATGTAATAGCCTAAGAAGAGGCTGCACTGCTCATTCCACATTGTGAGCTGAAGGACTACAGATAAGTACCGTGCCTGTGGGTTGGTGCATTGGATTTGATACACAGTATTATAGAACATGCGGTGAAAAATAAAAATTGCTGAAAATAATACTGAACACTCCGCTGATAACTGGATGCCTGAGACAGTACCCCAGGGCTGATAAGAGGCAGTACATGAAAAGGAGCTGTGCAGCTCTCCTAATAGAAAAATAACCTCAATTAGCATCAAAGTCCATCACTATACTTGTATAAAAATGCTAATGAGTGTTTCTTTATCTTCTGGCAAATATGTAAGTGGTAAGAAAAGCTCTGTCATAAAAATTGATACAGCTGAATTTTATTCTTCCAGTGATGTTGACTAAATAGTTTATAAATGCATGGTTATAAGGAGGTATGTTCATCCTCAAGAGTGGCCTAAAAGTCGTAGCACAACAGAAACCATGAGGTGTTCTATTACTAAAATATGTGAATGTTTGCTACGAAAAGATAGAGGGTACTGGATGGATGAAAGTGGATTGCAGGGCAGTGATCGGATTGAAGGTTTCAAATTCTATCAACAGCACAACTTGCATTTATATAGGCCCTTAATGTAGGAAAACGTCCCAAGGTGCATCACAAGAGTGTAATCAGTCAAAAATTGACGGTGTGCCACATAAGGAGATAGTAGAAGGAGTGGCTAAAAGCTTGGTGGATAGGATCAGTGTTAAGGAGGGTCTCAAAGGAGGAAAGAGTGGTGGAGGGTTTTAGGGAGGTTTTTCCAGATGTACGGCTTAGATGGCTGATGGCACAGTTACCAATGGTGGGTCAAAAGGAATGGGGGATGTACAAGGGGACAGATTTGGAGGAACGCAGAGTTCTCACAGAGTTGTAGGGCTAAAGAATGTTACAGAGATAGGGAAGGGGAGGCCACTAAGAGATGTAAACATGAGGATAAAAATTTAAAATCTGAGGAACTAGGGGACCGGGAGCTGATGTAGGTCAGTGAGCACAGGGATAAGGGATACTTGGTGTGGGACAGTTTTGGATGAGTTTAAGTATATGGAGTAGGGAGGATGGGATGCCGGCCAGTTGAGCAATGGAATAGTCGAGTCTGGAGGTGACAAAGGCATGGATGAGGGTTTCAGCAGCAGATGGGCAGATGCAGGAGTGGAGACTGGCAATGTTATGGAGGTGAAAGTAGGCGGTCCTTGTGATGGATAGGATTTAGGATCAGAACTCAGCTCAGGGTCAAATGGGACAGTAAGGTTGCGAACAGTCTGGTTTAAACTGCGACAGTGGTGGGGAAGGGGCATGGAATCGATGGGGAAGATACAAAGTTGTTGGCAGGAGTTGAAGACGATGGGTTCAGTCTTCCCAATGTTTAACTGGAGGAAATTGTGGCCCATCCAAAACTGGATGTCCCATTAACAGTCTGACTACACGGAGGCAGTGGAGGGGTTGAGAGAGATGGTAGCGAGTTGAGCTGGGTTTCATCGGCATATATGTGGAAGCTGACCCATGTCTTCGGAAGTTGTCACCAAGCAGCAGCATGTAGATGAGGAAGAGAAGGGGGCCATGAATGCATCCTTGGGGGACTCCAGATGTAATAGCGTGTGGTGGGAAGAAAAGCCATTGCTGGAGATGCTCTGGCTACAATTAAATAGGTAAGAGTGGAACCAAGCAAGGGCAGTCTCACTGAGCTAGACAATGGAAGAGAGGTATTGGAGGAGGGTGGTGTGGTTAACAGTGTCAGAGGCGGACAAGGTGCACCATTGTCACAATCACAGAGGATGTCATTTATGGTCCTGATTAGAGACGTTTTAGTGCTGCCTCAAGGTCAGAAACCTGATTGGATAGATTCAAATATGGAGTTGTGGGAAAGGTGGGTATGGATTTGGGAGGCAACAACATGAAAGTGAAATTGGAGATAATTTGCAAGGGGTCAAAGATTGGTTTATTGAGGAGGGGTGTGATGATAGCTGTTTTAAAGGGAGAGGGGCAGTAGCTGAGGAAAGGGAAAAATTTACAGTGTTAGCTAGCATGGAGGGACAAAGGGAATTTGAGTGACTAGCGGTTTAATGCGACTGGGGTCAAGGGAGCAGGAGGTGGGTGTCATGGAAAAGATGAACTCAGAGAGCCCATGAAGGGAGATAGGCGAGAAAGTGGAGAACGACACGGGCTTAGGGCGAGGTCGTGGATCTTGGGGGAGGTTTAGCCTGGTGGGCAAGGGGAAGGAGGTGGCATGCAGCAGAAGCAGCTGAGTGGATGATCTCAATCTTAATGACAAAGACGGCCAGCAGCTCCTCATACCTGTTGGAGGTGAGGGTTAAGGGGGTGGTTGGTGATGGAGAAAGGAAGCCAAGGGTTATCTTTGCTCTCCAGGATGATTTTGGAATAGTGAACATTTTTGGCAGAGGAAGCAAAGGCCTGCTAGTGCTTGATGTGGTTAAACTTGGACTTGATGAGCAAAGATAGGAGCCATAACAAGGGGAATGATCAGGGTGGGAAAGCTGAATGAATTTATTGGGGACAAGGCCATCTAAGAGTGGTTGAGCAGGTCAGTACCTGCAGAAGAATGGTAAATGAAGAGCCAAAGTTCAGATAGTTGGGAGTTGGAAAGTGCAGTTGTACGTGGCTTGGAGGAGAGTTTTTTTTCCCAGGGGCAGTTGCAGAAGGAAGTTAGGCTGGAAAGGAGTAGGGTGATGTGGGAGGTTAGGGATGCAAAGAAGTAGTCAAAAATTGCCTTTTCTGTGATTGAGACGATGGGAGTAGAGAGGTTACATGAGATGGCAAAGTTGAGCGGGTGGCCATAAAAATGGGTAGGATTTATATGGAGGGAGAGGTTAAGGGAGGACAGGAGGGCAGTTTAATCAGAGGAGAGAGGGAAAGGTGAGTTTAGATGGAGTTTGAAATCACCGAGGATGAGGAGTTGCTCAGTACAGAGTCTGAGGTAGGAAAGGAGGGAGGATATCTCAGTGAGAAACTCAGGGCATAGACGGTAAAAGCAAAATTGGAATTGACTAACTTATTGTAGATTAGAGATCAAATCTGGGATTTTCCTGATGCATATGGCACAATAGCATATGGCTTAGTGCTATGCCACACCTCAGAGGTGAATTTCCTCGCCATTTCCAGATCATTCCCATCGCATAAATGGCAAAGGAAACTTTCTGAGCCAGGAGAATTGAGTAAAAGTTGTATCTGCCCATGTGCGCCTTTAAAACATTTCCCCAAATTCCCTTGTGGTTTTTGAGCTTATTTGCATATGTCAGAGTGAGATCTGGTGACGTAGAAGTGTAAGGTTTGAAAATTTCTGCAAAACCCCAGAAGAAAAGGAAAGCCTATTTAAAATGATTTTGGACAATCACGGAAGAAATCTGTAATAAGGATAAAATGTATGGTTGGGCCTAACAGAAGAATTCAAAGAGGTAAATTACACATCTTCCCTAAATGTAAGGGAGGAAGAGATTTTGGACTGTTTTAAGGAATTATTGGGCCAAAGGGATTTAAAAATAAAAATTCCGGGAAAGGTGGGGGCAGTGAATTGTGTGACTGGAGAGGCCCTCCCACCATTTAAGTGGGATTCAGGTACACTCCCAGTAGTCGGAGCCTTAAGAAGGTCTCCTCGCACACCACAGCCTAGACTACCTTGGTCACCTGAGTATTATTTTAGAGTACGGTCCAGCCCCAGAAGAACCCTTAACAAAAAGGGAAAGCCCAAGGTTAGGGACAAGTCTAGGGATACGAATCCCCAGCCTACAGCCTCCAAAGGTGAGGGACTCACAGGAGAGGTAGTGTTGGGAAAAGAGAGAGACAAGGGTCCCCAGCCTGCGGCATCAGGCTGCGGGGAACCCACAGGGCAGGACAGGGACTCGGCAGCCACACCGAAGGGGGTAGCGTGTTGCAGCTCAGGAAGACACACTCCCCTGGTTAACTGGGAGTCAGGAAAACTCCCAGTTGTTTTAAGAAGGACTCTCCGAGTCCGGTGGCACAGGTCACCTTACGCCCAGGCGTACAAGCTGCCCAGATTCCACAAAAGATACAAGCCATTTAGGAATTAGCCTGGCCGTCCAGAGATGGGCGGCAAATGTATATAGCTTTCTGAAGTATTTTCGGTGTGTTTTTACAGTTTGGAAGTTTGGAAGATAATAGTTTAATTTTGGTTTAGTAGAAGTTTAAGTTTGAATTTTGATAACGGTGTCAGGCCAGAGAACCTTCGGGGGACATGGCTATTTTGTTTTTGTGTCCCTACAGAGAGGAAATCGGGATGAGGAAGGTTCTGCTCCTGCTCGCCCTGGTAGGGGTGAGCATCGGTGACCGAGGAGATGTGGAGAACTCCCACATCTATGGGTGTTCAGGAGAGAGATCATTACTGCAGGGGGTGGCGAATGGGGTGTGGAGGAGCTCGCCATCTACTTCCACAAGGGAAGGTGGCCAGGGTAGTTGGGGTCTAATTCGACCCAGTACTCCAGCCAGACCGGGTTCATGTACGGGGAGGCCTCCATCCCGTGCCCCAGGGTACAGGTCGTTGCCACAAGGGTCAGTGTCACCGTAGGGAAACGTGTGTGCTTGACATGCAAGGGACAGATTCCTTTGGCTAGGTGGTGGTGGCTCAGAAAGCTGAGCAAGGATATAGGAAACCCCGCAGTCGATTGGGAACGGTTGGGGAACAATACCCATCAGGCGATTACAGGCACCCGAGGGGGATTGAGTGTGTGCTGGGACAAGTGGTGGGAACCAGATCAGGGGATTTATGTCTGTATGTGGGGGTCGGGGAAGGTCTGCCCCACAGGCGTATCCATCATTTTCCACCAGAAATGGCAAGATGCCGGGGAGGGGCTGGATTGGGATTCCAGCCTGCATGCGTGCACGGTCCCACACTCTCCGATCCCAGTGAATGCCACTGAACTTGTAACCCGCACCCAAAAGTCCCTGCCTACGACCACAACATCACGGACTATAGTCCAGTGGTGTCCTACCACCACCAAGGGACCAGGGAATGGGCTAGTCCTAGTACCAACAGATAAGCTGCTGTACCAGGGGGTACACTATCAGTGGCCTCAGTGATCCTGAACCTGACCAAGGTGCACTTACCTGAATGGTGCCCTAAAGAGACAGAATGGTTGTACCAAGCCCTGTTGAAGGAAATGTTTAGATAGTTTTATGAGTTCGACTTTGCCAATGTGGACAAAGCGAAGCTGTACAGTTTACATCCTGAACATAATGTGGGTGTAGGGAGACAAAGAAGGGGGACCTGGAATTATGTTTTTACAGCATATAGTACAGGATCCTCAGTGATAAACAGCCTAGATGATATAGAGCTGCAAACCCAGATAAATGGTTTAAGGACCCAGTTAAGAAAACTCCTAACAGAAGAGAACACAGTGGTGGGTTCAGAGCTACATGAGGACCAGGCTATGATGGTCCATCTCAAAGAGATAATAGCTGAGCTGGAGTGACACGCCAAAACAGTAAATGCACTTATACGGGAGGGCAGTAATGCTTCGGATCAAGCTGCACAGAATGAGGTGTGCATGCTATACGGGGCATGGATGCTGGGTGAGGGCTGCAGCAAACTGGAGGATTTAAAACAAGGTTTAGTCCCCTCCTGGATTAGCAACAAGCACCTCGCAACCCTCCGCCCATTTAGTAATTCGCTGAGCCCATGTCAGTTCCGTCTAGATTCTGAAGCCTACCCTGTCCCAGCGGATTGTGGACGTTCCAATCACACTATCATGGGGATAGTAGTGAGGATGCTGGTCATGGGTGGGACAGCCCAACCTGCACCGGTATACAGGGTGGAGAACATTGGGATCATTCAAGGGGGTGCACACGTTCGTTTTGCAGAGGTCCCACCTTGTGTCATAAAGTGGGAGCACGCTATGACAGGTACAGACCTCTCCAGGTGCCGGAGCCGGGGAACACACATAATACGGTGTCCCCAGCACTTGAATGCCTATTCGAGACCACAGTGCGGGTTTAAAGCTGCTGGTGCACGACCTGTGAACTGTACCATGGAGGTAATGGCACAAGACCATGTTTCCCCTCAGGTAGCATTCATAGTGGGTGGGACATATTGTGCCACCACAAGTGCGCCCCACTACCGGCATGGACAGTACATCTGGTGTCCGGTGAGTGACAGCAGTTTTTGTTTTAAACCCGAGGCAGAAGTTCAAGTGGCCCAGGAACGGATTGTACCCATCCCTGAACCCTCGACTGTTCACCTCACTGTCAGGGAAAACATCACCAACCTGCAAATTTACGTAACACATTTTGGCTATGAGATTCCCCCTCTACCAGAACATCTTACCACCCTATTAAAAGCAGTGGTCATCTCACAGAAACATTTCTATACATTAGAGCAGAAGACAGTTGAGATAGGGGCAAAGATATTGGATATTGTGGTGGGACATTTTTGAAAATATAGAGGTCCCCTCTTGGATTAGGCTGGCTTCGCACATTTTAGTGGTTTGCCAGCTGGGAATAGTTTTCTACTTGTGTGCGAAGTGCAAAGGAAGGGAACAGATGCTCTGCTTTCAACATGAGGGAGCATGGGACAAATATAAAGTCTATGACCAGGTATAAAAACAACCTTGCCCGTTATTAAAAATAAAATTTGATGAGTGCGTGTGTCATTTATTTTTCCTATGTGTATGTAATTTTTGCAAGTGGTGCAGGGGTGTTGGACCCCCTCCATGCATGGATGTGAATGTAATAAAAGTTTTTTTACTTTGTGTATTTTGATAAACACTACACCTAAAGGGAATGGGAAGGTGTTTTGTTTTGGTTATTAGTTTAGATAATACAGGGGAAGGTTGGCTCCCGAGGATCAGAAATTTTGCTTACACCTGCATGATACTATAGTGTTATAAAGTATCATAGGGGGGTGTGTAAGGTTTGAAAATTTCTGCAAAACCCCAGAACAGAAGGAAAGCCTTATTTAAAATGCTTTTGTACCATCACAGAAGAAATCTGTAAAAAGGATAAAATGTATGGTTGGGCCTAACAGAAGATTTCAAAGAGTTAAATTACACATTTTCCCTAAATGTAAGGAAGGAAGAGATTTTGGACTGTTTTAAGGAATTAATGGGCCAAAGGGATTTTAAAATAAAAATTCCGGGAAGATTTGGCTGGTTTATAAGATATGTTCAGGCTTGCAAAAGGCTGTGACACAGGGGAGGTGGGGTGGGCCCCCGAGTTTGGATATTGGACAGTCTGAGAATGTCCTAGGCTACCTCAGCCTTTTACATAAGGACAATAAAACCTGTTCCCGCCAAAAATTTGCAAAGCCAAGGTACATGAATAAAACAGTACATGTCCCCAGCAACACAAAGGAAAGAACATAGCTTTACAGGATACAACAATCAAACCACAGTCCAAAACCAATCAAAGAGATTGACAAACGTTTTGCATTTTTAAACTAGTTTCAAGGCAATCCCGAAACCAGTTAAAAGTCAATTAAGGGTTAGATGAACCATCCCCAAAACTCGTTAAGCTTAGATGGGCCATCCCCGAAGTTCATTAAAGATTTAAAACACGTTAAAAATAACGAGCCCACCAAATTTAACAAAGAAACCCGAGATTTGGCGGTCAGCTAAGCCAGGCCCCAAATTAGTATAATTGAGGCTTGCCTTTTCAGTTAAAGGCCAGTTCAGCTCAGAAGTCAGTTCAAATTCAGTTCATCATCAGACAGCTCAGTGCAGTTCAAGTTCAGCCAACCAGTTCGAGAGAGAGATCACCATCATCGGAGACTTGAAGAAACAGAATGAAGAAATGGAGATCACGGCAACCAAAGGCCTACAGAAACCAACAACCACCAATATTACCACCAACCAGGTAATATCGGGCCACCGCGACCAACAAGAAACCAACCGCCAAAAAATTCGAAAAACAAAGACTTGTTTCCACCCTACAGGCTAGCCTGACTTATCCCTGGGTAAGATTTGGACACAAAAGACCCTAAAACTAGCCCTAACCAAAGAAAATCGGGTGCTCACCTGATACATCCAACAGCGCGACGAACCGCATCAGCGGACCAACCCAAACTGAAGACCCAACACAGGTGCAGTCTTCTACCATGTCCAGGGTACGGCAGGCCCCAACTGCCACAACTAAGGAGAACCCCGAAATCGTGAACCTCTACAATCTGTCAAGAAAGTCATTTTGGTGAGCATTTCCTGGTCCTCTGGATTCCAGCCTAGCTAGTGTAGTGGGGTTGGGAGGGTAAGGGATTTTGTGTATTGTAATTGTCACTCACTTATTCCGAGTGTTCCCCACCCTTTTAGAGTATAAATTTTATTGTATTGTATATTTTTCCGGTCTCAAAATAAAGATCTGAATTCTTTTGACTAACCCAGGTGTCTGTTGCAAGTTTATTGCAACCCCCAAATAAGTCCAAAGTCTAGAACGAAAGGGAGTGGGAGCGATTCGAACTGCTCAAAGGAGTCAGAGGTGAAGCTGACAAACAACCCACATGCCACCCCTTACAGAAGCTAGGAGTTTCCTGGGTTTGCAACGGATGACTAGGTGGCAAAGTGTACTTCCTTCTCCCATTCCTAATGACACAAATCAGAGTGGCCTGAACAACAGCAGAGGAGCAGTACTATGAAACAACTATGAAGCTGGTCATCAAGCGGACAACTGGTGTAATAAAATTATGTTTCGCTGCCTGGACAGGTTACGAGAGCCTCTTCAGTGAGCACCAGTGGGTGTCTAGAATATTTATAGATTGCTTTGCCCTTCTGAACTTTGCATTACAGGGAGGGCTAGACTTTGACATGGCTTGCAACGAGGTCCTTCCTCTGTCAGATCCTGAATTACATAGAGTAGACCATTAGGATGACCTGCACTCAGAGGAATTCTCACTGACTGCTGCAAGGGGCATCAGAGGACTGATCAGGATCAATATTAACCTCTCCACAATGGGCGGGGAGGGTCAGGGATGGGGGATAAAGAGTTAAATATGGGGAACTTTACCCCAACACGCTGCACATGTGCCCGCCACCGTAAGAAAGGATATCAGTGCATCCGAGTGTCCCACCGTGGAGAGGCAGATCACAGCGGGGCACTTCATTAACATATTTAAATTGGCCTCCCACAGTGCAATTGGAAGCCCAATTTAAATTTGACTGTTGCTGCACAGGTTTCCCAGGGTTTGGGAAACTCGGCAGTGAAAGGGAGGTGAGAGCTGCCGGCAACAAAAGGTAAATGCTATTTTCAGCACTCCTTGTGGGCCAGGAAGAGCAGGAGCTCTTCCCACGGCCCCTCAAGGAAGACTTCATCCTCCACCCGCCTGAACGTGGGCCGCTCAGAACTCCTGTGCGCCGGGAACCATCCCCAAGGGTTCCTGGCTGCTGCCTCCTGCTGCTCCCACTCACTGGCCAGGCTGTCCATTTGGCCGGGCGGGAAACGGAGCTAATGTTAATGAGGTCCTGTCGTTAAGTTTGACAGACCTCCGCGGCCCTGGCCTTGCCGGGTTCTTCGGCCATTTTCAGCTTCACCCTCATCCTCCCCGCATCCCCTTAAATATCGGGACCACCATCTCAGAAGTTTTGTTTCTGTGTAACACAGTCTAACTTTGAACCACAGCCTGACCACCTTCTCCCTCAATTGCAGGTAAAGAAATGTTCCCTCAATCCAGTACCCATCCTAGAACATGACAATACATCAGCCCTCTTTGACCTCTCCGGTGATCAGCACCTGAGTGAATAAGTCAAATGAATACTCCTTTTACTGTATGACTGTAAACCCCATGAATAACAAAGCACCATGTCAGCGCACAGTTTATGTTAATGTAAGTATTGCAAAGTGCAAACAAACAGCCACCTTATTCATTCCTAATACTGTGCTTCCCTTGAGTGCCCAGAAGTGGCTTTTTTATCACCTATTCTAATGCTCTTTCCATCGTGGGAGTTGGTCGGCTCCTCAAGCTGTAGAGAAGCATCATGGGACTGAGGTGCCCCTCAACTCATAGCAGTTGACACCTGGCATGAAGCCATTGCTGACTGCATCTCCTGGACAGCCTTGTCTTGCATTCCAGGTTTCATTGGAGTGGTACACTGTTCCTTTCTTACTTAGACTGCTGAAGAGTGCAGAGTATACAGTGCCCTAGAAATAGTAGATGCATTGCTGGTCATCTTCCAAAACTCTATAGACTCTGGAACAGTTCCCATGGATTGGAGGGTAGCTAATGTTACCCCACTGTTCAAAAAAGGTGGTAGAGAGAAAACGGGAAATTATAGACCGGTAAGCCTGACATTGGTAGTGGGGAAAATGCTAGAGTCCATTCTAAAAGATGTAATAGTAGAGCACTTGGAAAACAATGACAGGATTGGACAAAGTCAACATGGATTTACAAAAGGTAAATCGTGCTTGACTTATGTACTGGAATTTTTTGAGGATGTATCTCGTTGATTAGATAAGGGAGAACCAGTGGATGTGGTGCATTTGGACTTTCAGAAGGCTTTCGATAAGGTCCCGCATAAGAGATTAGCATGTAAAGTTAAGGCACATGGGATTGGGGGCAAGGTACTGACTTGGATAGAGAACTAGTTGGCAGACAGGAAGCAAAGTGTTGGAATAAATGGGTCTTTTTCCAAGTGGCAGGCAGTGACTAGTGGGGTACCGTAGGGATCGGTCCTAGGACCCCAGCTATTCACAATATATATTAATGATCTAGACGAGGGAACTAGATGTAATATCTCCAAGTTTGCAGACGACACAAAGCTGGGTGGGTGTGTGTGCTGTGAGGGGGATGCCGAGAAACTCCAGTATGATTTGGACAGGTTGGGTGATTGGGCAGATGCATGGAAAATGCAGTACAGGAAACTTTGTGATATCCGGCACCGACGGGACTGGCGTGTTGCCGACCTATCAAAACTGCCGGACATACAAAGTTAATGTTGAAGCATACGGAGGTTTTCATCTCCGTATCTGACAACAAACACTGTTGCTTAGCAACAGCTTCTAAAGAGTCAGCTGCAGCTGCAAGCATCTCTAGCTGAAGCTGTTGCTGTAGCTACAGACCTTGCAGTGCCTGACTGGGAAAAAAAAAGAACGAGAACTAAAAAAACTTATAGAAAACGGCTCCTGATTTTTGCCGTTAGATCGAGTATTCCGGACATACAACCTCCGGATAAACCAAAGTTTCCTGTATAATGTGCATAAAAGCAAGGTTATCCACTTCGGTGGCAAAAACAGGAAGGCAGATTATTATCTGAATGGCAATAGATTGGGAGAAGGGGAATTGCAACGCGACCTGGGTGTCCTTGTGCACCAGTCGTTGAAGGTAAGCATGCAGGTGCAGCAGACATTTAAGGCGGCAAATGGTATGTTGGCCTTCATAGCGAGAGGATTCGAGTACAGGAGCAAGGATGTCTTGCTGCAGTTGTACAGGGCCTTGGTGAGAACACACCTTGAGTATTGTGTGCAGTTTTGGTCACCTTATCTGAGGAAGGATGTTCTTGCCATGGAGGGAGTGCAGCGAAGATTCACCAGACTGATGCCTGGGATGGCAGGAATGACGTATGAGGAGAGATTGGGTCGCTTGGGCTTATACTCGCTGGAATTTAGAAGAATGAGAGGGGATCTCATTGAATCTTATAAAATTCTAACAGGACTAGACAGACTAGATGCAGGAAGGATGTTCCTGATGGTGGGGGATTCCAGAACCAGGGGCCACAGTCTAAAGATAAGGGGTAAGCCATTTAGGACTGAGATGAGGAGGAATTTCTTCACCCAGAGAGTGGTGAACCTGCGGAATTCTCTACCACAGAAGGCAGTTGAGGCCAATTCATTAAATATATTCAAGAAGGAGTTAGATATATGTCTTAAGGCTAAAGGGATCAAGGGATATGGGGAGAAAGCAGGGGCAGGGTACTGAGTTTGGATGATCAGCCATGATCTCATTGAACGGCAAAACAGGCTCGAGGGGCCATATGGCCTACTCCTGCTCCTATCTTCTATGTTTTTAAAGGCTACACAAAGATTATTTTTACATTTTTGTTCCTGAGACGTGGATGTCGCTGGCAAGGCCGGCATTAATTGCCTCTGAGAAGGTGGTGGTGAGCCGCCTTCTTGAACCGCTGCAGTCCGTGTGGTGAAGGTACTCCCACAGTGCTGTTAGGAAGGGAGTTCCAGGATTTTGACCCAGCGACGATGAAGGAACGGCGATATATTTCCTTGTCAGGACTGTGTGTGACTTGGAGGGGAACTTGGAGCTGATGTTGTTCCCATGCACCTGCTGCCCTTGTCCTTCTAGGTGGTAGAGTTGCTGCCGAAGAAGCCTTGGCGAGTTGCTGTAGGACATCTTGTAGATGGTACACACTGCAGCCACGGTGCACTGGTTATGCAGCTGAGCTGCTTCCATCCATTTTGCATTTGGCTTCTGCCAATGACTGCACTAATGGGTCTGTAAATGATCATGTAACACCCTCTATATGCCACTAGCCAATGCAAAAAGTCATTGGGGGAGAAATTGGGTTGCTTTGTGCCTCCCGTTAGCACCCCCGGGGGGTCACTAATGGGGTGCAAATGCCCTAGCACCCAGGCGCGGCACTGCTAACGCCTCCCATGAAATTCAGCGGGAGGTTAGAGATGGCAGTAGCCAGTAGTGCTCTGCTTTGCTGCACTGGCGATGATGACATCATCGCTGTGCGCAGCGCCCCGTTTACGCCCCGGCCGCAAACTTCCCTTGCGCCTCCTGAACTATCATCGGGTGATGGGGCCGACAGGATCAGGGGGCGATTATGCAGCAGCTGTAGCGTGCGGCGGCACTACTTAAGGGGCAGGTGTCGTGCGGCCATTTCCTTTTGGCCGACTGCCAGCATCTGCCCCCTTTTCCCTTTTTATTCGGGGTGCCAGTCGCAATCGCTCAGCCCGACACTCCTCTTGAGTGTTGGGCTGTTTCCACGGCACCCTGCTCCCCGGTGCTCTGGCAGGGCCCCAGTGCACGCAGTGCTAGGCCCCTCCCCTTTAATCAGGGGAGGAGGCCTGCAATGACACGGCGCTACGTGTCGCTGCCCCAGTGACGTTAGCCCCCCAAAATGGGCGCTACCCAATTTTTCCCCCTATTAAAGGTGCAACAACTGCGTAACTCACTTCAAGGAAGCCAACTGGGCCATCAGAGAACTTCTTCCAGATGTTTTTGTTTCTCATGTCTCCAGATGTTTCTAACATCTACATTGCTGACAAAGTGATAATTGATTTATGTTCTTAATGTGCATTATAATTAGAAAGCTGCTGGATTTACATGCCTGGTGTGTTGAATTTTTGACACTTGCACAGACAATGGAAGGATGTAGGGAATAATAATCTAACAATAATTATTATTTGATTACAGCTACTTTTATTGAAACCTTTGGGGGAGATATTTCCTTTGCTCTTTGTTAGAATTATTGCATTGTCAAAGTAACATAAATATCATGCAGCGCCTAGCAGAATATAAACAGCTGAAGAGAAAAGAATGGCGAGGTAGATTTTGGTCTGGGCCTGTTTTCAGGCCCAGATATGGTGCTGCAGAAGCAGAGCCTGCCCAAACCAAGAGGCCCTAAGATCACTAGGTCCTTGGGCCTCATCTCCATACTCGGAGCGAGCTACCAGTTACTGTCACATCTCCACAGGCAGCTCACCCCATGAGAAAAGTCAATCTCAAGCCGCCTGCCTCACCAGCAGTGACCCTCAGGTAAGAAAGAAAGACACTCACATTTCTATAGTGCCTTTCACAACCTCAGGTCATCCCAAAGCACTTTACAGTACTTTTGAAATGTAGTCACTGTTGCAATGTAGGAAACATGGCAGCCAATTTGCTCACAACTAAGTTCGGGGAGGCGGGGTTCCAGTGGGCAATTTAAGCGATGTAAAACCTGCTGCTCTGATGTGAGTCCCTTTCTGAGATAAATGTTCCACAGTGTTCCCTGATCTACTGCCGTAACTTCAGCAGAAGATTAGTGGAAACCTCAGAGAAACAATGTAAACGGCCATTTCTGACATTTCTCTGGGCTTTCCGTCAATACCCTGCCAAAGTTATGGTGGATCAGGAAAATCCCACAGAAAATTCTAGTGTCAGTTTTCTCTCAGTCTCTTTAGAACTACCAATTAACAAACAATTTACAAGTAAAGGAAAAAGTGGGGGTGAAATTTGTCTTCAACGGTAGCGCAAATAGAGCGATAACAAATTGGCTGCCTGTTTTACACCAATTTACTTTTCCTGACCCACCATTGGGTTAACCTTGTGCATCAGTGGGACAGCTGAGATGTCCCTGCTCCCCGACTTTCAACTGCCAGGTGCCCATCTTTCAGGCAAGAAATGAGCATTTGAGAGTTGAGAATTGCACCCATTCTGTTCTATAAAAATGCCAATACATTGTTTTTGTTGTTGCTTAGAGCAAAATAAAGGTTCAAATGGATAAGTTCTCTTGTCACTTTTCCTATACAAAAGAATTCACTATATAATAGTAAAGAGATACTTCTGCATTGATTGTTCCTCTGCGTGGGTTTCCTTTGATTATTAAAAATGCACTTGGCTCTATTGATTGGTCTGGTCTGGCAGATGATCTAATTGTCTTGTTGCAGCACCTTCTAGTTCGTCATATGTTTTTTGCACCAGCTTGTCATCGGGAAAATCATAAATTGCTCTCACTTAACAATACTAAATTTTGAAAGAAGTTGCATAGATTTCCAAAATATTTACTGTTGTCCCAGAAGTATTAACCAAACTATATGTAAATTACCAGAGAAGCTTCTGTGAAATCTGTTTGTTATCCAGCTCTGATAAGAAGCTGAATCAAACCCAGAAGCCATCTCTGTCTGTCTGTCTCTCATTTTTCAAACAACTTTTAGAAATTTCTCTCCCCTTTATTCTTCACCAGTTTATCCTCTTCAAAGTACCTTCTGAAACTAAGAGGAGGAAGAAGAGGTCAGTTCTTAGGCCTCTGCAGAATGTGTTTACAGAAGTACTGTGATTGGACTGGGGTAATTAATCCTTCAATTTTCTTCTCTTTCTTCGGGAACATGAGCATACAACAAAAATTATATGCACCTAACAAACCCACTTCTTTTACAGACCATGCCCGATCTTCTCTTATGTTCTCCTTAGGGATTCTCCGAAGGGAAAGTTCTGCATCATTATTTCTGATCCTGCTGGTAATCAAGCAAAAAATATAGAATTCATGTTCATCTCCAAGTCTGAAATATTCCGTGTTCACTGGCTGCTGTCCACAAATGATACTCCTCCTGATCCAATAGCATAGGAACAGCCAAGTCCCATTAATATTTGATACACAAGACAGCTTGCGATGTACGAACCAGTTTGATTTTATGGGCATCCATGTCCAATGGCTTACTCACTATCAACTGCTTAATTGAGAACCTCATGTGAGCAGCTTTAGCAAAGAGACATGTCCACCATAAAGCTGACTCCCCCTTCAGAGTGTTCAGTATTAGGCCAGAGACCTCCCCCTGCACCACTTGCTCCAAATCCACCTCACAGATTGGTCCTGAATCTTGCAAGTGGGCTGAAGGAAGGTCTTCTGCTGTATGCCTAGGAGTTCTGAACAATGAAAGGAAGAAAGAAAGGCTTGCATTTATATAGGGCCTTTCATGACCACCGGGCATCCCAAAGCGCTTTACAGCCAATGAAGTACTTTTTGAAGTGTAGTCACTGTTGCAATGTAGGAAAGGAGAACTGTTTGGACACTTGTCTTATTTGCCACAAGCTTAACTTGATTGTTACTTTTCAGTCATTGACGAAAGTTGAGACAGACCAAATAGCTCCTATTTGAAGAAGATACAGTAATTGACACATCGGCCTAGAAATTGGTTTGCACCCAGGTGAATTGAAACTATCCCTATACCAGAACTGGTAGGCCCAAGGCCCACCCGATATTCATTTATATCAGACGGGCGGGCTGCAGATGCCTGCTTAACCAATGAGCATATGTGCTCAGCCTGCTATATTGGATGCGTAGGCACCCGTATTGCACCTGAAAAACGGGCATGGCGCCATTATACTTCTAGGCCATTCAGTTATTTTCCCCAGTCTTAAATATGAGTTATACCATTTGTAAGTACAATTTATACCACTCATTTTTAAAAACTCTTTAATACGGGATCCTGGGCTTAGAGTACAAAAGCAAGGAAGTTATGATGAACCTTTACAAAACACTGGTTCAGCCACAACTGGAGTATTGTGTCCAATTCTGGGCACTGCACTTTAGGAAGGATGTGAAGGCATTAGAGAGGGTGCGAAAGGATTTACAAGACTGGTTCCAGGGATGAGGGACTTCAGTTACCTGGATAGACTGGAGAGACTGGGGTTGTTCTCCTTAGAGCAGAGAAGATTAAGAGGATATTTGATAGAGGTGTTCAAAATCATGAGGGGTCTGGGCAGAGTAGATAGAGAGAAACTGTTCCCATTGGTGGAAGGGTCAAGAACCAGAGGACACAGATTTAAGGTGATTGGCCAAAGATCCAAAGGCGACATGAGGGAAAACTTTTTTACACAGCAAGTGGTTATGATCTGGAATGCACTTCCTAAAAGGGTGGTGGAGGCAGATTCAATCATGGCTTTCAAAATGGAATTGGATAAATACCTGAAAGGAAAACAATTGCAGGGCTGCGGCAAAAGGGTGGGGGAGTGGGACTTGCTGAAGTGCTCTTGCAGAGAGCCGGCACGGGATCGACGGGTCGAATAGCCTCCTACTGTAACCATTCTATGATTCTAATCTATTCTAACAGTCTTTTATTGTCTGGTGATTAAGAGGACACACAGTAGGTATTATCAGGATATAGAATATGTGCAACTAATGAATGAGGATCTGATAACCTAATTTAGTAATAACGTTACAAGTGACCTATCGAGGTCTGTCTTATCTTTGGAAGAAAAATGTCCCTTGTTAATTTTTTTACTGCTTGCCCTGCTTCAATAAAAGCTAATTTATTTCAATTATAGTAGAATCCTCGGTGATGGATTTCTGCAGAGTTTTTCTTGTTTGGTTGGCTTAACAATAATAAGAGCTAGTTCCTTGTGAACTTAAACATTTGTGAACCTTTACATCTGTACGAAAGGCTGATATTTCAAGATATTTAGTAGATGAGAATCATATATGTATAACTTCAAGTGTAGCCATTGACCAAATAACATTACCCATAATTACTCCTGGGAAACTAGAAAACTTGTTCAAAATGAAGCTGCACAGTCAAAAGCAGTTTTGACTAAGTTTTGATAACAAACAGCCACAGACTGCGAGTGAAGGTTAAATCATTAAATAACATATTATAATGCTGTATAGAACTTATAAATCGCTTAACAAAACTATAAACAAGATAACACTGAACATGGCAAAGTTGGTGGAAAAATACTGGAAAGGCGGGATGCTTCCTTATTCTGAGTGACAATGGTATTTTAACCATTAGAACCAATTAAAAAAGGTGATTTTGTTAAAGACCATGGCCCCGATTTTCAGCTTGTGTGGGGAATGGTCGGATTTCCCCGAATGTGGGGTTTCTGACGCACATAAAAAAAGTGTCAGCCAGCCCCACGCAATTTTCCCTCAATTGGCCAATTAATTCCCAGCATGTGGGAAGCCTTGCTAATTGTCTAAATCGAGTCAGAAATCCCCACAGTAGGATGTCATCATTCGTGGTGCTTTCAAGGTCCATGGCAAGCACTGCATCCTCTGAAGGCTTCCAAATGAACCATACAGGATGGCAGAGGAGCCTGCAGCAGCTGTGGACAGTGCCAGACCCCGAGCTGCCTTCAAATCGACGAGGCTTCACTGCAGGCATTATTGGATGGGGTTAGGGCCCACAGGGAGGTCCTCTTCCCTAGGTCAGGGAGGAAGAGGCCTCCCACTGAGACCAATGCTGCATGGATGCAGGTGTCAGCAGATGTCAACTCGCTGGGAGTCACCAGAGGAACCTTGGCATTACATCTGTAACTCCTTCCTTTACTCCCCCACAGTACCATCCAGAGCCCCCGTCCTCACTGTGGAGGAGGAAGAGGCTGTGCAGCCAAACTCCTCAGAGGAAGCTTCAACCTCTGAGGGTGCAGTGTCAGCAGAAGTAAGCGCACCCAGCACCAGCGCAGACACTCACACCCCGGGGGGACCTTCGGGACATAGAGTAGTGTTGTCTCCTGGTGTTTCACAGCTGACAAGTGAGCCTCAGCAGATTGTGGAGACAGGGACAGCAGTGGAGAGTCCTCGTCGGAGGGCGCAGGGCTCTGCCAGCTCAGCTCAGCTGCACTGCATCTCGACCCTCTGCCTCTGGGTCCATCCACAAGAGAAGAGGTGATGGATCTCCATGCACAGATGCAGGAGTCTCTGGCAGGTTTTGTCTCCAGGGCCGCTGCGAGTGTGGAGCGAATGGAGGAGTCCATAGCGACCATGAGCAGAGCCTTTGTGGAGTCATTGGTGCATGAACGCAGCACCATGGAAAGGTTGGCAACCTCCATGGAGGAGATAACTCGCCAGCATACGGAAAACATGGTGAGTGCTCATAAGCGAATGACATCTCTTGAGGAGCGTTGGCCATCTGTTGAAGAGAGAAACCAAATCTTCATGGAAGTCCTTCTGAGTAGGACTGCCAGTGCAGAAACGGGTCCCACTGGCCCCCTAAAGTGCAGCAAGGTGCTCTCAAGCCACTTCCAAGTGCTGGCCCCTTCTGGCGTGAGCAGCAGCCTGGTGCTCCTGGTAATCATCCTGCTGTTCCTGGTTCTGCTGCTGCCACCCTGGAAACCCTCTAATGCCAGGAAGGGAAGGTGCCAAAGGCCTCCCATGCTTCTAGCAGATGCCTCGGTTGAGGAGGTCCTGAGTTAGGGTGGTGAGAGGGGCTTCCCAGGAGCTCACATTGAAGAAGTGTGTAAGGCTCCAACTTTCTGCAGCTGCTCCTAAGGCTTCAAATAGTTCCCCCAAGCCTTGATCAACAAGGTCCTGCAGCCTGCAAATGCTGCCTCTTTAAATCTCTTCAGCCCTCAGCGACCTGCTGCTGCAAGCAAGCAAGCCAGCTGTTTTCACGCCAGCTCTCATCGGCGGGGTTCCCCGCAGGCGGGTTTCAGGTGGGGAAAGCCCCAAAGTCGCAACAGCATGGGAAAATCATCCTTAACAAGGTGATCATTGGTGATTAGTGCTCCGACGAGCAGTCCCGCCAGCGGCGGGCGGGACGGAAGCGGGGCGCGTGGAAACAGCGGTCTGAAAGTCGGACGGGGCGGGGAATCAGGCGGGGGGGTCCCGACCCGCTTTTTCCGCGATTTTCGGACCACGGCCGCATGAAAAGCTGCCCGGCAGCTGCCCGAAAATCGGGGCCCATATATGGACACTGGCCAAACCAACTTTTGATAACAAAAGGTTTAAAACCTCTATACCCAAAGAACAACTTTAGATGTACTGCGAGAACAAAGGAACAGACTTAAGACACCATCATCTGTGTCCGAGAGGTTCCAGAGACCGAGGGCTGTGAGCTACTTGTTAAAACTACCGCCTAATATTAAGTATATTACGCTGTATGCTTAATAAACCTTGATCTATTGCTCAAACATACTGGCTGCTGCCTATTGGTCTCTTGTCCAAGAACTCAGAGATCTTACAAATTGGCACCCCAGATGGGACAAGACAAAGCAGCTAGTATTGTGTAAAAGATCGGACCTTGAAAGTAGATTCTTGATCAGTTGCTGCTCTTGAGGAGGGATAAACCTTTTGGGGAGTGGGGAATTGTGCGCCGATAGTTATTGATGTTAGAGGTCTATTAAGAAAATCACCAAATGGCTAGTAAAAGTTGTGTTAATGCATATAAGTGTAAGTTAGACAGAGGCGCCTGTGCGGAGGAAGTGCAGGTAATATTGATGGAACGTTTAATCAAAGGAACCCGGGTCTCCTTTGAAAAAGTGGTAAACTTTATTCTGGAAATCTGTCTCAGAAAAAACACAACGGGTTAAGAGAGAAACATAGCCAGGTGGTTAAGCATAAAGTGCAGGAGAGAGAGAGAGAGATGGAGAAGGAAAAAGATCTAATTTTCAGGCTAACCAATCTCAAAACTCAGCAAAGGAAGGGAAAAAACAGAAATTTGGAAAGCCAGGAAAAGCTGCTGAGATGCTGATGTAAAAAGAGGAAAAAAAGAGAAATTTAAGAGAAGTTATTAACGTCTGTGCCGAGACAAATAAAACACAAGGTTTGCTGAGTGAAAGGAACCTTAAAAAATGCTGGAATTTCAGTTTGTGTGAAAGTGTGTGTTAAAGTGTGAAAGTTTTCCTGAATATGAATGTTTAAGAAGTTACAGTATTTCTTTTGTCTGAAAGTCTGTCTTTAAAAGAAAGATTCTGTTATGTTTGTTTTAGCTCCACCCACTTCTCTGTTTTAAAAGCATTTAAAAGTTTTGTCTTGTCTTAGATTTTGCAAGTTTAAAGAATGTGCGAATAAGATTGTGCACCAAGAATTGAAAAAAAAACTTTGAACTAATTTAAGTTAAGCTGGTGTGTAAAAACTGAGAAGAACAACAAAAAGTTTGTTTATCAAAAGATTAAGTTTCAGTCTAAGATTTAACCTTGGAGTCGCGGTTGCTATGGAGAAATCTTCTAAAGCAGTTTGATTTGATTTAATTTTTCACCAGTTATATTCAATGTTTTTACAGTATTTTGGAAAGGCATCTGAAGAAAGGACAATAAGAAATATGACGTAATTTAGTGTTTTCTGCAAGCATGTACTATTTTTTAGTATTGTTTTATCTGTTCTGTTCGTGTTTAGTTAAAGTGTGAAAACACAACTGTCTTTTTGGATCGGGAATGTTTTTTTAATTTACGTGAAGTGATGCAATTATGTGCGCCTGACAATGTTTCGCCCCACCTTCTTAAAACCTGCAAAGGAGTTAACCCTTTCCACTGACAGCTATTTAAGTTCACCGAGCAACAACTTTAGTATGAAATTTAAAAATATTGGACGTTATTAAATTTAAGTTTCTTAATTATGAATGAATATTTCTCCACAGTGAAAGAAGCAAAATTATGGTTTGATAAATTAACCCCTTGGGCTCTAAGTAGAGTCACAATGGATTATCTTCTTTATTTTGTTATATGGAAGTTATCTTGTAAACTAATGGCAGCACTTCTGTCCCGAATGTTAAAACACTATGGCCTAGAAATTCAGTTGGTTGCGCCAGCCGGTAGCGCCTTAGGAGGAGTAGATGTCGGGCGCTAGGCAGCTAGCGGCTGGGCACAGCGCGATCTGCGCCTCTCCCCAACTTCACTCACGATTTAGCAGCGGCGCAAAGTCTTTGCGTGCGCTCAGCTGCGCGTGCAGAACCTGACGTCATTTCCTCGTGCAACGCCCTTTGTGCGCCCCAAACCGGAAATTCAGTCGCGACGCCCTCTTTTGCGCCTGGCGCCCCTAGCGACTGGTAGAGTGGAACGGTGCTCAGTCGATGCGGGGCGCGGGGGGCGCAAATTAAAGGGCACTCCTCCTGCACTAGAAAAGGCTGCCATTTTGCAGCACTCCTTCTTGAGAGACGGATCTTTGCAGAGAGACCAAGGTAGAGAGGTTTCTGCTTTGGCTCAACACTCGGACAGGTACTTGTGGCTTCAGGCCACAGCTTTCCACTTGTCTTTGCCTTCATTGACATATTATTGTTTGCTAACATATAATGGGGGCTGCAATGGGTGCAAACGCTGGCCTTCTCCATTACATCCAAAGGGCTCACAGACGCCGTGAGAGAGTGGCAGTCCTGGCTAGATGGAGAGGGGGGCAACAGGCATCGGGAATGGAGGCCTTACCCACCCAGGGTATACCGCCAGCAGTTCTCCTATCTGAACATGTCTGACGAGCAGTGTGTTCGGAGGCTGCGATTCCGAAGGGAGGTGGTCACAGAGATCTGCCACCTGCTTGGCGGTGATCTGCAGCCACATCTGAGGAGCAGGACGTCTCTGTCGGTGGCAGTGAAGGTGACGGTGGCTCTCAACTTCTATGCCACCGGCTCCTTCCAATCCACTACTGGGGACATTTCCAACATCTCCCAGTTTGCCGTGCATTGCTGCATCCGCCAGGTGACCAATGCCCTTTTCAAAAGGAGACGTCAGTTCATCTCCTTCTCCATGGCCCTTGCCAAGCAGCAACAGCGTGCAATGGGCTTTGCAGCATTCGCGGGCTTCCCCATGGTGCAGGGCGCCATTGACTGCATGCATGTGGCTTTGCAGGCACCTCTGGAGAATTCCGAGGATTACCGCAATCGGAAGGGCTACCATTCGCTCAACGTCCAGCTGGTGTGTGACCACAGGCAGCTCATCCTAGCTGTCAATGCCCGCTTTCCAGGCAGCAGCCACGATGCCTTCATCCTGCGCCAGACTTCTGTGGCAGACATGTTCCAGGCCCAGCCTCACCCACGAGGATGGCTTCTCGGGGACAAAGGCTATCCTTTGTGTACCTGGCTGATGACCCCACTCCGTGCGCCCAGCACCCCTGCTGAAGAGGGATACAACGACAGCCATCAAGCGACCAGGAACATCATTGAGCAAACAATCGGCGTCCTGAAGCAACGGTTCCGCTGTCTGGATTGTTCCGGTGGAGCCCTACAATACTCGCCGGAGCGAGTCTCCCATTTCGTGGTCGTGTGCTGCATGCTGCACAACCTGGCTATCCGCAGGACTCAGCCACTGCCACCAGAGATTGGAGGACCACCTGAGGAGGAGGAGGAGGAGGAGGAGGAGGACCAGCACAGGAGGGAGGCAGAAAGTGCAAGGGCCGCCCGCTTATTGAACGTCGGTTCTAGGCCCCCTCTCAGGGAATGGCTTGTGCCAATGTCAGCAGATGAATGTAGCCGCTCCACAAGCCCTCAGCTGAGCAGGGCAACCAGGACTTAACCAAAAAACCATGCACAGTGCAATTTAACAACAATAATTTATTGCAAACCTCTGCCCTTCCCACATTACATCCTCATGTGGAGAAGCCCCCTCCAAAAACACAAAACTACCAGTCTCAGCCTTACAAAAACAAAGAAAGACACCAGTCTCGGCCTTACAAAAACAAAGAAAGACACCAGTCTCGGCCTTACAAAAACACAACTACACCAGTCTCGGCCTTTCAACAACCACAAAGCATTTGTGCAGACCTTCTACTTTTTGCCCTGCGAGGGCGATGCCTTTCACATCCTTGCCTGGCCCCTGCCCGCCCTGCAGCTCCTCCTCAATGGGAGCCCAGTGGCTGCAGCAAGGCTGGGGGAAGGCTGCTGAGGGTCAGATGGCGAGACGGCAGATGCCCTTGGGGCTCGGCCTGCACCAGCTCTGGCCCTGGAGGGGCTGGCTGCTGACTGCTCCAACTCTGCTTGGGCGGCAGCAGTCTGTCCAGCGGCTCGTGGCAGCTGCAATGGCGGAGTGGCAGTGTTGGCTGCAGGAATGGTGCCAACCTGACAGATCACAGGTGCTCCCTGGTCGCCTGATACATTGGCACTCGCACGGGCCAGCACTGCAGCATGCGCAGCAAACAGCTGAAGAACAGACTGCTGGGCTGCTGCTGCGCGGCGAGTGCCCTGGCGATGCCTGGCTGATCCAGCGAGGGTGGCAGCAGTTAGTGCCCATGTGGCCCTGGTCTGTGTCCACATGACAACAGCCAGTGAATGGACGGCACGACTGAGCACTTGGCTCGAAGCCACCTGTGCTGCCGCGAAGTCCTGTAGACTCCTGGCCTGTGCTGCTCCAAATTGCTGCACACTCCTTGACAAAGACTCAATGGAGTCAGGCATCCTTGCCACTGCAGCCATGAGCTCATTGTGCCTGCGCTCAGCCTGGAAGGCCATTTCCTCCAGGAGCCGCACCTCCTCTGCGCTGACCGTCGCAGGACTGGAGGCCGCACTCACCCTCTGGGGAGAAATCCGCCAAGCTTCCCCACCCCTCCCGCGTTGCTGCAGCCCGCTGGGCCCCGGAGCTTCACTCTCCTCCGACCCTTCCCCCCGGCTCCCCTCCAGGGAAGACGTGTCCCCTTCATCGCCATGGGCTGGCGCGGCTGAGGGTGGCACTGATGGGCCAGCTTCCTCTTCCTCCTCCTTGAATTCGGAATCGCTGACAGTGGCAGCTTGAGGGCCCGCCTCCTCACCTTGCGATTCACCATCTGAAAGCAGGGAGGCACAGGAGTAGCTTTAGAGTGAGGACAGGGTGGCAGCGAGGGAGGCATGAGTGCTGCTATGCACTGCATTGGTCGGACAGTGGCAAAGGATGCTGATCTGAGGCGCAAGTGGAAAGAGAGAGGTCAAAAAGGTGATGCCCTTACCATTGGTGCCCAGAACAGGGTCGGTATCTCCACTGGCGACGGGGCCAATCAGCCGGCCTGCCATAATGCGCTCCACATGCTGGTCGAGGTCGGAGAGCTCTTTGATGTCAGGACGGCCTCCCCCGGTCTCACTTAGTTTCCGCCGGTTGTGCGCCACCTTGGCCTGCAAGAGAAAGGACGGCCTCTAAGTACAGTGTGAAGCCCTGATCTTGTCTGCACTGCCTCCCATGGTCGAATAGCTTGTACAGTGTGAAGCCCTGATCTTGTCTGCAATGCCTCCCATGGTCGAATAGCTTGTACAGTGTGAAGCTCTGATCTTGTCTGCAATGCCTCCCATGGTCGAATAGCTTGTACAGTGTGTAAAGTGCTGAATGTGCAAGTGATTTTCATGACAGTCCCATAGCTGCTGGATGAGGGCTGGCCATTAGGGCTTTCAGGTCCCTTTGCCCATAAACTGAGGTGCACATGCAGGGATGAGGAGGACACTGGAAAGGGTACTCACCCTGACAACCCGAGTGAGGTCGTTGAACTTTTTCCGGCATTGCACAGGAGTCCTGGCAACCACACTGTTGGAAGACACCCTGTTTGAGACCTCCCTCCAGGCTTTCCAGTAGGCGCTGGGCAGCGGCCTACTGCCACCTTCTGGGAACAGAACATGGCGCCTGCGCTCCACTCCGCTAACCAGCACCCTCAGGTCACTGTCGCTAAAGCGCTGCGCTCTCTCCCTGGCCTTCTCCATAGCCCTGGGCGTTGTGCAGATGAAGCAGGAGTGGTCAGGCCTAGGTTGAGGGCTGCAGTGTGCAGGGCATGGCAGGCAAACAAATCCTCCCTCCCCCTTTAAGACCTGACCGGCGCCAGAGTGTCTGCTGTCAATCAACAACTCGCCGCACCTGCGCTGCGCCCGGCCTTGGGGGTATCGCTCAGCACCGCCGGCTTAGCGCCTAAAGATAGTCGTGCATTGCCTGTTTTAGCGCAGCAGCAACCTCTTGGGGCGATGCGACTGAATAGCGGCGAAGGTGGCGCGACTTTGCGCCGGGCGCAAACTTTAGCGGCCGCCCGACTTTAGCGCCCCAAACGTGGCTATACTGAATTTCTAGGCCTATGTAAGCCACCTAGCCTGGGAATCTCCGGTCGTGGAGATATGGTGCGCCACCCCGTGCCGTGTGCTTGTAGCTGAAAAAGTGGGCCTGGTGAGCTCCGGGAATTCGCCGAGCAGGCGCGTAAACCCGTCTTGCGATGGAATCGCGCAGGCCACCGACCAGGACACGGCGGTGCTGCGGTGGCAGGGCACTGCGTGGGAAGTGGACGCATTAATGAGTCGGCAGTGTTGGACGTCGACCAGCAGACCGTTGCCGCAGAAAAAATCAGCCCCCAGGATGGCCTGTGAGACCTTGGCTGTAATAAAGTCGCAGACAAAACGTTGACCGGCGAAGGTTAAGTTTACCGTCCGTTTCCCGAACGTACGCATGGCAGTGCCATTTACTGCCACGAGGGAAGGCCCCTGGCTGCCGGATAGTAGGTCCAGCTTTGAAGCCGGGAGGATGCTGCACTGTGAACCAGTGTCGCACAGGAATCGTCGGCCCGTAACCGAATCCGTAATATAAATGAGTTTGCCCGCTGAGCCCGCCACCATAGCTAACTTGCTGTGCTTTTTAGACCTTGTCGTCCATCCGGGAGGACGCGGGCTTGTTGGAGTTATTTTTTTTTGTTTTCTTGAGGGAAACTGCAAGGAGGCCGGCAGCATTGAGCTTTGGCGCCAAAACGGGTGTGGTACGCGCACCAGCCTGCTGGGGGCGGGCTGGGTTTCTCTCGCGTGGGGGAAAAGCGCCTCGCAGCTGCACAACATTGCTGAGTAACAGTAAATATCTTGTCTGCCTCTGCAGCGAGTTCAGCACCGTCTGTGATGGCTGTGTTGGCCAATGCCACCTGAACCGGTTCGGGTAGCTGGCAGAGGAAAAGCTCACGGAATAAAAAGCATTGGGGTTCCGCGCCCAACAGCGTGAGCATTTGACTCATCAGCTCTGACGGTTTTGAGTCTCCGAGGCCGGACATGGAAATCAGCTTGCGTGCCCGCTCCGACTTATTAAGATCAAATACCTGTAGCAAACGGGCTTTAAGCGCTTCGTACTTGCCCTCCTCCGGTGGGCTTCCAAGGATGCTGACGACCCACGAGGCCGTGGCACTGTCGAGAGCGGCAACTACATAATAATTACAGGTCGCATCTGCTGTGATCTCCCGGAGAGCGAACTGTGCTTCTGCCTGGAAAAACCATGCTGCTGGTTGCTGTTCCCAGAACTGCGGCAGTTTAAGGGCGACGGCGTTCATGTTCATCCTCGGCGAAAGTTGTCCGATGAGATCGGGGTCACCAATGTAGGAACGGAGGTTCCTAGCTGAATAAAGTATTCGACTCGATGAATCAAATCAACAGGTTTTAATGAACAACGAAGTTAACAGGGAAACTACAGGAGAAACGCTAAACAGGTCTATACAGCTTGCTGGGCACTCGATGACTACTGGAAGATTCTGGAAGCTGACGTCATGACGTCATCGCGTTCTTCACGCCACTGGTGGTCACGTGAGCAGCGTCATGATGTCATCACGTGGAGTGCAGGAAAACACAATACAGTACAGTTAACAGGCAGTTTAAAGGTGCAGTCCACGGTTGCACTACACTGTAGTTAAAGGGATTATTACCAATTGTTCTGAGACCCTTGGTGGCTCTGCCACAGTAAGACTGAATCTAACTGACTGTAATAATTGTGTTTTATAGGTAACAGGGCGTGGGAAAAACCAGTACGAAACCAGTATGAGGTGGTTTTGGTGGTGCCTCCTGTAAGATTCGCGAAATTTTCATTAAATAATCACGCAGGAATTTAGGGTTGATAAAACAGCTTTATTGACCAAAAGAAGCTTGTACAGAGAAACCTTTAATAAAATGGCACACAAAATGGCCGCCAGACCTCGTGACCAGCTTCTGAGGCCATTTGAATTTCTGTTACTGCAAGCCAGACAGGCTTGTGGATTGAGGACATTAAAGCCCGCGGAAACCAGTTTCGGGAAGCCGAAACTCATGGAACTGAGTATACATATTGATTAGATTATAAGTACAGGACAGATTTGGGTAGCAGGATGAGACCCACCAAGAAATGGGCGGACAATTGAACGAACACTTTAACCCATTTACTGTACAAAGAAAAGCCGTTTAACAGCCATCAAGGGCAATCTCCAGACCGATCAATATACAAACCGAGTTACGGTGACAAAGCAAAGACATTATCGGCCCAGGAAGGCCAGTTAAGCTATCACCGACTCCCGTTATGAAGACAAAACACCCCTGCAGAGAGTTCTGCCCGCCAAAATTATTACAAAGACAGGACTATGATTTGGCGGGAGATAAGAATGTTCCAAAAGGGTATAACTGTGGATTGAAAAAGTCCATCAGAACGCTTCGGAGTAGCTTCGGAACTCCTATGGTACTGCTTCTTAAAACTTCTTCGGTGAAACGCTTCAAGACCATCAGAGACCTTCACACAGCACTTCGGTTCGGAACGTGTTCGGTGTTCGGGCAGGCAAGGCCCGGCCACGACGAGAAGACGACGAGAAGATTTCGGCTTGGAAGCCAGCTCGGCCAGGCAAGGCCCGGCCGCGACGGGAAGACGACGAGGGTGGCCCGGGTACTTTTGTCTGGAGATCATCGACGACCCAGGCCGAAGAAGAAGACACTCAGGGCCCAGCACTCCAGCGTCTCAACATCACATCGGCGAGCGCTCATCGCAGGAGAACCAAGAGGAAAACAAGCTGCACCAGAACCTTCCAAACCCACGTGACGACGGAAAGCTGTGTCGAAAGGCTGCAAACCCCTTTTCGCAATTCTTAAAGTGGTGAGCATGATCCCGAGTTCCTCAAATCGAAACTTAGTTAGGTCTAGGGGAGGGGGTTAAGGGTAGTTGTAATGTGTTACCCCTTTTTCAATGTGCCGTGTGTTCCCCATTTCTATAGAGTTAAGTTTATAGATGTGTGCATGCTTGTAGTTACTTTAATCTGTGCATATGACATGTATTTTATAATGCTGCAAACTGTTTAATAAAAGCATCCATTTCATGCTATTCGACCTGGTCCATTGAGTTTTTTCTGCACTACAGCTCCCTGCACCTAAGTCCAAGGTCGAGAACCATAGGGGTGAGTGGGTCGAACCACTCACGGGTAATTATTGCAAGAAGCCTGGCAGGAGACCAGAGCAAGCAAGAGAAACCCCCTACACTCCTGTGTCGCTACTACCGTAACTACCATACTTTACGGGTCTAACAGGACCTGTCCTAACAACCAACACGTTTTTAAGTATGAGCTGCAGAATTATGTGGCACAATTCGAACACGACATTCCCCTGTTGTCGGAGGGTTTCAGTGCGCTCATGATGCGACTGAACTCCTCCCTAAAGCATTTTTATGTTTTGGAGCAAGACAACTCGAGAATGGATATTGAAATTGACAGTATAGAGGGCAACTCACACTGGTGGGATATTGGGCTTGATATATCAGCACACCCTTGGGTTCATATTATTTCACATGCTCTGGTAGTTCTCCAACTTGTAATGATGGTGTATTTGATATATGTATACACTATGTAGTAAGACTTTGATACATAAGCCAATTGCGTACTCATGCCTATGACTTACCAGCACCAACACATTAATTGAGCACACCAAAAGAGAAGATCCGAAGCAATGTAGAGGAGATCCCAGGCGGGGCAGAATTGGAACACCGGAATAGTGAATTGAATTTACGTAAGGGGTCAGATCAGGGCCGTTACTGCCAGGTCATATGATGCAGCAATGGGAGCAGCGGGCGGAGCAGAAATGATAGACTGGGACGCACTAGAAGGCAAGACATATCAGCACGGCCAACATGATGGTTGGGGAGACCCCAGGGTGTCCTCCATCCATGAGGATAGGCGGTTGTCGGCCCCTGTGAGTGTCATAGTTAGCACACAGGCCTATAATGAAAAGGGGGATAAAACCTCATTTGAGAAGCACTCCATTCCCCTCAATTAGAGGGCTCCAATTTGCAGCAATGCTTGTCAGAGAATAGATTGAAGTAGACAAGGGATCAATGTTTAAAACATTTCATCCTTGAGGTGGGGACTTGTACGAAAGGCTGATATTTAAAGATATTTAGTAGATGAGAATCATATATGTATAACTTCAAGTGTAGCCATTGACTTTTTAATATTACCCATAATTACTCCTGGGTAACTAGAAAACTTGTTCAAAATGTAGCTGAACAGTCAAAAGCAGTTTTGAATAAGTTTTGATAACAAACAGCCACAGACTGCGAGTGAAGGTTAAATTATTAAATAACATATTATAATGCTGTATAGAACTTAGAATTTGCTTAACAAAACTATAAACAAGATAACAACAGAAAATGCTGGAAATACTCAGCAGGCCAGGCAGCATCCGGGGAGAGAGAAACAGAGTTAACATTTTAGGTCTGGGACCCTTCATCAGAACTGGAAAAAGCTGGAGATGTAACAGATATTAAGCAGGTGCAGAGACAGGGAGGGGGGTGGTTAGGAGGGGAGGAAGGAATTGAAAGAACATCCTGTACTTTTGTAAGAGGCAGGAAAGATAAAATGTTGCAAACGGACTACCTGGACTACACTTCCTCCCACCCCGCTTCCTGTAAGGACTCTATTCCATTCTCCCAGTTTCTCCGTCTCCGCCGCGTCTGTTCTGACGATGCCACCTTCCATACTAGTGCTTCTGACATGTCTTCCTTTTACCTCAACTGAGGATTCCCCTCTACCGTGGTTGACACGGCCCTTGACCATGTCCATTCTATTTCCCGCACTTCTGCTCTCACCCCTGCCCCTCCCTCCCAGAACCACGATAGGGTTCCCCTTGTCCTCACCTTTCACCCCACCAGCCTCCACATTCAACGGATCATCCTCTGCCATTTCCGCCACCTCCAATGTGATCCCACCACCAAACACATCTTCCCCTCACCTCCCCTTTCAGCATTCCGAAGGGACCGCTACCTCCGCGACACCCTGGTCCACTCCTCAATCACCCCCAACAGCCCTGCTCCTTCACCTGGCAACTTCCCGTGCAAGCGCAGAAGATGCAACACATGCCCTTTTACCTCCTCCCTTCCCACTGTCCAGGGCCCCAAACACCCCTTCCAGGTGAAACAGCGATTTACTTGTACTTCTTGCAATTTAATATACTGTATTCGCTGCTCACGATGCGGTCTCCTCTACATTGGGGAGACCAAACGCAGATTGGGCGATCGCTTTGCAGAACACCTCCGTTCAGTCCGTACGGGTGACCCTGAGCTTCCGGTCGCCTGTCACTTTAATTCACCGCTTCACTCCCACTCTGATCTCTCTGTCCTCGGGCTATTGCATTGTTCCAATGAAGCTCAACGTAAGCTCGAGGAACAGCACCTCATCTTTCGATTGGGCACTTTGCAGCCTGCCAGACTCAACATTGAGTTCAACAATTTCAGATAATTATCCCTGCCCCCACTTTTCATGCAGTATGATTTATGCCATTCCCATTTGCAACATTTTATCTTTCCTGCCTCTTACAAAAGTACAGGATGTTCTTTCAATTCCTTCCTCCCCTCCTAACACCCCCGCCCCTGTCTCTGCACTATCTGTTACATCTCCAGCTTTTTCCAGTTCTGATGAAGGGTCCCAGACCTGAAACGTTAACTCTGTTTCTCTCTCCACGGATGCTGCCTGGCCTGCTGAGTATTTCCAGCATTTTCTGTTGTTATTTCAGATTTCCAGCATCCACAGTATTTTGCAATTATATAAACAAGATAACACTGAACATGGCAAAGTTGGTGGAAAAATACTGGAAAGGCGGGATGCTATCTTAGTCTGAGTGACAATGGTATTTTGACCATTAGAACCAATTAAAAAAGGTGATTTTGTTAAAGACCATATATGGACACTGGCCAAACCAACTTTTGATAACAAAAGGGTTAAAACTTCGATACCCAAAGAACAACTTTACACAGGCGTACTGCGAGAACAAAGGAACAGACTTAAGACGACATCTTCTGTGTCCGAGAGGCTCCAGAGACCGAGGACTGCGAGCTACTCATTAAATCTATCACCTAATATTAAGTATATTATGTTGTATGCTTAATAAATCTTGATCTATTGCTTAAACATACTGGCTGCTGCTTATTGGTGTCTTGTCCCAGAACTCAGAGATCTTACACATCTGTTCCCTGGCAGTATCTTCACATCCTTATACTCTACTGTGTGGATCTATTCAAGACTCCCTAATAACCATGGGGCCCCTGTATGGCAATCTGTGGAACCATGACCACTAGACATTTTTAATGGATCCTTGTTGTAGAGTATAAGGGACTAGAAGAGACTAATAAGGAATCGATACAAGGGTGAAGATTTTGCTGAAAAAATAATGGGATCTGAATGACACAAGCCATTATTAATGCACAAATTGAACAGTGGAAGAAATACCCGTGAATTGCAAATCACCACATGTTGCTGGCCGATTTGCGCCACTGATAGCCTTGTAAACACAACATCTCGCTCTTAACCTCCCTGTGATTTTCATGAAGTTGCCCATTATACAGGAAACTTTCGATTAACCGGCCACTAAATAACCGGAAATGTCAGTTAACCAGCAAAATTCAGGAGTCGGTTCAGCTAACTTTTTTTACTTTTAGTTACTTTTTTTTACTCATTTCTGGCTGTGCAAGCATCTAACTGAAGCTGTTGCTAAGCTACAGAGACTCTTGCAAGCTGTGCTGATTGTTTTGAAGCTGTTAGGGTTTGTTGCTTTAGATGGAGTGCTGAGCTCCGTATCTTTTAACTATAGCGCTCGATTCTCCACCATTGCTGATAGATCGGCACCAGCTCAGTCCCGTCCATGCCGGATACCAGAAAGTTTCCTGTACTAGCCATAGAAAGTTAAGTCTAGTATTTAATAGCATAAGGGCACTTTTAATGACGTGATTACTGTTAATGACTACCAATCATCCTCTCTTGCCCATGAAATGAACAATTATAAGTGCGGAGCCTCATTCCTTCGGGTTGTGAATTGTTGTTGGAGATTTTAAAAATATCATTTTTTTTTAATATTTGTTTTTCTTACTTTTCTTTTCTGTTTCTTTTATCGCTCTCTCTTAATCCAAACTCTTTTCCTCTCTTTATTTCTCTTTCTGTACCTAATTTGACTCTAATTCACCCGCTTCGCAGTCCTTCCTATTGTTATTTCTCAATCTTTAAATCTCATTGGTTAAGGAGATTAGTCCCTATTAGTCCTATTGTTCACCACGGTCCCTGATGCCCTGTTGTCCTCGCTGCATCATTATCAACTCACGCTTCCAGAACTTTGTGGCCAAACATTTTTAAAAGCTAAATGTGCACGAACAAGTCCACATAAGTGGGCAATCTGCAAGATGCCCCGCTCCAGCAAAATCGGGGCAAAGGTTTCTCAGGATAATCAGCCAAATAAAATGGGCAAATGGTGTTCAAGGTGTACTCAATACTGCCAGTACTTGTGCTGACCATTTCACTGAGGCTGTAGAATTTTTCCATCTTTTATTCTGTTTTTTCATCCACACTGGATATTTCATGATTGGGTGTGTTACAGATATCACTAGAAAGCCTTCAGTTTTTGCAGGTATCTTTGAGATGTTTGCCACTGATTCTATTTTACTGGAAGAGTAGTGGAAGATAGCACTGATCATAAAAATACCAGCATGGAAACATGGCACTGGGAAAGAGAGGAGCAGCACTTGCATCAAGTGACGTTTAGCAGAATGAGTAGGAATTAGGGGTGGAGTGAAACTGGAAAGTATTGGGGCAGCACTAAGGATGGGAGTAGTGAAGGAAGGATAGGAACATTATTTGGAGAGCAGAAGTGACACTGGGGAAAGGAACTAAATTGAGGTGAAAAATTAAAAAAATATAAGCAGCATTAGGGAAGGAGAAAGGAAGGGAGTGACCTTGGGGGGATAAGAGTGACACTGTTGAGATAAGTGGAGAGGAACTAAATGCCATTGAGAAGGATAGCAGAAGGATTGGATCAACACTGAGAAGAGTAGGAGTAATTATTTGTGATCTTTGATTGCCTGAAACACTGATGCTAAACGAATTCTTGACTATTATTATACTACTAAAATTTGATCTCATGCAACAGTTTGGATTGCAGAATAAACGACGGTAGATTGCCAAGGAAGAAATGAGCTCACACGGTGCAGTAAATTTAAAGGTCCATTTCTCCCCAGGGCTGGCATAATGATAAATGAACCTATTCCATATAACGGCACTAATGTCATTTCCTGATAATTACTGAGCGTGGAAATGTAATGTCACTGGTGCCAAACGCCCTAAGTGGTAGCAGCTGGGGCTGAGAAGAAGAACCGCGCATAGGGCACATTCATTTTAAATTACTTACAATGCCCCTATAAATGTTTATTATTATGGTCCTTGTCACCAGCGCATAATAAAAATCTGGTGCTAGTCTACTCTTAATTCAAATTATCTGTTAATTCAAATTTCTTGAGCACTGAATTCCCACTCTGCTCTATTAGTTGCATTGGTTCATTCAAATTTATTGGATAAGTCATTTATAGCACTAAAACAACTTTGAATTTTCAGAAGTAGACACTAAACAACACCTGGATGGAGCGCAGAAAGGAAAATCTTGTGGGAAAATTGCACGCCAGTAACAGAAACCATGCGATCTTCCTTCAACAACGTGTAAAATAAATTAGAGTCCCTGTAGACTGATCAATGGTTCAAAACTGACTCCATATTGGTAACAGTTACAATTTTTATTTAAACATAAGTGAGACTTAATACATTACAGTATTCGAGCAGCAGTTTGCAAAGTACAATTGAGAATTATATTACCCGTTATTGTCCTTTGGATAGTCAGTGTGGCCCATTCCTCGTTCCTTCTACTCACAAACACATCCAGATTACACACATACATACCTGTCCAGATCGGTGCACTTCCTGGCCCTTCTACACTGAGAATGAGCCAAACACTCTAGGATATAACCCAAAAACCGGAACTGCAGAGAAATCCATCCAATCATAGGCACAGCATGCTCTGTGACCTGCACAGGCCTTGGACCTCCCTTATCTGCTTCTTAGCCATAGCACAAGCATTTTGTGCTGGTTTTCTGTTTCCATGGTGATTGTGCAACCCTGGGCCTTGAGGACAATGACTTCTAACTGTAATTAAAATTTGTTGTGTCTCAAGGGGTTTTATACCCTTACCTATATAACAATTAAGAAGGACTCCGGGGTGGAGAGTTTAGTTAACGGCCATTTTATTTACAATGTGCTTCTTCATTCAATGCACTACATTTCCC
Source organism: Somniosus microcephalus (assembly GCF_052327205.1). Classification (NCBI taxonomy): domain Eukaryota; kingdom Metazoa; phylum Chordata; class Chondrichthyes; order Squaliformes; family Somniosidae; genus Somniosus; species Somniosus microcephalus. The sequence goes on along the minus strand of NC_140996.1, from coordinate 31,499,125 downwards.
ATAGTGCATTGCAAATCACCACTACGGTATCCCATGTGGGACAATTCTAATACACATTCAAAATACACAACATATTTCCTCCCCCTTAAAATAGAATGTCCACAAAACAGAATAACTGAAAATGACTATAACTTTGGAAGAGAGGGTAGACTGCCTCTACATTCCACTAACCCTGGGGATTATTCTGCCCCATGCACACAGGTTAGCACTAACTGTAACTAAGGTGCTCTGGAGGCTGCCTTTCTCTTTGGGGGTAACGCCTAGTCTCAGGAGCAGGCTCTGGCTGGCTCTCCCATGACCCTGCAGGCGTGGCTTCCTCCCTCGATGGCACAAGAGTGGATGGTGCCACCGTCTCAGGGTCGGATGACCAGTCCCTGCTGGAGCCCCCAGCAGGTCCTTGATCCTCTGTTTCTTGGGTTACCTGTGGCGACTGTCTTGGTAGTTACTGGTCTACCTGCCGTCTCCATGTTCGGTCGTCTCCGGTGCGGGCTCAGTATGAAATGGGGCCCGTCTTTTGAATGACCGTAGCCGGGGCCCACTGCTCCGGGGTGGTGTAGTTACGCGTGAGGACTTTGCCCCCACCACAAAGTGTCGTTCTTTGGACCTCTGAACTCGTCTGCTGACTTGATCCTGCTGATTGGCGTGCACCACTGCTTCTGTGGATGTTGGCCTCAGCAGGGCAAGGCATGTCCGTAGCTGCCTTCCCATGAGTAGGTAAGCAGGAGATGCTGCAGTCGTAGCATGAGGCGTGTTTCGGTATTTCAGCAAGAAAGCATTCAGGCGCTGCTTTAGAGGAGCATCACTTCTTGCCGCTTTCAACGCGCGCTTCAGCGTTCTGACAAATCTCTCCGCCAATCCAGTCATGGATGGATGATAAGGCGCGGAGAACGTGTGCTGGATTCCATTGCTCTTGAGGAACTCCTCCATCTCCTGGGATGTGAACTGTGTTCCATTGTCGGTTACGATCTGCTCTGGCAGACCAAATCGCCCGAACATCTCTCTCAGAGTCTCGATGGTTTTCTCCGTAGTGGTAGTGGACATTACTGCAATCTCCAGCCATTTGGAATGGGAGTCCACTGCGACCAGGAACATCGCTCCTTCCACTGGTCCCGCGAAGTCCAGATGGATCCGTTGCCACGGTGCTGCCGGCCATTCCCATGGATGCAGTGGCGCTGCTCTTGGCGTATCCCTGGTTGTCTCGCATGATGGGCATGATTTCGCTTCAACTTCAATTTCATGATCCAGACCGGGCCATCAGAAGTAGCTTCGTGCCAGCTCCTTCATCCGGACAATACCACAATGTCCTGAGTGCAGCTCGTTGAGGACATGTTTCCGCAGCTTTGGTGATATGATCACTCGCATGCCCCAAAGGAGGCATCCTGACGTGACAGACAACTCCTTCCCTCTTGACAGGTAAGGTAGGAGCTCAGGTGGTGCATCTGACACCCGTGATCTGTCTCCTCGCATCACCTGATCCAGCACCTTGGATAGCGTAGGGTCCACTCTGGTCTCTTTCTTGACCTGCCGGGCCGTGACAGGGGCATTGCTCACCATGTCAAAGTAGAAAATCTTCTGCTCACAGCCTTCAGAGGGCACAGGCAGTGGAAGTCTTGACAATCCGTCCGCATTGCCATGTGCTGCTGACCTCCGGTATTTGATGCTGTAATTGTGAGCGCTTAACATCAGCGCCCAGCGCTGCATCCTGCACGCTGCCAGGGAGGGTAATCCTGTGTGTGGACCAAAGATCGATGTCAGAGGATGATGATCCATCAGCAAGGTGAATTTCTTTCCGAACAAGTAGTGATGGAACTTTTTGATTCCAAAGATGATGCCCAAAGCCTCTTTTTCGATCTGCGGGTATTTCACCTCCGCCTTGCTCAGGGACCTTAATACAAATGCAATCGGCTTCTCTTCACCTGAGGGAAAGATGTGGGACACGACCGCACCGACACCATAAGGCGATGCGTCACAGGCCAGCTGAATCTGCAACAACGGGTCAAAGTGCATCAACACTCTGGGGTCAGTCAAAGCTGCTTTGGCTTTCTTGAATGCAGCTTCGCACTCCTTCGTCCACGCCCAGGCCTTGCCCTGACACAGCAACTCATGTAATGGCTTCAACAGTGATGCCAGCTGTGGAATAAACTTTCCGTAATAGTTCAGGAGACCTAAGAATGACCGCAGCTGGCTGACATTTGTAGGTGCAGGAGCGTCGGCAATGGCTTTCACTTTCGACGGTGCTGTGTGTAGGCCGTCCCCATCGATGACATGGCCTAGGTACTCCACTGATGGCTTGAAAAATTCGCATTTGTCCTTGCGAATGCGTAAGCCATATTCTTCAAGTCTTCCCAGTGTCTTCGTCAGGTTCTGCAGATGCTCATTGTCGTCCTTTCCTGTGACAAGGATATCATCGAGATAACATTGTACCCCTGGAATGCCACTTAAGATCTGGTCCATAGCCCACTGAAACAATGCTGGTGCTGACGTTATACCAAAGGGTAGGCGGCAGTACCTGTAGAGGCCCTTGTGGGTGGTGATGGTGAGGTACTTCTGTGAGTCCTCTTCTACATGCATCTGCAAGTAGGCTTGGCATAGATCAATCTTGCTAAATTTCTGACCGCCTGCTAGACCCGCGAAAAGATCTTCAATGATGGGGAGGGGGTACTGTTCAGCTGAGAGCACAGGATTCACCATTACTTTGAAATCTCCACATAAGTGAACCGCACCGTCACTCTTCATCACTGGTGCCACGGGCGTGGCCCACTCACTGTGCGAAACCGGCACCAGGACCCCTATCTTGACCAGACGCTCCAGGTCAGCCTCCACCTTTGGTCTGAGGGCATAGGGAACGTTCCTGGCCTTCAGGAATCGTGGCTGGCTGTCAGGTTTCACCTTGAGTTTGACCGTAATCCCCTTCATACTCCCCAATTCTCCGTCAAAGACAGCCGCATGCTTTGTCAACACTGCCGCTAGCCCCGCCTCTTCGACTGACACCGCATTCACTTTTTTCCAATCCAGATGAATTTTCTCCAACCATGGCCTGCCCATCAGGGATGGATAGTCACCCTTGACCACGTAAACTGGCAGCATCACGGTTTGTCCATTAAGCTGCACCTTGACCTCCATCTTACCCAGCATTGGGACTGTTTCCCCAGTGTAGGTCTTTAAGATGAGCTTGGCTGGCGTCAGTGATAGGTGGCTCAGTTTTTCTTTGAATAGCTTCTCTGAAATCAAGGAGACAGCGGCCCCCATATCCAGCTCCATTTTGACCGGTATTCCCTCTAGTAGTGGAGTGACTCCATAGCCTGATGAGCTCCATTCACTGTTAACACATGGAGATTCAGCTCCCCATCAGAGTCTGTGTCACTGTCTTCCTGTTCTTGTTTCACCATGTGTAGGTTTTTGTTTTTAGAATGCCAGTTGGATGTGTTTTTGTGTGTCTCTGTGTAGCATTGTTTGCTTTGCCCTTTATACACACGTTCAATGTGTCCTTTCTTTTCACATTTCCGACAGGTCAGGTCTTTACACCAGCAGTCAGATGGCTGATGACCTGACCTTCCACATCTGTAACACTCTCTGGCGCCCCTTGCATGCTTATCCGGTGTAGCTGCTACCCTGTGCACTCTTGTTGCAGCCCCCAACAGCTGTGCATCTTTAGCGGCTAATTCCATAGACACAGTGAGCTCCACTGCTGATTTAAGCGTCAGTTTGTCAGTTGTGAGCAAGCGCTTCTGTGTTGCTTCACATCTTAATCCACACACAAACCTATCACGGACAGTGTCCTTTAGAGTTTCACCAAACTCACAATGCTCAGTTAGCTTCTTTAGCACTGCAACATATTCGGCTATGGACTCACCCTCCCCTTGGTTTCATTTGTGAAACCTGAACCTCTCGGCAATCAGCAGCGGCTTGGGTGTGAAATGTGTTTCCAAAAGTTCCACAATCTGATCATATGTCTTAGCGCCGGGCTTATCCGGGTGCATCAAACTCCGTAACAAGCCAAATGTTTTTGCTCCGATCACACTGAGGAACGCCGTCAATTTCACATCATCTTTAATGCCATTTGCAGTCACGAAAAATCTGAAACGCTCTGTATAAGCACTCCATTGCTCCGCCGTTTCATCAAATGGTCCAAACCCTCCGGTTAGCATAGCCATTTTGTTATCTTTTTTTTTATCTTTACAGTCCTTTTCCTCCATTTTTAAAAATTTTTTACAGTCCTTTTCCTCCACTTCGTTTCACTGTATTGTTACTCTCCCCCTTCTTATTTGTGTAACACACGAACCGCCACCTTTACGAGGCGATTGCATCAGCACTAAACTGCGGGCGTGCCATTAAGAAAATACAGGAACTTCTTACTTTAAACGTCGCCGATTCCAGTGCAAAGTGATGCGCAAGTCCGTCGTCCTCATCGCCAGTTTTGTTGTGTCTCAAGGGGTTTTATACCCTTACCCATATAACAATTAAGAAGGACTCCGGGTGGAGAGTTTAGTTAACGGCCATTTTATTTACAATGTGCTTCTTCACTCAATGCACTACATTTCCCATAGTGCATTGCAAATCACCACTATGGTATCCCATGTGGGACAATTGTAATACACATTCAAAATACACAACAAAATTTAAGGCAGGATTTTACCAACCTCGGCGGGTTCATGGCGGGCAACGTTGGTGGCAAGCCCCGGCCTAGCTGTTGGCTCCAGCCCGCTCTCCAAAATGATTTTCCCCTGATTGGGCTTGTTAAGCCCGCCCAGCGTGTTTGCCAGCCAATTGAAGGAAGTGGGTCTGATGAAGTCACTTGATGACGTGTCATCAGCCGGTTTCTTTAAAGGGACCATGCGCAAATTGATTTTGACAGTTGTGCTGTCAGTGTTCCACAGCACTGAGGTGCTGCAAACACTGACAAGCACTGCACAGAGGTGCATGGATGCACCCAGGCTCTCCCATGACTTCCTCCATATGCTTATGGAGGGAGTCATAGCATGCAGGGAGGTTCTCTTCCCTTCCAATGGGCAGAATAGAACTCCCCAGGAGACCAACGCAGCCTGGTTGCAGATTTCACAGGAGGACACAAGCAGGGATATCGTCAAGCGGACCAGGCTGCAGTGGTGCAAACCTTGAAGTAGTAGCAGTACATTTAGATAAATCATAATACAATCAAGCAGAGACAACATGATTTTACAAAAGGGAAATCGTGTTTGACAAATTTACTGGAGTTCTTTGAGGATATAACGAGCAGAGTGAATAAAGGGGAACCAGTAGATGTAGTGTATTTGGATTTCCAGAAGACATAATGTGGGAAAATGTGAGGTAGGAAAAATATAAAAGCAAAATATTATTTAAATGGAGAGAGACTACAGAATGCTGCAGTACAGAGGGATCTGGATGTCTTCATAAATGAAACACAAAGAGTTAGCATGCAGGTACAGCAAATAATTAAGAAGGCAAATGGAATGTTGGCCTTTATTACTAGGGGATGGAGTATAAAAGTAGGGGAGTCTTGCTACAACATTACAGGGTGCTTGTGAGACCACACCTGGAGTACTGCATACAGTTTTAATCTCCTTATTTAAGGAGGGATATACTTGCATTGGAGGCAGTTCAGTGAAGGTTCACTAGGTTGATTCCTGAGATGAAGGGGTTGTCTTATGAAGAAAGGTTGAGCAGGTTGGGCCTATACTCATTGGAGTTTAGAAGAATGAGAGGGGATTTTATTGAAACATATAAGATTCTGAGGGAGATTGACAGGGTGGATGCAGGGAGGATGTTTCCCCTCGTGAGGGAATCTAGAACTAGGGGGCACAGTTTCAGGATAAGGGGTCGCCCATTTAAAATGGAGATGAGGAGGAATTTCTTCTCTTAGAGGGTCGTGAATCTTTGGAATTCTCTACCCCAGAGTCATTGAATATATTCAAGGCGGAGATAGACAAATTTTTGAAAAACGGGTGAGTCAAGGATTATGGGAAGCGGGCAGGAAAGTGGAGTTGAAGCCAATATCAGGTCAGCCATGATCTTATTGAATGGCGGAGCAGGCTCGAGGGGCCGAATGGCCTACTCCTGCTCCTATTTCTTATGTTCCTTTATTTTAATGATCTTAGTAGATCATGAAACGTTACTGCAAAGCCACACTGAAACTCATCCTGCTGTGCCACTCATCACATCCGCATCACTCTGCCTTCCCTACCCTACTCCTGCACATCCTTACTCACACTAACTTACCTTGCACCTCCACCCATCCCTTTCTATCTGCATTATCACTTCCCCATCTCACTAGCCACCCCTCACACTCATCCTCATCCTAGTCCAATCATACCAAGTAACAACAGACAAGGATAGGCACTTGTTTGTTTTAGCCAATGTTCATATGAAGTTTCTGTTAATGTTCTGTCAAACATTGAAACCTTTATTCTGAACACTTTGCATTCTTTGACAGATCTGTGTGCACTTTTAAAAGTGTCACAGTGAGTTGCAGTGCATGGTGAGGCATAACTGTACCCCCCGCAATGGTGATGAGCGTGAAGGGAATGGCTTGGTCATTGTAGGGATGCTTTATTGTGTTGCTGTGGGGTGGTGCCAACCTGGCGCATCATGTGGCAGCCATAGTGTGCAGCATCAAGTGAAGTAAATTTGGCCTTGGTGAGGCCATCCCTGGCTTCCCGGGCAGCAATGTGGCGGGTGCTGATGCCCTGTGTCCTGTGCAGCATCAGTTGATTGCGGAGAAGGCTGGTGTTGTTGCTGGTGCTGCTGGTGTTGAGGCTGATCGTGGTGGGATTCTGAGGACCAAGGTAAGATCGTTTCAAGGGCACCGATGCTGATGTAATAGACGGCAGGTGAAGTTGAGCTGACAGAAGCGATTTGTCAATGGTGAGAGAGTTTGTTCCAATGAGGTGACACTGGATAGAGAGTTTACTCTGAACACTTGCAACCTGCATAAAGCTCAATCTGTCTTCCAAATACAGTAAGCAACAGCTTCTGAGCTTGAAAAGTGAAAGATGGGAGCTTTTATAGCACATTTGCAGCTGTCAAGGGATGATTCCATGGCCATTCAACTCATGACCTGCTTACTTGATGTGATCCCTGAGCAGCGTAGATCCCATGGGTGACCTGATAAACTCTGAAGGTGAGCTCAAAATATTTCTTAATGGCCTGCTAACAAAGTCATAATGACCTGAATTGCCTCTCCTACCGCTGCGTGTCGGGTCTGCTCAACATTGACAGACCCAACAGTGGGTTCACACTGGGATCCCGATCCCCTGTCAAAAAAAACATTTTCCCATCCAACCTGCTACCGATCGCTCCCACTGACCCCCCAAAATGTTCCTACCTTAGTTTTTAACATATTTTTTCCTAATTCTAACAGGAGTAATAAGGCTAAATTTAAAAAACTATAAACTAGCAATCTTTATATTAATTACTATCTAGCAAAGCTTAATGCTGAAAATTATATTTGGTTATGTTTCAGTGACTCACAAGAGTTTACGCATTCCCACAGACAGAAAAGAGATAAAAGATCAAAATGTAGACAGCTATGAGTCTCCCTTGCTTTTCTATCAATAATAAGTGTGTTTTTGCAATAACAAGACCACTTGTGACACTACGCCAGCTCTGCAGTCAGCAGAAAGTCCAAGGCAGTGTGCGTTTGCTGAATGGTAGCTATTAGAGAGAAAAGTTTAGGGTCATTTAACCCTCAAAATACCCTCAAAAGCCCCAGTAGGGTTTTGTTAATGATGTCAGATCTTCCCCGCCAGATCTTCCTATCTGCACTCCACCCAGAGGGTACTTAATACCCAGGTGGTAAAGATGAAAATCTCCCCCCCTACTTCTTATGTGAGTGTGCTCAAAATATTGCATGGGAACTACATTAGCCCTTTAACTGTGGCACCAGCACTAATTATTGGCAGTGCTATAGGAATAAATGTTTCGTTTTTTTGACAGAGAATTGTTCCAATTGTTATTCGAACCTTAACCGATGAGACACAAAAATTGCAATATATTTATCAATGCATAAGTAAATTACTAGAGGTTATTATTAATACATTTTAAATTAACCAGAAAGAAAGAAAGACTTGCATTTATATAGTGCCTTTCATGACCTCAGGACATCCCAAAGTGCTTTATAGCCAATGAAGTACATTTGAAGTGTTGTCACTGTTGTAATATAGCAGATTGGCAGTAAGTTGCTGGTTCAAGCTCTTACTGTTAAATATGGGGCTAAATCTGAATCGGGAAAAGATACTAAATGGTGGCTTTCTTCCTTTACATGATATTTTTATTGTGAAAAGGAGATTTGAAGCAGTATTGAGGAAGTGTAATAGCAGAGCATACCAATTGGGATCATGTAAGATTACGACGTAGAAATTAGTCTAGGTGAAGGCAAAAGGCCCGAGGATGGATAGAAATTGGTTCTTAGGCCTCCTCTGCATGCGCAGGGTGAGCTGATGACACTGGTCATGCTTCCACAGGCAGCTCACCCCACAGGATAAACCAATTTATTTTCACCCGCTTTGCCAGCAACAGCCCTCAAGAAAGTCCTGGGAGGGTAGTCAGAGCAGGCTACATGGAGGTGGGTGTGGCGGTGGCTGATTACGACTCCTGTGGAGATGGGGGCGTATTCTTGCTCCTCCTAGCTCCATAGCAAGTGTTTTTTTAAATCTAAAAAGTACCTTTGGGTGGCAGTCACCAGGGTCGCGGAAGAATCCTGAGTGGTTCATGACATGAGCAATATGTCAAAGGGGTCCTTTAACAAGTGTTAGGCCCCTGATTTACATATAAAAGGGACCAGTTCGCAATGCATACCAATTTCTATCCCTATATTTAGGCTAATATAGGAAGTCACACAACACCAGGTTATAGTCCAACAGCTTTATTTGAAATCACAAGCTTTCGGAGCGCTGCTCCTTCATCAGGTGAAGTGAAGAGAAGCATACAGGCACAGCATATATAGTCAGAGAAAACTGCCAGATGATTACAGGTAATCTTTCTAACTGCCCTTTATCACACCTCGGCAGGGAGATAATCACAGCAATCAAAGATGTGAATGGTGTCCAAACAGGTCAGTCAGGAAAACATTACATCAAAGAACAATGAGGTGGGGTCACAAGGGGTCAAACGTTGCAGATGCTGGGGCCTGTATGAAAAACAGAAAAAAACAAAAACTGCTGGAATTCACAGCAGGTCCAGCCGCACCTGTGCAGAGAGAACAAGCCAACGACGACTTGAGTCTGGGTGACTCTATGTCAGGTGGGGTTACATGTAGCGTGACAAGAACCCAAGATTCCGGTTGAGGCCATCCTCATGAGTGCAGAACTTGGCTATCAGTTTCTGCTCGACGATTTTGCGTTGTCGTGTGTCTCGAAGGCCGCCTTGGAGAATGCTTACCCGAAGATCGGAGGCTGAATGTCCTTGACTGCTGAAGTGTTCCCCAACTGGGAAGGAACACTCCTGCCTGGCGATTGTTGTGCATTATATTTAGGCTGAGGAGTTTCATCGAAAGAAGTTTGCGCTGTATCATATTTGCATTTAAGTGTCTTTGACAGCAATATTTAAAAATACATAATCAAATTTGTTTTTGCTTTTTTCCCCTCATAGGGGCTGTTGAACATGAAAGTGACAGTGATGACATGTGATACACCATTGGGAAAAGGGCAGCAATGTTTAAACCAAGGGGCTCAAGATGTGCCTCTATGTTGCTGCTTTACCGTAAATAGCATTAATTCACTTATAAATATTTTCACAAGGACAACTAAACAAGTTAATCGAAGATTTATTTGAAAGAGAAAGGCCCCTAAATTTCGAGGGCTGGAGAGGATAGAAAGCCCCATTTCCGTCCAGGGGAGCAAAGAATTTGGAGTCAATCCCAGTTACAAGGGATTCTGCCCAAATTACACTGGCCCTTTAAATTGTGATTGGTGGGCCATGGGTGAATCTTCCTCCACACCCTCCCTCCCCAAAGCAAGGGGCATGCCTGGGGGAGTTCCTGGGCTACCACAGGAATTCTGCCCTTTACACCCTCCATAGGCCTCAAAGGAAATCACATAAGCTGAGTGCCGGAATGAGTCCACCTGAAAGCCTGGAGAGGGCAACTGATCCCAGAGAGGGTCAGGATCCTTCGCCGGGTCCTCTTATTTCTATTGGGAGCAGGATTTTCTTCAGGGCCTCACAGGGCCTCGTTCCTGCCATTGGAGCAGCGACACTCTGACAGTCTGGCTGGTAGTTGGCAACCGGCACCGCTGATGCATCCTTACAAGCGCGATGCACTCGCCCCGGGTGTTCCAATGTTTTCAGGATCTAGGATGGGATCTCCAAATTGGAGCTAGGTGGGGTTGCCAATTCACTGCACTTATGCCTGCAGAATGGACATAGAAACATAGAAACATAGAAGATAGGAGCAGGAGTCGGCCATTCGGCCCCTCGAGCCTGCTCTACCATTTAATGAGATCATGGCTGATCATCCAAATTCAGTACCCTGTCCCTGCTTTCTCCCCATATCCCTTGATCCCTTTAGCATTAAGAAATATATCTAACTCCTTCTTGAATATATTTAATGAATTGGCCTCAACTGCCTTTTGTGGTAGAGAATTCCACAGGTTCACCTCTCTCTGGGTGAAGAAATTCCTCCTCATCTCTGTCCTAAATGGCTTACCCCTTATCTTTAGACTGTCACCCCTGGTTCTGGACTCCCCCGCCATCAGGAACATCCTTCCAGCATCTAGTCTGTCTAGTCCTGTTAGAATTTTATATGTTTCAATGAGATCCCCTCTCATTCTTCTAAACTCTAGCGAATATAAGCCTAATCGACCCAATCTCTCCTCATACGTCATTCCTGCCATCCCAGGTATCAGTCTGGTGAATCTTTGCTGCACTCCCTCCATGGCAAGAACATCCTTCCTCAGATAAGGCGACCAAAACTGCACACAATACTCAAGGTGTGGTCTCACTAAGGCCCTGTACAACTGCAGCAAGACATCCTTGCTCCTGTACCCGAATCCTCTCGCTATGAAGGCCAACATACCATTTGCCTTCTTAACTGCCTGCTGCACCTGCATGCTTACCTTCAGCGACTGGTGCACAAGGACACCCAAGTCTCTTTTCACTTCCCCTTCTCCCAATCTATTGCCGTTCAAATAATAATCTGCCTTCCTGTTTTTGCCACCAAAGTGGATAACCTCACCTTTATCCACATTATACTGCATCTACCATGCATCTGCCCAAACACCCAACCTGTCCAAATCATACTGGAGTTTTTCGGCATCCTCCTCACAGCACACACACCCACCCAGCTTTGTGTCATCTGCAAACTTGGAGATATTACATCTAGTTCCCTCGTCTAGATCATTAATATATATTGTGACTAACTGGGGTCCTAGCACTGATCCCTGCGGTACCCCACTAGTCACTGCCTGCCACTCGGAAAAAGACCCGTTTATTCCAACTCTTTGCTTCCTGTCTGCCAACCAGTTCTCTATCCAAGTTGGTACCTTACCCCAAATCCCATGTGCTTTAACTTTACACGCTAATCTCTTATACGGGACCTTAGCGAAAGCCTTCTGAAAGTCCAAATACACCACATGCACTGGTTCTCCCTTATCTATTCTACCAGTTACATCCTCAAAAAATTCCAGTAGATTAGTCAAGCACGATTTACCTTTTGTAAATCCATGTTGACTTTGTCCGATCCTGCTACTGTTTTCCAAGTGCTCTGCTATTACATCTTATATACTGGACTCTAGCAGTTTCCCCACTACCGATGTCAGGCTTACCGGTCAATAATTCCCCTTTTCTCTTTACCACTTTTTTGAATAGTGGGGTTACATTAGCTACCCTCCCATCCATGGGAACTGTTCCAGAGTCTATAGAATTTTGGAAGATGACCAGCATTGCATCTATTATTTCTAGGGCCATTTCCTTAAGTACCCTAGAATGTAGATTATCAGGCCCTGGGGATTTATCGGCCTTCAATCCCGTCAATTTCCTTAACACCATTTCCCTACAAATACTGATTTCATTCAGTTCCTCCCTCTTAAGTCTCTGAATCAACTACTTCACTCTCCATCTTAATGAAGAATTCCAGCATATTGTGATCGCTCCTCCCCAAGGGGCCTCGCAAAACAAGATTGCTAATTAATCCTTTCTCATTACATAATACCCAGTCTAAGATGACCTGATCTCTATTTGGTTCCTCGACATATTGGTCCAGGATACCATCCCGTATACACTCCAGGAATTTCTCCTCCACAGTATTGTTACTAATTTGGTTAGCCCAATTTCTATGTAGATCAAAGTCATCAATGATAACTGCCGTGCCCTTATTGCACACATCTCTAGTTTCCCATTTAATGCCATCCCCAAACTCAGCATTACTGTTTGGGGGTCTGTATACAACTCCCACTAATGTTTTCTGCCCCTTGGTATGTCTCAGCTCTACCCATACAGATTCCACATCATCAGAGCTAATATCCTTCCTCACTGTTGTGTTAATCTCCTATTGAACTAGCAATGCTACCACACCTCCTTTACCTTTTTGCCTGTCTTTCCTGAGTATTGAATACCCCTGGATGTTGAATTCCCAGCCTTGGCTACCCTGGAGCCATGTCTCCGTAATCCCAATTATATCAGGAATTTCGGGATCAAAGGGAATTGCACATCATTTTTTGAAATGGCACATTTTGGCAGTGTTTCCTTACCAATGCACTATATGATGGAGTAGTAAGAAGTAGGTGGCTATCCCCACTGTTGTATCTTCCTTCAGGCTCTACAGACGTACATGTGGCCTGTCACGCTCCCTCTGCATCTGTTAAATGTGCTTTCTGTGTCATACTTATATTGGCCCAGAAATTCAGGTCCCCACGGGTGAGTACGCGCTGAGTACTCACGCATAGGCCCAACGAAAGTGTCGGTTTCATGCATGCACTGCGCATGCACGGGAAACCAGAACTTCCATTCCCTTAAAGGAAGGTGTTCACAGGTCGAACGAGTGCACCGGAGAGGCAACGCGTACGCCTGGAACTTCCATTTTTTTCAGTTTTTTTCCGGGAGGGTAAGCCTCCAGCAGCTACGCTTATAAAAAGCAGTCGCAAGGCCTGCTTTTAACAAGGTAAGTGGTGAATTAAGTAAAATTAAAACATTTTTTCCACAGCTTTATTATTTTTAAATACTTTCAAAAATTTAAATTATTGTTTAAAATAGCTATTTTATGTAATTTATAGTTATTTTTAAATGTGATGTTTTTAAAATTTATTTGAAGTTTTAGTTATGTTTTGGGTCTTCCTGTCAAATCTATGAATATAGATTCCCTGCTACCATTGGCTCTCCATGGCCCATGTGATCCCAGGGGACGCTTCGAACTAACTGCACCCCTGGGATGCGCAAGCACTGCGCGCCGGCAGTTGGAGCAGGCCCAGGATCAGAATCCCACGCGGGCCCACAGCACAATGGCCGGCGCGCTAGGTAAGCACACTGGTATGACAATACAGGCATAAACAATTACACTTATATGGGAATGGGGAACACATGGCACATCGAGGCAAAACAACTACATTAACAATCCCCTTATCTCTATCCCACCCACTATACCAAACTTGATTAAGCTATGAGGGGCCAGGAAGTCATGCTCACCAATCCAAAACCTGTTGCTTTAATGGTTGTGAGTTTTGAGGTCCGTTCTCCCTGTCCTTTGGGGTACCCCTTCGCCACGTGGTCTCAGGGCGCGGCGCTGAAGTTGTTGATGTGAAGCACCCTCCTTTCCCTCAGTTACCGTCATCGTCTCGTCGCAATGGGTTTTCTTCTCCTTCTCCCTCGGGCGGTCGTCGGCGGTAATGTTGCGGTTGGAGGTCAGTTGGCAGGTTTTACCGCTTAGATGATTTTACTACCCAGGCTTCGAACGGCAGTTTATTTGTCGCGGGCGCCGCCACCCACATTTAATGCCAGCTTATTCGCAATGTTCAATTGACAAACGCCAACTTATTCTCACTGTCCATACATGCATTGCCACTTTCTTCACCAAACATCAGCTTATAACTAGGCATTTGGTTTTTACCAATGCGTCTTTCGCTGCCCTTCTCTGCTTTTATCGGTTTACCTTCTTCTTCGTCTCATCTTGTCTCATCCGCCCCTTTTGTGGCCTGTGTGTCCTGTGTGGCTTTCAACTTGGGTCTCGTTCTCCTCCCGCATGTGGCCCCAGTGTAATGGGCGTCCTTGGTTGTTGAGCGGTGCAGGGAGCGAGAAGAGAACCCGCCACGAGGCCAGGGCGCAAGTACGAGCGGCAGCAGGCCAAAGGCCAAACGATGAGAGCAGGAGCAAGAGTCAAGAGAGCGATTGCTACTGATGGGCCTACAATTATACCCATTCTTCAACTACTTATCTGCGCGCCAAATCAGGTCAGTCCATTGTTTAACTTTTGGCAGGCTTGTTTTAAATGATTACAACCATTTATTTTAACGACTTTTGGAGTGGTTGTCTCCGAGTCTAATGGCCCCGATGTCCTGGTTGTTTGTCATGGATAAGACCTAATTGTCCCCATCCTGACTTGATGGCTACTGTGAGCTGTTACCGATTAAACGTGCAGAAACCTAATGGCCACATTTATAGGCCCATTCTAGCTTGATTGGATTCAAGTCAAATGAATGCATATTCTGTGTTTACTTTGTCTGGCTGGCTCCAGAGAGTCCCTTTTCACAGATTCCTGCATTTTAAGTTTCATCCCTGAGCCTGCTTGTCTGCAGAGCCTTGCTTTTAAAAATCCTGTCACCTTTGGTCACGAGGTTACAGAAGCCATTTTGGGTACCCTGGTTTTAATAACTTGTCCAAACAGGGTCCCTTGAGCCATAATTTGGGGAGTGCGGGAATGTTGAGAACCCTGCAACTTACAACCCGAATGTCAGAGGCGGCTGAGCTAATTTAGATGATTATGAGGCACTTGTCAGACCCTTAAGCCACTTTTTAACCCTGTCTTTCCAATTTCACTGGGTGACCATGGGAATCATGCAGCTCAGGAATCACGTCTGTGAACCTAAGACAGAAGTTCTGTGGCCACTGATCCAGCTCAAAAGGGCACAGCATGGAAAGCACAATAAATACGCCTACCTGATACCTGATAACTTTGCTTTGGCAGATGCTGTTGCTGAGTGCATTGTCAGCACAGATTTAGCTTTCTAGAGGTTGCAAGTGTTTTCAGCAAAGTCGGGATCCACTGTCACCTCATTGGTAAAACCTATCATACCATTGACAGAGTGCTTCTTTAAACTTGACTTGACCTGCCATCTATTCCATCAGCATGGGTGCCACTTATACTCTCTCACCATGGTCCTCAGAATCGGACCACAATGAGCCCCAACACCAGCAGCACCAGGCACACCAGCAGCACCAACAACAACACCACTGACCTTCACCTCAGTGACCTGATGCTGCACAGGACAGAGGGCATCAGCACAGGGCTGCACTACGCTGGAGGCAAT
This sequence comes from Somniosus microcephalus, assembly GCF_052327205.1. Lineage (NCBI taxonomy): Eukaryota > Metazoa > Chordata > Chondrichthyes > Squaliformes > Somniosidae > Somniosus > Somniosus microcephalus. The sequence continues at coordinate 31,483,676 of NC_140996.1, read as the reverse complement.
ACCCCAACACAGGGTATACAGACAGAGGATGAGCTTCCTCAACATGACTGAGCAGCAATTCCAAAGGAGGCTCAGGTTATCGCGTCGGGTCATCGCAGACATTTGTAGATTGCTGGAGCAAGACCTGCAGCCCAGAGGAGCGGGTGGACGCTCCTTACCAGTGGTTGTCAAAGTCACCTCCACCCTCAACTTCTTCACCTCAGCCTCCTTCCAGGGATCTGCAGCAGACATTTGCAGCATCTCACAGTCGGCCGCCCACAGATGCATCACACAGGTCACCAATGCCCTGTTTGCCAAGTCAGCCATTTATATCAACTTTGCCGCTGATGAATCCAGTGTTACTGAGCAGGCACTTGGCTATGCTGCTCTGGCTGGCTTCCCACGGGTGCAGGGCTTCATCGACAGCATACATGTGGCCATCAGGGCACCCCATCATCACCCAGGAGTATTTGTCAACCGCAAGGGCTTCCACTCCCTCAGTGTGCAGCTCGTCTCCAACCATAGGAAGATCTTCATGCATGTGTTCACCAAATTCCCTGGCAGCTGCCATGACTTTTTCGTCCTGTGCCAGTCCACTATCTCTCAGCTCTTCACTCCTCTGAACAGACTTTCTGGCTGGCTGCTTGGAGACAAGGGCTATCCACTGAAGATGTGGCTCTTGACACCCTTGAGGAGGCCAAGTACTGAGACCCAGGAGAGATATAATGGCCCAGAAATTCAGGTCGGGGGCTTCCCACGGGTGCAAGCCCCGACCTGCACTTACCTACTGCGCCGGCCATTGAGCTGTGGGCCCGCGTGGGATTCCGATCCTGGGCCTCCTCCAACTGCCGGTGCGCAGTGCTTGCGTATCCCAGGGGCGCAGTTAGTTCGATGCATCCCCTGGGATCACGTGGACCATGGAGAGCCAATGGTAGCAGGAAATGCTTCATTCATATGTTTGACAGAACCTATAAATACTATAAGCCCCAAAACATCGCTAAATCTTCAAATAATTTTTTTAAAAATCACATTTTTAAAATAAACTATAAATTACATGAAATAACCATTTTAAACAATGATTTAAATTTTTGAAAAAATTAATTACATTTTCTAACGGGGCTAAAAATAAACTTACCATTCTTTAAAGTATTTAAAAATAATAAACCTGTGAAAAAAATGTTTTAATTTTAATTAATTCACCACTTATCTTGGAAAAAGTAGGTCTTGCGCCTGCTTTTTAAAAGTGTAACTCCTGGAGACTTACCCTCCCGGGAAAACCTGCAAAAAAAACGTAAGTTCGATGCGCACGCGCAGCCTCTCCTGCGCATGCGTTCCACCTCTGAACCCCTTCTTTCAGGGGAATAGAAGCGCCGGTTTCCCGCGCATGCGCAGTGCATGCACGAAACCGGCACTTCCATTGGGCTTAGGGGTGAGTACCCCATGCCTACTCACCCGTGGAGACCCGAATTTCTGGGCCAATTTGAAAGCCACATTTCCACCAAATGTGTCATAGAGTAGACATAAGGCATGCTGAAAATGTGCTTCAGATGCCTTGACAGACCCGGAGGAGCCTCTTAGTACGCAGCAGCCAGGGTCTCTGGAATCATTGTGGTCTGCTGTGCCCTGCACAACATAGTGCAGCAGTGAGGATTAGCGCTGCATGAGGAGCAAGGCACTGAGCACACAGCCTCTTCAGAGGAGAAGGAGGAGGAGGAGCATCAGCTGGAAGATAAGGAGGAGGAGCAGGAGGAACCTGAGGCCCAGATCCCACCAGCACCCGAGCACACTGCTGCCCGGGAGGCCTGGGTTGCCCTCATCATGGCCAGATATACTTAATTTCAGGCAGTACACCCAATTGGCTGCCACATGCTGTGCCAGGTTCCCACCAATCCACAGCCACGCCATAAAGTGTCCCTACAATGACCAGGCCTTTCCTTTCACACTGACCACCATTGCTGGAAGTGACGTTATGTCTCAACATTCACTCCAGCTCACTAAGCCACTTCCAAAGTTGCAGACAGAATTGACCATGACTGGAAAGTGGTGAAAATAATCATTTTTATCTGTGACATCAGAGTAATGGAAACTTAACACAAACACTTATTAAAACATCCAAGTGCTTACCCTTGTGCATCGACTTGTATGTCATCTTTCTCTTACGTGTGCTTCTATGAGGTGCTACCCCTGTGGCTTCAGGAGATGTAGAGACAGCCTTCTCACTTCCCTGCTGTGACTGCATAGACACTTTTGGCGTATGCCCTCTGGGTTTTGGAGCTTGTGATTGTCTCGCCATTGCGATCCCAGGAGGCATGTGGGGCTCTGACTGAGGGGAGGCAACAGGGGAGATGTGTGAGCGCTTTGAGAGGAGCCCGCACTTCCATGTCCCCTGTCACCGTCATCCCTCTTATGGGCCACCCGCACTTCCCTGCTAGCAAGGAGGTGGAGAGCACCTTGCTGCATAGCAGCGGGGCCATGAGGACTCAAGTCTACATTGACATCCCTCCTAGACAGGAGGTCTATGAGCATCTGCCATCTATTCTCCATAGATAGCCATCTATTCTCCATAGATAGTCATCTATTCTCCATACATACCATGAGCTCCTGTGAGTGGCGCATTCGCTGCTCCACGCAGGTGGCTATCCTTTCCATGGAAGAGCCTACAGTCGCCATCACCTGCGACACATTGGTGCTCATGTTGGAGAGGGACTCCTCCGTTCTCTGCACATTTGCAGACATTGCGATCGCAAAGCCTGTCAAAGCCTCCTGCACTTCTTCCTGCATCTCCAGGAACGCCCTCTTTAGGATGGCCCCCGAGGCTCCGCGTCTGCATGCAGCTGAGCAGAGCTGGGAGTGTCCTGCGCCCTCTGGCAAGGAGTCTCCACTGCTGTCCCTGTCTCCATCATCTCTTCTTGCTCACTTGTGACTTGTGACACACCAGGTGACAACACTACTCTATCTGCCATAGGACCCACCGAGGTGTGTGTATCTGCGCTGGTGCTGGGTGCACTTAGGTCCGGTGACGGTGCGCACTCCGAGGCTGGAGGCTCCTCTGAGGAGTCGTCTTCCTCTTCCGCCTGGACAGTGGGCGGTGCTCTTGCTGCACCCACTTTTCTGTGCGTAGAGCTAAAAGCCGTTTAACCCTTTGTAGTCTTGTCTTGGATGTTGGGAGTTTTAAGCATTTTTTTATTGATGTCCTTCCTACATAGAAACATAGAAACATAGAAGATAGGAGCAGGAGTAGGCCATTCAGCCCTTCGAGCCTGCTCCGCCATTCAATGAGATCATGGCTGATCATCCAAACTCAGTACCCTGTCCCTGCCTTCTCCCCATATCCCTTGATCCCTTTAGCCTCAAGAAATATATCCAACTCTTTCTTGAATGTAATTAATGAACTGGCCTCCACCGCCCTCTGTGGCAGAGAATTCCACAGGTTCACCACTCTCTGGGTGAAGAAATTCCTCCTCATTTCAGTCCTAAATGGCTTACCCCTTATCCTTAGACTATGAACCCTGGTTCTGGACTCCCCAGCCATCAGAAACATCCTTTCTGCATCTAGTCTGTCCAGACCTGACAGAATTTTATAGGTTTCGATGAGATCCCCTCTCAATCTTCTAAACTCCAGTGAGTATAAGCCCAATCGACACAATCTCTCCTCGTACGTCATTCCTGCCATCCCAGGTATCAGCCTGGTGAATCTTCGCTGCACTCCCTCCATGGCAAGAGCGTCCTTCCTCAGGTAAGGTGACCAAAACTGCACACAATACTCAAGGTGCGGTCTCACCAAGGCCCTGTACAACTGCAGTAAGACATCCTTGTTCTTGTACTCAAACATTCTTGCTACTAAGGCCAACATACCATTTGCCTTCTTAACCGCCTGCTGCACCTGCACGCTTACCTTCAGTGACTGCTGCACAAGAACACCCAGGTCTCTTTGCACTTCCCCTTCTCCCAATCTATTGCCATTCAAATAATAATCTGCCTTCCTGTTTTTGCCACCAAAGTGGATAACCTCACATTTATCCACATTATACTGCATTTGCCATGTTTCTGCCCAATCACCCAACCTGTCCAAATCGTACTGGAGTTTCATGACATCCTCCTCACAGCATACCCTCCCACCCAGCTTTGTGTCATCTGCAAACTTGGAGATATTACATCCAATTCCCTCGTCCAGATCATTAATATATATTGTGAACAGCTGGGGTCCTAGGACCGATCCTTGCGGTACCCGACTAGTCACTGCCTGCCACTCGGAAAACGACCCGTTTATTCCAACTCTTTGCTTTCTGTCCGCCAACCAGTTCTCTATCCAAGTCAATACCTTGCCCCCAATCCCATGTGCCTTAATTTTGCACGCTAACCTCTTATGTGGGACCTTATCGAAAGCCTTCTGAAAGTCCAAATACACCACATCCACTGGTTCTCCCTTATCTATTTTACCAGTTACATCCTCAAAAAATTCCAGTAGATTAGTCAAGCATGATTTACCTTTTGTAAATCCATGTTGACTTTGTCCGATCCTGTCACTGCTTTCCAAGTGCTCTGCTATTACATCTTTTATAATGGACTCTAGCATTTTCCCCACTACCGATGTCAGGCTTACCGGTCTATAATTCCCCGCTTTTTCTCTGCCACCTTTTTTGAATAGTGGGGTAACATTAGCTACCCTCCAATCCATGTGCTGTTTGTTCACTGATTTATGTATGTATACACATGTGTATTATTTGTGAGATAACTGAGCCAAGTTTTTGGATTTTAAACTGATAAAAATCTGACATTTTGAGTTCGGAACCCATTACAGGAATCAGTATTTCTAAGATGCGTGAAAGTGTGGTTCATTGATTATGTCAATTTCAATTTAAGATTGTGCACCTAGAAGTGGGGAAAACTTTGTGATTTACATTTTAAGTTAAAGACGCTGCTGTGGGTATATTTTGACTGGGGAAGCTTGCGCAACTCTGAAAGCTAGGCAAGAGTTTGTTTTACAAAAGATAAGCTTCAGCCTTGAAGTTATAGTTACCATGGTGCCTGATACTTAGTTTGGAATTTCCAAAGCACTTTGATTTGATTTGTTTAAATGTGAAAAACTAATTTTTCTCCAATTATATATAGTGCTTTTAGTCATTTGAAAAAGTGCCCGAAGGTAATGATGACATAATTTACTCTGTAAGCATGTGCTATTGTGTTTTATTTTATCTGTTCTGTATTGTGTTTCGTTAATAAAATATTGGTCTGAAATAAATTGGAATTATTGAAGTTAACTAGCCTATGTTTTATTCAAATTTAATAGTGATAGCTTTACTAATGATTTCTGCTGTTTTAACGGATTTTTAATGCCTAAGGAAGTTTTGAAAGTACAAAGACTTAAAAAAAAGTGCCAATTTATTGTCATTTTCGAACACAAACTTTTTTTTAAAGAAATTTACATGAAGTGACACAATTGTGTGCATCAGACAATATTTTGCTCTGCATTCTTATAAATTTGCAACTGAGTTAACCCTTTCCGCTGACAGCTGTTTTTTTTTAAATTTACGAAGCAACAACTTTTGTATTGCTGAATTAAATTTATATGTTGGACATTATTAAATTAAAGTTTCTTCATTTTAAGTGAATATTTTCCCCTGGTGACAGAAGGAAAATTATGATTTGACCCCCTTGGGCTCTTAAACAGAGCCACAATAGATTCTCTACTTTCTTTTGTTATATGGAAGTTACCTTGTAAACTAATTGCGAGCACTTCTGTCTCTAATGTTAAAACACCATGTAAAACCACCAAGCCTGTTTCTGAAATTGGAATTGATAAGATAAATAGATAATAAATAAAATTTACATGAGTTGCTGTTTCAAGCACACAAAAAGGGAAAATTTGCCTGAAGTTTAAGGGGATAGTCAAATTTGCATTAAAAGAAATTGGTGGAAAGCAGTCTAGGTGGTCCTGCCAATTGCTGTGTATCAGGGAAGAAAGTTTTTGGGGAAATAAAATTGAACATTGACAAAACCTGTCAGTCCAACAATACTGCAATGATAAAATGGACTCAAGCACAATATATTGGGTTATTTTTGGAAATAAAAATGTCCTCCAAAATAAAGAATTAAAAAAACATAATGTGTTAATAACTGGGACCAAGTGGGAATGTTTAAGCTATGCTTCCTATCTTTAATATTGTATTGGACAATAAAGTTGCTCCAGGGCTCATGAATGAGATAGAATGGTAATTACTGGGATATATAAAATGGAATGAGAGGATGTGATTGAGGATGTAAGATAGAAACAGGAGAATTATACAACCAAATATAATTTTCCTAACATTCTAGTTAAAGTCAGGAAAGTGTAAGTTAAGAATAGTAAATTGATGATTTGCTCTTGGGGACATTTGTGTTCTTGCCTATGAACTTTGTAAAAAAAAATTGCGTTTGATAGCCTTGCCACTACCCTAGACATGGGGACCATGCAGTGAGAGATGTCCAAAGATCTCCAGACAATCCAAAATAAGATCACCTGAAAGCCCAAGGATGGCTTGGATCAGATGTCACGTGTGGCATGATATTGGGATACCAATGTGTGTGTGCAAATGTAAATGTGTTACTTGTGAAGTAACTAGCATGCGGGAACGCATGATGAATTTGCACTGAAGAACGGGTCTCAGACATGCTCAGTTACTTGACAACAGCACAACATGAAATGGTTAGTGTGGCTCAGGAGGGTGAGACAACTTTTTAATCACCATGGCATTGACACATAATCCAAAGAGAAACCGACTTTGAAACAATCAGGATAGGGTTAAACACACTTGGTACCTGTCAGAGGGATTGAAATTGAAGTTGAAGTGGAGGGGGACATAGAATTTGGATTGGGACAATTGAGGGATAGAGAGAGATCATATTTAGTAAGAATTATCCACAAGATGGAATCAAGTAAAGTGAGATCTGTATGCTTTCTTTACAATGTCTGTATTTTTTGTCTGCATCTCCTCCTTCCTACTCATTCCATCTTCCAGCGCTCTTGGTTCCCAGTCCCACTGTGTCACCTTACTCGTGTTAGTCAGTGTACCTGACAGTTGCCCTGCTTCACACAGGAGACACCACCAAAACCACCTCATACTGGATTCGTACTGGCTTTTCCCACACTCTGTAACCTACAAAACACAATTATTACAGTCACAGCACTGGGCCTTGCTTGGCCTAATGAAAGATACAGTCAGCAGCCTTCCTGGCATAAAAACAGCAGACAGCCTGGGAAGCAAGGCCATGTGTGGCTGCCACTGTGTAGAATGTTATAACATCTGCAGGGAATTAAAAACAGGCAAATGGCAAGGACACCATGGCCTAGAAATTCAGTTGCTTGCGCCAGCCGGTAGCACCTTAGGAGGAGGAGATGTTGGGCGCTAGGCGGCTAGCGGCCGGGCGCAGCGCGATCTGCGCCTCTCCCCAACTTCACGAGAGATTTAGCGTCGGCGCAAAGTCTTTGCGTGCGCTCAGCTGCGCGCGCAGATCCTGACGTAATTTCACCGTGCAACGCCCTTTGTACGCCCCAAACCGGAACTTCAGTGGCGCCGCCCTTCTTTGCGGCTGGCGCCCCCAGCGACTGGTAGAGGGGAACGGTTCCCAGTCGCTGCAGGGTGCGGGGGGCGCTATTTAAAGGGGACTCCTCCTGCATTATAAGTGACAGCCATTTTGTGCCAATCCTTCTGTGTGAGAGACAGAGGCAGAGAGCTTTCTGCTTTGACTCAGTGCTCGCACAGGTACTTCTGGCTTCAGGCCAGAGCTTTGCACTTGGATTTCACTTTCAGTGCCATAGCCTTGAGTCGCCACATATACTGTAATGGGGGCTACAATGGGTGGAAACGTTGGCTTTCTGCATTGCATTCAAAGGGATCAGAGACGCCGTGAGAGAGTGCCAATCATGGCCAGACGGAGAAGGCCCAACAGGTGTCGGCACAGGAGGCCTTACCCACCCAGGGTATACCGCCAGCAGTTCTCATATCTGAACATGTCTGAGGAGCAGTGTGTTCGGAGGCTGCGATTCAGAAGGGAGGTGGTCACTGAGATCTGCCACCTGCTTCGCAGAGATCTGTAGCCACAGCTGAGGAGCAGGACGTCTCTGTCGGTGGCAGTGAAGGTGATGGTGGCTCTCAACTTCTATGCCACCGGCTCCTTCCAATCCGCTACTGGGGACATTGCCAACATCTCCCAGTTCGCGGTACATTGCTGCATCCGGCAGGTGAACAATGCCCTTTCCAGAAGGAGACGTCAGTACATCTCCTTCCCCATGACCCTGGACAAGCAGCAAGAGCGTACAATGGGATTTGGAAGAATAGCGGGCTTCACCATGGTCCAGGGCGTAGAACTGATGAACCAGCATTGGTCAGGCCTTGCTTCAGGGCTGCAGTGCGCAGGGCATGGCAGCCAGACAAGTCCACCCTCCCCCTTTAAGAGCTGACCGGCGCCAGTGTGTCTGCCGTCAATCAGCAACTCGCCGCACCTGCGCTGCGCCCGCCCTCAGGGGTATCGCCCCGGACTGCCGGCTTAGCGCCTAATGATAGTCGTGCATCGCCTGTTTTAGCGCAGCAGCAACCTCTTGGGGCGATGCGACTGAATATCGGTGAAGGTGGCGCGAACTTGCGCCGGGCACAAACTTTAGCGGCCACCCGACTTTAGCGCCCCGAACATGGCTATACTGAATTTCTAGGCCCATATCTCTACACATGTTCTGTTTGTGTTGCTACAACTACCCCAGATATGAGTCTTGATGGTCAAAAACAGGTGCTGTCAGGGTGTCATGAGATGAAGACCTGACAGGGGCAGGCAGGATCATTAGGTATGTGGTATCCCTGTAATTGGACAGTGGGTTTCAGGTGTGAGTCAATGATTGGGTTAACTGGTCCCCGTAGGCTTTGCTGGGAAGAAGAAGTATAGGAAGGGGCCTCTCAAACACTTAGATTGTAGAGGCGTTCGGCAAGAAGCTTGGAAACATCCACTAGACGAGCCGAGGAGGGTTTCGGGTTGGCGTTGGACCCACACCCATCACACCGGGCAGACGCGTGAGCCTGGAGGCCAGGTCCGACGGGGGTTGACCCGTGGAGATCACGTCTTCTACCCAGGGCCCAACGGGTAATATAAACCTTGATTGCGCCTTGTTTAACTACTGTTCAGATGCTGTAAAGTATCAAGTCTCACTTTCATTGAATAAAATATAATTACTCTCACCAAAGCGGGTCAAGTCGAATTTTCGGAACTTAGGAGTGAAAGGGTTAATTGGCACAGACCCAGAAACTCAACAAGCGTTAGTCAGATGGGGTGTGATAATGTAGATAGAGAGAGAGGGATATGTATGTTGATGTGAGTAATGATGTACAGGAGCAGGCTTGGGAAGGCAGAGTGATGGGGATGTGATGAGAGGCACAGCAGGATGAGGTTGAGTGTGGCTTTGCACTCAACTTTCCTGATCTAATGAGACCATTGAAGCATTTCCGGCACTGCACCCAGGTCCTCCTGACAACATCCCTGCTGTTCACCTATGCTGCAATCTTCAATGGCATTCAACGGCACTACCATTGCTGAATCCCCCACCAGCAACATCCTGGGGGTCACCTGAAACTTAACTGGATCAGCCACATAAATACTGTGGCAACAAGAGCAGGTCAGAGGTTGGGTATTCTGCCTCCTCAAAGTCTTTCCACCATCTACAAGGTACGAGTAAGGAGTGTGATGGAATGCTCACCACTTGCCTGGATGAGTGCAGCACCAACAACATTCAAGAAGCTCGACACCATCCAGGACAAAGCAGCCTGCTTGATTTGCACCCCATCCAGCACCTTAAACATTCACTCCCTCCATCACCGGCGTACCGTGGCTGCAGTGTGTACCATCTACAAGATGCACTGCAGCAACTCACCAAGGCTTCTTCAGCAGCACCTCCCAAACCCGTGACCTCTTCCACCTAGAAGGACAAGGGCAGCAGGCGCATGGGAACACCACCACCTCCAAGTTCCCCTCCAAGTCACACACCGTCCCGACTTGGAAATATATCGCCGATCCTTCATCGTCGCTGGGTCAAAATCCTGGAACTCCCTACCTAACAGCACTGTGGGAGTACCATCACCACATGGACTGCAGCGGTTCAAGAAGGCGGCTCACTACGACCTTCTGAAGAGCAATTAGGGATGGGCAATAAATGCTGGCCTTGCCAGCGATGCCCACATCCCATTAACAAATTTATAAATAACAGGCTCCTTGGTCTGTCGGGGAGGTCTTTTCCACCCATCTGATGGGAAGAGGACCACTCTGTGTGCTCTCACTCCCTCCAGAAGCATATGGAGGGAGTCAAGAGAGAACCTGGGTGTACCATTCTGCCTCTGTGAAGTCATGTTTCCAAGTCTTTCCAACACTCCAATGCTCCAATACAATGCCTGCACAATTCTCCATGAACCTTCAAATGCAATGTGGCCATGGCTCCTTTAAATATCCCGGCTGAAAATGCATCATCAATGACATCATCAGGCCCACACCATTTAATAGGGCCGAGTAATGTGCAGGGCTGTGTAATAGGCACCATTAAGGGAAAGTCGATCTCAGGAGCGGGATGAAATGAGGAACGGGGTCGCGCCCTGCCACGGCGACCTCGCGCACCCACCCCGCCCAGGTACACATCCTATAGAACCATACGCCAGTGTTTGTCTCAATAGTAAGGAGAGGGGTATAAGAAAGCATTTACTAATGCAATACTGTAGGCTAAAGGTAACTTATTTTCTTGGCTTCCGAAAAAATGTGATATTGGTGCCGATTTCTGAACTGAAGTATTTTGGAAGTGCACATAACTGTATTTTCTTTGCTAGTTTTGTACACATTATGCTCATATAGAGTCATAGAGACATAAAGTTATACAGCACAGAAAGAGGCCCTTCGGCACATCGTGTCTGCACCAGCCATCAAGCCCTGTCTATTCTAATCCCATTTTCCAGCACTTGGTCCATAGCCTTGTATGCTATGGCGTTTCAAGTGCTCATCTAAATGCTTCTTGAATGTTGTGAGGGTTCCTGCCTCTACCATCCTTTCAGGCAGTGAGTTCCAGATTCCAACCACCCTCTGGGTGAAAAAGTTTTTCCTCAAATCCCCACTAAATCTCTTGCCCCTTACCTTGAAACTATGTCCGCTGGTTATTGACCCCTCTACTAAGGGGAAAAGTTCCTTTCTATCTACCCTATCCATGCCCCTCATAATTTTGTACACCTCAATCAGGTCCCCCCTCAGCCTTCTCTGCTCTGAGGAAAACAACCCCAGCCTGTCCAGTCTCTTTTCATAGCTGAAGCGCTCCAGCCCAGGTAACATCCTGGTGAATCTCCTCTGTACCCTCTCCAATGCAATCACATCCTTCCTATAGTGTGGCGACCAGAACTGCACAGAGTATTCCAGCTGTGGCCTAACTAACGTTTTGTACAGCTCCATCATAACCTCCCTGCTCTTATATTCTCTTCTTCTTCTTCTTAGGCTGTCCCTCGGAACCGAGGATGACTTGCTTCCACATTAAAAATGAGTTTGCAGGTGACTGATTAGTCCAATGCAGGACCTACAGTCTCTGTCATAGGTGGGGCAGACAGTGGTTGAAGGGGCAGGTGGGTGGGGTGCTTGGGTTGAAGTGCGCTCCTTGCGCTGCCTGCGCTTGGCTTCCGCTTGCTCCCGGCGAAGAGACTCGAAGTGTTCGGTGCCTTCCCAGATGCTTCTCCTCCACTTTGTGCGGTCTTGCACCAGGGATTCCCAAGGTGTTGGTGGGGATGTTACACTTTTTCAAGGAGGCTTTGAGGGTGTCCTTGAAGCATTTCCTCTGCCCAACTGGGGCTCTCTTGCCGTGCCGGAGCTCCGAGTAGAGCGCTTGTTTTGGGAGTGTCATATCGGGCATGCAGACTATATGACCGGTCCATCGGAGCTGATCGAGCGTGGTCAAAGCTTCGATGCTGGGGATGTTGGCCTGAGCAAGAACACTGACGTTGGTGCGTCTATCCTGCCAATGGATTTGCAGGATCTTGCGGAGGCAACGTTGGTGGTACCTCTCCAGTGCTTTGAGGTGCCTGCTGTACATGGTCCATGTCTCTGAGGCATACAGCAGGATGGCTATCACTGCTGCTCTGTAGACCATGAGCTTTGTTCAAGGTTTGAGGTCCTGGTCTTCAAACACTCTCTTCCTCAGGCGATCGAAGGCTGCACTGGCACACTGAAGGCGATATTGGACTTTGCCATTGACGTCACCAAAATGCTCTCCTACTGACACTTCTACCACTTGCCTGACTACATTCCCTAGAATTAGGTCCAGTACCACCCCCTCTCTTGTAGGACATTCTACATGCTGGCTCAAAAAGCTCTCCTGGATGCACTTTAAGAATTCTGCACCCTCTAAGCCTTTCACACTGTGACTATCCCAGTTAATATTGGGGAAGTTGAAGTCCCCTACTATTATTACCCTATTATTTCTACACTTCTCTGAGATTTGCCTACATATCTGTTCCTCTATCTCCCCCTGACTGTTTGGGGGCCTCCCAGCAAAGTGCTTGCCCCCTTTTTGTTTTTAAGTTCTACCCATATTGCCTCATTAGAGGAACCTGCTAAGATATCATCCCTCCTTACTGCAGTAATTGACTTCTTGATTAATATCGCAACACCCCCTCCTCTTTTACTCCCCCATCTGTCTCGTCTGAAGATTCAATACCCCGGAATATTGAGCTGCGAGTCCTGCCCCTCCCTCAACCATGTCTCTGCGATAGCAGCAATATCATACTCCCATGTGTTCATCAACACCTTCAATTCATCTGCCTTACTCGCAAGACTCCTTGCATTAAAATAAATGCCATCCAGCCTTGCCATACTCCCTTGTACCATTACATATTTGCTCTGCCTTCCAGGCTGACTTGTTTTTTCCTCTATATTTGGCTGTGCATCACCCTCTACTATAGCTCCACTCTGTATCCCATCCCCTTGCCAAGTTAGTTTAAAATCCCCCCAACAGGACTAGCAAATCTCCCCGCAAGGATGTTGGTCCCGTTCTAGTTCAGTTGCAACCCATCCGACTTGTACAGGTCCCACCTTCCCCAGAAGCAGACCCAGTGATCCAGGAAACTAAAGCCCTCCCTCCTGCACCAACTCTTTAGCCATGCATTCATCTGCTCTATCCTCCTATTCCTATACTCACTAGCACGTGGCACAGGGAGTAATCCAGAGATTACAACCTTTGAAGTCCTGCTTTTTAATCTGCTACCTAGCTCTCTAAATTCTTGTTGCAGGACCTCATCCATCTTTCTACCTATGTCATTGGTGCCAATGTGAACCACGACCTCTGACTGTTCGCCCTCCCCCTTCAGAATGCCCTGCAGCCGTTCAGTGATATCCTTGACCCTGGCACCAGGGAGGCAACTTACCATCTTGGAGTCACGTCTACGGCCACAGAAACGTCTATCTGTTCCCCTTACAATAGAATCCCCTATCATTATTGCTCTCCCACTCTTTTTCCTCCCATTCCTGTGCAGCTGAGCCACTCGTAGTGCCACGGACTTGGCTCTTGCTGCATTCCCCTGAGAAACCATCTCCCCAGCAGTATCCAAAACAGAAAATCTGTTGGAGAGGGAGATGGACCCAGGTGACTCCTGCACGACCTTCCTAGTTCTTTTACTCTGTCTGGTGGTCACCCATTTCCTGTCTGCCTGTGCACTCTTTAACTGCAGTGTGAACATCTCGTTAAATGTTCTATCCATGAAGATCTCAGCTTCGCGGATGCTCCACAGTGACTCCAGCCGCAGCTCCAGCCCCGAAACACGGATTTCGAGTAGCTACAGCTAGAGACACTTCCTGCACATGTGTTCGCCCTGGACACCGAAAGTGTCCCTGACTTCCCACATAGCACAGGAGGAGCACTCCACGCTGCTGAGCTGCTCTGCTATATCCTACCCTTAATTTACTCCCTTTACTTCCTTTAAATTAAAGAATATTAAATACACTAGGGACCTTACTTCCCTTTAAACACTACTTACTCTAAACTAGAGACCTTACCTTTACTTTAACAACTGGACTGTAGAAATACTCACCAGGTCCTACTTACCAATCAGCTCCTTCCCTGGTTGTGATGTCACTTTAGTGGTTTTGCAGTTGTTGTTGTTGTTTGACTGCTCCTGCTCTCGGATTCTTTCCTGCAGTCCTGTGACATCACTCCTTAATTTTGCTGTTCTTTTGGAATTCACCGGATTTGTATCTGCCCCCTCGCTGCTGCTGCTGACTCCTCGCAGGTCCATGCTGTCCTCAGCCTCCCGCTGTATTTATGCCTCCTCGCTGCAGCTGCCGACTCCTCGGAGGTCCGCACTGTCCTCAGCCTTCCGCTGTATTTAAGCCTCCTCGCTGTTGCCGACTCCTCGCAGGTCCGCTCTGTCCTCAGCCTCCCGCTGTATTTATGCCTCCTCGCTGTTGCCGACTCCTCGCAGGTCCGCTCTGTCCTCAGCCTCCCGCTGTATTTATGCCTCCTCGCTGCTGCCGACTCCTCACAGGTCTGCATGCATGTGCATCAGTGAATCGTGTGCAACTATTTACTTTTGAATTTAAATGAGAAAGTGTAGGAGTCTCTGCACTCCTAACAAAGAATCTATAACTTACTGGAAGTTAACAAACTGAATTTATTGTCTAAGAACTTTACAAAACAAGAAACTACAGGAGAAGCTCAAAACAGGCCTTTTCTCTTTCAATCCACACGAGGACTGGCTGGTCCTGCCCTCTACCTCTGACGTCATCACGTTATGTTTCCCGCCGAAGGGGACGTCACGTGACCCACGTGATGACGTCATCGCGTCAGATCGCGATGTTGTCGATCTAGCTCTGTTTAACCAGAGCCAAATTGAAGGTAATAACATTGGTTACAGACAATTAATGCTAGAGGTAATAACATTGGTTACAGACAATTATGTAAGTCACTTAGTGGTTTTGCCACAAAAGAATGATATAGAGGCATTCAACACAGTTGAATGGTGAAGTCACCTTTGGATCACTGGAAATGATACAACCCAAGACATCTAACAGCAACAACTGCAGCAAAACAATTGAAAAAGTCGAAACAACGCCAGATTGATTTTAATGACTTTCAGTTGCAGTTTATTGGGTCAAAGTTTTAGTAAAATAAATTGGCATTACATGATACAATTAATCAAAAGGCAAAGTTGAGAGTATTGTCCAAAGTTTGACAAGGAATGGAAAATAAGATATACACATATTCTAATGTAGAAGACCCTGAAATATGTGGACAAATTAAAATGAAAGCTGGTAGCCAGTCAGGACCATAAGCTGGGCATATTTTTGCATCTAATTAACCTTTAAAGAAGGATCAGTAAATGTCCTTTTGTCCAATAGTTTATTCAATCATTTCTTTGCTGAGATTCTTAACTACATATAGGGTCAAAAGTACAAGATCCTGCACACCAGAAGTAGCCATTGTCATCTATGGGAGCAGGAGGAATGACAGTGATCCTTTGATATTTGCTTCATGGTGACTCCTCAGATCATTGTCCTTTATCCACCAACTCAGCCAGTATAGACTAAGAAGAACAAAACAGGCAATAAACAGATTTAAAATATTGCTGGCACTGAGGCAAAACATTCAGTATCAAACTGAAGGCATTTCCTGCTGAGCTAGTCTATGCATTCTCTGTGGATGCTTGGATAATATGTGGGTACAACTAAAAGCGCCAAAGACAATGGGGAATACAGCAGTCACAAAGAATGCTGCTGAGAATGCCTCAGTAAGCTTTGCTGCTGCAGTGGCTTTGGAAAATTGATAAAAGAAGGCATCCTCAAGATCAAAACGAAAGTGTGTTGAGACTGTTTTTTCTAACTGACTGATCCTTATGGTTTCTCCAGCTGGGATCTGAAAGATGCCAGTGGCATAGAAGGTAAGCAGTACCGTCATCTTCTCCAGTATAAACGAGAAGTCATTTCTGTGAGCATGACACGTTAAATCCTTTCTTATCTCATCAAAGAGGACCCACAGTATTTGCTTAATAAATCTAAAGCTACAAAAGCATTATTTGCCAAACCAATTAATAAAACTAATATATGGGTAGATTTTCTAGCCATAGGCTTAGTTCCATATGTATGGAATTTGTGAGCCAAGAAATTGAGCAGGGAATCTATTTTCCAGCATCCCCGTCCAATTTGCACAGCGTGTGATCTTCTGGCCAACCTTTTAAGACAGTCTAAACTGCTGTCACACATAATAGGGATAATTCCACAATCCCTTGCTCGCAGTGGGGTGCTGCGCAAGCAGGGATCATGGATCTGGGAATTGGGGCAACAGTCTTATAATCTTTTCCCTGACCTGTACTCCTCATGACAGTGGATCCCTGCTAGGAACACATTATTGCAGAATGTGTGAAAGCTTAATTAACTATATTAATATTAATAGTAATGGGGTTCATGTAACGGTATGCATAGGTAATGAGCGCTACTGCAATTTCCTGATCTTTTTGCATGGAATGCCCTGTGCATTAGCCCACCTATGTAGAATGGATAATGAAGGTCAGGCACATTGCAGACTTTCAGCGATTGAATTTTTCACGGGAGCATTTTAATTTATGGCCTTTTAACTGTGGACTTTTGACAAGTGGATTAGTGATTGTCGTGCTTTTTTTGCTGTTTAGTTGTTTTATTATATTTTGGTCGTAAGATTTTGATTGCTATAATTAAAAATCTGGATCGAGGAATTCTTTTGGATATTCCTCCATTTCCCTGTGTTTTTGGAGGAGAATGCAATAGATAAAAGGATGGATGCCAGGCAGGTTTGCTTTTACCCCAGAAATGAAATGCCCTCATCCACCATTACCTACATAGTCATGTCTACAAACCAAGGCACCGCTACCTGACAAAGTTTGAAGACTACTGCCTTCGCAGGGCTTTGTACTGTTAGGCGGAACGAACCTGTAGACAACCGCAACAGCAACTGCATATAATACAGGCACCTTGAAGTAGCCCTTCAGATGTCTGTACAGATCAGAAGCATTTACAGCCGCAGCCGAGATAGAGAAGACATCCCTGCTGAAACACCTTTGCAAACAGGGTGACAGTCATGTACTAGGGTCTAATAGATGAGGCCTTCACCTAATTGCTTGAGTTGTATGGTGTCATTAACATATCAGGGGTAGCTCCAGCAGTGGCGCCCTCCCAGTGTGAACAGTTGGGCCCAAGATTCAAGGCAAGATTTTTGATGTACGCTTTGCTCCCACCTTGGCAGGCCCACAGTTTAACTGCAATCAATCACTCTGGGATTAATTACCTTTAGACATTCCCACTGCGGGGTCCACTTAAAGCCCCGGATGGCACAGATACCAACAGCTGACCCTTTTGAGGCATGTTTCGCAGGATTCCCAGGATAGCCAGCCATGCATCCAGACACACCTGAAACCGCTGTTGATGCATTGAAGGCAATCAGATAAAAGCACCTGCCCCATCCATTGCAAGTGGAATTTACTGTGCCTACTGTCAAGAGGTGGATACTCAGCAATCCAGGTACTGCCACAAATTTAACAGCTCTGTTGACTCTGGACCAGAACTCAACCCACGAGGGAACGGAATTTCTACCCTGTGTCCCTGCTCTAACTCAACTATCATGTACGTCCATTTTTTGATCCATTGATAATTTATTCTACACCCTCAGAAAACACCTTGCTGAACATAGTTGAAATAAAAGGTGACCAAATTCATTCCCCTAAAAGAGTTAAGTGTCTAGATAGGTTGACCCCAGTGACAGTGTATGAGATGCAGACTTTACCAAGTGCTTCTTCTAAGTAACCTTCCAATGAGAGGAGTATTTGAGATGGTCATCACTACCTATTCTACTTAACATAAGAAATAGGAACAGGAATAGGCCACTTGGCCCTCAAGCCTGCTCTGCCATTCAATAAGATCATGGCTGATCTTGGGCTCAAGGCCACTTCCCCGCCCGCTCCCCATAACCCTTATCTTGCAAAAATTTGTCTATCTCCACCTCAAATGTATTTAATGACCCAGCCTCCACAGCTCTGTGGGGCAGAGAATGCCACAGATTTATGATCCTCTGAGAGAAGAAATTCCTCCTCATCTCAGTTCTAAAAGGGCGACCCTTTATTCTAAAACTGTGCCACCGCGTTCAAGATTTCCCCATGAGGGGAAACATCCTCTCTGCATTTACCTTGTCGTGCCCCCTCAGTATCTTATATATTTCAATAAGATCACCTCTCATTCTTCTAAATTCCAATGAGTATAGGCCCAGCCTGCTCAACCTTTCCTCATAAGTCAACCCCCTCATCTCTGGAATTAACCTAGTGAATCGTTTCTGAACTGCCCCGAATGCAAGTAAATCCTTCCTTAAATAAGGAGACCAAAACTGTACACAGTACTCAAGGTGGGGTCTCACCAATACCCTGTACAGTTGTAGCAGGACTTCCCTGCTTTTATACTCCAACTCCTTTGAAATAAAGGCCAACATTCCATTTGCCTTTTTGATTACTTGCTGTACCTGCATGCTAACTTTTTGTGTTTCATGCACAAGGACCCCCAGGTCCCTCTGAACTGTAGCATTTTGTAATCTCTCTCCATTTAAATAATGATTTGCTTTTTTATTTTTCCTGCCAAAGTGTATAACCTCACACTTTCCTACATTATACTCCATCTGCCAAATGTTTGCCCACTCACTTAGCCTGTCTATATCCCTTTGCAGGTTCTTTGAGTCCTCAGTGGCACAACTGGCTTTCCCACCCATCTTTGTATCATCCGCAAACTTGGCTACATTATACTCGGTCCCTTCATCCAAGTCATTAAAGTAGATTGTAAATAGTTGAGGCCTCAGCACCAACCCCTGTGGCACCCTTCTAGTTACCGTTTACCAACTGGAAAATTACCCATTTATCCCAACTCTCTGCTTTCTGTTGGTTAGCCAATTCTCTATCCATGCAAATATATTACCCCCAATTCCGTGAGCTCTTATCTTATGCAGCAACCTTTTATGTGGCAGCTTATCGAATGCCTTCTGGAAATCTAAAAACACCACATCCACTGGTTCACCTTTATCCATCCTGCTCGTTACCTCCTCAAAGAACTCCAGCAAGTTTGTTAACATCACTTCCCTTTCATAAAACCATGCTGACTCTACTTGACTGCATTATGATTTTCCAAATGCCCTGCTACTGCTTCCTTAATGAAGGACTCGAGCATTTTCCCAATGACAGATGTTAGGCTAACTGATCTATAGTTTCTTGCTTTCTGTCTCCCTCCTTTCTTAAACAGGGGTGTTACATTTGTGGTTTTCCAATCCACTGAGACCTCTCCAGAGTCCAGAGAATTTTGGTATATTGCAACCAATGCATCCGCTATCTCTGCAGCCATTTTTAAGACCCTGGGATGCAGGCCATCTGATCCATGGGACTTGTCATCTTTTAGTCCCATTATTTTACCAAGTACTATTTCCTTAGTGATAGTGATTTCCTTTATTTCCCCCCTCCCTGTGGCCCCTTGATTATCCATTATTGGGATGTTGTTAGTGTCTTCTACCGTGAAGACAGATACAAAATATTTGTTCAGAGTCTCTGCTATTTCCTCGTTCCCCATTATTAATTCCCCAGTCTCATCCTCTAAGGGACCAACTTTTACTATAGCTACCCTTTTCCTTTTTATATACCTTACTATCTGTTTTAATGTTTCTTGCCTGTTTGCTCTCGTAATTCATCTTCTCTCTCTTTATTATTTTTTTAGTCATCCTTTGCTGGTTTTTCAAAATTTCCCAATCCTCTGGTCTCCCACCAATCTTGGCAACATTGTATGCCTTCATTTTCAATTTGATACTTCACTGTGGTATAAGCAATGCAGAGAAGATCAGTGCTTTAACGTAATTTTGTTTGAACACAATGACGGAAGATCTTGGCTGTGATCTTTTGACTGTGTTTTAATGCAGGCAAAAGTTTGAGACCAACATTTGATCACACCAATGTAAGCTGGCAGTGCTGAGTTCTCCTGCTGGCTCTATATCACTCTTGAGGCCAACTCAACTGACTTACAAATCACTGTTCATTTTTTAAGATTAGTGATGAGACGGTGGAACAGGTAAGTTCTTTGCTTATACTAAAAAGTTTTAACATGACGTTTCAGCTGCCTACAATATTTTTCAGGGTTGCTCTCTAGTTATAGTGTGGCTGTCACGAAGCTGAAGTGATGTGAGAGTACCTATTGAGTGTATTTTCACACTGCTTTCCAAAATTTGATATGTCATCAGTTAAGTAATTTCAGTCCATAGTCAGACTGCTGTTTTTATGTTAATGCGATACAAACACTGAAAGTATAATTGGGCTGTTAAAACTTCCGAATTTCCTGCAGGGTCTTGGCACTCATTTACAAAATCGGCAGAGAAACCATTGACTAGAGGAAGCATTTTCTGTAGCTCTGTGGAGAATGAAACCTCCTTTTCAACATATACATTTCCATAGATATGGAAAGGGAAATGTACAAACTGACTAAAATAAGTATATAAATAAATTACCTTTGTTTAATTATAAAGTAATTAGGTATTTTTGGCAGTTGTGATGTGTGAGTGGATTCATCGAAGCCAATTAATGTAATAAAATTCTTTACACATTTCATAAAAAAATTACTTATAAGAAATGAAAAAAATGAATTAAGTTTAATAAGGCCATTAACATTTTAGATTTTGCTAAGGGTTATGCTTAAGACAAATTAACCAAAACTGAAACACATTAGTACTTTTTGCATATAATTTAATACTTTCTGGAAAATAAAGGGGGTGGAATCCCTCCAGAGTGGTATCCGGGCGGCTGGCCAGTTGAACGCATTGGCTGGCTACCCAGTAGTCCTGTCAGGTTGCCCACCCAGTTGATTTTTTGAGGACCAAGCCTCATTGGCATTGAGCCAGCGGGTTATGGCCCAAAATCAAGTGCAGCGGGGCAGCTTGGCCGATTCCAGGCCGCCCTAATATTGGGATGGCCAGAGTGTTATGTTCATAAATAAATAGACGTTTTTATTATGAACAGCTAGCTTGTGCTAGTCATTTATTCAGCCATATTGACTTTGTAAGATTCGAAATTTTCAGCAATAATCATGCAAGAAAACAGGATAAAATAAGACAGTTTATTGACCAAAGTAAGCTTGCACAGAAAAACCTTTGATAAAAGGGCATACAAAATGGCCGCCGGGCCTCGTGATCAGTTTTCTGGACCGTTTGATTTCTGTTACTGCAAGCCAGACAGGCTTGTGGATTGAAGACAGTAAGCCCGCGAAAGCCAGTATCGGGGAACCGAAACTCAGGGAAACAGCATACATATTCAATGGATTCTAAGTACAGGATGGGGCCCATCAAGATATGGGCGGACAATGCAAAAACACTTATACCCATTTAATGTACAAAGGAGAAACCGTTTAACAGCCATCAAGGAAAATCTCCAGACCGATCAATATGCGAACCGAGTCGCGGTGACAATGTAAAAGACATTAAAAGACATTATCGGCCAGGAAGGCCAGTTAAGTTATCACCGGCTCCCGTTACAAGACAAAGCGCCCCTGCAGAGATTTCTGCCCACCAAAATTAATACAAAGACAGGACTATGATTTGGCGGGAGATAAGACTGTCCCAAAAGGGTATAACTATGGATTGAAAGTCCATCAAACGTTACGGAATGAACGGACGAACGAAGGACGGACGGTGACGGTTACACAGATCCAGGATCGGCGCCTCTTCTACCTCGGTAGCTTCAGAATCGATGAAGACGCTTCGTCTTTTTAAAGACGCTTCGGACGGACAATTTCGGTGAAAAGACAACGTGGTCGGTGTTCAGCCAGACAGGGCTCGGTGACGACGAGAAGACGACGAGGGTGGCCCGGGTACTGTTGTCGGGAGATCATTGACGACCCAGGCCGAAGGAGAAGACACCCTCAGGAAAACCGACGATCCAGGCTGGAGAGAAAGGACATTCCGGGCCTGACACTTCCGTGTCTCAACGTCCCATCGGGTTGTTGTTCTGCTCCATGAACAAAAATCAACAACAGACCTAGTGGATCTTCAACCTTGACGCGCGCTCATCGAGGCTGTGTCTACCCCGCCGCCTCGAGAGAGAGAGAGAGAGAATATCGACTGCGCCAGAAGTTTCCAAATCCACGTGACGACGGAAAGCTGTGCCAAAAGGCTGCGAACCCCTTTTTCGCGATTTTGAGAGTGGTGAGCATGATCCCAAGTTCCTCAGGTTGAAACTTAGTTTAGGTATAGGGGAGGGAGTTAAGGGTAATCGTAATGTGTTTTCCCTTTTACGATGTGCCGTGTGTTCCCCATTTCCATAGAGTCAAGTTCATAAATTTGTGCCTGATTGTAGTTACTTTAATCTGTGCCTATGACATGTATTTTGTAATGCTTCAAACTGTTTAAAAATAAAAGCATCCATTTCGTGCTATTCAACCTGGTCTATTGAGTCCTTTCTCTGCACTACAGTTCTCTGCATCTAAGTCCAAGGTCTAGAACCGTAGGGGGAGTGGGTCGAACCACTCAAGGGTAATTATTGCACAAAGCCTGGCAGGAGACCAGAACGAGCAAGAGAAACCCCCTACAGAAATGGCGACCGCGGCAGGACCTTGGCAGCAGGAAAGTAGTGTGTTAGATCAAGGTCTGAATAAACAAAATGTGATGGATGAAAGAATAGCGGACTATGTTTTTGGAAAAGTCAACCTCACAAAACAATGGATATCTGACCTATTAAGGGATAGGCGCCCGCTAGACGCAGCCATCAAGTGGACAGAGGGTAAAGAGCATAAGAAATCTGTAGAAAAGGCAGTCTGGCTGATGTGCTACAAGAAGCAAGTCCAGCTTTTGGACCAAGTCGTTGCAGCACAAACAGCCCAGATCAAAGGATTGCTTACAGACGTAGAGGAAAAGGTTGCAGGAGGTCAAAAACTGATTGAATCGCTTAACGCGTTGAATCAGGAACGCCACTCCACAACTCGCTGCCACGAAACCCGGGTAGAGTATTTAAAATGTCAGGTCATTGAAGCCAAGGCCTGTGAAGGTAGAATGAGAGAGAAGTGTTTCCGTCTAGCTAAGCAAATAGAGGCCCAAGAGGAAAAACTTCTGGGAGCCAGGGCAGCATATAAGATGGCCATGGAGGATAGATCTGAGAGCACCGACCACAGCGCTTGCCGCCGGGAGCAAGAGAACCTGAGAATGGCCCTAGCCAAGGCAAACGGGTTGGTGTGTCTCATAAATCCACCAGCGAGCCAGCTATTGCTAGCCAAGGAATCCAAAAGACCGATTCCACAAGGGATAGTTCAGGAACCAACCCCCGAACCCTCTGCGCCCCCTGCTTATGATGAGTCTTGGACTTCGGGGCAGGAGACGGAGACGGTAGATGAAGAGATTCTTGAGGTAGAGCAACACCAGATAGTAGAGTCGGGGCCGGCGCCGATGTGTCCAACTAGGCACTGGAAGCTCGGTCCGAATGAAGACAATGGCGAGGACGGACCCCTTGTGAATCAGATCATAATGCCCCACAGCGCACAACAGCTGAGGGCAATGACAAGTCACATCCCAAAACTCTCCGAGTCAGGAAATCCCTCCGTCCATTTTAGGGACGTGGAGCAGACCGCAGCAGTTAATGACTGCGACGGGTTTGAACAGTCTAAAATGCTGCTGTTCTCCCTGGACAGCTCGCTCCTCCAGTGTCTCCCTGACGAGAGCAAGAGAGAGCACAGGGACTATGAGTTGCTACGGGACGAGATCCTGGAGATTATAGGAGAGGGTGACGGAACTCCGTTCCTCCGTTTAGAAAAGACAGTGCAGCTAGAGGGAGAACCCCCACGGGTTTTCGCCGGAAGGTTATGGCCCGTGTATCGGCGCAGCTGCCCGGGAGGACCGGAACGGAACGCGCTAAATGATGAACAAAGGGCTCATTGGCTCCGGTGCCTGGTAGCAGGTTGCTTGCCAATAGTGAGGGAGCAGGCCAAAGCATGGTTTGACCCCACTAACGCCCGCTCCACGGAGGAACTAGTACTTGATCAGCTCACGATCAGTTACAGGAACAACAAGGGTAGGAAAACGCCTGTTTTAAAAGGAAAGGTGCATGAGGTGAGGCCCGCAGCTTCTGCTAAAAAGGAATGGCATCAGGAGGGAAATCGCCCTCCCCAAGCCAACAGCAGTTGTTACGGGTGTGGGAAGGAGGGTCATTGGCGCAAGGACTGTAGAAATCCATGGAAGGATAAGAGAGAGAGAGCGTTCGCCGCAGCCCGAGCCCAAGCCCAAGTCCAAGCCCACGCCCAGACCGTTGCCCCAGCACCAGTCCAAGCCCAGACCGCTGCCCCAGCACCAGTCCAGAACCCAACCGTAGCCCCTGCCCCAACAACAGGGGGTGGTGCGGTTGTGGATCCCGCTGCGATCGAGTCAGTCTTGGAGACTATGCGGTCTCTGATGACCTGGCAGGGGAAGGTAGCGGTCGCCAACAGCCCTATCGCTCCCGAGACCCCAACCGAAACACCTAAATGACTGACGCCTGCGCAGCCCGTCTACTTGTGTCCGCTCCGCTATGACGCCTGGAGAAGACCTGTGGTGGAAATGGAGGTGGAAAGACAAAAGGGTAGTTACCTGTTGGATACGGGAGCTTCGTGTACCGTGATCCACACAGATAAACCTTTTGCCTCACCTCTGTCCGCCCAGGCTCCATACTTAGTAGCGGGTTTCACAGGCAGAGAACAGGCTGGCGCGTACTCCATCCCGCTCCCCATTCATTTGGGAGCATTCCACACCACATGGACGTGTATCTTATTGAAGTGGAGTGAGGGGGGTGGAAAAGGCATCCTCGGGGCTGATTTCTTGGTGGAACACGGGATCCTCGTGGACCTGAGAAATCACTGTCTCTGGGGAGCCGAGAGCGGTTTAGGTAAGGTAGTCGTAATCCCAGGGAGGGAAGAAAAGGGGGCCCTGTGCACCATGAAGCCGTCAGGAGGTTACGATCTCGAGCTCATGGTAGCGAACGTCCCAACGGACTTGCAGGCATGTGTGTCGGAAAATCTGACCGCGTTTGCCACCCACAAGCACGACTGTGGGAGAGTCACTGGGTTTGAAGTCAGCGTAAACGGGGACCCCATGATCCGACCCCAAAAGCAGTATAATTTCCCCAAGGCGGCAGAACCCGACATGGAGACCGCAATATCTTCATTGGTGCAGCAGGGCGTATTGAGACCAATAGCCACTCACGTGAACTCCCCCTTATGGCCGGTAAAGAAGCCGGACAATTCGTGGAGAGCCACGGTGGACTACAGAGTCCTCAATAGTAACATCCCAGCCTGCGCACCCACGGTAGCAGCAGTTGCAGACCTAATCGGGAGTATTCCAGCATCGGCGACCACGTTCACGGTGCTGGACATCTCAAACGGTTTCTGGTCCATTCCGCTGCGGTGGGAGGATCAGTACAAGTTTGCCTTTACTTTCAAAGGGCAACAGTACACTTGGAACTGCTTGCCACAGGGTTTTCACAACAGCCCCAGCATTTTCCATCAATGCATGGCGGGGAGTTTAAAAGAGTTTAGCCAGCCCAACCAGATAGTACAGTATGTGGACGACCTACTCCTGTTCACGGACACAAGGGAGGAGCACGGCCCACTATTAGCCGAATTGTTGGAACTGTTAGAAAGGAAGGGTTTCAAAGTAAACCCAAAGAAAGCACAGATCGGCCAGCAGGAAGTCAAAATCCTGGGTCTGGCCATCCGCGCTGGGGAAAGAGCCATAGATAAGGCCAGAAGGGAATCAGTACAAGATCTGCCGATCCCCAACACAGTAACGGGTGTAAGGTCCTTTTTGGGATTGACCGGGTACTGCAGAGATTTCATCGAGGACTATGCTGCCACAGCAGCCCCGCTACTTTGACTCTTACACAAGGGAGTCGAGTGGTCTTAGGATGAGGGGTGCCAGGCAGCATTAGAGAAGTTGAAAAGAGATCTGCAGACCGCGCCAGCCCTAGGGGCCATAGATGGGGGAGAGGAGTTCTTCCTGGAGGTAGCCGCTAGTGGGGACAGCCTGAGCGCCGTGTTGCTCCAGGAGCGGCACGGCAAGCTGAGACCGGTAGTTTATTCCTCCAGGGTGCTCACGGATGTAGAGAGGAGTTTCTCCAATTGCGAACGGCATCTCCTGGCCACGCATTGGGCTGTGAACAGATCAGTGATCTTCACAGGAACCTCTCCCATCACGCTCCTCACCCATCACACCCCCACGAAGATGCTTCTGGATGGAAGGATTAAGGATGGGACCGTAAACAGCGCTCGGATTGCGCGCTGGACCCTCCTCCTTTCCCAGATGGATCTCAAAGTTAAAGGCCTCTGCGCGCCAAGGCTCGCAGCCAACATGGCATATCCCAGAACAGCCCATCGGTGTTCCATAGAAGGGGTATGGGAGGTCAACATAGGTTTACGGGCCGGGATACACCCCACAGGCCGCGAAATCTACGTAGACGGTTCTAGCACTGTATCAGCTGGCGAACGACTCACAGGGTGTGGAGTTTATGACCCTGAGGCAAACATTGCCCTGGCAATTAAGCTCCCCAGCACTATGAGCGCACAGCAGGCTGAACTGTCCGCGGTGGCGTATGTGGTTACCCACCCCGAGATTTTCCCAACCCCATACACGATTTGCTCAGACAGCATGTTCACATGCAATTCGTGTACAGAGTACCTCGCCATCTGGTCCCGACGCGGATATACCTCCGCAGACGGGCGGCCTTTAACAGTTAAGCCCTTGCTGGAAAAGATCCTGGCAGCTGTGGGAGAGGAAGGGGAGGTGTTCATCCATAAGGTGAAGGCTCATTCCACCACAGAACCCCGCAGCCAGGGCAACCAGCAGGCGGATGCGCTAGCCAGGGAGGGTGCCCGCAACGGCATTCTCTGGGACCCCTATGAACCCGGACCCGTGGCGGCGATCCAAGGCAGGGAGGGAATTCCAGGGAACACAGGGGTGACACCGCCCCCAGACCTAAAGACCGTCCAAACCCTGGATCCCGCCCTAAAAACCGTCCTAAAAGCCATCACAGAAGGCAAGCAGGTAGAGGGTCCGTACAGTACGGCAGCCCTCTCAGTCAAAGAAGGCATGCTGTTCCGAGAGGAGCAGTGGGTTGTGCCGCAGCAGCACCAGAGGGAATTCCTGCAACTGGCCCACGAGGGTCCAGGGGCGGGACACCCCGGGCCTGAGGTTACCTGGCAGCGGGTAGAGCAGGCGGGATGGTGGCCGGGACTTCGGGACGATGTCCGCGAATTCTGCACAAGCTGTCTTGTGTGCGCTGCAAACAACCCAGACCCCCACAAAAGGAAGGTGCCCATGGGGCACATCAGGAGGGTAGAGGGACCATGGCAGTCGATTCAGGTCGACTACATAGGGCCCCTGCCTGCCGCCCAGGGAGGATATAAGTACTGCCTTGTCCTGGTAGATGTGTTCACCAAATGGGTAGAAGCTTTCCCGTGCAGAACAGTTACGGCACTGGGCACTGCTAAGATCTTGATTCGGGAGGTGTTCTCACGGTGGGGACTCCCCCGTTTTGTAGAGTCCGACCAAGGGAGTCAGTTCACCGGTCAAGTAATGCAGAACGCCCTCATGCTCTTGGGCATTGAGGGGAAGTGGCACGTAGCATACAATCCCCAGTCATCCGGGATTGTTGAACGCATGAATCGGACCCTCAAGGAAAAGCTGAGGAAAGAGACAATGGGCTCGCCCCAGAAATGGGCGGAGGTCCTGCCTTTAGTCCTCATGGGGATCTGAGCCAGCCAGTCCAAAAGTACGGGGTATTCCCCGCACGAATTAATGACTGGAAGAATCATGCGAACACCCACCCATGTACTAGCCCCGGTGCTCACTGAGGGCCAGCTCCGAGAGGTGAAGTGAGACAAATTCGTCCAAACCCTTTTGGAGCGCCTGAAACAGATTTATGGGCAGGCGGCTGGGAACATGGGAAGACAGCACCAGGGAAATAGACTGTTACTGGAACCTCGTAAGCAACAAGAGTGGGTAGTCGGAGACCAGGTCATGGTCCGAAACTACGCCAGGGTAGGGAGTTTTGAACCATTGTACATGGGGCCTAACAGCATTGTGGACAAGGCCAGCCCCATGGTTTATGCAGTGAAGGTGCCCCGACGTACCAAATGGTTTCACATTAACCAGTGTAAACTGTTTAAATCGGGTGCACAAGGGTCATCAAAAGGGACCAGGTCTGAGAACAAAGATCCTCAGCCTGTAACAGAGTCACAGACCACACAGGCTGGAACAGTAGCCTGCTTGAAGGGAGGGGCCACCCCATCGGAGTGGGAGGTCTCCCCTCTAATGTGGGATTCGGACGAGGAAGAGCCCGAACAGCTCGACCTCGCCTTAGACCCAATCACGGTGGAGGAAGAGTCAGAGGACGACGATCCCGCCCTCGACTCAAGCTTGGGGGAGGTAGGGAATGGGGGCGGAGACTCACTACCTGTAGGGACAGGTGAGGTGGAGTCGGAAGCCACAAATCCCGGCACCGGGGGGGCAGAGCCTGAGGGAGGGGAGCTGGAACCGGCAGCTGTGGTGGAACCACAGGCTGTGACGGTGACAGTCCCAACCCCCGGTCCATCAGCCCCGGGAGCCCCACCCAAAGCAGCCCCTCGTAGGTCGACTCGAGCACCCCAGCCCAGAAAGTTTTGGCCAGATTCTCCCCATTTTTCCCAACCTCGGTTTAGAGCAGCCCCAGGAAGGCATGGTTCCCGTTCAACAGCAACAGGCTGCGGGGGATCAAAGCCGAAGGCCAGTGCAGCCCCACCGCAGGATGTGGCACGCTGCAGCCCTCACAGGGATTCAGTAGGCCGCCCCATGGAGGGCGGCGCTGTACATAAGTTAAGTTCGGTAATTATGAGGATTGTTTAAGGAATATAAAGTTTACGGTGTTAAGGAATGTTAAGAGTACAATTTTGAAGTCTGCCCGGTATGTGTGCTTGTTTGGGAGCGGGGTCTGGGAACCCGCGCGTCCATTTAATTAGGCCAGCACCTATTGGGAGCCCGGCTACATCATTTTATTGGTTACAGAAACCTGGGATATGATGAAAGAGATTCTCATCGTGTTCGTGGCGATCGGGTGCAGGTGGGCCTACTGAGGCCGCACCAAAGACGTCATCATCTTCGGGTGTTCCGGGGACACGGCCCCCATCGCAACGGATGGGACAGGGGAGCGAGAGGTTGAGGAAACCGCCACCTACTTCCACCAGGGGAGATGGCCAGGTTGGCTGGGGACGAATTCTACGGAATACGCCAGCAATTTCGGTTTTGCCTACCAAGAGACTTCGTTAACGTGCCCTCGGGTGAGGATCCTTGCACCCAGAGTCAGCGTTACCGTGGGAAAGAGGATCTGTCTGGTGTGTAATGGGAACGTACCACTAAGGCGATGGTGGTGGCTGCGAAAGCTGGGAAAGGACATGAGGAACTCTACGGTCGAGTGGGAGCGACTGGGTAATAATACCCATCGGACTATTACGGGGACTCACGGACAATTACGTGTGTGTTGGGACAAATGGTGGGAACCAGATGAAGGAATATATGTCTGTATGTGGGGTTCAAAACACGTTTGCCCCAAGGGCGTATCCATCTTCTTCCAGAGGCAGTGGCAGGATGAAGGAAAGGGGATGAGATGGGATGTCAGCACTCAAGCGTGCGGAGCCCCATACTCCCCTATTCCGGTAAACGCCACTGAACTCATCACCCGCCCACGCAAGCCCCTGCCCACGCTTCCGGTAGCACTAGCCCAGAAAGAAGGGTGCCCAACCACCACCAAGGGACCCGGGAACGGTTTAGTATTGGTACCCACCGGTCAGGTGCTGTACCAAGGGGTACACTACGCGGTGGCCTCAGTGATTTTAAACCTCACTGAGGCACGATTGCCGGAGTGGTGTCCCAAAGAAACGGAACAATTATACTAGGTCCTGTTAACCCGAATGTTTAGACAGTTTTACGAGTTTGACTTTGCCGACATCGACAAAGACAAATTATACACCACACCACCAGAAGTTTTGGATCGAGCCGGGAGGCAAAGAAGGGGTACAGTAAATGACATATTCACTGCTTTTAATACCGGGACATCTGTCGTCAACGCTCTAGATAACGTAGAGCTGCAGACACAGATCAACGGTTTAAAAGCCCAGTTAAGGAACATACTGACAGACGAAAATAAGGTAGTGAGTTCTGAGTTACATGAGGACCAGGCCATGACACTGCACTTTAAGGAAATAATAGCTGAGCTGGAGAAACATGCGAGAACGGTAAATGCGCTCATTAAGGAGGATCGGAATGCGTCCGATCAAGCTGCGCAAAACGAGGCCTGTGTGCTATACGGGGCGTGGTTACTGGGCGAGGGCCGCAGTAATCTTGAGGATTTAAAACAGGGTTTGGTCCCGTCCTGGATCAGCAACAAGCACTTGCAAGCGCTCCACCCTTTTGAGAATGCATTAAGCCCGTGCCAGCTCAGACTAGCTGCAGAAGCGTACCCAGTCCCAGTGGACTGCGGACGTTCGAATCATACTATCATGGGAATAGTGGTAAGGATGCCGGTGTTGGGTCCCGCAGCAAAGCCCGCCCCGGTATACAGGGTAGAGAACATTGGAGTCATTCAGGGGGGCGCACACATTCATTACGCAGTGGTCCCGCCTTACGTCATCAGATGGGAGCGTACGATGACAGGCACTGACCTCTCGGGATGTCGGAGCCGGGGCGCACACATCATCCTGTGTCCCCAACACTTGAATGCCTTTTTGAAACCACAGTGCGGGTTCAGAACCGCTAGCGCGAAGCCGATAAATTGCACCATGGAGGCAATGGCAGAGGACCATGTGCCCCCGCAGGTAGCATATATCGGGGGTGGGACATACTGCGTCACCACTGCAGCACCTCACTACCGCTACAGACAACACGAGTGGTGTTCGATCAGTGATAGCAGTTTCTGTTTCAAACCCAGGGCCGAGGAGAATGGAGAGAACGCTATGTGCGAATGGGGGAAGAAGACACCCCACTTTAAGTTGCTAGTATTGAAGGTTAAGCGACCCTCCATTTTTAGATTTTGGCCATTTGCGTGTTTTTGTTTTAAGGATATGATTATTGTTATGTTATTAGTCGTTCTTAAGTTTTTGGATTAATAAAAGGTGTATGCAGGTGGTGCAAGGGGGTATCAACCCCTGCACATCTGACAGATGAATGTGTTATAGTTTAAGAAATGCTGCCTATGATTGTCCAAATGTGCAAAAAGTAATTTTCGTTTTTTTCGGAAATGGGAACTGCATGTGTCGTGAGGGTCATAGATAGTTAAGTGCCAGGAATGTTTGGATGTGGGAAATCAGGGAAAATTTGCTCACCAAGGATTATTGATACCTCTAGCAAGCTATCAGTATCACAGGGGGGCCTGTAAGATTCGAAATTTTCAGCAATAATCACGCAAGAAAACAGGATAAAATAAGACAGTTTATTGACCAAAGTAAGCTTGCACAGAAAAACCTTTGATAAAAGGGCATACAAAATGGCCGCCGGGCCTCGTGATCAGTTTTCTGGACCGTTTGATTTCTGTTACTGCAAGCCAGACAGGCTTGTGGATTGAAGACAGTAAGCCCGCGAAAGCCAGTATCGGGGAACCGAAACTCAGGGAAACAGCATACATATTCAATGGATTCTAAGTACAGGATGGGGCCCATCAAGATATGGGCGGACAATGCAAAAACACTTATACCCATTTAATGTACAAAGGAGAAACTGTTTAACAGCCATCAAGGAAAATCTCCAGACCGATCAATATGCGAACCGAGTCGCGGTGACAATGTAAAAGACATTAAAAGACATTATCGGCCAGGAAGGCCAGTTAAGTTATCACCGGCTCCCGTTACAAGACAAAGCGCCCCTGCAGAGATTTCTGCCCGCCAAAATTAATACAAAGACAGGACTATGATTTGGCGGGAGATAAGACTGTCCCAAAAGGGTATAACTATGGATTGAAAGTCCATCAAACGTTACGGAACGAACGGACGAACGAAGGACGGACGGTGACGGTTACACAGATCCAGGATCGGCGCCTCTTCTACCTCGGTAGCTTCGGAATCGATGAAGACGCGTCGTCTTTTTAAAGACGCTTCGGACGGACAATTTCGGTGAAAAGACAACGTGGTCGGTGTTCAGCCAGACAGGGCTTGGTGACGACGAGAAGACGACGAGGGTGGCCCGGGTACTGTTGTCGGGAGATCATCGATGATCCAGGCCGAAGGAGAAGACACCCTCAGGAAAACCGACGATCCAGGCCAGAGAGAAAGGACATTCCGGGCCTGACACTTCCGTGTCTCAACATCCCATCGGCTTGTTGTTCTGCTCCATGAACAAAAATCGACAACAGACCTAGTGGATCTTCAACCTTGACGAGCGCTCATCGAGGCTGTGTCTACCCCGCCGCCTCGAGAGAGAGAGAGAGAGAGAATATCGACTGCGCCAGAAGTTTCCAAATCCACATGACGACGGAAAGCTGTGCCAAAAGGCTGCGAACCCCTTTTTCGCGATTTTGAGAGTGGTGAGCATGATCCCAAGTTCCTCAGGTCGAAACTTAGTTTAGGTATAGGGGAGGGAGTTAAGGGTAATCGTAATGTGTTTTCCCTTTTACGATGTGCCGTGTGTTCCCCATTTCCATAGAGTCAAGTTCATAAATTTGTGCCTGATTGTAGTTACTTTAATCTGTGCCTATGACATGTATTTTGTAATGCTTCAAACTGTTTAAAAATAAAAGCATCCATTTCGTGCTATTCAACCTGGTCTATTGAGTCCTTTCTCTGCACTACAGTTCTCTGCATCTAAGTCCAAGGTCTAGAATCGTAGGGGGAGTGGGTCGAACCACTCAAGGGTAATTATTGCACAAAGCCTGGCAGGAGACCAGAACGAGCAAGAGAAACCCCCTACAACTTGTATACAGTAGCCATGTTGACTCTCTCGACCAGTGCCTCGTGTTAAACAAGAGAACCCATATAGATGTAGCTCACTACTAAAACATACAGCTACACCTAGTGTACCATTCTAGAATGACATGTTACTGCATATCATTACACAGGGGCGAAAGGGGGGGTGGAACACCCAATCTCCAAGGAGGAATCCTGAGCGGCTACAGCCCAGGTTGGCTCGTGGAGCCGGGAGAACCAATCCCGCTCCTTGCAGACCCACAGAAGAGGCACTTGCCATGGAGTTCTCTGTGGCTGAACCGCCGCCACCTGATGCTAGTTGGAGCTTGAGTAGTGCACACTCCAGCAAGGGGTCCGATTGACATCATAGGACCCCGATTGTCATTTTATTGCCTGACTACGAGGGCCGCTCATGCCACCCAACGGTAGGCTCCGCTGACCATTACTGTGGCCATGATGATGGTGCCAATGGGATGATAGGCCATTGCCTCCCATTTCTGGGCTGCTTCAGCTCCTTTTCTACCTGGCCATAGGGGCGAAAATTCGGCCCAAATTGCTTCAATTGTGGCAATGTGGTTCTCTTAACATGTTAATGTAACAGTGCAATTCACCATACAATAAGTGAGGGGGGAAATCAAAATGGAGGCTTAAGGGAGAGTGGAATTAGGAAACTTAGAGAATAAATCACTCAGAATGCTCTTGCCCAATTTCTGCATGTAAAACCAAGATTATTCTTTGGCATTTGATTTTAAAGAGCAGCTAATAATTTAACGTAGATTGAAATAACACAATATAAAACATTTTTAACATGTTAATTGGCAAAAGGCAAGCTACCTTCTTCACTCTTATATTGAGGAAGTGAAGATCAAGAGGGTTAAAAATAAGTCATATGAATCTCCAAGAACTACAACCACCTCATATAGATCCACTTCATAGCATGATCTTTGTGGTTATTTTATTTGTTCTTAAATAGTAACTAGTTACTATCATTGAAGAAAAAGATAAAGCAGTAGTCAGTTACTAAACTATTTACGGGGGCAATAACAATCATACATGAGGTGGAATCAAAACAGAATGATGTGTCAAAAACACCTGCAAAAAATGAATGAACCCATTGCTAAAGACTAATCAATCATACCCAGCGCTGAAGAAGCCAACATCACTACTAGATTTAGGTTCATCTGAACTCTGGGCTGAGGTGAATTTAGAAGTAGATGGGAGCATTCTGGTCAAAGACATGACATCCAAAATGTCAACAAATATAGTCTGTCAGGCACTAACACAATAGTAAAGGACAGCACAGACATGATGGCCACTTCAGGGAGTCAGCCTCCAGGGTATCCACATGTCAAGTCCCTGAGTAAAGCTCACGCATTGTGCAACATACACCATATATGCTGTATGCTATGAAAGTAATGTACACGAACGTACTCTAATCAAGAACAAAATTGCTCCATCTCCTGATAACAGTTTTTTTCAAGCCATTCCAGGACCAATAATGAGGCAATACAAAGGGGATGTCAGTATGTACTGCTGTACTTACCTGTTGTGTCAGTGGCCGGAATTTTCCCCTAAAAAAAGGGTGGATTTGGAGCGTGGGGACAGTTAAAGTGTTAAAAGTGAGATTCCCGACCTGATCCCACCTCCAACCCGCCCACTTCTGGCTTTAACAGTTTAAATATTATACTGAGGCTGGGAGCCTCTTCTTTAACCTCCATTTTGAATTTAACTGCATGTGGATGGGTTTCACACAATTCATGAAACCCGGCAGTTAAACCGAGGCGAGGACTGCTGGATCCAGCAGGTAAATGGCTTTATACCTACCTCCTGGATCCAGGGTCCCTAACTGCCTCACCCCCCTTCACCCCCAGCAATTGGAGATCCCCGCACGAGGCCTCTGATCACCTCCCGAAGCCTAACCACCCCCCCATCGATGATAATCCTCTCTCCCCCCGCTACCGAACCCCAGCCAAACCCCCCCTGCTGATCCCTGATCCCTGAACCCCCACCCCCCAACCCCCCATCCCTTATCCTCCCTGCCGATCCTGTAGGGTTCTCAAAATTCCCACATTCCCTGAAAAGTTACAGATAAAGGGACCCTGTATGGACAAGTTATTAAAAAAAGGGTACCCAAAATGGCGTCTGAGACCTCGTGACCAAAACCGGCAGGATTTTAAAAGCAAGGCCCTGCAAAAAGGCAGGCCCTGAAACAAAACCTAACATGCATGAATCTGTGAAAGGCTTTGTAAAGCCAGACAGCTAGGTAAACACAGAATGTGCATTCTTCACCTTGGAACAGATCAAGCCAGGATGGCTCTAATCTGAAAGCCATCAACTCTTCGCATAATTAATCGGTAACAGCTCACAGGTAGCTGCCAAGCTAGGAAACCCAATTAAGTTTCATAAATGACAAACAGCCAGGATATTGAAGCCATTAAAACAGGAGACAACCACCCCAGAAGTCGTTAAAGTAAATGGCTGTAATCATTTTAAACGAGCCCGCCAAAAGTTAGACAAAGGACTGACCTGATTTGGCGCGCAGATAAGGGGTGAAGAACCATGTATAATTGTAGGCCCATCGGTAGTGATCGGTCTCTTATCTCTTGCTCTGGCCGCTTGCTTCTCGACTTTCGTGCCCTGGCCTCATGGCGGGCTCTCTTCTCGCTCCCTGCACCGCTCAACACCAAGGACGCCTATTGCCACACCGGGGGCCAAACGCGGGAGGAGAATGAAACCCGATTCAAAGACGCACAGGACATACGGGGCCAGGAACGGGCAGACGAGATGAGACAAGAAGAAATGGTAAAACTGGTAAAAGCAGAGAAGGGCAGCGGGAAGACGCGTTGGGGGACAAACGGCCTCGTTGCAAACTGGCGTTTGATGCATGGACAGTAAAGCCCAATTAAGAATAAGTTGGCGCTCAAAGCATGGGTAGTGAAATCAGGACAAACGGCCTAGTTATAAGCTGGCGTTTGATGCATGGACAGTAAAGCCCAATTAAGAATAAACTGGTGTTCGAAGCTTGGATAGGAAAATCTTAACGGTAAAGACCGCCAACCGAACCCCAACCACAGCAATACCATCGGTGACCGCCCGAAGAAGATGAAGACCCATCGCGACAAAGTACCCAATGAAGACGTTAACAGAGGAAAAGGAGGGTGCTTCGCACAAACAACTCCATCGCCGCGCCCTGTGACCATGTGACGACGATGAACCCCAAAGGACAACAAGAGTGAACTTCAAAACACACTACCAGTTAAATCAATAGGTTTTGAATTGGTGAGCATGAATTCCTGGCCCCTCGTAGCTTAATCTAGTTAGGTATTAGGGGTGGGATAAGGATAAGGGGATTTTTAGTGTATTTTTTTCCCTCGATGTGCCGTGTGTTCCCCATTCCCATATAAGTGTAATTGTTTATGCCTGTAACTATATCAGTAATTCTCAGTAAGATTGTGCTATTCTGCCTTTAATAAAATTTGCGGTTTTCTTGCACCAAACCACTTGTCTACTCGACTTTCTGTATCGCCGCCTGTACCTAAGTCCGGTGTCTAGAGCCCAGGGGTGTGGGAGCAATTTGAACCGCTCAGAGACAGTCAGAGGTAAATCTGACTGGGCACATGCCACCCCCTACAAACCCCAACCCCGGCCCCCCATCCCCGATCCTTCCCTGCCGACCCCCCAAACCCCCCCCTGCACTACCACCCCTCCCCCGCGATCCCTCCCCCGGACCGAACCCTGGCTCCCTCTCTGCATCTGCAGGCTTACCCACCCACAGCCAGCGGGCGGGAATCTGAGGCCTCACATGCAAATCAGGCCCTGCTGTTAAAGTCAGCAGGGCTTGCGGGAAACTCATTCTCCCGGGTTTCCTGCCCACATTGGAGGCCCCTCGCTCCCAATCTGCCTACCTGCTGAATATTCCGGCTAGTTTCTTTGTGAAAGGGAGAAGAAATATAGGCCTAGAAATTAGATATGGCCCCAAAACGGGCGGTATCATGGGCCAGTATGAATTAGCTGTGCCGGGTCAAAGTGGTCTAGGTAGCACGCAAAATTCATGCTGAGTGCTTATTTACATGATTATAGTGCTAACTCAGTGCTAAACCCGCTGCTCATTGGGTTACCGCTCATCAGGTGGGCCAATATTGTTTGCAATCTAATTGCAAGTAAAGTTTGGCCGAGGCATTCTCCACCACTTAAAGGGGAAGTGCCTTGATGCAGCAGCACCTCATTGTCATTGTAGTTGGAGCTCCACTTGGATTCATACCTGAACTGGCAAGGGATGGCTGAGCACAAGCAGAACGAAAGAACCTGACAGTTCTCAGATGCGGCTCTGGAGGCTGTAGAGAGGAGGCGGGCTGTCCTCATCCCGCAGACTGGCAGGAAACCATCTGCCCATACATCTAGAAGGCTGTGCCCACTCAGCTCCTGACCTCATTACAGCCTTGGTCCAAACATGGACAAAAGAGCTGAACTCAAGAGGTGAGGTGAGAGTGGCTGCCCTTGACATCAAGGCAGCATTTGATCGAGTGTGGCATCAAGGAGCCCTAGCAAAACTGAAGTCAATGGGAATCAAGGGGAAAGCTCTCCATTGGTTGGAATCATACCTAGCACAAAGGAAGTTGGCTGTGGTTCTTGGAAGTCATTCATCTCAATCACATGACATCACTGCAGGAGTTCCTCAGGGCAGTGTCCTAGGCCCAACCATCATAAGGTCAGAAGTGGGGATGTTCGCTGATGATTGCACACTGTTCAGCACCATTCGAGACTCGTCAGATACTGATGCAGTCCGTGTCCATATGCAGCAAGACCTGGCCAACATTCAGACTTGGGCTGACAAGTGGCAAGTAACATTCGCACCACACAAGTGCCAGGCAATGACCATCTCCAACAAGCAAGACTCTAACCATTTCCCCTTGACATTCAATGGCATTACCATCGCTGAATCCCCCAATATCAACATTCTGGGGGTTACCATTGATCAGAAACTGAACTGCACCAGCCATATAAATACTGTGGCTACAAGAGCAGGCCAGAGGCTGGGAATTCTGCGGCAAGTGTCTCACCTCCTGACTCCCCAAAGCCTTTCCACCATCTACAAGGCGCAAGTCAGGAGTGTGATGGAATACTCTCCACTTGCCTGGATGAAAGTGCAGCTCTAACAACACTCAAGAAGCTCAACACCATTCAGGATAAAGCAGCCCGCTTGATTGGCACTCCATCCACCACCTTCAACATTCACTCCCTCCACCACCGGCGCACTGTGGCTGCAGTGTGTACCATCTACAAGATGCACTGCAGCAACTCACCAAAGCTCCTTCAACAGCACCTTCCAAACCCGCGACCTCTACCACTTAGAAGGGCAAGGGCAGCAGACGCATGGGAACATCACCACCTACAGGTTCCCCTCCAAGCCACACACAATCCTGACTTGGACCTGTATCGCCGTTCCTTCACTGTCGCTGGGCCAAAATCCTGGAACTCCCTTCCTAACAGCATTGTGGGTGTACCTACACCATATGGACTGCAGCGCTTCAAGAAGGCGGCTCACCACCATCTTCTCAAGGGCAATTAGGGATGGGCACTAAGTGCAGGCCTAGCCAGCGACGCCCACATTCCATCAAAGAATAAAAAAAATTTTAAAAAAATATCTGGATATGTGATGGCCAAAAATGTGGTCCCCAGATCATGGGTACAATGTAGCGGCAGGTCAAGGTGAGTGAAGGCTTCAGCAAATGCTATATTCCACCATCTGCACCACAAGCCTCACATACTGCTCAATGCATCACACCCCCAGCACTCACCTACCAACAATCTCTACCTATCACCACTCATACCTCACAATCATAGCTTCACTTCACCCTCAAAATCTTACCACTGCTGCAGCACTCACACCCACATCTCACACCTTGCATACACTTACAGCTATTCAACTATGGCAGTCACATCACTGAAACACATTGCACTACACTCACTGACACGCTTCCCCTTCTCTTGCAGGCCAGGGTGGTACATAACAGGAGGGAGCAGCGGCAGACAGGAGGCGGCCTAGCTGCTATACAGAACCTCAGCCACCTGTAGGAAGCCATGCTCGACATCATTGGAGGGGCAGTGATCGAGGCCGTGGCGAAGAGAGAAGTTGAAGCACTTGTTGATGATAACGGTGACATGAATCTTGTCATTCATGAAAGAAAGACTTATGAAATAATAATGAGTGGCCTGCGGGTGGCACTGTCCAGGGAGAGTATAAATGCTCGGGCATGGACCCAGCTTGCACAGGACATTCTTAACAGGAACTAGTGAAGGACACAACTAGACCACCATGTTGTAAAACAGTTGATTAAAGCTTTGTTTAACGCTTAGACCAAGTATCTAGTAGTTTTCTTACATCAGACGGTATGGTCATTCCTTATCCTTCTTCTCACATCCCACTTCCCACTCATACCACAACCTCTTCTCACTTACAAGCTGCTGATGCTGTATGCGTGGGTATCTTGCTTTCCTCCCCTACCCTCACCAGAACCTGACTCTTGTGCCTTTCTGCTGTCAGATGACCAAGAACTGCCCGACGTTGAACCTGTCCCTGAAGCCATGGAGAAGAGCGAAGGAGAAGAATAAGGCACAGCGTCACTGCATCTGACACTCATGGACACCAGCTCAGAAACTGGCACTGCGCAGAATTTAGAGGCTAGTGTAGATGCAGAATCGCACATGGTGAGCCACTGGGCACGAGTGGGCGGCAGCAAGGTCAGGGGGAAAGGGTAGCTTGGAGGGCAAGTTCTGCTGCACACAGCTCAGATGAGGACCTCGTTGGGGTGGCCTTCAGAAAAAAGGTGATGGACATGCATACCTAATTGCTAGGTGTAATGACAAGCCTGCCAGAGAGCTTCTTGGCAATGTCAAGGTGCATGGAGGAGTCCGGCTCCAACATTGGACGGGGCTTTGCGCAGAGCTTGGAGCCCAGGATTTCCAGGCTGGAAATGATGGACAACTCCTGCAGAGGCCTTGTCAACTCAGACATGATGCTGCGTGTGATGGGCGATGTCGTGGCTGCCACTGCAGCCCAGGAGGAAGCGACCCAATGTCTTAGTGCTGCAGTGGAAGCGCAAACCGCTCTCCTGCAGTCTCAGGTTGCTGCCACCCAAGCTCAAACTGCTGCCATCGTAGCTGGGTTTACCAGTGTTGAAAGGGGCTTGCAAGGTGTCGCAGCAGGCCAGCAATTATTTTTCCCGAAACAGGCCTTAACGGACAGAGCTAACACTACAAATTTCTGGGCCATAGTATTATGCAAGATCCCTTCATCTATTTATATAGTGTGCCCGTAGAGCATTTGAGAAGTCTGATGGAGGTAGGCTAGTCTTACATGTAGATGTTAGTTACAACATTCCAGGAAACTATCCTCTAATCTGGAGGAATTTCTCCTGATATATGGAGTAAATATTTCTATTCAATTAGGATTGTTCATAACCTATGAATCAATCACATCTAGCTGATAGCCCGAACTGAAGCCACATAACTGGTATGCAATGTTGCTCAACATATAATAATAGGTCAATAATATGACCTCTGCCAGGATCCAGAGGTATGTGCACTCACAGCTCCAGAGGACAATGAATGGGTTGAATGAACTGAAATGCCAGTTATGACCACAAATCATTTTAATATACAAGGTACAGTTAAATCAGCGACTGGTCCGGAAGAAACATGCAAAGCTCCCAACATGAATTACAAAATGAAAGATCCCAACAGTGCAGCCATACTGAGGAATGGCGAATGTAAAATTGCAACACCCTATCATTCTTCTGCCAATTTTCATGGGCATGGGGGTAAACGATGAAGTTGTTTGTCCTGGGAAACAACGCATCAGCTACCTACTTGATGCATTTATGCACTGCTGATTGACTGATGTTGCTGATATCCACTGGAACACCTTGGAATGAGTCATGAGGCATAAAGGTTCAAGGCA
This sequence comes from Somniosus microcephalus, assembly GCF_052327205.1. Classification (NCBI taxonomy): domain Eukaryota; kingdom Metazoa; phylum Chordata; class Chondrichthyes; order Squaliformes; family Somniosidae; genus Somniosus; species Somniosus microcephalus. The sequence goes on along the minus strand of NC_140996.1, from coordinate 31,442,785 downwards.
GCGATATCTGAGATGTTGTCTGCAGGCCAGATTCCAGCACATCTCTGTCACTGCTTCCCTGGTGAAGTGGAGCCTGCAAAGACAATTTTGTTCAGACATTCCCAAGTAGGCAGACACAACTCCATAGGTAAGGACAGGTGTGGGAAGTCTGCCTCTGGTCCAAGCGAACCTATACCCTCTTTTCATCTTCCTTATCCTCCTCCAAAAACTCAGAGAGTGGAACACGCAAAGGAATTTCCAATTTTTAATTGCAGCAATCAAAATACTCGTCCCCAAAAATTTAGCAAAACAAATGATAGACATAAAAATACAGCAAAAAGATTCCAGTTAATGTCCACAATCAAAAATGCACCTTGAAAAATCTAGCAATGCTCCCTTTTAAAAACTGACTTGCTGAAAGACCACAATGAGCCTGACTTTTTCTTTGACCATTTTATATGGGTGAGCCGAGCATGTAGCACCTTCCCCATGAGGAACTCTGGAAATTGTACGGGTGCTCATTACCATTCATTTTACCATTTAAATCAAGCTCTCACAGTTTTTGTAAGACCACCTTAGGGTGGCCCAGAAGGCCAGTCCAGTAGATTGTGCCAAGCGTGGAAAGGAGTCCCAATTTGTTGCTACCAATACCCACCCCTACCACCTTAAAATGCACCCTTTAGTGCCACTCTCTTTATTTTCTAATGCTGGCATTTCTGCATCCTTGACAGTTTGGCATTTTATTCGTCAGAAATTTAATCGTGTTAATGGTTTTATTTCCCTCAATCTTCCTGGTGGCAGTGTTTTGGATACTTTGTTCATTTTTCAAACTATCTTGCCCCAGCCACTTCAACACAAGGACGTTGTTGGGATTTGGCTGGGCCACTTCTTCCTCTGTGAACTCGGCATTCCTGCAACTTTGGGTTTGGGTGTTATTTTCTACGCTTTGCCACCTGTGTGTATAAATCACACTTGTTAAAAAGGTCAAGTGGTTTATTTCTAGCTGTTGAAGTGCTAAATTTACATAATTCCATTTAATTTACCTTCAGAAAATAATCGCCCTTCAGGAATGCTGAAAATACCCTTTTTTATAGCTCAGTCGGAAGTATGCATAGTTCATTCATGACCCTCTGCAGAGTTTTGAATATATCTATTATGGTTGCATCCAGTGGAGCAGAGAGAGTGGACTGATGTAGGGCAAAGTGATAATTTTTCAACATTTTCATGCCGAGGGGATAGCTATTTTTTAGTCTTTCCAAAGAGATGCTAAAGCAAGGCCCTGTACGCCCGTTCAGATGGCCGTAAAAGATCCCATGGCACTTTTTTTAAGAGCATAAGGTTCTCACAATGTCCTGGCCAACATTCACCTTTCAGCTACCACCACGGAAAGCAGACTGACTGGTGATCCATTATATTGCCATTTGTGGGCCTTTGCTGTGCGCAAATTGGCTGCCGCATTTGCCGGCAAAGTAACTGACTGTGCTTCAAAAAAGTAATTAATTGGCTGTAAAACACTTTTGGGTGGCCTGTAGACATAAACGTTACATAAATATATCAATGCAAGTTTTGTCTTCTTTCTTTCTTCATCAACGTTATCGAAAGAAACTGTGGTCCCGATATTTATGGGGAGGCGGGGAGGGTGTGAGGGAGGAGGAAAACAGCTGAAGAATGCAGCAAGACTGGGGGACATGGAGGTCCTGCCAAACTTAACCGCAGGACCTCATTAACATTTTTTAATTCCATTTCCTGCCCGGCAGACAGCCAAATAGACAGCCTGGCTGACACCGGGAGGGAACACCAGCGGCAGGAGGCCGCAATGGGGAATGCTTAGGGATGGTCCCCGGCAATCAGGAGCGGGAAGCAAGGCTGCGATCGGGAGGTGAGAGAGAGGCTTTGATCGGGAGAGGGTTGAGAGGTTGGCAATCGGGTTGGGCCGGGGAGGAGGATGCCGATCTGGGTTGGGGAAGGCCGAAGGCTTCCTTGAGGGGCCGTGAGAAGCACTCCCGCTCCGCCTGGCCCACAAGAAGTGCTGGGGTAAAAGGCACTAACCTCATGGAGCCGACAGCTCACGCCTTCCCTTCACTGCTGAGTTTTCCGAGCCCCAGGAAACCCGGCAGCAACAGTTAATTTTAAATCGGGCTCACAATTACACTGTGGGAGTCTCTCCATAGCAGATCACTCGATGCAATATACATTTTTACGGTGGCGGGTGCGATGGGGTCACTTTCCCCGTATTTAACTCTTTAACCACCTCCCCGACCCTCTCCCACCCTTCATGGGGGGCTATTATCAAGGCCTGTGAGTCTTGAGCTGAAATGCTGTATGAGCGGAATCACTTTTCTGTATCTTATCGCCTATCTTTGCCCCGCCTCAGCCCATCTGTTGCTGAAACCCTCACCAATGCTTTTGTTACCTCCAGACTCAACTATTCCAGTGCACTCCTGGTCGGCCTCCCATCGTCTACCCTCTGCAAACCAAAGTTCATCCAAAACTCTGCTGACTGTACCTTAACTCACACCAAGTCCTGTTCACCCATCACTCCTGTGCTCCCTGCCTTACATTGGCTTCTGGTCCCCGAACACTTCCATTTTAAAATTCCCACCCTCATGTTCAAATCCCTCCATTGCCTCGTCACAACCCTATCTTTGTAACCTCTTCTAGTCCTACAACCCTCTGAGAAATCTGCTTTCTTCCAACTCTGGCCTCTTGTCCATCGCCCACTTCCTTCACCCCACCACTGGCGACCTTGTCTTCAGCTGTCTCGGCCCTAAGATCTGGAATTCGCTCCCTAAATCTCTCCGCTTCACCACCTCTCTCTCTTCCTTTAAGATCCGCCTTAAATATTACCTCTGAGTAAGCTTTTGGTCACCTGTTCCCCTTCTTTGGCTTGGTGTCAATTTTTCTCTGATTATGCTTCTGTGAGGCGCCTTGGGACGATTTACTACATTAAAGGCGCTATATAAGTGCAGTTCTTGTTGTTGTTACTGTATTCCAATGCAGGACCCTACTGCAAATGGATTTATACACAGCTCACCATCGCAGCCTGCCAATAGAGGTACTTAGAAATGAAATATTTAAAAATATAATGAGACCAGGCAACATTAGTGTTCATCAGTGACAGCACCTGCTTGTCAAATTATGTAGGCCTTTAATAATGTAGTACCATTTAGGATTAAACATTTAGTTTGACAACATAAGAATGAAATACCTTGCAGAATGCTATGTTTGTAAAGTGCAATGTTTGAATTACTTCAGTGTCTCTGTTGCATCTAATGGCAAATGTTATCATTAACCTTTTTTTTATTCATTCATGGGATGTGGGCGTCGCTAGCAAATCCGGCATTTATTTCCCATCCCGAAGTGCCCTTGGGAAGGTGGTGGTGAGCCGCCTTCTTGAACCGCTGCAGTCCATGTGGCGATGGTCCTCCTACAGCGCTGTTAGGGAAGGAGTGCCAGGATTTTGACTCAGCGATGAAGGAACGGCGATATATTTCCAAGTCAGGATGTTGTGTGACTTGGAGTGGAATTTGGTGGTGGTGGTGTTCCCATGCGCCTGCTGCCCTTGTCCTTTTAGGCGATAGAGGACGCGGGTTTGGGAGGTGCTGCCGAAGAAGCCTTGGCGAGTTACTGCAGTGCATCTTGTAGATGGTACACACTGCAGCCACGGTACGCTGGTGGTGGAGGGAGTGGATGTTTAAGGTGGTGGATGAGGTGCCAATCAAGTAGAATGCTTTGTACTGGATGGCGTCGAGCTTCTTGAGTGTTGTTGGAGCGCACTCATCCAGGCAAGTGGAGAATATTCCAAAAACAAAGAATAACGCAAAGATGTTGAAAGCCATTTGTTGCATTTTACATGGCAAATAGAGTTTACAGCACAGAAACAGACCTGTCACCCCAACAGATCATGCTCCACACGAGCCTCCTCCCACCTTATTTCCTTGCACCCTATCAGGATATATTTCTATTCCTTTCTCCCTCATGTGGTTATCTAGCTTCCCCTTAAATACATCTAGCCATTTGCCTCAACCACCCCCTGTGGTAGCAAGTTCCACATTCTAACCACTCTCTGAGTAAAGAAGTTTCTCCTGAATTCTTTATTGGATTCATTAGTGACTATCTTATATTTATGGCATGCACAACATTTAGCTTCATTTCAAAATAGATTCACTTAAACCTAGTATCTGGAAAGAAAATGAGAAATGTGATTGTGGAAGTATTTGCAACTCATTCTCACAAAAAATACATCTCTCTATGTGTTAGCATTGGAGGATTGTATTCTATGACACGGAAGATACATTTGTAAGTGTATTATTCAACATGATCTATATATGTACAATGTATATGACATTGTATTGTCCTTGCAAGCATAAAATCTGATTTCACTGGCTTATATTATCATGTAAACTGCATTGACAGTCTCCCATTAATAGAACGTATCCAATTCTTCATATGGTAGCTCTTGATGTTCGGATTACTGATGCAGTAATTGCCAGATTGTAGCTTCCGACTGCCCTTTTGCCACAGGGGATGCTTCCACTGACAGCACCACGATTGCTTCGATAAATCGGCTCCTTTAGAGAATTTTCTGTTTAGTCCTTTGATCACTGCAAAACATCATACCCTTAGGCCCTGCTGCCAGCCTTTACAGGCCCAGCAGCACTTGTCCAAGAATAATTGGCAGAGTGCTTCTTTTGTATGGTCTGCTGCCTACTGATTGCAGCTCTTATATTCACCACAACCCATGACCCATAATGGCTTTATATTCAGCAGGGTGCAAAATTCTAACTTTTCCAAAGTCAGTCAATTGTTCGGGGAGAATAGTGCCTTTGCAGAACTTGTTAAAGTGGAAGAGCTAATATTGTGCTGCTACATATGTTATTACTGAACTCAATAAAAATAAGAGTTCATGGCATAGATTTTCCTTTGTTGTTGTATTCACACCGGAGGTGTATCAGAGTGAGACATTCACCTGCTAATGTGACCCCGCTCTGATTCCATCCTAATTCCTTGGCCGGGTTTATTATCACACTCGCTGTGGGCTCCCAGTGCTATTGACGGTTGATATTGCGAGCTTACCTTGGGAGACCGGCAATGTTGCATTGTTGGACTGGCTGCAGCAGCTTAAAAGACCAGACCATTGATTTTAAAACTTGGGGGCAACAAAAGGAACATGTCTGAGAGTGCGGCGCTCGAGAAATTGACCAGACATTTTGCGGCAGTGCTAAACACTACCGCCACGATCTCCTGCACCCGCAAATCATGACATCAGTCGAGCGTGCAACACCCTGGTAGCACCGCAGACCAGATATTGAGTAGCGCCCCCTGCCTTACTGCCTGCCGCTAGCAACGACAGGTTGAAGGGAGCATTTTGCAGTTGGAAAGGGACTGGGGGAGAGCTATTTGAAGGTGACTGCTTCCTGCCCTTTTTTTGTCAGCAATATTTTTGCACCACGCACTCGGAGAGAGAGAGAGAGTCTCCTGGGTACTGAGCAGCACTTTGCAGGTTCATTTTGACTTGACCTTCCTTGGATCAATTTAGAAGAGACTATGGGGCCTGCACTCTGAGCTCTTTCCCTGGGCTTCTCCATTGTTCTTTCCAGCAGATTTGATGTACAGGTCTCTCCAGGCCGAGATTCAAGGCTGCAATGAGCAGGATGTGGATGGGGAGTAATATCGACCCTCCCCTTTAAGAACTGGCCGGCGCCAGTGTGTCTGTGCTCCATTGCTGACTGACGTCACATGAGCATCGCCAGCGCTCTGAGGTAGCGCCTTGCTCCTCGGCGTTAGCACCTTAAGACAGGTGTATAGCGCCTGATTTAGCGCTCCAATCACCTCTAGGGGCGATAGAAGCCAAGTTTGCAGTCAGAGGCGATAATTAGCACCAGGCGCTAAACTTTGCGCCCGGCCGATAATTGCGCCCTAAACGGGGCGATACCAAATTTCTCCCCCTTAAAGTTTTACCAACATGGAAGCTATCAGCGTCTGTGCCGAGACAAATAAAACACAAGATTTGCTGAGTGAAAGGAACCGTAAAGGATGATGGAATTGTGTGTTAAAGTGTGGAAGTTTTCCTGACTATCAATTTTAGGAAGTTACAGTATTCCTTTTGTCTGAAAGTCTGCCTTTGAAAGAAAGGCCTAGAAATTCAGTATAGCCACGTTTGGGGTGCTACAGCCAAGCGTTCGCTAAATTTAGCGCCTGGCGCAACTTAGCGCCACCTTCGCCGATATTCAGTTGCATCGCCCCAAGAGGTTGCAGCTGCACTAAAGCAGGCAATACACGACTATCATAAGGCGCTAAGCTGGCGTGCCGAGGTGCTAACACCGAGGGCGGGCGCAGCGCAGGTGCGGCGAGTTGTTGATTGAAGGCAGACACGCTGGCGCCGGTCAGCTCTTAAAGGGGGAGGGTGGACTTGTTTGGCTGGACGCCCTGAAGCAAGGCCTGACCATTGCTGAATCATCATTTCAACGCCCAGGACCATGCAGAAGGCCAGGGAGCGAGCAGAGCGCTACAACGTGGTTGCCCTGAGGCTACTGGTTGGCGCAGTAGAGCGCAGGCGACCTGCCCTCTTCCCTGACAGTGGGAGGAGGCCGCTTCCCAGCAAATACCGAAAAGCCTGGAGGGAGGTGGCAAACAAGGTGACCTCCAACAGCATGGTTGCCAGGACTCCACTTCAATGCAGGAAAAAGTTCAACGACCTCACTCGGGTTGTCAGGGTGAGTACCCTTTCCACTATCCTGTTCATCCCTGCATGTGCACCTCAGTTTCTGGTCAAAGGGACCGGAAAGCCCCAATGCCCAGCCCTCATCCAAGAGCTATGGGACTCTCATGAAAACCACTTGCACATTCAGCACTTTACACACTGTCAGGGCTATTCCACCATGGGAGGCAGTGCAGGCAAAATCAGGGCTTGACACTGTCAGGGCTGTTCCACCATGGGAAGCAGTGCAGGCAAGATCAGGGCTTGACACTGTCAGGGCTATTCCACCATGGGAGGCAGTGCAGGCAAGATCAGGGCTTGACACTGTCAGGGCTATTCCACCATGGGAAGCAGTGCAGCAAGATCAGGGCTTGACACTGTCAGGGCTATTCCCCCATGGAAGGCAGTGCAGGCAAGATCAGGGCTTGACACTCTACTTAGAGGCCGTCCTTTCTCTTGCAGGGCAAGCTGGCCCACAATCGCAGGCAGCAGCGATGGACCGGGGGAGGCCGTCCTGGCCACAAAGAGCTCAGCGACCTGGAGCAGCGTGTGGAGCGCATTATGGCAGGCCGGCTGATTGGCCCCGTCGCCAGTGGAGATGCTGACCCTGTTCTGGACAGCAATGGTAAGGTCATCATCTTTTTGACCTCTCTCTTTCCACTTGTGCCTCACACCAGCATCCTTTGCCACTATCGAACCAATGCAGTGCATAATAGCACGCATGCCTCCCTCGCTGCTGCCCTGTCCTCACTCTAAAGCAACTCTTGTGCCTCCCTGTTTTCAGATGCTGAATCACCAGGTGAGGAGGCGGGCCCTCAAGCTGCCACTGTCAGTGATTCTGATTTCGAGGAGGAGGAAGAGGAAGCCGGCCCATCAGTGCCACCCTCAGCCGAGGCAGCCCATGGCCATGATGGGGACACATCTTCTCTGGAGGGGAGCAGGGGGGAAGGGTCTGAGGAGAGTGAAGCTCCGGGGCCCAGCGGGCTGCAGCAACGCGGGAGGGGTGGGGAAGCTCGGCAGCCTTCTCCCCGGAGGGTGAGTGTGGCCTCCAGTCCGGCTACCGTGAGCACAGAGGAGGTGCGGCTCCTTGGTGAAATGGGCGCCCAGGCTGAGCGCAGGCACACTGAGCTCATGGCTGCAGTGACAAGGATGCCTGACTCCATAGAGTCACTGGCAAGGAGTGCTCAGGAATTTGGGGCAGCACAGGCCAGGAGTGCTCAGGAATTTGGGGCAGCACAGGCCAGGATTCTGCAGGAATTTGGGGCAGCACAGGCCAGGAGTCTGCAAGAATTCAGTGCAGCACAGGCAAGGAGTCTGCAGGACTTCGCAGCAGCACAGGCGGCTTCCAGCCAAGTGCTCAGTCATGCCATGCATTCACTGGCTGGTCTGATGCAGACACAGATCAGGGCCACATGGGCACTAACTGCTGCCACCCTCGCTGGATCGGCCAGGCATCGCCGGGGCCCTCGCCGCGCCGCAGTAGCCCAGCAGTCTGTGCTTCAGCAGATTGCTGCGCTTGCTGCAGTGCTGGCCTGTGTGAGTGCCAGTGTATCAGCTGGCCAGGGAGTGCCTGTGCTCTGTCAGGTTGGCAGCATTCCTGCAGCCAACACTGTCACTCCTCCACTGCAGCTGCCACTACCCGTAGGACAGACTGCTGCTGCCCAAGCAGATTGGAGCAGTCAGCAGCCGGGCCCTCCAGGCCCAGAGCTGGTCCAGGCCGTCCCCCAAGGGCATCTGCCGTCTCACCATCTGACCCTCAGCAGCCTTCCCCCAGCCTTGCTGCAGCCACTGGGGTCCCATTGAGGAGGAGCTGCAGGGCGGTAAGGGGCCACTCGCGGAAGCGAGGCAGATCACCCTCACAGGGGAAAAAGTAGAAGGTGTGGCCAAATGTTTTTTTTATATATGAAGGCCGAGAATGTTTTTTTTATATATGAAGGCCGAGACTGTTTTGTTTGTTTTTTATGAAGGCCGAGACTGTTGTGATTGTTTTTTATGAAGGCCGAGACTTGTGTTTGTTTTTTATATGAAGGCCGAGGATCATGGTCATTTTTGTTTAACTGTTTTTTTCATTTTCTGAAGGTTGTGAGAGCCAGTTATGTATCTGACTGTTTTTTTGGGGGTTTATCTGAATTTGTTTGTCATGCGGGATGGGCACAGAGTATGCACTGTAAAAAAATTTCTTTAATCACATTGTCCATGTTTGCACTTTGAACTATTTGTTGCCTTGACCGGCTGAGGGCTTGCGGAGCAGCTCCATTCATGTTCTTTCATTGGCACATCCCATTCCCTGAGAGGGGGCCTAGAACCGAGTTGCAATAAGTCACCGACGGATGGCCCTTACACTTTGTGCCTCCCTCCCGTCTGGGTGCTCCTCCTCCTCCTCCTCCTACTCCTCCTCCTCCTCCTCTGGTGGTCCTCCAATGTCTGCTGGCAGTGGCTGAGTCCTGAGGATAGCCAGGTTGTGCAGCATGCAGCACACTACAATGAAATGGGAGATGTATTGATTTCTTTGTGGGTTCAATGACGAGACATTTATGAAAGAGAATGTCTTTTAATCTAAAGCTTGTTCAACTCTTTATACAGCATTACAGGAGACACCATCTTAGTGATCCATCTAAAACGAAAGTAAAACTAAACTAAACTGCTTGTCTCTCACATGCCCTCTGCTGGTCAGGCATAAGTAATCAATCAGGCAAATATGCTGGTAAGGCATCATAATCAAACAGGCAAATACCATCACTATTTGCTGATATCATTACATCTCCCTTTCTTAAAACAAAAGTATTTTACTTTTAACTAACAACATGTTTTCTTTGTATTAATCTGCATTTTAACTGTAACACTTAATGAACTTACATTATCATTATCATGATCAAGGTTTTTTAACCTTGCTTTGTGTGTTCACATGAAATATGTAAATACACTAGAACTTGAAGAAAGAATAAGATAACATTACTTCCTTCTATAACAAGAGTCCTTAAATTTGCTCAATGAGTCTCTCAGGAGGCTTCACGTGTCTTGAGGATTTTCTGATTGATTGTCCTTGAATCTGAGTTGTTGCCTCAGATGATGGTTTCTCAGCTGTGTGATCAGGTTGTTCAACAGTATCAGTCTTTTGACCTGCTGTGTGATCTGGTTGTTCAACAGTATCAGTCTTTTGACTTGCTGTGGCTGGTCCCATGAGAAGATCCCGACGATTTCTTTGCACAACAGCACCCTCATCTGTCTGAATGGTGTATGATCTTGGTTGAACTTCACTCAGGACAGTTCCCTTCTGAGTCCATATGTTTGTTTTGTCTTTGAACCTTATTTGGTCACCAGTGTGGAGTTCAGGTAGGTTTTGTGTTCCTCTGTCATAGTAGTACTTTTGCTTTTCTTTCTGTTGCTCTTTGAACTTCCTCACTTTCTCCCCCTCTTTTGTTTTCAGGAGGTTCTCCGGGATGGGTAGGTTTGACCTTAGCCGACGTCCCATAAGGAGTTGGGCTGGTGACATACCACACTCGAGCGGCGTTGTGCGGTATACAAGCATGCTCTGGTAGAAGTCAGTTCCACTGTCTTTTGCCTTGTACATCAGTCTTTTCACTGTCTGGACCGATTCTTCCACTAATCCATTGGACTGTGGAAAGTGAGGACTTGACGTTGTGTGGACAAAGTCCCACTCTTTGGCAAAGCGTCGGAAACTTGTATTGTAAAACTGAGGTCCGTTGTCTGTGAAGACCTCGCTTGCCACGCCATGTCTGGAGAATATGGCTTTCATACATCTTATCACAGCATCTGCAGTGGTGGAGTACAGTCTACAAACCTCTGGATACAGGGAGTAATAGTCTGTGACTACAAGGTAGTCCTTCCCTTGACATACGAATAGGTCAGCGCCTACCTTCTGGTAAGGTCTGTCTGGTGCTGGGTGTGGCTTTAGTGGTTCTACTGGATTGCTTGCTCGATATTTCAGGCATATTGTGCAGTTTGACACCTCATTTGTCACATCTTGGTTGATTCGTGGCCAGTACATCACCTCTCGTGCTCTTTTCTTACACTTTTTGATTCCCAGATGTCCTCCATGGATCCTTTTTAGCATCTCTTTTCTCAGACTCTTTGGGATAACTATTTTATTTCCTTTGTAGATGATGTCTTCGACCACTGATAGTTCCTCCCTGCAGTTCCAGTACTCTGCTATGTCAGGTGAGCAGTCTTGCTTCATGTTGGGCCAGCCATCGAAGATGCTTTTCCTCAGTCGTCTCATTGTTTCATCTTTGTTTGTCTCAATCTTTATGAACTCCATTTTTGCATCTGCTATGGGCAGTGCACTTGTGATCATGTCCATGTAGGCGTTCACTTTTTCATCCATTTTGGTGTTTGCGGACTCACTTGGGTCAACAGCTCTGGACAACGTGTCTGCTGTATACATAAGCTTACCCGGTGTGTACGCAACATTCAGTGTATAGCGTTGCAGCCTGATCATCATTCTTTGTATTCTAAGCGGACAGCTATTTAGTGGCTTTTGGAATAATGCAATCAAGGGCTTATGGTCAGTCTCTACACTGGTTGCTTGTCCTGCCACAAACTGGTGAAATCTTTCATAGGCATATGTGATGCTGAGCAGCTCCTTTTCTATTTGAGCATATCGCATCTCCGCGTCTGTCATTGAGCACGATGCATATGCAATAGGTTGCCAGTAGTCATATTGTTGCAGAAGAACGGCACCGAGCCCACTCTGTGATGCATCTGACGATATCTTGATGGGTCTTGCTGGGTCATAAAACCTCAGAACTGGTTCCTCTGTGAGCAGTTTCTTTAGATCGCTCCATGACTTCTCATGCTCATGATTCCATTCCCATTCTATGTTCTTTTCAGTTAGTCTTCTCAGTGGCGCCATCTTTTCTGAGAGGTTGGATATGAATTTACCCATATAGTTGATCATTCCATTAAACCTCTACCCTTTTTGCATTGTGGCTTTGGCATATTCTCAATGGCAGACACCTTTCTGGGCTCTGGTCTGATGCCCTCACTGCTAAGGATATCTCCCATTAATGTCAGTTCTGTTACCCCGAGCTGGCATTTCTCTCTATTCAGCTTCAGGTTTGTTTTCCTTGTTGCTTCCAGCACTTTTTTCAGTCTCTCGTCATGCTCAGTTCTCGTGGTTCCCCATACTATGATGTCATCCATTGATGTATCAACTCCCTCCAGGTGCTCATAGATCATATGGATAGTTTTGTGATACACTTCAGGAGCTGAGGCAATGCCAAATGGTAACCTTAGGAATCTGTATCTGCCAAATGGACTGTTGAACGTGCACAGTCTTGAACTTGCCTCGTCCAATTTCATCTGCCAAAATCCTGATGATGCATCTAACTTGCTGAAATACTTTGCATTTGCAAACTGTGACATGATTTCCTCATGTGTAGGAAGCTTGAAGTGCTCTCTCTTTATTGCTCTGTTTAGATCTCTTGGATCCAGGCAAATTCTGAGCTTTCCATTCTTTTTGTCCACATCGACGAGGGAACTCACCCACTCAGTTGGCTCATCTATCTTCTGAATCACGTTCAGGCTTTCCATTCTGTCCAACTCTGCCTTCAGTTGCTTTTGAAGAGCAAACGGAACTTTTCTGCATGGATGTATGACCGTTGGCATACTTTTATCTACTCTGATCGTGTGTTCTCCTGGAATGCAGCCTAGACCCTTAAATAGGTCATTGTACTCTTTCATGAGTTCATCATAGACTGTCTCTTCTTCGCTTTCCACAACGAGGACTCTCTTTACCAGGTTCAGTCTCTCACAGGCTTTTAAACCTAGTATGGCTTGCACATCCTTTGGCACCACGATTAATGCTAGCGTGTGCTCTCTGTCCTTGTGTGTCACTTTGACAATGCATCTTCCTTTCACTGGTATATCAGTACCTGAGTATCCTGTCACTTTCACTTTGATTCCATGTATCTTTGGTCTGGGTCTAATTTTCTTAAAATCAGTCTCTGATATCACATTAACTTGTGCTCCAGTATCCAATTTAAATGGAATATGTATGTCATTCACTTTTAGTGTCAACATCCAGTCTCTTTTTTCTTCTTTGTTTTCAGACACAACATCTACATAGAACTCCTCTATCTCGCTTTCATCTACTGCATGGACCTTGCTTTGTTGCGCTTGGTTCTTGCAGCAACGGGCATAATGGTTGTTTTTGTTGCAACTATTGCATGTTTTACCATATGCTGGACACTTTTTTGGTGGATGCTGTGTACCGCATCGACTACATGACTTTCGATTGTCCCTTTCATTTTTGTTCGCTGGCCACGCCTCTTTTTTCACATTGGCGCTCTTTTTGTTTACGGTTTGTGTCCGTTCATTCTCACTGCATCCATGTTGCAGCTATTGTCACTGAACAGCTCCTTTGCCTGCGACTTCACAGTCTCTGTAGCCCTACACAGTGCTATGGCTTTTCCCAGGTCTAGATCTTGCTCTCTTAGCAGTCTTTCCCTTAGACCATTATCTGGAATACCACACACCAGTCTGTCTTTTATCAGCGAGTCTGTCAGTCCCCCAAATTCACATGTTTTGCTTCGGTTTCTCAGTTCAGTCACATACTGATCAATAGTCTCACCCATTTTCTGTACACATGTGAAAAATCTGTGCCTCTCAAACGTCACGTTACGTTTAGTTATGCAGTAGGCCTCAAACTGTTCCATTATTTTATCTAGCTTCATTTTGTCTCCATCAGCAGCGAATGTGAAGTTATTATACACCTCCAGCGCTTCATCACCCACGACATATAAGAACACTGACGATTTCTTATTATCACTTTTCTCATCAGCTCCGATTGCTGATAAAAACAACTCCAAACGTTGTTTGAATCTCCTCCAATTTTCAGCCACATTACCTGTCAACTGAAGCTTCGCCAGTGGGTGTAAACCTTCCATTTTTTCACTTCGTTTGCTATTCTCCAATGGTAAGCAACGATGTTCTCTTTTGGCTTGCTAATTTGTGGAGAGCTGATTTAACTTCAGATTTTTTCTCTTCATCTCTTTCAGCCACTTCTGACACCATGTATTGATTTGTATGTGGGTTCAATGACGAGACATTTATGAAAGAGAATGACTTTTTATCTAAAGTGTGTTCAACTCAGTTAACAGCATTTACAGGAGACATCATGTTAGAAATCCATCTAAAGTGAAACTAAAACTAAACTAAACTGCTTGTCTCTCACATGCCCTCTGCTGGTCAGGCATAAGTAATCAATCAGGCAAATATGCTGGTAAGGCATCATAATCAAACAGGCAAATACCATCACTATTTGCTGATATCATTACAGGAGACACGCTCAGGTGAGTACTGTAGGGCTCCTCCGGAACTATCCAGACAGTGGAACCATTGCTTGAGCATGCCGATTGTGTGCTCAATGATGTTCCTGGTAGCTTGTTGGCTGTCATTGTATCGCTCTTCAGCAGGGGTGCTGGGCGCATGGAGCGGGGTCATCAGCCAGGTGCACAAAGGATAGCCCTTGTCCACGAGAAGCCATCCTCGTGAGTGAGCCTGGGCTTCGAAAATGTCTGCCACTGAAGCCTGGCGCAGGATGAAGGCTTCGTGGCTGCTGCCTGGAAAGCAGGCATTGACAGCTAGTATGAGCTGCCTGTGGTCACACATCAACTGGACGTTGAGCGAATGGTAGCACTTCTGGTTGTGGTAATCCTCAGCATTCTGTAGAGGTGCCCGCAAAGCCACATGCATGCAGTCAATGGCGCCCTGGACCATGGGGAAGCCCGCTATTCCTCCAAATCCCATTGCACGCTCTTGCTGCTTCTCCAGGGTCATGGGGAAGGAGATGAACTGACGTCTCCTTCTGAAAAGGGCATTGGTCACCTGGCGGATGCAGCAATGTACCGCGAACTGGGAGATGTTGGCAATGTCCCCAGTAGCGGATTGGAAGGAGCCGGTGGCATAGAAGTTGAGAGCCACCGTCACCTTCACTGCCACCGACAGAGACGTCCTGCTCCTCAGCTGTGGCTGCAGATCTCTGCGAAGCAGGTGGCAGATCTCAGTGACCACCTCCCTTCTGAATCGCAGCCTCCGAACACACTGCTCCTCAGACATGTTCAGATATGAGAACTGCTGGTGGTATACCCTGGGTGGGTAAGGCCTCCTGTGCCGACGCCTGTTGGCCCTTCTCCATCTGGCCATGACTGGCACTCTCTCACGGCGTCTCTGAGCCCTTTGAATTCAATGCAGTAAGCCAACGTTTCCACCCATTGCAGCCCCCATTATATGTGGCGACTCAAGGCTATGGCACTGAAAGTTAAATCCAAGTGCAAAGCTCTGGCCTGAAGCCAGAAGTACCTGTGCGAGCACTCAGTCAAACCAAAAAGCTCTCTCCCTTTGTCTCTCTCCAAATATCCGTCTCTCACACAGAAGGATTGCCACAAAATGGCTGCCACTTATAATGCAGGAGAAGTCCCCTTTAAATAGCGTCCGCCGCGCCCCACAGCGACTGGTAACCGTTCCACTCAACCAGTCGCTGGGGGTGCCAGGTGCACAGAAGGGCAGCGCCACTGAAGTTCCGGTTCGGGGCGCACCAAGGGCGTTGCACCATGAAATTACGTCAGGATCTGCGCGCGCAGCTGAGCGGGCGC
This sequence comes from Somniosus microcephalus, assembly GCF_052327205.1. Taxonomy (NCBI): domain Eukaryota; kingdom Metazoa; phylum Chordata; class Chondrichthyes; order Squaliformes; family Somniosidae; genus Somniosus; species Somniosus microcephalus. The sequence goes on along the minus strand of NC_140996.1, from coordinate 31,427,491 downwards.
TGCGGTTTTGCGGCGCTGCTAAATCTTGAGTGAAGCTCGCGAGAGGCGCAGATTGCGCCGCACCCGGGCGCTAGCCGCTTAGTGCCCCACTTCTCATCCTCCTAAGGCGCTAGCGGCTGGCGCTAACAACTGAATTTCTAGGCCAAAGTGTCTGTTGTGTTTGTTTTAGTTCCACCCACTTTTCTGTGCATGGAGCTAAAGCTGTTTAACCCTTTGTTGGATGCTGGAACTTTTAAGAGTGTAGATGTGTTAAATTTGTTCATTTCAATTTAAGATTGTGCACCTAGAAGTGAGAGAAGCTTTGTGGTTTGCATTTTTAAGTTAAAGACACTGCTGTGGATATATTTTGACTGGGATGGCTTTTACAGCAAACTCTAAATCAGAGGCAGTTTGTTTTACAATAGATAAGCTTCAGCCTTGAAGTTACAGTTGCCATGGTTTCTAATCGTGCCTGGTAGAAATGAATTTGGACTTTTTGAATGTATTTTGTTATAATTAGATTACAAAAAATAGCTATTGTTTGATTTTATTTTAAATCAATTGAACATTTACAAAGCACTGTCTTCTTAATTTGGTTACTGCAATTCCAAGATGCCGACTTTCTAAGTTTTTGACAATTAGCCTATGGTGAAATAAAGACAGGAGAAAAGGAAAGGTTCTGTCCGCTTTTCGACTTTCAGTGTAGTGATGTCTGAAAAAAATTGTATGAATGTTTCGAAGCTACAAGCTGAGGGAAGCTTCTCCCTTTTTTTCAAGTGGTACTGGTTAGTTTAAGATATTGGCTTGAATTGAATTGGAGTTATTGAGGTTAATTAACCTGTTTACACTGTAGGGGGTGGCGGGTGTGGAGCGTGCGCCCAGTCAGTTATGCCTCTGACTGTTGGTAAGCGGTTCGAATCGCTCCCACGCCCCTGGGTTCTAGACACCGGACTTAGGTACAGGCGGCGATACAGAAAAATTCGAGTAGACAAGTGGTTCGGATGTAAGAAAACCAAGATTTTATTAGAACAGAAAATAAAACAGTCTTATGAGAAGTCACTAGTATAAATTACAGGCAAAATACAAAGTTACTTATACTTATACAGGGAATGGGGAACACACGGCACATCAAGGGAAAACAAACTACATTAACAATCCCCTTATCCTTATCCCACCCCCATACCTAACTAGATTAAGCGATGAGGGGCCAGAATTCATGCTCACCAATCCGAAGCAAAGCCAACTGTTTAACGAGTGTAGGTTTTGAGGTTTGGTTTTCTGTCCTCTTAGGTACCCCGTCGCCATGTGGTCTTCAGGGGCGCGGTGCTGGAACTGCTGCTGCGGCACACCTTCTTCTCCTCCGTTGCCGTCGTCATCTCATCGCGATGGGTTCTCCTCTTCTTCTCCCTTGGGCGGTCGTCAGCGGTAACATTGTGCCTATAGGGCAGTTGGCAGTTTTTACTGCCTAGATTTTCCTACCCAAGCGTAAGAACGCCAGTATACTCGTCGTGGCATGGACACCTGCGTTTTCACAGTGCTCATCGAAATGTTTGTCTCACCAAGCGCCAGCTTATAACTAAATGCTTGGCCTCATCAATACGTTTTTCGCTGCCCTGCTCTGCTCTTATCGAGTGGTTACCGTCTTCTTCGTCTCCTTTCGTCTCGTCTCGTTCGGTTACTATACCAGTCCTGGACTGCCTACTCACTTTCGTCTTGCCCCTCTTTTGCGGCCTGGGCGTCCTGGATGACTATGGAGTCGGGTCTCGTTCCCCTCCCCCGCGATTGGTATGGTGTAATTGGTTGCTGAAACTCTGCTATGGGGAGCGAGGAGAGAACCCGCCACAAGGCTAGGGCACGAGTACGGGTGGTGGCAGCCCAAGACCAGACGAGAGGTCAGTCAAGAGCGTAAGAGTCAAGAGAGTGATTGCTACCCGGGGCCCACAGTTATACTCCTTTCGAATGGCCCTTATCTGCGCGCCAAATCAGGTAGTTCATTGTTTCCATTTTGGCGGGCTGTTTTAAATGATTATAGCAATCTAAACAAACTGTTTTTAGATGGCCGTTTATCGAATCTAATGGCCTGATGTCCGAGCTTTATTGTTATTAATGCATCTAATCGGCCTGTCCAGTCTTGACGGCTCCCATAAGTTGTTTCCAATTACTTATGCGGACAACTTGATGGCCTCAAGTATAGGCCTAACTGGTTTTGATCTGTCTACGATCTGGCGTAATGCATATTCAATGTTTGCTGTCTGTTTCTCAAAACACAAAGTCCTTTTCCACAGAAACTGCATTTTAAGTTTCGATTTCCCCAAAAGATTTTAAAGGCACAAAAATTTTGCAAAAGTAACAGTTTTTTTATTGACGAGTTTTAAATTTACCTGAAAGCAGTGAGAAGCTGTGTGACACAAGTTGACATTGATTGATGGTGTCTAGGTTTGTCTTCTTTTGAGAAAATGTTAATTAACCTATTAAATTGTGAAAACCTGCCTTTCTCGATCGGGAAAGATTTAAAATAATTTACGTGAAGTGACGCAATTGCGTGCATCTGACAATTTGCTCCGCCTTCTTACAAAGCTGCAAAGGAGTTAACCCGTTCCGCTCACAGCTGTTTTTTTTTAAATTCACCACACAACAACTGAATGAAATTTAAAGATATTGGCCTAGAAATTGGGTATAGCCCCGCTTGAGGCGTTAGAACTGGCGATGCGCTAAGTTTATAGCCAGACGAGAGCTATCTGCGCCTGGCGCGATATTGGGTTGCATCGCCCCCAAAGGGGATTGAGGCGCTAAATCAGCCGTTGCACGGTGCTCTTAAGGCGCAAAAGGTCAGGCGCTACTCAATTTCGACGCGGACGGGCGCAGCGCAGGTGAACTCAATTACGGCAAAACACGAGACCTGCAGGCGCCAGCCGGCTCTTAAAGGGGTGGGTCAGTCAGACTGAGCTTCAACACCCAACGCCCTGTAGGCCTCAGATTCGGCGCTCGCCCTTGTCTGGCGGTACAAAGTTGTTCATTATGGAGAAGGTTAGGCAGAGAGCAGAGCGCTTCAGCACTGAGGCTCTGGACCACTTGGTGGCTGCAGTTGAACACCGTCGACAGGTCCTGTACCCGGATAATGGCAAGAGGCCAAATCAGAAGGCTTATCGACGATCTTGGAGGGAGGTTGCTGTGAGGGTCAACTCCAGCAGCATGGCGACCAGGACCCCTGTTCAGTGCAGGAAGAAATTCAACAACCTCACACGGATTGTTAGGGTGAGTGATGGTTTACCAAACTTGTGCTTCCCTCCATCTGCAGCTGACTTCGGGCACCCTGCTGCAATGATGCGCCACTGGCCATCTGTCAGTATGCACCCATGGCCCTTTCTGGGCAGACACATGGACAGATGTCTCAAGGCCTCATGTAAGGGCTCTTGCACAATGGGGGGCATGCGATGATGTCTCAAGGCCTCATGTAAGGGCTCTTGCACAATGGGGGGCATGCAATGATGTCTCAAGGCCTCATGTAAGGGCTCTTGCACAATGGGGGGCATGCGATGATGTCTCAAGGCCTCATGTAACAGAACCTCCCCTTCTTTCCCCTGCAGTCCAAGATGGCGCAGATTTGAAAAGAACAGCGTCGAACCGGTGGCAGACCTGCACAAGTGGTCACTCTCACGGATCTGGAGGAGAGAGTGCACCAGATACTTGGAGGACGTCTGTCTGGTCCAGTGACCACTGCATCTGCCGATCCCATTACCGACAGCGAGAGTAAGACTCTTACCTTTTCCACCTGTTGCCTTCCACTTGGTCCCCCTGCCAGCATGCATCCTCAGTGTGCAGCCATGTCAGAGCCATGCCGCAATCTGGCATGCCTTTCAGCAAACCTGTCCTTTTGCTAAAGCCACTCTTCCACTTCCCACTTTCAGATGAAGCAGCACCAACTCGGGCTCAACGCGCTGAAGCTGCCAGTGCCAGTGCCACCGGAGGCGAGGACCAGGAGGAATCCGGACCAGCCGTTGCAGAATCCGGGGAGCTGAGACATCTGCAGACTGGGGATAGTAGTCCCCTGGAGGGGAGGGGGGGTGGCTCTGAGGATGAACCAGTTGCCGGACCAAGCGGCATGGAGCAACGCAGGGGGGATAGGCAAGTTCGGCCACCGTCTCCCCGCAGGGCAAGGCAGGTCGTCATGACTGCTGCACAGAGTGCAGATGAGGTCCGTCACCTGGCAGAGATGAGCAAACAGGCCCGGGTCAGACACACGGAGCTGATGGCTGCAGTGGAGAAGATGCCTGAGTCAATAGATTCATTGGCTAGGAGGATGTTGGACTTCGGGGCAACAATGGAGAGGACTCTGCAGGGCTTGGCGCAACAATGGAGAGGACTCTCCAGGTGTTCGGGGAAACAATGGACAGGTCTATCCAGGGCTTCAGGGCCACAATGGACAGGACTATCCAGGGCTTCGGCCCAACAATGGAGAGGACTGTCCACGGCTTTGAGTCGGCAATGGAAAGGACGGTTCAGGGCTTTGGACAATCCCTGGAAAGGTCTGTGCAGGGCTTGTCCGAGGCAGTGGAGTGGTCGGCTCCTGCCTTGTCCGAAGCCATGGGAAGAACTGTCCAGGCCTTCTCCGAAGCACTGGCACCTGGCACACAGGTCCTCTCTGTTGCCACACATTCACTTGCTGGGCTCCTTCACAGCCAGATTGACGTAACACGATATCTTACTGCAGCCACCCTCTCTGCATCAGATAGGATCACCCCGGGCCCTTCCACTCCCATACAAGGCCAGGAATCCGTGGAGCTTGCGATTGTGGCGGATGAGCCGAGCCGCTCCCCTCAGATAGCCAGTGTGTCATCCGACCATGGTGCAGGTGTCCTCTCTCGTCAAGAGACCATTGCACATGCCAGCGCTGGGACGCCTGCATTGCAGCTGCCACCACCTGCAGTCCACACTGCTTCCAGCCATGCTCAAAGCAAGCATCCTGCGTCCGCACCCTCCAAGCCCAGAGGTCGGCCAGGCCGTACCCCAGGGGCTTCTGCGCTTCCAGACAGTCGGCAAGCGTCCCCCAGCCTTGAGGCCGCCACTGGGGTGCAATTACTTAGGAGCAGCAGGGAGGGAAGGGGCCGGGCGCGAACGAGAAGTCGTTCTCCCTCAAGGGGCCAGTTGTAGAGGGAGGTGCTGAGATGTTTGTTTGTCCAAATTCAAGGACACCTTCACCTGCTGTTATAGGTGCAGATTTTTGTTGAGTTTTGCTGCTTTGCCGAACACGTCATATTTATGTTGGAAGTTATGGTTTCTGCTCACTTTACGTTGTTTAGCTGTAATGAAAGACTTTTGTGTCAATAAACAGAAGTTTAAATGTTGCTTGGTGCATGTGACTACTTTCAGTGATGCTGGCATGCAGAGGCCCTCAAACATCCAAAGTGCACATGAGGTAAGACTCTCATCATTCCGCCACAGGGGTGTCGAGACGAGTCCAGAGGAGCCTCTGATGTATGGACCTTCCACTTTCAGCAGCCCTTCCATCTTCCTCCTCCACCTCCTCCTCCTCCGCCTGCTCTTCCTCCTCCTCCTCCTCCTCCGCATACTCCTCCTCCTCTGCCTGCTTGTGCAGGGTCCGAGGGAAGGTAATGAATGGACGCGTTCGCCTATAAAGGGCATCTGTCACTTGCCGGATGCAACAGCGGACTGCAGCCTGAGCGACAGTCGCATTGTCCCCAATGGCTGACTGAAAGGATCCGTTGGCATAAAAATGGAGGCCTTCAGTCAGTGTAGCCATCACGGACAGAGAGGTTCTGCAGCGTTCACGCGGCTGCAGATCCTGACCAAGCAGGTGGCACAGATCAGTAACAATGTCCCTCCAGATTCGGAGCCTTGGCAAACACTGCTCCTCCGACATGTCAAGGCTTGTCACCTGCTGCCTAAAGACCCTCGCAGCATCCCGTCGGATTGGCCGACCTCCATTGCCCCTCCTCCTTCTGGCCAATCCCGGCCCTCTCTCCCGCCGTCTCTCTGCCCCTTCACAGTGTTGGGCGATGAGGCCGTCGCCCTCCAAACAAGCTCCCATTCCTATGCCAGTTGGTCAAAAGGCTTTTAGGTGTAGTGCTGCAAGTGCTTCGGACAGGGTTGAAGGTCCCAAGTACTGTAAAGCTCAAATCCCAGAACTCCGCTCCACATTAGCTCGCCAACTCTCTCTAGCAGCGATCGCAATGAGCAGGCCAAGTGGCAGAAGATTCTGCACTAGAGCTGTCCCCTTTAAACAGCGCCGCCCTACTCTGAGAAGGGCCTGTTAGCCCTCCCTCGAACTGTCACTAATAGCGCTGGGCGCTAAGGCTCCGGGCGCCACCCAATATGCGCTCAGGCGCTCCTAAAAGGCGTTGCACACTGAAATGACGTCATGAGCTGCTTGCGCTCGCAGGCGTGCGCAAACACTTAGCGCAGGCGCTAAATGTATAGTCAATTTCTGAGTCGGCGCTATCCTCATAGCGTTCGCCCCAACATAGGGCTTCGCCCCAATTCTAGGTCTCTTTAGGTGCTCAGCGCCGGCGCTACCAACCCAATTTCTAGGCCATTGGACATTATTAAATTGAAGCTTCTTAATTTTAAGTGAATATTTCCCCACAGTGACAGAAGAGAATCAGGAATTGACAAATTAACCAATTGGGCTGGTAGGAAAGCTACGATGGATTGTCTGTTTTTTCTTTTAAGCAGGGGGCCAGATGAGTGTTGATAGTACAAGATTACCAGGTGGGTAGAAGTCTTCCTGTGCAAGTCGGCCATAGCCTCATGGACGGCCAAGGCCCTAGTTAGAGAGGTATTCTCCAGATGGGGACTTCCTCACATGGTAGAGTCAGGCCAGGGAAGTCATTTTACAGGTCAGGTAATGCGAGCCACTCTGAAATTGCTTGGAATTGAAGGGAAATGGCATGTGACCCACAACCCACAATCATTGGTAATTGTGGAAAGAATGAACTGTATATCGAAGTTGGCCTTGCGAAAGGAATTAAATGAACTGCACACATTAATGGGATGAGGTACTTGCTCTAATCCTAATGGGGATACATAGTAACAGATCCAAAGGAACGGGTCATTCCCCTCATGAATTGGTAACGGGGAGACCCATGCGAACTCCCACACGCCTGTTGGTCCCCACTCTGACTTATAAACAAATTAAGGAGGTGACTCAGGATAAATTCCTGAGTGACCTGTGGGGAACTTTAAAAGAACCGAACTTGAGGACCGCCCACAACATTGGGAAGGCGCACCAACACAACCGACTCACCTGGCTCTGAGTATACCCCAGGAGTGGGAAGTAGGGAGCCAGGTAATGGTACGAAACTATGCGAGGCTGGGAGGTTTTGAACCCCTCTACAAGGGGCCGTATAACATTATTGACAAAGCTTGTCCTATGGTATACGCAGTTCAGTTACCTAAGGAAATCAAATGGTTTCATATTAACCAGATGAAGCTTTATCAGCCCACTAGCAGGTCCAAAACAAGCCATGGTTATGAGCATGATGAGCCGGATTTATTCTCTCCAGTGGGATGATGAAGGGGTGTCTAATGGGACACCCCCACCCAATGAGGCGCCCTTGCCTGAAGTGGTGCCTCCACAGGTACAGTATGATTCAAATGAAGGTGGACAGGACATGGGAGCTGTAGAAACCTCCTCGCCCCTGGTCCGGAACCACCTCCTGTCCGCAGACGAGCCCAACAGACCCCTCCTACCCCTCGGCAGCACAGTAAAAGAAATAAAAAGACACCCTTGAAGTATTATCAGTGGTAGGAGTCGAAAATTGCCCAGTGCAGGAAAAGAAAAGTAGGAAGTTCCATTTTGTTTTAAAAATACATCAGTATTGAGAGCCTGAACTGTATAAAATGAAGGAATTATTCTGGCCAATGATCGGGATTTTGCTCTATCTTGAAGATTCCTGTCAGCCTATTTGGCATACTGGACCAACACTAACTATTTTCCCTATAATAGTTCAACTGCAGTTGCCCCGGAGACACCACCCCGGGATGCCACTCGAAACATTACCCTCCAGTACATCAAGGGTGATTGCAAAACCGTGTGTTCAGCGACAATATGGGTTACCACTTATGAGCTCCAGGAAGGTAGGGAGGGTTTGGATAAAATGTAAAGATCGCCCCACCGGGCCAAGGGTGTGGTTTTTACAATCAGAATCAGGTAATCATTCAAGGCATTATCAGATAGGGTACCCTCGGGGAAATGTAGCAAGCCCGACCCAATCCCGAGCAGCGGGAGACACCCTGTTATGTTGGCCATGGTTGTGGCAGGATCATGAAGGTGTACATTTAGATGTCTTAATCTAAATGTACACTCTCGGAAGTCGCAAGCCTACATTTCGTTGTACTGCACTTGTGCACTAACAATGACAATAAAGTTGATTATTATTATTATTATTATCTATGGATGCATAAACCCTTCGGGGACACCTTCCAAACATAATTTCGTATCCGCAGAGCCGCTCTGTGGAGCTCCCGTCCACTGAATAGGCAGGAAAGATATCTAAGCGAATGGAATAGATGACAGGGGTCCCTACCAATGGTTCGTGGATAGGGAGGGAAGGCTATGTAGGGGTTCGGAAGGTTTCACACATTATCATGTGCAGGAATGTAAAAACGGAATAATACACACGGTGGAATTGAAAGTCCATCCTAAACTCCCCCCTCCGCCCATGAATAAAACACAATCGCGGGAAGAACAACAGGAAACACGGGTTGTCTGCCACAAACACACTCCGGGGCCAACAAATGGGTTCATGGTAATCCCAACTCAGATGATATTGTACCATGATGTGCATCATGAAGTGGTACCTGTGATATTAAATCTGACCGAGATGGGAATACCGAACTGGTGCAATCTAGAAACAGCGCGGTTATATGGGAGAATGGAGCGGGATTTAATAGAGGGATCTTGGGAAAGAGCCAGCATAACACTGTCGGAATCGGAATCAGAGCCATTATATCGCAAGGGCTCAGGAGATGGTAATGGATTTAACAATGGCCCAGAAATTCGGGTCGGAGGCTTCCCGCGGGTGCAAGCCTCCGACCTGCACTTACCTAGCGCGCCAGCCATTGTGCTGTGGGCCCGTGTGGGATTCTGATCCTGGGCCTGCTCCAACTGCCGGCGCGCAGTGCTTGCGTATCCCAGGGGCGCAGTTAGTTCGAAGCGTCCCTTGGGATCACATGGGCCATGGAGAGCCAATGGTAGCTGTAGTGTATGTACTTTGCAGAAGGAACTATATTCTGCAGCCCCTGTATACTGCAGTACCAGTAGTGACCACCCCTGCATATAAGCCTGTGTAGTAACATTTGCATAGTAGTTCCAGGTTGTCTCCATTCAGTAAAGACCTGTTATAACCAACTCCTGCAGTCCGTGTCTCAATTATACACGGACATAATACTGGCGACGAGCAGATACGAACTTACCTACAGTCTGCACCACCTCATGGGGATCCATCCCTGAAGCGAAGTTATCAGAGGTCGAGGCCAGAAGGAAGAAAGAAACAGAAGAAACAGGCATCGACCGTGGGCATCCGCCTCTGAGTCAGCGGAGTTGAAGATTTGCAGGAGAGGCTGTCGAGAGCGGGGCTTGGTTATCCTGTCGATGGTGCTTCAGCTAATCAGGCTGGTGGCAGGTAGTACACTGACCCTTCCTGGGCTGCGGCGGTCTAGAGCTCGAGCGGGTGGCTTTGCAACGGGGCCGAGCAGCGTTGTCGGGAAGAGGAGAGAGAGAGAGGGTGGAGCACACTGGGCGCGGCCGGTGCTACGAAGCCGGGCAGCGTACAGACCCGAGAAGAGGGAGGCAAGAGTCCCGCAGGATTGTTCCGACGACGGGGAAATAATAAAAATTAAACGCGCAGAAAGCCGCGAGGAGCTGCAGTTTGCCACGGGAACCGCGGAGAGCGGCGTTAGCAGCAGCGCAGGGGGAAGTGCACGAAGACCATAGGGCGTCGCCATCAAGGCATAAAATGCCAGCAACAGCGCTAGCAACTGCAGAGAAGAAAGAAAGCGCGGGAGGCGCCATCTTAATCCAGTGGGGAAGAAGGCAAAGCGCGGGAGGCGCCATTTTGTTAAATCGGGGATGAAGGCAAAGCGCGGGAGGCGCCATCTTAGATTTCCAAGATGCCGAAGACTGGCTATATCACTGCCTTCGATAATGCAATAGAAGACTGGACCACGTATGTGGAAAGAGTCGAGGTATATTGCAAGGCAAACGAAGTAGCCGATGAGAAAAAGGCAACGGTACTGCTAAACTTAATGGGCGCAAGAACGTACAGCCTATTGCGGGACCTGATAACTCCAGCCAAACCGAAGACGAAGAGTTTTAACGAAATTGTTGCTATCCTACAGGAACACCTAAATCCTATACCACTGCTGATAGCAGAAAGATTTAAATTCCACAGGAGAAATCAGCATAAAGGTGAGAGCAATGCTGATTACCTTACAGAACTACGCAAGCTATCAAAGCACTGCCAGTTCGGAGCAGGACTGGCAGATACCTTACGGGACAAATTTGTCTGTGGACTCCTGAGTGACGGAACCCAGAAGAGGTTACTCTCAGAGAAAGAGCTGACGCTAGATAAGGCTTTCAGCGTGTCAGTATCGTACGAAGCAGCAGCAAGGGGAGCTGTGGAAATACAGCAAAAGCCACAGGAATACGGCACCCACGAAATGACACGGGGATTTGCAAAATGTTATCGCTGCGGCAGAACAGCCCATGACCAGAAGGACTGCTGGTCCAAGGTCAAAATATGCAGGCAATGCGGAAAGATGGGACACATTGCATGAGTTTACAGGTCTGGGAAGAAGACCAAGGACAACAAAAAGGCTTCTAAGGAACCGTACAGGGAAGTACAAAAGATGACGGACAGTAGTTCCGAAGACCAGATGAGCAATAGTGAATCCGGGAACAAGAGACTAAGCTGTCTCAAACTTCAGAACGTACTCGCAAAAGAGGATCACCGAACGATTTGGGTCACCCTCACGATAGCAGGGTCCCAAGTCAAAATGGAATTGGATACAGGATCAGCTCTAACCGTCATGAATCGACGAGACTACGAGCGGCTATTCTCACACATACCCTTGAAAGAGACATCCATTGTCTTGAAGACATATACGGGGCAAAAAGTATACCCCAGAGGAAAAATAAGGGTGCCTGTCGAATACAACGGCAAGGAAATACGGAAATTGTATCTGTACATACTGCAAGATGGTGGACCACCGTTATTGGGACGTGAATGGATCAGAAAGATAAGTTTAGATGGGCACTCCTTTCAGACACTGACGGTGGCTGGTAAAAAGGATGACGACGTCACTCCTGGACGATTGTCAACAATCTTAGCTAACGCCAAAGAGGTATTTCAACAAGAACTGGGAACTCTTAAAGGCGTAACCGCCTCGATAAAAATAGAAGGGAATGCAATTCCCAAGTTTTTCAAAGCAAGGCCGGTACCATATGCAATTCGCCCAGCCGTCGAGGCAGAGCTGGAGAATCTAGAGAATGCAGGCATGTTATCTAAGGTCGACTGGAGCGAGTGGGCGACACCCATCGTTCCTGTCATGAAGGAAACGTTAAACAATAAGTCTGAGGAGCCCAGGAAGGTTCGCATCTGTGGGGACTTCAAGGTGACGGTGAACTCAGTCCTTCACACAGTACAATATCCTCTTCCAAGGATAGAAGATATCTTCGCCTCACTATCTGGAGGGAAGCATTTTACAATAATTGACCAAGCACAAGCATATTTGCAGATGGAGGTTGAAGAATCCTCTAGGAAGTACCTCACGATAAACACTCACAAAGGTCTTTACCAGTATAATCGACTGGTATTCGGAGTAGCATCAGCTCCGACGATATGGCAAAGAGCGATGGAACAAGCCCTGCAAGGGATTCCGGGGACTCAGTGGTACTTGGACGACATCCTTGTGACAGGTGAAGATGACAGTGAACACCTTGCCAACCTAGAGCAGGTGCTCACTAGACTACGTGAACATGGGCTATGGGCCAATCGCCCCAAGTGCAAGTTTTTTAAGAAACAGATATCGTATTGTGGCCACGTGATTGATGAAGAGGGGTTACATAAATCCCCTGACAAAACTGAAGTGGTAGTTAAGGCTTCAGCGCCTGAAAATGTGTCACAACTGAGGTCATTCCTCGGATTGGTGAATTACTACCATAAGTTTTTGCCGAATTTGTCCACAATTCTGCACCCACTGAATGCCCTACTACAAACGGGAGTAGCATGGAAATGCAGCGATGAATGTAAGCCGGCCTTTCAGAAGAGTAAGGACCTAATCACTTCAAGAGAAGTATTGGCTCACTACAAGCCATCACTACCGATAAGACTGGCGTGTGATGCGTCTCCCTACGGCATTGGGCGGTACTGTCACGTAAATTCATTAATGGTTCAGAGAGGCCGATAGCTTTTGCGTCACGCTCGTTAACTTCTGCCGAGCGTAACTACGCCCAGATTGACAGAGAGGCCCTCAGCCTGGTGTGGGGCGTGAAGAACTTCAATCACTACCTGCACGGTCAGAAATTTACTCTACTAACTGATCATCAACCTCTTGTCTCCATTTTCAACCCTCAGAAGGGCGTACCGATAATGACAGCACAACGGCTACAGAGGTGGTCCCTTTTCCTAGGGGCACACCAATATGACATCGAGTACAAAGGAAGTAAGCAGCATGGGAATGCTGATGGCTTGTCGCGCCTACCGTTGCCAACGGTGGAAGAAGAACTTGCAGTGGATCCAGTGGAGATATTCCACTCGACCATAGTTGAATGTCTCCCTGTGACGAATGCAAACATAGAAAAGGAAACACGAAATGACCCGACACTCTCCTGGGTCTATGATTTAACGGTGAAGGGATGGCCAGCACATGGCGAACCACTGCTGCAAGCATTCTCGCCGAGAAGAGAACAGCTGTCAGTGTGCAGAGGAACCTTGATGTGTGGATCCAGAGTAGTAATTCCACCCAAATTGAAGGATAGAGTGCTCAATGAGCTTCATGAGGGTCATCTGGGAGGGGTAAAAATGAAGAACTTAGCCAGAGCGTTTGTGCGGTGGCCGGGAATCGATAGAGAAATCGAAGAGATGACCAAGAGCTGTACAGGATGCCAGAAGGTCCAAAACACCCCACCACAAGCCCCTCTACATCCATGGGAGTGGCCCTCATCTCCATGGCAAAGGGTGCGCATTGATTTTGCTGATCCATTTTGGACTCGATGTTTTTAATTGCGGTGGATGCACATTCAAAGTGGCCAGAGGTAATAAAAATGTCCTCAACCACCACAGAAAAAACTATCACAGTCTTACGAAGCATATTCACCAGGAATGGGCTGCCTGAACAGATTTGCTCTGACAATGGACCACAGTTTGTGACTGAAGAGTTCCGGAGCTTCTTAAAGAACAATGGTGTTAAGCATTACACATCCGCCCCATATCATCCAGCCACTAATGGATTGGCCGAGAGGTTCGTTCAAACATTCAAGAAGGCTATCAAGGCAATGTGTAATGAAGATACACCCCTACAAGACATGGTGGATAACTTCTTGTTTGCCTACCGGAATGCGACACATGTGGTTACCAACCAAACTCCAGCCATGATGTTCTTCAATCGAAGACTACGATGCCGCGTGGATTTGGTTAAGCCAAACATCAGAAGAGATGTGGAGAACAGGCAGTTTCAGAATATGAATGAAAGGCCGACCAGGAGTTTTAAGATAGGTCAACCAGTTTTGGCCCGGGACTACCGCACAGAGAAATGGCAGCCAGGAACGATCTGTACACGGCAAGGACCTCTAATGTATACCGTGGACGTTGGAGAGAGCATTGTAAGACGCCATGCTGATCAGATTCTAGAGTCACTGGGAAACGTCAACTCCACACCACGATCTGATACACCTGGCGATGAAACCAAAGTACCAATTGCATCTACCGCAGAATCAGTGATATTGGAAGCAGACGAACCAAACAACGACATTGATCCCGACTCAACTTTGCCAGAAGAACCTGATACCCCAAAGAGGCATTATCCAGACAGAATCAGGAAGCATCCTCAAAGACTGAACTTATAATTGCTTAACTTCAACTAATGTATCTAGCAACTGTCATTGTAAATATGTTATTTCATTGTTAATCGAATGTTATGTACTGTTTAGCTAAAAGGGGAGGAATTGTCCTGTATGTACTTTGCAGAAGGAACTATATTCTGCAGCCCCTGTATACTGCAGTACCAGTAGTGACCATCCCTGTATATAAGCCTGTGTATTAACATTTGCATAGTAGTTCCAGGTTGTCTCCATTCAGTAAAGACCTGTTATAAACAACTCCTGCAGTCCGTGTCTCAATTATACACGGACATAACAGTAGCAGGGAATCTCTATTCATAGATTTGACAGGAAGACCTGTCAAATCTATGAATACAATTCAGCCCCAAAACATAACTAAAACTTCAAATAAATTTTTTAAAAATCAAATTTTAAAATAACTATAAATTACATAAAATAACTATTTTAAACAATAATTTAAATTTTTGAAAAAATTAATTACAGTTTCTAACGGGGCTAAAAATAAACTTACCTTTCTTTAAAGTATTTAAAAATAATAAACCTGTGGAAAAAATGTTTTATTTTAACTTAATTCACCACTTACCTTGTTAAAAGCAGGCCTTGCGACTGCTTTTTACAAGTGTAGCGCCTGGAGACTTACCCTCCCGGAAAAACCTGCAAACAAAACAGAAGTTCCAGGCGCACACACTGCCTCTCCGGCGCACGCGTTTGACCTGTGAACCCCTTCCTTTAAGGGAACGGAAGTTCCGGTTTCCCACGCATGCGCAGTGCATGCACGAAACCGGCACTTTCATTTGGTCTACGCATGAGTACCCAGCGCGTACTCACCCGTGGGGACCCGAAGTTCTGGAATATTAACTTTGGGGAAAATACTGAGATCACTGAAGGAAACTACGTCGGTTACGGGGTTAAAGGGGACCATATCAGAATGTAACAGGGTCTGATAAATGATGCAACTGTTTTTAATACCGGAACCTCCCTCGTTAATAGCCTTGATTTGGCTAATTTGGATCAATCCATAAAGGCAGTTAGAAACCATCGAAAGGAAATTCTGAATAAAATGAATGGTCTGGAACAAGACGAATTGAAGGACAAGCAAATTATGACCATTCATCTTCAGGACGTGGTTAACCATTTAAAATCCCATGCTAAAAAGATAAACCAAATGATGTAATAAAGACTCACTACGCACTTGGTTGTACATAAAGCAAGGCTTTAATCAATTTGTAACAAAACATGGAGGTCTAGTTAGTGGTCACTAGCTTCCAGTTTCCAGATTGTCTCTGGCCAAGTTGGGCCCACGCCCGAGTATTTATACTCCTCGGATGGTGCCCTCAGCTGGCCATTCAGTAGTACTTCCTGAGTTACTTCTTGTAGAAGTTGCAATTTATGATACCAAATTTTAAAGGAGAGTCTGAATGCCACTAGTGAGGCCGCGCGAAATGAAATTTGTGTAATGTATGGATCCTGGTTAGTGGAACAAGGAAAACATGCCACGCGTTGTTGAGGGGAAGCTTCCCTTGTGGGTGACTGATCGCCACCTGAGGGCAATGTCCACTTATCAATTTACCATAACCATGTGTAAAGTCAGGGAGCCGGTACAGGTGTACCCGGTAAAACACAAATGTCATTTGCAGGAATAAAATGACATCACCTTATTAGGGATGGTATTGTATTATCCCATCCCGCACGAAAAGGCAACTCCAAATCTTCTATTCTGCATGGAGAGTATAGGAGTATGTCAGGGAGACCTCTTAATCAGGTATGACGAACTCCCGCAGTATGTGACCCGGGTGGATGGGATCACATGGGTGGCCCCAGATCTTACCGGGTGTGCTCAAACTCGGGACACATTCGTCTGCCCTTATGATGTGGTAGAACACGCAGCCCCTGTGTGCAGATTTGATTGGGACGTGGTAGAATGGAACCATGAAAGTAGTTGCAGGAAAGCTTTCCCCCGTACAATCAGGGAAAGGTGAGTATTGTGTCAGCACCATACACCGGGAATACCAGTATGGTAACAACCTGACTTGTCCCATTGTGGTGGGAACTATTTGCTTTACCCCAGTCCAACTTGTAAGACTTGGGGCACGGGTTTTATTAAGCATTTATTCACATGGGCAAGTAGATATCGCTGCAGAAGATGAATTAAAAGAGCAATTACGTCAGCATGTGACTCGATTCAGCTATGACATTCCACCTCTACCAGAACACCTGGTCGAGTTAATGCAACAAGTTAGTCAGTCTCAAAAGCACTTTTATACCTTGGCCCAGAAAAAATGGAATCTGCGCAAAGAAATATCTAAGATTGTGGATGATCCATCTTGGTGGGATATCGGTATGAATATCAAGGTTCACCCCTGGATAAGAATTACCTCCCATGTTTAGTCGTTGTTCAGTTGGTGATTGTGTTATACTGTGTGATAATAACTTGTCGAGTCAACAGATGCTGCGAGCAGCAAGCATTGGTCAAGCTGTTACAGAAGATCCGGAAAGAAAAGGACGACGACAACATATAAGTTCAAGTTCAGGCACTTGAGGGTGGATTATGTAACACTGCCCATGGTAAACATGACTGAACCTAAAAGTGACCAAATGTACCAACAAGCTTTGAGGGCAAGAGACTGCTTGTCTAAAACATGATGTGCTTGTAATTTTCCTTCAAAAGATATTGGCCCAGAAATTTGGGTCTCTACGGGTGAGTACGCATGAGGTACTCACCCATAAGCCCAATGGAAGTGCTGGTTTTCTGCATGCACTGCGCATGCGCGGGAAACCGGCACTTCCGTTCCCCTGAAAGAAGGGGTTCAGAGTTCGAAAGCGTGCACAGGAGAGGCAGCGAATGCACATCGAACTTATGTTTTTTTTGCAGGTTTTCCCGGGAGGGTAAGTCTCCAGAAGTTACACATATAAAAAGCAGCCGCAAGGCCTGCTTTTTACAAGGTAAGTGGTGAATTAATTAAAATTAAAACATTTTTTCCACAGCTTTATTATTTTTAAATACTTTAAAGAAAGGTAAGTTTATTTTTAGCCCCGTTAGAAAATAAAATTATTTTTTTCAAAAATTTAAATTATTGTTTAAAATAATTATTTCATGTAATTTATAGTTTATTTAAAAAATGTGATTTAAAAGAAAATGTATTTGAAGATTTAGTGATGTTTTGGGGCTTGTAGTATTTATAAGTTTGAGAGCTCTTCTTGTCAATCTTATGAATGAAGCAGTCCCTGCTCCGATTGGCTCCCCATGGCCCACGTGATCCCAGGGGACGCATCGAACTAACTGCGCCCCTGGGATATGCAAGCAATGCGCGCCAGCAGTTGGAGCAGGCCCAGGATTGGAATTCCATGGGGGCCCACAGCTCAACGGCCGGCGCGCAAGATAAGTGCAGGTCGGGGGCTTACACCCGCGGGAAGCCCCCGACCCGAATTTCTGGGCCAAGATCTTGAAAATTCTGTGAGAACCACAAGTCAACAAACTGCAAATGTGAAAACAACGACTCTCTCCAATCCTTCAATGTCTGGCCTTGGTTAACTATGCGTCAAAACAGATAGGAGAGAGAAAGAAAACAACGTTAATCACACAGTTTGGGACATGAATGTTGTGGGCGAGTTGCCAAGTTGTGGGGTATAAGTGATGTTGTAGGCTGACATTCGGGGCTATAGTCGATGGTGACCTAGTCAGTTGCCAGTTAAAGTCATACATCTAGTCAACGTTGAATTGACCTCTCATCTGGTGTTAGTACGTATGTGGTGCTTATAATCACCTGAGCTTAAAATCAATGATTTTAAATGCTTGCTTGTAATAAGTACATGAATTGAGTACAATTTATATTCTGGTAATTACTGGTAACCTCTTGCTGATTTTTAAGTAAAGAAGTTTCACAGATTCTTTGGGTTTTGTGTTGTCTGTTCCATGGGTCTGAACTCTATAAACTGTCAGACAATCAGAACGTCTTACATCCCTGACCCATGGATCCCCTGCTGCGGCCTCCTGCCATTAGATTTCCTTCCCGCCCACAGCCATGCTGTCAATTTGGCTGCTTGCTGGGCAGGAGGCGGCCCAACAATTATTCTAATGAGGCTCTGCCAATCTTAATGATCTGAACTCAGTACCAAGCCCTGTCTGCCAGCCTGAACTTTGGAGCTCAGGTGTATAACTAATTTCAGTATAAGTAAGTGAAAGAATGGTCACTTCATATCTCATTCAGTGGTAGAGAATTCATTTGTGGCAAAAGAAGGAAAAGGTGACCCATTGAAACTAATACTGAATCAGAGACAGGGAATCAATAAAATTATTGTAAGTGAAATAACAGTAATGAAGAAAATAATGGCCTCGAAATTCAGTTGTTAGCGCCAGCCGCTAGCGCCTTAGGAGGTGGAGAAGTGGGGCGCTAAGCGGCTAGCGCCCGGGCGTGACGCGATCTGCGCCTCTTGCGAACTTCACTCAAGATTTAGCGGCGGTGCAAAACCGCAGTGCCCGCTCAGCTGCGCGCACAGATCCTGATGTCATTTCATGGTGCAACGCCCTTGGTGCGCCCCGAACCGGAACTTCAGTGGCGCCGCCCTTCTGTGCGCCTGGCGCCCCCAGCGACTGGTTGAGTGGAACGGTTATCAGTCGCTGCGGGGCGTGGGGGGACGCTATTTAAAGGGGACTCCTCCTGCATTATAAGTGGCAGCCATTTTGTGGCAATCCTTCTGTGTGAGAGACGGATATTTGGAGAGAGACAAAGGGAGAGAGCTTTCTGGTTTGACTGAGTGCTCGCACAGGTACTTCTGGCTTCAGGCCAGAGCTTTGCACTTGGATTTAACTTTCAGTGCCATAGCCTTGAGTCGCCACATATAATGGGGGCTGCAATGTGTGGAAACGTTGGCATTGCATTCAAAGGGCTCAGAGACGCCGTGAGAGAGTGCCAGTCATGGCCAGATGGAGAAGGGCCAACAGACGTCGGCACAGGAGGCCTTACCCACCCAGGGTATACCGCCAGCAGTTCTCATATCTGAACATGTCTGAGGAGCAGTGTGTTCGGAGGCTGCGATTCAGAAGGGAGGTGGTCACTGAGATCTGCCACCTGCTTCGCAGAGATCTGCAGCCGCAGCTGAGGAGCAGGACGTGTCTGTCGGTGGCAGTGAAGGAGACGGTGGCTCTCAACTTCTATGCCACTGGCTCCTTCCAATCCGCTACTGGGGACATTGCCAACATCTCCCAGTTCACGGTACATTGCTGCATCCACCAGGTGACCAATGTCCTTTTCAGAAGGAGACGTCAGTTCATTTCCTTCCCCATGACCCTGGACAAGCAGCAAGAGCGTGCAATGGGATTTGGAGGAATAGCGGGCTTTCCCATGGTCCAGGGCGGCATTGACTGCGCGCATGTGGCTTTGCGGGCACCTCTACAGAATGCCGAGGATTACCGCAACCGGAAGGGCTACCATTCGCTCAACATCCAGTTGGTGTGTGACCACAGGCAGCTCATACTAGCTGTCAAAGCCTGCTTTCCAGGCAGCAGCCACGGTGCCTTCATCCTGCGCCAGACTTCAGTGGCAGACATTTTTGAAGCCCAGGCTCACCCACGAGGATGGCTTCTCAGGGACAAAGACTATCCTTTGTGCAACTGGCTGATGACCCCGCTCCGTGTGCCCAGCACCCCTGCTGAAGAGCGGTACAATGACAGCCATCAAGCTACCAGGAACATCATTGAGCACACAATCGGCGTGCTCAAGCAATGGTTCCGCTGTCTGGATCGTTCCGGAGGAGCCCTACAGTACTCGCCTGAGCGAGTCTCCCATTTCGTTGTAGTGTGCTGCATGCTGCACAACCTGGCTATCCTCAGGACTCAGCCACTGCCAGCAGACATTGGAGGACCACCAGAGGAGGAGGAGGAGGAGGAGGAGGAGCACCAAGACGGGAGGGAGGCACAAAGTGCAAGGGCCGTCCGTCGGCAGCTTATTGCAACTCGGTTCCAGGCCCCCTCTCAGGGAATGGCTTGTGCCAATGAAAGAACATGAATGGAGCCGCTCCGCAAGCCCTCAGCCAGTCAAGGCAACAAATAGTTCAAAGTGCAAACATGGACAATGTGATTAAAGAACATTTTTGACTCTCCAAACTCTGTGCCCTTCCCGCATGACAAACTAATTCAGATAAACCCCCCAAAATACAGTCAGAGACATAACTGGCTCTCACAAACTTCAGAAAATGAAAAAAACAGTTAAACAAAAATGACCATGATCCTACGCCTTCATGTAAAAAACAAACACAACAGTCTCGGCCTTCATAAAAAACAAACACAACAGTCTCGGCCTTCATATATAAAAAAAATTCTCGGCCTTCATATATAAAAAAAACATTTGGCCACACCTTCTACTTTATCCCCTGCAAGGGTGATCCGCCTCGCTTCCGCGAGTGGCCCCTTCTCACCCTGCAGCTCCTCCTCAATGGGACCCCAGTGGCTGCAGCAAGCTGGGGGAAGGCTGCTGAGGGTCAGATGGTGAGACGGCAGATGCCCTTGGGGGACGGCCTGGACCAGCTCTGGGCCTGGAGGGCCCGGCTGCGGACTGCTCCAACTCTGCTTGGGCGGCAGCAGTCTGTCCTACGGGTGGTGGCAGCTGCAGTGGAGGAGTGACAGTTTTGGCTGCAGTAATGCTGCCAACCTGACAGAGCACAGGCACTCCCTGGTCGGCTGATACACTGGCACTCGAACGGGCCAGCACTGCAGCATGCGCAGCAATCTGCTGAAGCACAGACTGCTTGGCTGCTGTGGCGCGGCGAGGGCCCCGGCGATGCCTGGCCTATCCAGCGAGGGTGGCAGCAGTTAGTGCCCTTGTGGCCCTGATCTGTGTCTGCATCAGACCAGCCAGTGATTACACGGCACAACTGAGCACTTGGTTGGAAGCCGCCTGTGCTGCTGCGAAGTCCTGCAGACTCCTTGCCTGTGCTGCACTGAATTCTTGCCGACTCCTGGCCTGTGCTGCCCCGAATTCCTGAGCACTCCTTGCCAGTGACTCTATGGAGTCAGGCATCCTTGCCACTGCAGCCATGAGCCCAGTGTGCCTGCGCTCAGCCTGGGCGCCCATTTCACCAAGGAGCCGTACCTCCTCTGTGCTCACGGTAGCCGGACTGGAGGCCACACTCACCCTCCGGGGAGAAGGCCGCCGAGCTTCCCCACCCCTCCCGCGTTGCTGCAGCCCGCTGGGCTCCGGAGCTTCACTCCCCTCAGACCCTTCCCCCCTGCTCCCCTCCAGGGAAGATGTGACCCCATCATGGCCATGGGCTGCCTCGGCTGAGGGTGGCACTGATGGGCTGGCTTCCTCTTCCTCCTCCTCGAAATCAGAATCACTGACAGTGCCAGCTTGAGGGCCCGCCTCCTCACCTGGCGATTCAGCATCTGAAAGCAGGGAGGCACAAGAGTTGCTTTAGAGTGAGGACAGGGCGGCAGCGAGGGAGGCATGAGTGCTGCTATGCACTGCATTGGTTCGATAGTGGCAAAGGATGCTAGTGTGAAGCACAAGTGGAAAGAGAGAGGTCAAAAAGGTGATGACCTTACCATTGCTGTCCAGAACAGGGTCGGCATCTCCACTGGCGACGGGGCCAATCAGCCGGCCTGCCATAATGCACTCCACACGCTGCTCCAGGTCGCTGAGCTCTTTGTGGTCAGGACGGCCTCCACCGGTCCATCGCTGCTGCCTGCGATTGTGGGCCAGCTTGCCCTGCAAGAGAAAGGACGGCCTCTAAGTACAGTGTCAAGCCCTGATCTTGCCTGCACTGCCTCCCATGGTGGAATAGCCCTGACAGTATCAAGCCCTGATCTTGCCTGCACTGCTTCCCATGGTGGAATAGCCCTGACAGTGTCAAGACCTGACCTTGTCTGCACTGCTTCCCATGGTGGAATAGCCCTGACAGTGTCAAGCCCTTATCTTGCCTGCACTGCCTCCCATGGTGGAATAGCCCTGACAGTGTCAAGTCCTGATCTTGCCTGCACTGCCTCCCATGGTGGAATAGCCCTGACAGTGTCAAGCCCTGATTTTGCCTGCACTGCCTCCCATGGTGGAATAGCCCTGACAGTGTGTAAAGTGCTGAATGTGCAAGTGGTTTTCATGAGATTCCCATAGCTCTTGGATGAGGGCTGGGCATTGGGGCTTTCAGGTCCCTTTGGCTAGAAGCTGAGGTGCACATGCAGGGATGAACAAGATAGTGGAAAGGGTACTCACTCTGACAACCCGAGCGAGGTTGTTGAACTTTTTCCTGCATTGAAGTGGAGTCCTGGCAACCATGCTGTTGGTGGTCTCCCTGTTTGCCACCTCCCTCCAGGCTTTTTGGTATTCTCTGGGAAGCGGCCTCCTCCCACTGTCAGGGAAGAGGACAGGTCGCCTGCGCTCTACTGCGCCAACCAGTAGCCTCAGGGCAACCTCGTTGAAGCGCACCGCTCGCTCCCTCGCCTTCTGCATGGTCCTGGGCGTTGAAATGATGATCCAGCAATGGTCAGGCCTTGCTTCAGGGCTGCAGTGTGCAGGGCGTGGCAGCCAAAAAAGTCCACCCTCCCCCTTTAAGAGCTGACCGGCGCCAGCATGTCTGCCTTCAATCAACAACTCGCCGCACCTGCGCTGCATCCGCCCTTGGTATTAGCGCCTCGGCACGCCGGCTTAGCACCTTATGATAGTCGTGCATCGCCTGCTTTAGCGCAGTTGCAACCTCTTGGGGCGATGCAACTGAATATCTGCGAAGGTGGCGCTAAATTGCGCCGGGCGCTAAATTTAGCGAACGCCTGGCTGTAGCGCCCCAAACGTGGCTATACTGAATTTCTAGGCTAATGGCACTAAAGAGTGACAAATCCCCAGGACCAGATGGTTTCCATCCCAGGGTTTTAAAGAAATTAGGTAAGCACATTGCAGATGCCTTAACTATAATCTCCCAATCTTCTCTCGATTCAGGAGCCGTTCCTTTAGATTGGAAAATTGCGCATGTCACGCCGCTATTTAAGAATGGTGAGAGAGGGAAACCAGGGAATTATAGACCAGTTAGTCTAACATCTGTTGTTGTGAAAGCTCAAGTCTATAATTAAGGAGAGGGTGACTGAACACCTCAAACATTTTCAGTTGATCAGAGAGAGCCAGCATGGATTTGGGAAAGGTAGGTCATGCCTGACAAACCTGATTGAATTTTTTGAAGAGGTGACTAAAGTAGTGGGCAGGGGAATGTCTATGGATGTTATTTATATGGACTTCCAGAAGGCATTTGATAAAATCCCACATAAGAGACTGTTAACAAAGGTAGAAGCCCACAGAATTGAGGGGAAATTATTGATCTGATTTGGAAATTGGCTGAACGGCAGGACACAGAGAGTAGGGATAATGATTAGGTACTCAAATTGGCAGGATGTGACTAGTGGTGTCCCGCAGGGATCTGTGTTGGGGCCTCAGCTATTCACAGTATTTATTAACGTCTTAAATGATGGCATATAAAGTCATATACCCAAATTTGCCAATGACACAAAGATAGGTGGCATTGTAGGCAGTGTAGATGGCAGCATAAAATTACAAAGGGATCTCGACAGTTCAAATCAATGGGCAAAACTGTGGCAAATGGATTTCAATGTAGGCAAATGTGAGGTCATCCACTTTGGACCTGAAAAGGATAGAACAGGGTACTTTCCAAATGGTGAAAGGCTAAAAACAGTGGCGGTCCAAAGAGACTTGGGGGTCCAGGTACATAGATCATTAAATGTCATGAACAGGTACAGAAATAATTTAAAAGACTAATGGGATGTTGGCCTTTATATCTAGAGGGCTAGAATACAAGGGGGTAGAAGTTATGCTACAGCTATACAAACCCCTTGTTAGACCACACCTGGAGTACTGTGAGCAGTTCTGGGCACCACACCTTAGGAAGAATATATTGGCCTTGGAGGGAGTGCAGCGTAGGTTTACCAGAATGATAGCCGGACTTCCAGGGTTTAAATATGAGGAGAGATTACACAAATTAAAGTTGTACTCCCTAGAATTTAGAAGGTTAAGGGGTGATCTGATCGAAGTTTTCAAGATATTTAGGGGAACAGATAGGGTGAATAGAGATAAACTATTTCCACTGGTTGGGGACTCTAGGACTGGGGGCAGAGTCTAAAAATTAGAGCCAGGCCTTTCAGGAGTGAAATTAGGAAACACTTCTACACACAAAGGGTGGTAGATGTTTGGAATTCTCTTCTGCAAACAGCAATTGATGCTGGGTAAATTGATCATTTTAAATCGGAGATTGATAGCTTTCTGTTAACCAAAGATATTAAGGGATATGGGCCAAAGGCGGATATATGGAATTAGGTTGCAGATCAGCCATGATCTCATTGAATGGCGGAGAAGGCTCGAGGGGCTGAATGGCCTACTCCTGTTCCTATGTTCCTATGAATGAAATATGAAGAAATGAGATGATATCCACTCCCCCACTGTCTCAGGTGGTAAAGTCGGTATACAACCACAAGATCCCAGGCTCAGTTCCTGCTCTGTGCTGAATTGGGTGACTTCAGCTGCAATGGCAACAATTGGCTGCATTACTCCTGGGCTAGAGAAAGGAAAATCAGCCGTGGTTCCAGTTCCTGATTGCCACCTCTAGCTCGAACTGCACGTGTGTGTTGATGTCATGGGTGGGCGTTGAGTGAGGACAAGTTTGGGCTCAGCTATGCTGCCCCCAGCAGTTGAATAGTCTGCCGCTACTCAATGTCCTCACTCAGAATGGCCACTGGGGCCAAGGTAATGGAGGCACAATCCTCCATGAGTCAGCACTCGCAGGTGAGGAGGAAAGAAAATGCGACAGAAAATTTAAAAACAAATAAGATTAAATGTGTTATCCAGGTAAATGGTTTGATGTAACTGACGGTCTCTCCGGATCAAGATGAAACTGCTGCTGTATTTTATTTTTGGAAAGTCTGGGTGAAACTTGGCTCATAAAAGTTCTGAAACAGAGAAACTTAAAATATACACGTAAAATATGTGAGCCATAGGATTAACTGCAAATTCTTGATATATTTGCATATATTCCACTGCTATTGTTGATCATATTGGCTGGACATTGATGTGCATCATAAAACATAGATTTGACGAATCACACCTCTGTACACCAAAGGGCTGAGTGGACAATCGGGTGTGGAGGTCAGCATGTCCCACAGGACTTTCCGTCCATTAAAATTAATGAATGAAAAATCCTGTACAGCCCACTGACTTCCATGTCCAAAGTGCCGCTATGCGATTGCAGCAGAGAAGGTCCACGCCAGGAATGCAACCTTGGAAAATTGACCCATTGCCTGCCTGGCAGGCAGTGCAAAATAGACCAAAAAATGAGTGAGATCAGCAACCAGAGTTTACAATGTATATTATAAACATTAAGAATTGTCCTGATGTAGGAACGGAGGCTCCTATCAAAAAGACTGAGTTCGACTCAGGTAATTAAATTAATGAACTTTAATGAAATCAAACGAGTTTAAACTGGAAACTGCTAGAACACATCAATAACAGGTCTACTCTCCTTGAGGGCTCCACAAGGACTGATCCTCTGATCAGGAGAGTGATGTCATGACGTCATCACGTTCTTCCCGCCATTGGGGCATCATGTGACTAACGGCATGACGTCATCACGTTGAAACTGTGCTGCAAAGGTAACTAGGCATTGTACAGTCAAACAGTGTAATTAAAGGTACAGGCACAGACTGTAACTACATTGCTGTTAAAGAATTATGTACAACCGCTCTGAGCCCTTTGGTGGCTCTGCCACACGCGCCCCCCCAGAATTGTCTTTAACAGAAAAGGTGAGGCAAGGAGGAGGCCTGATGAGCCTGTCCGATCGACTTTGATGCCCTGGTAGAGGAAGTTAATGACCGGTGGGCGAGTTGGCAGTCGGTGGCGGCTGAGCAGGCGTGGCGAGCGCAGTCGGGTTGTCAGGCGGCTTTGGTTGATCAGGTGCGACAGCAACGGGCGGTCGGCCACGTTTGGGTGGTTGAGCGACTACGACAGGGTGGTCCAGGTCCAGGTGAGCCGGCTTCAAGTGGTCCACCGAGATGTGATCCAGTTTCCCTCCGACGTCGACCAAAAAGGATTTGTCTTCCGGTTCGATGACGCGGAAAGCACCAGTGTAAGGGGGCTTGAGCGGATCCCGTTGAGCGTCGTGTCGGATGAAGGTATACTCCGCATTCTTCAGTCCCGGTGGCACGTAGGAGGTCTGCAAACCGTGATTGGACGTAGGTATCGGGGCAAAGCATCTGGCCACTTCTTGGTGGCGAACGAGTTGCCGGGAGGCGGACCATGGCTCTGTGGGAGAAGGGAGGAAATCTCCTGGTACACGGAGCGGCTGGCCATAGACGAGTTCTGCTGAAGACGATTGTAGATCATCTTTGGGCGCCCTACGGAGACCCAACAGGACCCATGGGAGTCTGTCCACCCATCCTGCGCCTTGAAGACTGGCCCGAAGAGAGGCTTTAAGCGACCTGTAGAATTGCTCGCAAAGGCCATTTGCCTGCGGATGATAGGCGGTGGTGTGATGAAGTTTGGCACCGAGCCCCTGAGCCACAGCATTCCAAAGATCCGAGGAAAATTGTGGCCCGTGGTCAGAGGAGATGTCCGCCGGTAACCCGAAACGGGCGACCCAACAGGAGATGAAAGCTCTAGCGACGTCTGCCGACATGGTGGAAACCAAAGGAATTGCCTCTGGCCACCTAGTGGTGCGGTCCACTATGGTAAGGAGATGAGTATTACCCTGAGAAGGCGGAAGCGGCCCCACGAGGTCCACATGCACGTGGTCGAAACGACGCTCCGGAACAGTGAACGCAGCCACTGGAGCCTTGACATGATGCTGGACTTTGGCCTTCTGGCATACGACGCAGGTATTAGCCCAGTCACGGACATCGATGTGCATACCTTTCCAGACAAACTTGGCTGACATAAGCCGTTGCGAAGCCTTCATCCCTGGGTGCGACAACCCGTGTATGGCATCAAAAACCCTCCGGCGCCATGCGACTGGCACTATGGGACGAGGAACTCCCATGGAAACGTCGCAAAGGAGCGTGGCACCTGCGGCCTAGAAGACGACGTCGGTTGCTTGGAAGCTAGAGGGAACGGTTCGATATGATTGGACCTCCGAATCCGAAACCTGATCTACCACCACGAGGGCATAGTCGATTCCGAGGTGCACCGCGTGGACCATCGCATGGGAGAGGCAATCTGCCACCAGGTTTTCCTTACCAGACACATGTTGAATGTCCGTGGTAAATTCGGAAATGAACGTCAAGTGACGTTGTTGACGAGCGGACCACGGTTCGGTGGTCTTGGCCATGGCGAACGTAAGGGGGTTTGTGGTCGACAAAAGCTGTGAAGGGGCGCCCCTCCAATAAAAACTGGAAATGGCGAATGGCTAGGAAAAGGGCCAGTAGTTCCCTATCAAAGGTGCTGCACTTTTTTTCATTTGTTCACAATTGACGGCTGAAAAACGCCAGCGGTTGCCACGTGCCATTGACCCACTGTTCTTGCACCGCACCGATGGCGTAGTCTGACGCGTCGGTGGTAAGGGCGATAGTAGCACCTGGAAGTGGGTGCGCCAGCATGGTTGCATTGGCCAATGCGTTCTTGGTGTCGCTGAATGCCTGGATCATTTCAGCTGTCCAGCTGATTGGGTCTTTACCGGACTTGCCCTTGAGGGCCCCGAACAAGGGTTGCATGAGTTGAGCCACCTTGGGGATGAAACGGTGGTAGAAGTTGACCATCCCCAGGAACTCCTGCAAGGCCTTGACTGTCGACGGCTGTGGGAAAGAAGTAACCGCCTCAACCTTCGTCGCCAAAGGGACGGCGCCGTCCGATGTTATGCGATATCCCAGGAAGTCGATTTGTTGCAGGCCGAACTGGCACTTGGCCGGGTTGATGATTAAGCCGTGTTGGCTGAGGCACGTAAAGAGGGAACGCAAATGGGAGATGTGCTCCTCCTTGCTGGCACTGGCGATGAGTATGTCGTCAAGGTAGACGAAAAGGAAATGCAGGTCTCGAAGAACGGAGTCCATTAAACGCTAGAACGCCTGTGCTGCATTCTTTAAGCCAAATGGTATCCGCAGGAACTCGAAGAGGCCAAAAGGGGTGATGACTGCGGTTTTTGGGACGTCTTGTGGGTGCACTGGAACCTGGCGATATCCACGGACGAGGTCGATTTTAGAGAAGATAGTATTTCCTGCCAAGTGGGCCGAGAAGTCCTGGATATGTGGGATCGGGTACCGATCCGGAGTGGTGGCGTCATTGAGGCGTCGGTAGTCACCGCATGGCCGCCAGCCGCTGCCTGGTTTCGGCACGATGTGGAGAGGTGAAGACCAGGGACTCTTCGATCGCATAATGATGCTGAGCCGCTCCATTGTGGCGAACTCCGCCTTCGCAGCTGCAAGCTTGCTGGGTTCGAGCCTTCTAGCCCGCGCATAAACCGGGGAGCCAGTAGTGGTGATGTGATGTTCAACACCATGTTTCGTCACTGAAGAGGAGTAGGTGGGCCTTGTCAGTTCCGGAAACTCCCCGAGGAGCCGCGTGAAGTCATCTGGAGGAGGGAAAGCACAGGCAATGGAGCGCACCACGGAGGTACCGTGGAAGCACGGGATCGAGTGGAAGGTGGCCGCGTTGATCAGCTGGCGGTGTCGGACATCGACTAGTAGGCTGTTGGCACACAGAAAATCTGCCCCTAGGATAGGCTGTGAGACTGTAGCCGTGATGATATCCCAAAAGAAGCGCTGACCACTGAAACAGACTTCAACCCGCCGCTTTCGTAACGTTTGAATAGCTGCACCATTAGCCGCTACGAGGGAAAAACCGAGGTTCCCAGTCTGCGTGTCGCGCTTCGACGCAGGTAGAATGCTACACTGTGCCCCGGTGTCACAAAGGAAATGGCGACCCAAGAGGGAATTGGTGATATAGAGGAGCTTCCCCGTAGAACCGACGGCCATCGCCACCATGGAACGCCCGTTAGACTTGGTCATCCGTCGCCAGGGACGCCGCCTGCGCCTTCTTGGGGTTTTTTTTTGGCGAAAAGCTGCAGGGGGAACGGCAGCATTGTGCTTTCGCGCCAAAACTGGTGTGGTAGGAGCACCAGCCCGCTGTAGGAGAAGCCGGAACCGCGTCTGTGGGGGGTGGGCGCCTCGTGGCCGCGCAGCACTGCTGGGTAACCATGAAAATCTTATCGGCTTCGGCCGCAAGCTTGGCGCAGTCAGTAATGTCGGAGCTGGCCAGGGCAGCCTGAACCTGTTCAGGCAGTTGATAGAGGAAAAGCTCCCGGAGGATGAAACATTCCGGTTCAGCACCCAAGAGCGTGAGCATTTGGCTCATGAGCTCGGACGGTTTGGAGTCCCCGATGCCGGGCAGCGTGATGAGCCGGCGAGCACGCTCCGACTTTGATAGCCCGAAAACCTGAAGTAACCGCGCCTTAATTGCATCATACTTGCTGTCAGTAGGAGGACTACCGATGAGGCTGATGATCCGTGATGCAGTTGCGCTGTCGAGGGTGGAGACCACGTAATAATAACGGGTCTGATCCGCGATGATGTTCCGAATGGCGAACTGGGCTTCAGCCTGGATGAACCAGGCGTCTCGTTGTTCCTCCCAGAACTGTGGCAGTTTCAGCGTGACGGCATTCGTGTCCATGTCGAATCTTCCACGAAAATCGTTCGTAGAAGTCGGGGTCACCAATGTAGGTACGGAGGTTTCTATCAAAAAGACTGAGTTCGACTCAGGTAATTAAATTAATGAACTTTAATGAAATCAAACGTGTTTAAACTGGAAACTGCTAGAACACATCAATAACAGGTCCACTCTCCTTGAGGGCTCCACGAGGACTGATCCTCTGATCAGGAGAGTGATGTCATGATGTCATCACGTTCTTCCCGCCATTGGGGCATCACGTGACTAACGGCATGATGTCATCACATTGAAACCGTGCTGTAAAGGTAACTAGGCATTGTACAGTCAAACAGTGTAATTAAAGGTACAGGCACAGACAGTAACTACATTGCTGTTAAAGGAATTATGTACAACCGCTCTGAGTCCTTTGGTGGCTCCGCCTCACTGGAATGTTTTCAAAGCTATAACCTAATCTCAGGATACAGATAAACCAGTTTAGTTTCATTCTAGCACTTTATGATCTTAGCTGACTCCTTTGGATTAAAATACAGCTTCGTAATCACTCCTAGCCTTCATCGCAATGATTTGTTTATTAGTAATTCTGCTTGAAGGTTCTTGCCAGTACCAGATAGTCTCTTTGAGCTGGAACCGTTTGGATCACTTCCAACGCTGATTTTGGGGGTGATTTCATGATGTCGCACTCCCAAGAGGCAGATCACACTCTCAGGGAGAATGGTCAGAGAATTCAGGAGAAATTTCTTTGCCCAGTGAGTGGTGAGAATGAGGAACTCGCTACCATAGGGAGTAGTTGAATCGAATAGCATAGATAAATTTAAGGGGAAGCTAGATAAGTACATGAGGAGAAAGGAAGAGAAGGTTAGGCTGATAGGGTGAGATAAAGTAGGGTGGGAGGAGGCTCGTGTGGAGCATAAACATCGGTTTAGACCAGTTTGGACTAATGGCCTGTTTCTGTGCTGTTAATTCTATGTAACTTTATGGAAAGGTACAACACTGTAGTCCAATTCTCCGACCATCACTCCCTGAGTGCAGCTCATTGCTGGGAGCACCTGATCACTGATTCCTGTTGACTCTGTGATCTTTGATTTTTTTTCTCTTTTGGCTGGTTTATTTATTTTCTTCATTGCTCCCCTCCCCATGAAAAAAACAGTGCGCAACATGAGATGTGATGAATTGTACAGCTACACATGGCATCATTTCAGTGGCTATGCAGTGTTAACCAAAAGAGAATGTTTAGATGACATTCTTCTGCTGTTTTAATGCAGGTCTGTGCGCATTTACTTTAACTGAATTAATCACCATACAGTTAAAAAGTCATCTGGTAATATTGCCGACAGTATGTTTCACTCTTTATCTTTGGAAATGTGAAGTTGCTGCCCTAATCAGCAGACAATACATTTTATGGTAAATTATGTCGAAACTAACTTCAGAAAAAGAAATATTTCTTCAAAAAAGTAAAAAATAAGCACAGATACATCCTTAAGAAGGAGACCATTGTAGATCTCTATTCTTTTAACTTTGATACAGCATTGTGAATATTCCAATCGTAGAACAGTGGATTATAGCAATCAATTAATGCACGAGAAACCAAGCCTTCAGGAAAGATGACTTTTATCATTAGCTGCACAAGATAACAGGGAAAAGTTTAAGAGGTTCCAACTAGTGCACTCTGAGCATGAAATTTGCGAGGTGCTTTGGCCAAGTTCTCAAAGCTGACCTAAACTGGTTCTTTTGGTGTGTTGTGCTGTAATAGCACCCCTGTGAAGCGCCGGGGGATGTTTTACTATGTTAAAGGCACTATATAAATACAAGTTGTTGTTGTTGCTGTCTGAGGGCGGGAAAGATTTGGATGAGGGAAAGTCACACTCATTTTCTCTTCAGGTTGTTGAACCTATATTTGTTTTTCTAGTTTTGCTGAGTAGTTTATTTTGTTTTTATTGTAAAATTGTAATCTTTGTACATTTGCATATGTTGTCACATTTATTCAGGTTAGTAAGACACAAAAGGTTAAACAAAAAATACACTTGTTTTTAATCATCCCCTTGAAAATCAGTATAAAATGGCATCAAATAATTTCTATTAATCTAATGTTGTCACTTGATTCAACAGCATCAACATACATAATAGCTTGGAAATCACTCTTGAGTAATGTTATCATATGAATGTTAAATGCACTCACATCAAATGTCCTCATTCAGCTATTTTCATAGAGGTATCAACCTGTCCATTCTCAATGGTTAAATGCTGACTTAAAAATAGTGGAGCTCAATGTAAACTAGTCGATCTTCCGTGGCGTTGCACATAGGGAATCAAGGCCAAGTTCAGTGTTCAGGCCAAGTGGAGTAAGAGGGTGGGAAGGATAATTGGCCCAATGCAAGGGGTGGGTGGGAAGTAGGGGAATAAAGGAAGAAAAGGGCTGAGGCAGGAATGGGAGAGGGAGGGGCGAGGAGGAGGATAAGAAATGGAGAGGCAGGGGGGAAAAAGGAGAGGAACAGGAATAGGAGAAGGGGAGCAGGGAGCGGAGTGGGAAGGAACAGAGATGGCAGTGAGGACGAGGGAGCAAAGACAGGGAAACTATCTCATTGCTGGGAGAGGGCACCCCAACACTCCCAACTGGGGAGGAGATTAGTATATCAAACCTTGGGAAGAGTAAGGGGGGAGAGTGTGTAGGACAAAACCCGCAATGTCTGGTCTGAGTGCAGAAATGCATGGAGACTCAAATCATGTGTGTAATACCAGTTATTATTTTGACATCTAACATTTTATGACAGATAACTTTGAAATCACTCATTCCAGCACTACATGCATAATAGCTACTGCATGTAAAGTGAACATTTTTATAATGAATCGCCTCAGAGATAGGTTGTCATAGGCATTTTCGATACATTTTAAACTGGAATGCAGTGACCCACGAATGGATTTAACATCATACACATTCATTTCCAGACTTATGGAAAAGTGGTTTTGCCCACATTATGAGTTTTTGCCACTTCTACTTGTTTCAGCCTGTGACACACCTTGGTTCTTGTCTTGCATTCAAGTTTTTTGTATTTTCATAGAAAAATCCACTTTTGATTCACCCCCCCATCTTCTTAGTTGGGGGTGGGGTGGAAAGCTTCTTTTTTTAAATTCGTTCCTAGGATGTGAGCGTCGATGGCAAGGCCAGCATTTATTGCTCATCCCTAGTTGCCCTTGAGAAGGTGGTGGTGGTGAGCCACCTTCTTGAACCGCTGCAGTCCATGTGGTGAAGGTACTCCCACAGTGCTGTTACGGAGGGAGTTCCAGGATTTTGACCCAGCGACGATAATGGAACGGCAATATATTTCCAAGTCAGGATGGTGTAACTTGGAGGGGAACTTGCATGTGATGGTATTTCCATTCACCTGATGCCCTTGTCCTTCTAGGTGGTAGAGGTCGCGGATTTGGGAGGTGTTGCCGAAGAAGCCTTGGTGAGTTGCTGCAGTGCATCTTGTAGATGGTACACACTGCAGCTACGGTATGCCGGTGATGGAGGGAGTGAATGTTTAAGGTGGTGGATGGGGTGCCAATCAATCGGGCTGCTTTGTCCTGGATGGTGTTGAGCTTCTTGAGTATTGTTGGAGCTGCACTCATCCAGGCAAGTGGAGAGTATTCCATCACACTCCTGACTTGTGCCTTGTAGATGGTGGAAAGGCTTTGTGGAGTCAGGAGGTGAGACACTCGCCACACAATACCAAGCCTCTGACCTGCTCTTGTTGCCACAGTATTTATGTGGCTGGTCCAGTTAAGTTTCTGGTTAATGGTGACCCCCCAGGATGTCGATGGTGGGGGGTTTGGTGATGGTAA
Source organism: Somniosus microcephalus (assembly GCF_052327205.1). Taxonomy (NCBI): domain Eukaryota; kingdom Metazoa; phylum Chordata; class Chondrichthyes; order Squaliformes; family Somniosidae; genus Somniosus; species Somniosus microcephalus. Next base: position 31,393,975 of record NC_140996.1, on the reverse strand, counting down.
TGCCATTGAATGACAAGGGGTGGTGGTTAGACTCTCGCTTGTTGGAGATTGCCTGGCACTTCTGTGGCGTGAATGTTACTTGCCACTTATCAGCCCAAGACTGAATGTCAACCAGGTCTTGCTGCTTTCGGGCATGGCCTGCTTCATTATCTGAGGAGTTGCGAATGGAACTGAACACTGTGCGATCATCAGCGAACATCCCCACTTCTGACCTTATGTTGGAGGGAAGGTCATCGATGAAGCAGCTGAAGATGGTTGGGCCCAGCTCACTGCCCTGAGGAACTCCTGCAGCGATGCTCTGGGGCTGAGATGATTGACCTCCAACAACTACAGCCACCTTCCTTTGTGCTAGGTATGACTCCAGCCAGTGGAGACTTCTTCCCCGATTTGCATTGACGTCAATTTTACTAGGTCTCCTTGATGCCACACTCGGTCAAATGCTGCCTTGATGTTAAGGGCAGTCACTCTCACCTCAACTCTGGAATTCAGCTCTTTTGTCCATGTTTGGATGAAGGCTGTAATGAGGTCTGGAGCCAAGTGGTCCTGACAAAACTCAAACTGAGCATCGGTGAGCAGGTTATTGGTGAGTAAGTGCCACTTAATAACACTGTCAACAACACCTTCCATCACTTTGCTGATGATTGAGAGTAGATTATGGGGCGGGAATTCCATCCATGACTTTAGCCAGGTGCAGGAGAGATTGCTGGAGATCATTGGGCGGCAGGCAATAGAGTCTGTGGCAACCGGCGACGTTGAACCCCTAGGGCACAACAACGATATGCTCATTCCTAACCCTTCTCACATCCCACTTCCCCCTCAGCCCACAATCTCTTCTCACTTTCAAGCTGCTGATGCTGTATGCAGCATATCTTGCATCCCCCTACCCCACCATAACCTGACTCTTTTTGCCTTTGTGCTTTCAGATAATCAAGACCAAGCACCCGAGCGGCCTGTTCCCGAGGCGATGCATAAGAGTGAAGGGAGAAGAAGAGGAAGAAGGAAAAGACACAGCGTCACTGCATCTGTCACTCGCAGCCACCAGCTCGGAAACTGGCACTGTGCGTATTTTAGAGGCTAGTTTAGAAGTGGGACCTGCACAGGATGAGACACCCTGCACGAGTGGGCTGCAGCAAAGCCAGGGGGATAGAGTAGCTCAGGGGACCAGCTCCCCAGAGGGCAGGTTCGCGTGCTCTTTCCTCTGCACAGGACTCAGATTAAGACCTTGATGGGGAGGCCTTCAAAAGAAGAGTGATGGGCATGCACACCGAATTGCAAGCTGCCAGAGAGCCTCTTGGCAATGTCAAGGAGCATGGAGGAGTCTGCCTCCAACATTGGCTGGGGCTCTGTGCAGAGCTTGGAGCCCAGGATTTCCAGACTGGAAATTATAGAAGACTCCCGAAGAGACAAAGTCGACCCAGACATGATGCTGTGTGTGATGGGAGATGTCGCGGCTGCAGCACAAGCAGAAGCGACCCAACGTCTTAGTGCTGCAGCGGAAGTGCAGACCGCTCTCATGCAGTCTCAGCTTGATGCCACCCAAGCTCAGACCGCTGCCATCATGGCTGGGTTTACCAGTGTCGACTGGGGCTTTCAGGGTGTCACAGCAGCCTGGCAACCTGTTCTCCAACAGATTGCTAGGAATGCTGAGACGCTGCCCCAGGGAGTGGCATTGGGTCAGTGGAGGAGGACCCTGCTGTCTTCACTCTGGGTGACAGCATTCCTGTTTCTACCACCGCCCCTCCGCCAGTGCCCTTGCTGCTGCCTGTCAGTCAGCCGGCTCAGACTGCTGCCGCAAATGCCGAGATGGTGCAGTCTACAGCCGGGCCTTCTAGGGCCACAGTTGCTTGAGGTCTTCCTGCAAGGCCATCTGAAGTCTCCTCCATGGAAATTCAGCAGCCTTGCACCAGCCTTGCTGCAGCCATTGGGGGAGCACGTCGAAAGAGCACTAGGACAGGAAAGGGCTCCCGAACAACAGGCAATAAGGGATTGCACAAGGGTGATTAGTTCATATTGTATGTGTAAGTATATGTCAATTGATTGTGGGTAAATTTATTAATTTTGTTTGGAATCTTTTGTGGTGGCTCTCATTTCAGCTTTGTGCCCAGGAGGATACTGGGATATTCCGTGATAGAAGGATGGTATCATGGGGATGTGGTGAGCAATGGGGATCTAGGATTTCATTAATTGGAATTGACGTCTGATGAGGCCTTCATGGATAGCCCGTCCGGAATGGGGATTGGCTGCCTCCCTCCTCCCTTCCTCCTCATCCTCTTGCTCTTCCTCTTCCTCTTGTTCCTCGCCCTCTCCCTCATCCTCCTCCTCCTGAGGTGGTCCCACAATCTCTGGTGGCAAGGAGTGCGCCCTCATGATGGCCAGTTTGTAAACCATGCAGCAGACCACCACCAAATGGGATACTCGCTGCAGCATGTACTGGAGGGCTCCTCCCGAGCAGCGACTAGTCAAGGCAGCGGAACCATTGCTTCAGTAGCCCGATGTTCTGCTGGGTGATGTTCTGGTGGAAGCATGCCTCTCATTATATGAGTGCTGGGCACGAGTGTTGGGGTTGTGGAAGGGAGTCATGAGCCAGGTGGACAGCAGATAGTCCTTGTCTCTGACCAGCCACCCTCGAGTTTGATGTGGTGGCTGGAAGATTGCTGGCACACCGGACTGATGCAGGATGTAGGCATCATGGCTGCTGCCAAGATAGCAGGCATTGGCCATCAGGAATCGCTGGCCGTGGTCGCACACCAACTACACATTAAGTGGGTGTTAGCCTTTGCGGTTACAGAAGAGCTCAGGATTGTTATACAGTGCCCGCAAAGGCACGTGTGTGCAGTTGATGGCACCCTGCACCATGGGGAAGCCAGCTATCCTGGCAATGCCACATGCGCACTCGTCCTGCTTCTCTCTGCTCAGAGCCAAGACAATGTAGATCCTCCTCCTGATGTAAAGAGCCTCAGTGGCCTCCTGGATGCAGCAATGGATTGGGAACTGTGTGATGTTAGCTACGATTCCTGCTGCACACTAGAAGGATCGCTGGTGAAGAAATTGAGGGCCACGGTGACCTTGACTGCCACTGGGAGAGCCGTGGGCACCCTGCTCTCAGGCTACAGGTCTGGTTGCAGGAGGTGGAAGAGTTCTGTGACCACCACCTTGGTGAAGTGAAGCCTCCTACCACACTGCTCCTCGCTCAAGTGAATAAAAGAGAATTGCTCTCTGAATACCCTAGGTGGGTAAGACCTCCTGTTGAGAGCTCTCCTCCACCTCCCTCTGTGGGCATCTTCTTCGCTGCCTCCGCTCCCTTTTCTGAAGATACTCGAGTGCAAGGCGGACTGCCAGTACAGCCCCCATGACTGTGAGCAACTGTTGTGAGCAGAAGCCTTTAAATAAGAATGAAGTCATTCTCCACTTGCAACAACACTCCCTGTTATCTTAGAACCTTGAAAGAAGTTAATAAAGCTGCTGGAGTTGCAGAGAGTTGCACAGAACCAGTCAAACTGAACAAATATGTCAGCTGCAAGTAGTTGCTGATGATCCCATTAAATATCGCACTTAAGGCATGCCTGGAAGTTGAGCGGCGAACTCCAATCTCGCAGATCGGGCATCAAGTGAACATTGCATACTCACTGGTGTCACGATCTGCATCATCTACACATCCCCAACGATCAGTGACATCAGCAGCGCTGCCGGCCATCCAAAAATGGCAGCCGCCGCAGGTCCCGCTGACAGCGGGTGGAGGTGTGGCAGCCACCATTTTTTTGCCTGAAACTGGTGGTAATGGGTTGCGCTAAACCCCCAAATTTCTAGGCCATTTGGTTAGATTAAGGAACAGAAAAGGAGCAGTTTTATTGCTGTGTGTTTACTATAGATCCCCAAATAGTGAGAATGCGATAGAGGAGTAAACCTGTAAGTAAATTTCAGAGAAATGTAAAAATAATAGAGCAGTAATAGTAGGGGACTTCAATTACCCTAATATAGACTTGGGATAAAACAGAGTAAAGGGCAAGGAGGGTGAAGAATCCCTAAAATGTATACAGGAGAAATTCCTTAATCAGTATGTTTCGAGCCCAATGAGGAAGGAAGCAATGCTGGATATAATTCTGGAGAATGAAATAGGGCAAATGGAGTGTGTTGCAGTAGGAGAACACCTGGGTAATAGTGATCATAATATAAATAGGTTTAAAGTAGATATGAAATGGGACAAAGTAAAATCAAAGGTGAAAATATCCAACTGGAAGAGATCAATTTCAGTGTTTTGAGAAGGGATTTCGCACAGGTGGACTGGAAATAAAGATTGGCCAGGAAAACAGTCAATGAACAATGGCAAGCCTTCAAGATGGAGATACTTTGGGTACAAACCAAGCATTTTCTCATAATCAGGAAAGATGGGGCATCCAAAGCTAAAGCTCCCTGGATGACAAAGGAAATAGAGGTTAAAATAAAACAGACAAAGGAGGTTTATGACAAATGTCTGGTAGAGATTACAGTAGAAAACCAGGCCACATACAGAGAGTGCAGGGGGAAATTGAAAAAGGATATAAGGGCAAAGAGAGAGTCTGAGAAAAGATTAGTGGGTCACATAAAACAGAACCCCAAAATCCTTTATACACATAATAAAAGTAAAAGGATAGTTAAAGCAATGGTCGGGCCAATGAGGAGCAAAAAAGAAAATATTCTTGTGGAGGCAGAGGGCATGAATTAGGTACTGAATGAATATTTTGCTTCAAATAAGTGGATGAAGTTTATGTTGCAGTCGATGAAGGGGGAGTAGAGATATTGGATAGGATAAAAATAGAAAGGGATGTGCTAAGTAGGTTGGCATCACTCAAAGTTAACAAGTTACCCGGTCCAGATGTGATGCATCCTAGGTTGCTGAGGGAAGCAAGGGTGCAGATAGCTGAAGCTCTGGCCACAATTTTTCAATCCTCCTTGGATATGGGAGTGGTGCCAGAGGAGTGAAGGACAAATGTTACACCCCTGTTCAACTAGGAGAGAGGGATAAACCTGGTAACTACAGGCCAATCAGTCTAACATCCGTGGTGAGAAAACTACTAGAGACCATTGTCAAGGAAAAAATGAATTCTCACTTAGAGAAGCATGAGTTAATAAGGGTAAGCCAGCATGGATTTGTTAAAAGCAAATCATGTCTGATTAACCTGATTGCGTTCTTGATGAATTAACAGAGAGGGTTGATGAAGGTAGTGTAGATGTTTTATATATGGACTTTCAAAAGGCATTTGATAAACTACTGCATAATAGACCTTTTTGGAAAATAGAAGCACATGGTATTAAAGGGATGTGATAACTTGGGTACTTAATTGGCTAAGGGATAGGAGGCAGAGAGTAGTGGTGAATGGATGGTTTTCTTACTTGGGAGAAATGTGCAGTGTGGTCTCGCAGGGGTCAGTATTAGGACCATTGCATTTCTTGTTATATATAAATGACCTGGGCTTGGGTATAGGGAGTACAATTTCAAAGTTTGCGGATGATACAACACTTGGCAATGTAGTAAATAGTGAGTAGGATAATAGCAGACATCAGGAGGATATAGACAGACTGCTGAAATGGGCAGACACATGGCAGATGCACTGCCTGATAGGGTGGTAGAAACAGATGCAATCGTAGCTTTCAAAAGGGAATTGGATAAAGAGTTGAAGGAGAAAAAATTACAGTGATATGGGGAAAGAGCGGGGGAGCGGGACTAACTGGATTGGTCTTCGAAAGAGCCAGCGCAGACTCAATGGGCTGAGTGGCTTCCTTCTGTGCTCTACTTTCTATGATTCAATGATTCATGTTAAACCTCTACAAATTACAGGAGTTAGGCCTCAGCTGGAGTATTGTGTACAATTCTGGTACCACTCTTTAAGAAGGATGTCAAGACCTTGGAGATGGTACAGATGAGGTTTAACAGGATGATACCTTGGATGAGGGACTTCAGTTATGTGGAGAGACTGGGGAAGCTGGGATTGTTATCCTTAGACCAGAGGAGGTTAAGGGGAGACCGATTAAAGGTATTCAAAATTATGAAGGTTTTTGACAGAACAAGTAGCGAGAAATTGTTTCCTCTGGCAAGTGGGTCAGTAACCATAGGTCATAGATTTAAAATAATTGGCAAAAGAACTAGAGGGGAAGTGAGGAGAAATTATTTCATGAAGAGGGTTGTTATGATTTGGAACGCATTACCTGAAAGGGTAGTGGAATCAGATTCCATAGGAACTCTCAAAAGGCAATTGGACATGTATTTGAAGAGAACTAATTTGCAGAGTTATAGGGAAAAAGCTGGGGTGTGAGGCTAAATTGAACAGCTCTTTCAAAGAGCCGGCACCGACACGATGGGCCAAATGGCCCCCTTCTGTTCTGTAAGATTCTACGATACTATGAATTTGTTTTTCTGGTCATATAAGGAAAGTCAGCATATATCATCCTAAATGTTGTTTTTCTAAGTTATTTTTATTATTATTTACTTCTTTCTTTCATAAATCTTCTTAGCTGTCTCCAGCCAAGGCAATGTGTTGAAGGTTTGCTCCCAGGTCTCTGCCCAGGTGTCTCAGTAATGAGCTGCTGGGATGAAGGGATAATTACTAGTCCTAGCCCCTTTAGGGCTACCCCAGATCAGGTGTATTCCCCAGACGTTCACTTTCAACTAAAGTTTGAGGTAGCCGAATCCTAAAGACACTTAATTGGGTCTAATGGTCCAGACTGTCTCTCCCTAAAGGAAAGGAAAAACCTGAAGATGTTACCATCCTCCAGATAGCACTTTTAATAAGTTTAGCTAGACTGTAATGTTCCGGATATTATGAGGGTCTGGAAAACTCCCCCAGAATTCTGCAATTGCTCACCAAAGAGCATACAGAGATTGAGTTTGCAAGTTTGAAACAGAAGTGTTATGTGAGACAATTCTAAAAATATATAGATTTATTAAAGAACCGACATGTAATTACAATAGGTGTTTCAATCTCAACATTAACAGTTCCAAAAAGAGAAAGTTTACAATTCTTATTATCAGATCTCAACTTCGCTACATTTTTACAGTTCTTAGTCTTATTCAGAATATCCACCAAAATCAAATACAGTACCATTGATCCCCGAGACACAAAGAATTGTAGACTTACAGAGCCTGCCTCTGAAGCCTGAGAATCGCTTTGCCCCTTTACACCGAATCAATCATCCCATTTGAAAGTTCAATATTTATATCCTTTCTCAGTGGTATTTCCTTTGAAGTTTTCTGCTGATGTAAGCTAATTATCTCTAGTCATTTTTTCTGATAGCTGATCCCTGCTATTCTTACAGTCACCTCACCTGGTAGCAATGCAGACTCATGTCTCGCCTTTAGGTGTTCGAAGCTTATCATAAAAAATGGTGTAACAGCAGGTGCATCTATTTGATGTAATTTTTACCAAGGTCTTCTGTTTTTGTCTTTTTATGACATGTAAATTAAAACACCTCAACCAGGGTGATCTATGCAATTCTTAGCTACTTTAGTTGGTTGCAACACAGAATCATGTCTCCTGTGTTTCATTTGATGTCATTTTTATGAAGGCATATGTTTCTTAATTTTATGTGTTTCTTTCCAAAGTGTAATTTAGAACACCTTAACAGGGTGTACCATTGTGTTCTTTCCAAGGCTTCGGAATTCAGGAGTATCCAACCTCCTGTTTCAATTAGGTTATAGATTCAGTGTCAACAACTTATCTTATCTCAATAGCCTGAATGCTGTTAACAGCTTTAAATTGTTGAGGCTTCCAGATTTCCAAACCCAGTTTGTCATGTTTTATAAGGCCAGAATTATTTCATAGAATGTTGTATTTTACTGAATATGGCTTATTCCTTCACAGGGAGTTACCACATGGTTCTGACAAATGGGAAAATTTCTATATTCACTGGTTGATCTGCAGCTTTACAGATGGGATGGCAAGACCAAGTTTAGTATTAAAATGAAGCAGGGTGATAGGACAGGTGAATATTTGGACTAAGGTGGGGGAAGTATAAAGGAGAAAGGATATGGGATTGAGAGGTCGAAAGGAAGAGGGAGAGAGGAAGTAAGGTATATGATAGCGGAGTGCAGGGGAAAGGGGAGAAGTAAAGAGCAGGGCAGGGGGGAACTGAAGAGAAGTGGTTAGGAAAAGGAAATGGATAAGGGGATAGGGGAGGTGTCTGGAAAACTGATGAATTTGGAGGGGACAGAGCTAGCAAATTCTCTCAGAGGGGATGGGGTGGGCAAAATCTCTTAATAGGGGAGTGGAGGGAGGAGGAAGCCGGCAGAAAAGAGCAGGGGGGAATAATTCAGTACCTTAGCGCCTCCTGTTAGTGCCAGCGTCAAGTCCTGCACCCCCCGCAGCGCCGCCGCTAACAGTTATCGCCGGGAGCCTCAACGCCAGGTGAATCGTGACATCAGTGAGTGTGCAACGCTCACTGACCACCCGATCTGCTAAATTGATTGTCACCACCTATCTTAGCACTTGGAGGAAACAGTGACAGGGAGAGCTGATGTGAAACAACATGAAAACAGCTCCAGGAACGTTATTTAAAGGACTCATCAGTAATGAGTTGCAGCTGTAAGTTAGTGGAATTTCAGTGCTTTCTTGTCAGTTTGACATTGTGCAACAGTCTCATTCTGTATTTTCAATGTTATTTAGTATCAGGAGTGTTGTGGCAACTAAAGTAGCTACATTTATTCTTAAAAAAATCAAACTGCTACACTTGGTTACATTAATGGGTGCTGTACTGGCAGTCGACCTCGCCCTCCAGCATCTATGGTGGAGGGAGCGGATGCAGCAAGAAAGACTGGAACATGTTGCCAGAGGGAGGAGGAGGGCCATCAGGGCTCCCAACAGGAGGCCTTACCCTCCGAGGGTATTCAGAGAGCATTTCTCCTACCTTCAATTAAGCAAAGAACAGTGTATTAAAAGACACCGCTTCACCAAGGAGGTGGTCACTGAACTCTGCCACCTCCTGCAACCAGTCCTCCAGCCTCAGATCAGGGCGACCATGGCTCTCTCAGTGGCATTCAAGGTCACCATCACCTGGAAGGCCCAGCTGTAGACTGCACCACCTCAGCATGGGCGGCAGCAGTCAGGGCTGGCTGGATGACAGGCCCCGCAGCAAAGGCAATGGTGGAGTGCCAGCGATGGGAGCAGGAATGCTGTCATCTTGAGAGAGGACAGCAGGTTCTTGCTCCACTGACCCACTGCCACTCCCCCGGTCTGAGATTGGATGCCACCAAGTATAGACTGCATTACAGGACTAAGAAATTGCATCACTTCCATCTGTGTTGTATTGGAAGCTGTCAGATCACCCATCACAAGCATCATCAGGTCTGGGCCACCACGGTCTCTCTGGGATTCTACCATCCTTTGCAGGTTGGAAATGATGGGTTCCATGGTGTGCGCAGAGCCTTGTGCAATGTTGGAGGTGGACTCCTCCACGCTCCTTATCATTGCCGAGAGGTTCTTGGGCACCCTTACCATTGCACCTATCATCTTCGTGTGCATGCCCATCTCCTTTCTTCTGAATGCCTCCCCATCGAGGTCTTCATCTGAGTCCTGTGCAGCAGAATTCACACGCGAACTCACCCTCCGGGGAGCTGGCCCCCAAGCTACCATTTCCTCCTGGTCTTGCTGCAGCCCACTCATCCCCGGTGCCATGCCCTGTGCAGATCCCGCTACTATACTAGTCTCTAGAGAACACGTAGCGCCAGTATCTAAGCTGGTACCTCCGAGTGAGACATGCAGTGACGCGATGTGTTCTTTCTCATCCTCGTCTCCCACCTCACTCTCTACGGTGCCCTCAGGCAGCTCAGGTGCTTGCTCATTACCTGAAAGCATAAAGGCAAAAGAGTTGTGTTATACTGAGGGGAGGGGGGCAGGAAAGGAGAAATGCATACATACATCATGATTAGCTGGAAGGTGCGAAACGTTTGTCGGGTGAGGGGGAAGTGGGATGTGAGAAGAAGGACTAGGGATGAACATAGCGTTGTTGACCCCAACATCGCCAGTGGCCACAGCGCCCACAACCTGGCACGCAATAATCTGCAGCACTCTATTTTCCAGCGCAGACAGTGGCTGGGTGTCGGCTTGTCCCCCGCCTGTGCACTCCTCCTCCCTCCTGTTTTGAGCCACCTTGGCCTGCAAGAGAGAGGAAAGTGTGTGAGTGAGTGTGGAGCAATGTGTCTGGGTGATGTGCCTGCTATAGTTGAATAGCTGTCATTTTGTGCAAGGTGTGAGATGTGGGTGTGAGTGTTGGTAGGTGGAGATTGTTGGTGGGTGAGTGCTGGGGGTGTGGTGCTTTGGGAAGTGTGTGCAGACTATGGTTCAGATGGTGGTATGTAGCATTTGTTGAAGCATTCACTCACCCTGACCACCCAAATGAGGACATTAAATTTCTTCCTGCACTGTGTGTGAGTCCTGGGGACCACAGTGCTGCCCAAGACGTGCTGTACTGCCTCCCTCCACATGGTGTGGAAGACTTGCGGTGAGGGCCTCCTGCCACTTGTCGGGTAGAGCACTGCCCTCCATCTCTCCACAGTGAACACCAATACCTCCAATGCTTGATCGTATAATCTGCGGGCTCTCTCCCTGGGGCGTGGATCTGCCATGAGTACAGCTGCTTCAGTCCTCCGGCTCCTTCTCCTTGTCCTGCTGTTGCTTGCTGAGGCAGCTGCACAGCCAGCAATGCTGAGAATGAGGTTCTGCAGCATCAAAGAACCTCCCCTTTAAGAGCTGAAAAAAGCCTGTTGCATTTATGACTTCCGATTAGACTGCACCTGATATTGGTCCACTCTTTGAGTGTAACGCCAATGAGCTTGGGCTTAAAGGGGGAGAAATTGAGCATGTAGCGCCATCTATTAGCGCCTAAAGAGGGCAGTTGGTGGCTGTAGCGCCACTGGCTGCGCCTCCCACGATATTCAGCGGGGGCACTAATGGTGGCGTTAGCCTGTTGCGCTGCGCCACCACGATGATGTCATCGGTGTGCGCAGCGCCCCATTAGCGCCCCGATCGCGATATTTGGTAGCGAACGCCGCTGTAGCGCAGTTCGCTACCCACGCCCGGTTCACGGGGCCTTGCTGTGCCGGCAGTGGCGCAAGTTAAGGTGGAGGTGTGGGGCGGCCACCTTTTTTGGCGGCCGCCTGCCAGCACCTCCGTCCCCGGCCTCCTGACCCTCCCCCCCGCTGCCGCGGCTTTGCCGGCTGTTTCCCGAGAGCCCGGCACTTCTCCTCGGTGCCGGGCTCTTTTGCCGGCACTCGCGATCGGGGCTCGCGCTTTTGCAGGCCCCTCCCCCTTAACAATGGGAGGAAGGCCTGCAGTACCGCAGTGTGCCGTGCCGCAGCGTGTGGCGCTGCGGCACGTTGCACTGCGATATTCAGTTTCAGCGCCCTAAGAGGGACACGGAGCGCCTCGAGCCTCGCCCCGTCTCCCTCTAGGGGCGCTGAAACTGAATTTCTGACGTTCGTTAATGCTCCGAACGCTGCGCAAAAATCAGCGCCCAGGCGAAATTGGCACCACTTTGACGCCTCAGGCCAATTTCTAGGCCAAAGACTTGAATTAGCGCTCCAATCATTTCTTTGAGCAGTCAACACGAATTTTGCGTGCAGTCTAAAGCATTAGTGCCTGATGCTAATTCTCCAACATTTCTAATGATACTGCCCATTCCTGGGCTAGGATGAATTTCCAGCCCCAGGAGTCTAGTGCTGGACGTGGTGGGGTCAGTGGCCGATCACCTTCAGCAAAGTGGTGTACAAAATGTTGGTGCTGGACCAGTGGGACAACAAAAAACATCAAAGGTTGTCAGCGTGCAAGAGGGGAGGTTGTCGACCAATGGAAACCATGGGGTAAATCTTCTTCATTGCCTGGGTGGTAATCTGGCAGAGTGGATCACCCAGCTGTTGTAGAGCCCACCCCAACCAGACGGCTTCTACAATGGGAGGGTGATCTGTCCATGTGTTGAGAGTTTTCCACTTTTCTCTACCCGAACCCTGCTGAAAGAATTTGCCAGACATGTCCTCCTTTGTTACGTCCATGTGTAATTGAGACACGGACTGCAGGAGTTGGTTATAACAGGTGTTTACTGAGTGGAGACAAAACTGGAACTACTATACAAAGTTATTTCACACGCTTATATACAGGGGTGGTCACTACTGGTACTGCAGTATACAGGGGCTGCAGAATATAGTTCCTTCTTCAAAGTACATACACTACAATTCCTCCCCTTTTAGCTAAACAGTACATAACATTCGACTAATAATTAAATAACATATTTACAATTACAGTTGCTATATACATTAGCTGAAGTTAAGCAATTATAAATTCAGTCTTTGAGGAGGCTTCCTGATTCTGTCTGGATAACGCCTCTTTGGGGTATCAGGCTCTTCTGGCAAAGTTGATTCGGGATCAACGTTGTTGTTTGATTCGTCTGCTTCCAATATCACCGATTCTGCGGTAGATGCAATTGGTACTTTGGTTTCATCACCAGGTGTATCGGATCGTGGTGTGGATTTGACATTTTCCAGTGACTCTAGAATCTGGTCAGCATGGCGTCTTACAATGCTCTCTCCAACATCCACAGTATACATTAGAGGTCCTTGCCATGTGCAGATTGTTCCTGGCTGCCATTTCTCTGTGCGGTAGTCCCGGGCCAAAACTGGTTGACCTATCTTAAAACTCCTGGTCGGCCTTTCATTCATATTCTGAAACTGCCTGTTCCCCACATCTATTCTGATGTTTGGCTTAACCAAATCCAAGCGGCATCGTAGTCTTCAATTGAAGAACATCATGGCTGGAGTTTGGTTGGCAACCGCATGTGTTGCATTCCGGTTGGCAAACAAGAAGTTATCCACCTTGTGTTGTAGGGGTATGTCTTCATTACACATTGCCTTGATAGCCTTCTTGAATGTTTGAACGAACCTCTCAGCCAATCCATTGGTGGCTGGATGATATGGGGCGGATGTGTAATGCTTAACACCATTGTTCTTTAAGAACCTCCGGAACTCTTCAGACACAAACTGTGGTCCATTGTCGGAGCAAATCTGTTCAGGCAGCCCATTTCTGGCGAATATGGTTCGTAAGACTGTGATAGTTTTTTCTGTGATGGTTGAGGACATTTTTATTACCTCTGGCCACTTTGAATGTGCATCCAACGCAATTAAAAACACCAAGTCCATAAATGGACCAGCAAAATCAATGTGCACCCTTTGCCATGGAGATGAGGGCCACTCCCATGGATGTAGAGGGGCTTGTGGTGGAGCGTTTTGGACCTTTTGACATCCTGTACAGCTCTTGGTCATCTCTTCGATTTCTCTATCGATCCCCGGCCACCACACAAACGCTCTGGCTAAGTTCTTCATTTTTACCCCTCCCAGATGACCCTCATGAAGCTCATTGAGCACTCTATTCTTCAATTTGGGTGGAATTACTACTCTGGATCCACAAATCAAGGTTCCTCGGCACACTGACAGCTGTTCTCTTCTCGGCGAGAATGCTGGCAACAGTGGTTCGCCATGTGCTGGCCATCCCTTCACCGTTAAATCATAGACCCTGGAGAGTGTCTGGTCATTTCGTGTTTCCTTTTCTATGTTTGCATTCGTCACAGGTAGACATTCGACTATGGTCGAGTGGAATATCTCCACAGGATCCACTGCAGGTGCTTCTTCCACCATCAGCAATGGTAGGCGCGACAATCCATCAGCATTCCCATGCTGTTTAGTTCCTTTGTACTCGATATCATATTGGTGTGCCCCTAGGAAAAGGGAACACCTCTGTAGCCGTTGTGCTGTCATTATCGGGACGCCCTTCTGAGGGTTGAAAATGGAGACAAGAGGTTGATGATCAGTTAGTAGAGTACATTTCTGACCGTGCAGGTAGTGATTGAACTTCTTCACTCCCCACACCAGGCTGAGGGCCTCTCTGTCAATCTGGGTGTAGTTACGCTCGGCTGAAGTTAACGAGCGTGACGCAAAAGCTATCAGACTCTCTGAACCATCAAGGAATTTATGTGACAGTACCGCTCCAATGCCGTAGGGAGACGCATCACACGCCAGTCTTATCGGTAGTGATGGATTGTAGTGAGCCAATACTTCTCTTGAAGTGATTAGGTCATTACTCTTCTGAAAGGCCCGCTTACATTCATCGCTCCATTTCCATGCTACTCCAGTTTGTAGTAGGGCGTTCAGTGGGTGCAGAATTGTGGACAAATTCGGCAAAAACTTATGGTAGTAATTCAACAATCCGAGGAATGACCTCAGTTGCGACACATTTTCAGGCGCTGGAGCCTTAACTACCGCTTCAATTTTGTCAGGGGACTTATGTAACCCCTCTTCATCAATCACGTGGCCACAATACAATATCTGTTTCTAAAAGACTCGCACTTGGGGCGATTGGCTCGTAGCCCATGTTCTCTTAGTCTAGTGAGCACCTGCTCTAGGTTGGCAAGGTGTTCACTGTCATTTTCACCTGTCACTAGGATTTCGTCCAAGTAACACTGAGTCCCCGGAATCCCTTGCAGGACTTGTTCCATCGCTCTTTGCCATGTCGCCGGAGCTGATGCTACTCCGAATACCAGTCGATTATACTGGTAAAGACCTTTGTGACTGTTTATCGTGAGATACTTCCTGGAGGATTCTTCAACCTCCATCTGCAAATATGCTTGTGCTAGGTCAATTTTTGTAAAATGCTTCTTTCCAGATAGTGTGGCGAAAATATCTTCTATCTTCGGGAGAGGATACTGTACTGTGTGAAGGACTGGGTTCACCGTCACCTTGAAGTCCCCACAGATGCGAACCTTCCTTGGTTCCTCAGACTTATTGTTTAACGTTTTCTTCATGACAGGAATGATGGGTGTCGCCCACTCGCTCCAGTCTACCTTAGATAACACGCCTGCATTCTCCAGATTCTCCAGCTCTGCCTCGACGGCTGGGCGAATTGCATACGTTACCGGTCTTGCTTTGAAAAACTTTGGAATTGCATTCTCTTCTATTTTTATCGAGGCGGTTATGCCTTTAAGAGTTCCCAGTTCTTGTTGAAATACCTCTTTAGCGTTAGCTAAGATTTTTGACAATTGTCCAGGTGTGACGTCGTCATCCTTTTAACCAGCCACAGTCAGTGCCTGAATGGAGTGCCAGTCTAAACTTATCTTTCTGATCCATTCACGTCCCAATAACGGTGGTCCACCATCTTGCAGTATGTACAGATACAATTTCTGTATTTCCTTGCCGTTGTATTCGACAGGCAGCCTTATTTTCCCTCTGGGGTATACTTTCTGCCCCGTATACGTCTTCAAGACAATGGATGTGTCTTTCAAGGGTATGTGTGAGAATAGCCGCTCGTAGTCTCGTCGATTCATGACGGTCAGGGCTGATCCTGTATCCAATTCCTTTTTGACTTGGGACCCTGCTATCGTGAGGGTGACCCAAATGGTTCAGTGATCCTCTTTTGCGATTACGTTGTGAAGTTTGAGACAGCTTAGTCTCTTGTTCCCGGATTCACTATTGCTCTTCTGGTCTTCGGAACTACTGTCCGTCATCTTTTGTACTTTCCTGTACTGTTCCTTAGTAGCCTTTCGTTGTCGTTATTCTTCTTCCCGGACCTGCAAACTCGTGCAATCTTTCCGCATTGCCTGCATATTTTGTCCTTGGACCAGCAGTCCTTCTGGTCATGGGTTGTTCTGCCACAGCGATAACATTTTTCAAATCCCTGTGTCATTTCGTGGGTGCCGTATTCCTGTGGCTTTTGCTGTATTTCCGCAGCTCCCCTTGCTGCTGCTTCGTACGATACTGCCACGCTGAAAGCCTTATCTAGCATCAGCTCTTTCTCTGAGAGTAACCTCTTCTGGTTTCCTTCACTCAGGAGTCCACAGAAAAATTTGTCCCGTCGGGTATCTGCCAGTCCTGCTCCGAACTGGCAGTGCTTTGATAGCTTGCGTAGTTCCGTAAGGTAATCAGCATTGCTCTCATCTTTATGCTGATTTCTCTTGTGGTATTTAAATCTTTCTGCTATCAGCAGCGGTGTAGGATTTAGGTGTTCCTGTAGGATATCAACAATTTCGTTAAAACTCTTCGCCATCAGTTTGGCTGGAGTGATCAGGTTCCGCAATAGGCCGTACGTTCTTGCGCCCATTAAGTTTAGTAGTACCGATGCCTTTTTCTCATTGGCTACTTCATTTGCCTTGCAATATACTTCGACTCTTTCCACATACGTGGTCCAGTCTTCTATTGCATTATCGAAGGCAGTGATATTGTCAGTCTTCGGCATCTTGGAGATCTAAGATGGTGCCTCCCGCGCTTTGCCTTCTTCCCCGATTGAACAGAATGGCGCCTCCCGCGCTTTGCCTTCTTCCCCGCTGGATTAAGGTGGCGCCTCCCTCGCTTTCTGTCTTCTCCGCTGCTGCTAGCGCTGTTGCTGGTGTTTTTATGCCTTGATGGCGATGCCCTATAGTCTTCGCGCACTTCCCCCCCGCGCTGCTACTAACGCCGCTCTCCGCGGTCCCCGTGGCAAACTGCAGCTCCTCGCGGCTTTCTGCGCTTCTAATTTCTTTTCTTTTAATTACTGTTCCCGTCGTCAGAGCAAACCCTACGGGACACTTTCCTCCCTCTTCTCAGGTCTGTACGCTGCCCGGCTTCGTAGCACCGGCCGCGCCCTGTGTGCTCCACCCTCTCTCTCTCTCTCCTCTTCCCGACAACGCTGCTCGGCCCCGTTGAAAAGCCATCCGATCGAGCTCTAGCCCGCCGCAGCCCAGGAAGGATCAGTGTACTACCTGCCACCAGCCCGATTAGCTGGAACACCATAGACAGGTTAACCAAGCCCCGCTCTCGACAGCCTCTCCTGCAAATCTTTGAATTCGATGAATCAGAGGCGGTTGCCCACGGTCGATGCCCGTTTCTTCTGTTTGTTTTTTTTTCTTTTCTTCCTTCTGGCCTCGACCTCTAACAACTTCGCTTCAGGGATGGATCCCCATGGGGTGGTGCAGAACTGTAGGTAAGTTCGGATCTGTTCGTCGCCAGTGTTACGTCCGTGTGTAATTGAGACACGAACTGCAGGAGTTGGTTATAACAGGTGTTTACTGAGTGGAGACAAAACTGAAACTACTATACAAAGTTACTTTACAGGCTTATATACAGGGTGGTCACTACTGGTACTGCAGTATACAGGGGCTGCAGAATATAGTTCCTGCTTCAAAGTACATACACTACATCCTTCAGCACGGTTATCTACCTAACTGTCTTCATCTTTTGACTCTTGTACCACTGTGTTAATGTTAAATCAAACGTTTTTCCTAAAGGTAAGCTGTGTCTGGTTACAAACAAATTGTTCTTCCAATAATTTTAACAGTATATATATCTTTTCTGCAGTCAAATTCTTAAGATTCAACGAATTAATAATTTAAAAGTGTTAAGTAGACATGCATGAAGTTAGGATTCAAATTTTAATGAGACTATTTAAATTAGTTATTGCTTGTAAATTTATCCACAGTCAGGAAAAGATTCTTTGTACATCTGAAGTGTGCAATTATCCTTCATTAACTAACAACATTAACATAGTTCTATGTTTTGAGTCACACCTGCTGGTTTATTAAAAATGTCTAATTAGGAATACCTTATTTCAGTGGCTTTCCAAGTGTGGCATACTTACCTCTAGACCCCTTTAGGCTAATTATAATATGCTATGGTCCAGTCTCTAATGATCTCAGAAATGTAGCAATGCCCCTTTCCCCATAAATAATGAGATTTGCACTATGTTAGCTGCTAATGATGGTGGCTGCCTGAAAAATTATCCTTTTTGCCTTCCTGAAAGCACTGATCCTTGCTTGGCTGCAGTCCCGTGGGCGCTAGCAGCCCTCTGATATCTACACCACAAGGCCTTTCTCCATATATGAGCTTGACAGTGACAATGACCGGAATTTTAATTCATCCGTGCATGCGGGATTGGAAGCGGGTCAGGAGTGAAAGTGGAAATAAATAGGAGCGAGTCGGGAACTGGCCATCATCCCACATCCTCGCGCATTTAACTTGGGCCCGTTTGCCAGCACGGCAGTGACCCGAACAGCAGAGGCGGGCGACCTAATTTAGATCATTATCAGCTTGTTGTCAGACCCTTAACCATATTGTTAAACATACCTTTTCACTTTCACTGGGCGACCACGGGACTCACGCAGCTCGGGAACCACGTCTGTCAAACTGAGGCGGAAGTTCAGTAGCCATTCGATGGTCATTACTGCAGAGCATGGAAAGCACAATAAATACAGACACCTGACACCTGCTTACTTTCCTAAGGGAAATACTGTTGCTGACTGTTTTTGCATCACAGATTTAGGTCTCTAGGCCTAGAAATTCTGTATAGCCGCGTTTGGGGCGCTAGCCCTGGCGATGCTCAAAGTTTAGTGCCAGGCACAATTTAGCGCCACCTAGCGCGATATTGGGTTGCAGCGCCCCTAAAGTTGATTGCGACACTAAATCAGGCACTGCACGCTACTCTTAAGGCACTAACCCGGCGGCGCAACCCAATTTCGCGGTGGCAGGGCGCAGCGAAGGTGCTGTCAATAATCACTTTTCCTGAGACACACTGGCGCCGGCCAGCTCTTAAAGGGGCAGGTCAATTGGCATCACCAGACACACTCACTGCCTTGTAGGCCTTCAAAGCGGTGGGAGCCTACCTGTGGCGCACCAGCCTAGCAAGACATGGAAAGGGTGAGGCAGAGGGCGGAACGCCTCACTGATGGGCACTGGATGCTTTGGTTGGCGCAGTGGAATCAAGGCCAAGGAAGATGGTCGGAATGTGATTTATGTTTTGGACAGTCTCCCGGGTGTGAGAGCCAGTTATGTGTCAGTGTATTAGTTTTGCTTTCTGTTGCCATAGCTTTCTCATGTTTGAAGGAGCCACATTTTGTGTAATGAAACACTTTCTTCATTTACAATGGCCATGCCTGCTATTTACATGCATCTTGCCCTTCACAGGCTTGGGGGTATCAGGCCGGTTCCATTCCTGTTCTTGGAATGGCAGCAAGCATTCCGTGAGAGGGGCCTAGAAGCTACTTCTGATCAGCCTCTGACGGGCAGCCTGAGAAGAGCCACTCGCGTAGAAGTTCAGGCCAGCAGGCATCTTCTCAGCCACCGACAGAGATGTCCTGCACCTTATCTGAGGCTGCAGGTCTGGCTGAAGCAGCTGGCACAGCTCAGTCACCACCTCCTTTCTAAATCGCAGCCTTCTGACACACTGCTCCTCCAGCATGTTCATGTAGGAAAACTGCTGTTGGAAAACCCTCCCAGCGTAAGGTCTGCTGTGGTGATGTCTGTTGGCCCTCCTCCATCTGGCCATGCCCGCCCCCCTCTCCCAGCGTCTCAGTGCCCTTTCCAGATGATTCAGCAGCAGGACGTTCCCCTCCAATGCAGCCCCCATAATAAGTGCCCACAGGAAGGTTCCCCGTTGTCAAGGCTCACCAACAGCAAGGTGATGGTCAGAAGGCTGAAGATCATCTGCCTGTGCTGGCTCAGTGGTCAAATGGCTCTCAGTGTACAGCTCAGCAACTCTTTGTAGCTCTCGAGGAAGTTGTGCTCCAAAAATGGCTGCCGCTTTTAAACCACACCAGTCCCCTTTAAATAACACTCCTCCAGCCCGAGAGCGACTTGGTAAGGTTCCAGATAAGCTGTCACTATTAGCGCCAGGCGCTGCGGAGCGGGGCGCCACCAAATTTCCGGTCCGGGGTGCCCAAAAGGAGTTGCACACTCAAATGACGTCATAATCAGCCTGCGCCCATGAGCGGGCGCTAAAATTGCTCAATATGTGGCGAGGCGCTAGGCGCCCTGCGCCCGCCCGGAAATTGGCTAGCGCCCCACTTCTCGGCCTCTTTAGGCGTTAATCGGTGGCGCTACCAACCGAATTTCTCCCCACCAGAGTTTGCCAGTCTTTTCTGCAAATTCGGAACCCACTGTCACCTCTATGCTACTACCTATCACACCATTAACAGATTGCTTCGCTAAACTCGACATGACCTACCATCTATGACATCAGCATGGGTGCCGTTTATATTGTCTCTCCTTGGTCCTCTGAATCGGACCACGATGAGCCCCAACACCAGCAGCAGCAGGCACACCAGCAGCAGCAACAACAACACTACCAACCTTCTCCTCAACCACCTGATGCTCAACAGGACAGAATGCATCAGCGCAGGGCTGCACTGCGCTGGAGGCGATACCCCTAACACAGGGTATACAGGCAGAGGATGGGCTTCCTCAACATGACTGAGCAGCAGTGCCAAAGGAGGATCAGGCTATCGCGCCAGGTCATTGCAGACATTTGCGCCTTGCTGAAGCAAGACCTCCAGCCCAGAGGAGCGGGTGGACACACCTTACCAGTGGCTGTCAAAGTCACCAATGCCCTCAACTTCTTCACCTCAGGCTCCTTCCAGGGATCTGCAGCAGACATTTACGGCATCTCGCAGTCGGCCACCCACAGATGCATCACACAGGTCACTGATGCCCTCTTTGACAAGTCAGCCCATTACATCAACTTTACTACGGATTAAGCCAGTGTTACTGAGCGGGCGCTGGGCTTTGCGGCTCTGGCTGGCATCCCACGGGTGCAGGGCATCATCGACTGCACACATGTGGCCATCACCCAGGAGTCTTTGTCAACCGCAAGGGCTTCCACTCCCTCAATATGCAGCTGGTGGGCATCCATAGGAAAATCATCAAGCATGTGTGTGCCAAATTCCCTGGCAGCTGTCATGACTCTTTCGTCCTGCACCAGTCCTCCCTCCCTCAGCTCTTTGCTCCTCCAAACAGATTTTCCGGCTGGCTGCTTGGAGACAAGGGCTATCCACTGAAGACGTGGCTCACGACACCCTTGAGGAGGCCAAGTACTGAGACCCAGGAGAGATATAATGAAAGCCACATGTCCACAAGATGTGTTATAGAGCAGACAATAGGCATGCTGAAAAGGCACTTCAGATGCCTTGATGGAGCTGGAGGAGCCGTTCAGTTTGCATCAGCCAGGGTCGCTAGAATCATCGTGGTCTGCTGCACCCTGCACAACATAGTGCAGCAGCGAGGATTGGCGCTGCAAGAGGAGCAAGGCTCTGAGCGCACAGCCTCTTCAGAAGAGGAGGAGCAGGGGGAACCTGAGGTCCAGATGCCACCAGAACTCGTGCACATTGCTGCCCAGGTGGCCCGATTTACTTATTGTCATGCATTACACCCATATGGCTGTCACATGTTGTGCCAGGTTCCACCCCCCACCCCACCCTGCCACAACAACAATATAAAGCGTCCCTGCAATGACAAAGCCATTCCTTTCACACTGACCCCCATTGCTAGAGGTAACGTTACGTATGACCATTCACTCCAACTCACGAAGCCACTTCCAAAGTATCAGACACAAGTGGGCATGACTGGAAAGTGGTGAAAATAAATAGTTTTATATGTGACATAAGAGTAATAAACCTTAACAGAAACAGATCTTTAAACACACATGTGCTTACCCTTGTGCATCTACTTTTGTGTCATATTTCTCTTACGGGTGCTTCTACGAGGTGCAACCCCTGTGGCTTCAGCAGAGGTAGAGGCAGGCCACTCACTTCCCTGCTGCGACTGCACAGACACTTTTGGCAGACGTCCTCTGGATTTTGGAGCCTCTGATGGTGCCATCAAAGTCTGTTCCTCCTGCGACTTTGCAGGGGCAGACTTGGCATCGCAATCCCAGGAGGCATCTGGGGCTCTGACTGAGAGGGGGTAGGCGGCAATGGGAGAGAAGTGTGAGCGCTTTGAGAGGAGCCCTCTCTTCCATGTCCCCTCTCTTCATCATCCCTCTCATAGGCTACCTGCACTTACCTGCTAGCAAAAAGCTGTACAGCATTGGGGCCATGAGGACCCAAGTCTACATTTACATCCCTCCTAGACAATAGGTCTATGAGCCTTTGCCATCTATTCTCCATAGAGACCATGTGCTCATGTGAGTGGCGCATTAGCTGCTCCATGCAGGTGGCCATCCTATCCATGGAAGAGGCTACAGTCGCCATCGCCTGCGACATGGTGGTGCTCATGCTGGAGATGGATTTGCAGACATCATGGTCGCAAAACCTGTCAGAGCCCCCTGCACTTCTTCCTGTACCTCCAGGAACGCCCTCTTTCATGATGGCCCCCGAGGCTCAGCGTCTGCATGCAGCTGAGCAGCACTGGGAGCGTCCTGCACCCTCCAGCGAGGAGTCGTCACTGCTGTCCCTGTCTCCACCATCTCCTCTTGCTCACTTGTGACTTGTGAGACACAAGGTGACAACACTACTCTATCTCACGTAGGACCCACCGAGGTGTGTGTATCTGTGCTGGTGCTGGGTGCATTTACATCTGCTGACGGTGCAGACTCCGAGGCTGCAGGCTCCTCTGAGGAGACGTCTTCCTCTTCCACCTAGACAGTTGGGGAAGGGGCTCTTGATGTACCTGTGCCAGAGTAACATGATATTCATCGCGAGTCAACTACAAGAGAAATGCAGGGAACAGCACCAACCTCTGTACATGGCCTTCTATGACCTCACACAGGCCTTTGACACCATCAAACTTGGGGGATTATGGAGTGCCCTCCTCAAATTAGGCTGCCCTCAAAAGTTTGTCACCATCCCCCGCCTGCTTCACGACGACATGCAAGCCGTGATCCTGACCAATGGATCCACCACAGACCCAATTCACATACAGAACGGGGTCAAGCAAGGCTGTGTCATCGCACCAATGCTCTTCTCAATCTTCCTGGCTGCAATGCTCCATCTCACCCTCAGTAAGCTCTCCGCTGGAGTGGAGCTAATCTACAAAACAAACGAGAAACTTGTAGGGGGTGGCGTATGGTGGTGTTTGGCGCTTACGCCCAGTCAGTTATGACTCTGACTGTTTATGAGCGGTTCGAATCGCTCTCACGCCCCTGGGTTCTAGACACCGGAATTAGGTACAGGCGGCGATACAGAAAAGACTCGAGTAGGCAGGTGGTTTGCATGTAAGCAAACTCAAGATTTTATTAAACAGAAAAATAACACAACCTTATGAGAAATTACTAGTGTAAAATTACAGGCGAATACAAATAACGATACTTATACAGGGAATGGGGAACACACGGCACATCGAGGGCAAACAACTATCTTAACAATCCCCTTATCCTTATCCCACCCCCTATACCTAACTAGATTAAGCTATGAGGGGCCAGAATTTATGCTCACCAATCAAAAATCTGCTGAACTCAAAACAGCGGTGGGGTTCGGGGTTCGCTCTTTGTGCTCTCTGGAGCCTGCCATCATCACGTGGTCTCTGGGTGCTGGAAGGGCATTGTCCAGGTATGAGTACCCCAAAGTTAAAGTCTCTGCTTGGGTACTTTACCTTGCAGGGCTGATGGTTCCTCTTCCTCGGTCGGCAGTTGAATTTTGCATAAAGATAGTCGCAGATTAGCTGAGACTGCAGGCCCGATCATTCGAAGCTTGTCTTTCATCGTCTTCTCAGTTCATCTCCTCAATTCATCTCCTCAATTCGTCTCCTCAATTCGCCTTGCCTCCTCGCCTCATCGCGTTCCGCCTGGCCTGGCCTGAATTGTTCGTGTCCGCCCGATGCAGTGCCTGGGTGTTTCCAGATGTAGTGGGGAAAAGCACGGGCAGAGGCCGGGGGTAAGCACGGGATGGGGAAAGAGCAGCAGCCACGAGGGCGAGGAGCAAGAAGAAGAGGCCAGAGAGAAGAGAGAGATTGCTACCCGGGGCCTTCAATTATACTCCTACGGATGGCCCTTATCTGCACGCCAAATCCGGTTAGTTCTTTGTCTTAATCTTGGCGGGCTATTTTAAATAATGGTAGCAATCTATGTTAACTGTTTTTAGATGGCCGGTCATCACATCTACTGGCCTGATAATTGACTTGTTTTGTTATTAATACACCTTGATGGGCCTGTCCAGCCTCGATGGCTTCCTTAATCTATTCCCGATTATTTATGCAAACTGTTTGATGGCCTTAACTATAGGCCTAACTGGGTTTTGATTTGTCTCCAATTTGATCTAATACATAATTCAAAGTTCTGTCTGGTTTTCAAAATACAAAGTCTCTCTTCACAGAAACTGCAGCTTTGGTTTCGTTTTCTCCACGAGCTGCCTGTGTCGCAGAGTCCAAGTTTTTAAAATCTCACGGGCTTTCTGCCACGCGGCACGGACACCATCTTGGGTACCCTTTTTGATTTAAAATGTCCATGCAGGGTCCCTTTTATTAATAAATAACCTTTGGGGAAATGTAGAAATTTTGCAAATCTTACAAACTGTTCAAACTCTGTCGCCTCCAGTCCAGATCCAAGGTCGTCCCATCCACTGTCATCGAATTACAGTATGCAGACAATGCTTGCATCTGCGCACACTCGGAGGTCGAACTCCAAACCATCATCAACACCTTCACCGAAGCGTATGAGAGCATGGGCCTTACACTATGCATCCGTAAGACAAAGGTCCTCTACCGACCTGCCCCCACCACACAGTACTGCTCCCCGATTATCAAAATCCATGACAAGGCCTTGGACAACGTGAACCACTTTCCATACCTCGGGAGCCTGCTGTCAACAAGGGCAGACGTCGATGACGAAGTCCAACACTGCCTTAAGTGTGCCAGTGCAGCCTTCTGTCGCCTGAGGAAGAGAGTGTTTGAAGACCAGGACCTCAAACCCAGCACCAAACTCATGGTCTACAGAGCAGTAGTGATACCCACCCTCCTGTATGCTTCAGAGACATGGACCATGTACAGCAGGCACTGGAGAGGTACCACCAACGCTGTCTCCGCAAGATCCTGCAAATCCATTGGCAGGATAGGCGCACCAACGTCAGTGTTCTCGCTCAAGCCAACATCCCCAGCATTGAAGCTTTGACCGCGCTCGATAAGCCCCGATGGATGGGCCACATCGTCCGCATGCCCGATACGAGACTCCCAAAACAAGCGCTCTACTTGGAGCTCCGATACGGCAAGAGAGCCCCAGAACTAAAAATGAGTTCACAGGTGACTAATAATCCAATGTGGGACCTACAGTCTCTGTCACAGGTGGGGCAGACGATGGTTGAAAGGGTGGGTGGGTGGCGTGCTTGGGTTGACATGCGCTCCTTCCGCTGTTTGCGCTTGGCTTCTGCTTGCTCCTGGCGAAGAGACTCGACGTGTTCCGTGCCTCCCCGGATGCTTTTCCTTCACTTTGTGCAGTCTTCGGCCAAGGAATCCCAGGTGTCGGTGGGGATGTTCCACTTTTTCAAGGAGGCTTTGAGGGTGTCCTTGAAGAATTTCCTCTGCCCACCCGGGGCTCTCTTACCATGTCGGAGCTCCAAGTAGAGTGCTTGTTTTGGGAGTCTCGTATCGGGCATGCAGACAATGTAACCCGTCCATCGGAGCTGATCCATGCCGACCGCCCGCCCATGTAAAGAAAATTCCGGCCAATGTTGCTGGCTTCCCCATGGTGTCATTGACTACATGTATATAAAGTTGAGAATGTTGTCATTCTGTACTTTTGTGGGGAGGAAACTGGCCTGCGTGCAGGTGGATAGAATTACATAGAATGTTACAGCACAGAAACAGTTCATTCAGCCCAACTGGTCTATGCCAGTGTTTATGCTCCACACGAGCCTCCTCCCACCTTACTTCATCTCACCCTATCAAACATATCCTTCTATTCTTTTCTCCTTCATATACTTATCTAGCTTCCCCTTAGATTCATCTGTGTTGTACTCTAAGTAGCGAAAGCATTCCGAGAAGCTGTGACATTTTCAGCTACAGGCAGAGCCATTGTATTCAGCGTTTCAGTTCTCCAAGTAGCCTGCTACTATTTTGATAGATTTTACTAATTGCCTCCATGGAAAGCTTTAAGCTTAATAGACATGTTCTCAGTGTTTTCAGCACATTAGCAGTGCTGGAATGGTGCAGTGCCATTGTTTCAGCAAAGAAATTCAGGTGGAATTCACTTCCAATGCTTGTGTGCCATATAAAAAGTACTCTATTGGCTGTAAAGTGCTTTGGGACGTCCTGAGGTTGTGAAAGGCACTGTATAAATGCAAGTTCTTTCTTTCTTAAAATGCTTCCCAAAGTTTCCTTGTGTTTATTGAGCCTTTCTGTGATCTGCCTGTTTAATCCCTGTTAGCCTAAGTTACATATGGCCACCCTTCAGCCAGAGGCACTGTAGATCCAAATTTCCTGGTTTTACCCTCCCCATTGCACTCGGGGCAAATTAGACTGATCTATAAGAGAGATATATACAGCTGTCTGTATCACCTGATCAAGGCACAAGTGAGGCGTTTGTCAGCTTTGAAGATTCTGGAGAGATTGATTAGTGACTTCAGCAGCATATAAACATTTGTTCTACCTTTTTTTGATTTGTTGATACTGAGACCTGCACTTTCTTTTGACTGCTTGCTACTGGGTCAGACCTCCTGAAGATCTTCATACGACACCCCCTCACAGTCAGAGCAACATGGAGGTAGGTATGGTCTGCTTCTGGGCAAGTCACTCAATGCCATTATTTTGAAGGAGGGGCAAAAGCAGTTCAAGTTGGAGGGAAGGCGAGTCAGGCACCATGCTGGAAGAATATACTCCACCAGGTATTACCTTCCCCAAGCATTACCTCCCCTAAACATTTTACAGGCAGTACACGTACTATGAAAACCTCTCTGAGGAGCTCTGCATCGGAGGAGTTCACTTCTCAAAAGCTGCAATAGGGCATCTCTGTAATCTACATCATAAAGATAGTGGCCCGTAATTTCCGATAGGAGGCTTCCTGTTGGAAAAAAATCTACGCACTTACCAAAGGGCTCACGAGGTTTGGACACTTCCACTCCTGGGCCTCTCCACAGTCGAAACACGCCGGGCCCACGTATCCCAGGGACGCAGGCAGTTCGCAAGCGTCCCTGGGATCATGTGGGCCAGGCCAGCCAATAGGAGAAGGGAATCTCCCTTCATACTTTTGACAGATAGACCTGTCAAATACATGAATGGAGATCACCCCCAAAAACACAGTAAACATTAAAAAAAAAATTTAAATGAGTTAAAATTACATTAAACAAAAATTTAATTTTTTGAAAAAAATATTTAAAGTTTTTTACAGGGCTAAAAATAAACTTACCTTTTTTAAAGTATTTAAAAATTATAAATGAGTGAAAAAAATGTATTTTTACCAGGCTTAAGATGGGCAGGCGTGCGATCTATCAAGAGCATTCTTGACAGATCGAAAATGTCGGTTTTCAGCGCATGCGCTTCGCTTAATAAGCTTAACTGGTGTTTATCCAGCAGATTCACAAATCTGTTTCAACAGCTGAGTCTTATGTCAGACTGTAAATCTTCATTCACAACAGATGAATGATTCTATGCACATAGGCTTATTATTTCCAGATGTTCCAGGGAGAAAGGTCAGGAGGTCCACTGAGAAGAATACAAAACAAACTTCAGAAGCATATCAAAAGGCAGTCAGAGGTGCAAAGAAAAATCTAGAATTAAGCATAGCAGCAGATGCAAATCATTGTAGCAAGACGTTCTTGCAATACTATAACAGTAAGATGATTGCCAGAGAAGAAGTGAGACCTTAATGGATGCTAATGAGCATAAAGTGAAGGATGAACAGAGAATGCTTTGTGTAATTAACAATACTTGAAGTCTTCACTATAGTAGCATGCCCTCAATTAACAGAGATAATCTAAGTAAAATTATGGATTTCAGCTTCACAAGAGATGTATAAATGGTTGGAAATAAACAAATCCCCAAGATGGCTTTTATTTATCCTAGTGTAAAAACAAAGAGTAGGGAAAAGATTTTTGGTATGATGACAATTATCATGCAGGAGTCAATGCATATTGGGGAGGTCACACTGAATTGAAAACTATCTAACATAGTACCCTTATTCAAAAAGGGGATGAATGTAACCCCTCAGTTTTTCATCAAGATATGATGACAGTATGGGAACAATTATCAGGAGAAAAATGAAGGATTAGCTGTACGTTATTAAAGTATTAGATAACAGCCTAAGTAACTTTCATAGAATTACATAGAATCTACAGCACAGAAACAGGCCATTCAGCCCCAGTGGTCTATGCCGGTGTTTATGCTCCACAATAGCCTGATCCCATCCCTCTTCAACTAACCCTATCAGCATATCCTTCTATTCCTTACTCCCTCATGTGATTATCTAGCTTCCCCTTAAATGCATCTATGCTATTCGTCTTAAATACTCCTTGTGGTAGCGAGTTTTACATTCTAACCACTCTTTGGGTAAAGAAGTTTTTTTCTGAATTCCGTATTGGATTTGTTGGTGACTCTCTTATAGTTATGGCCCCTAGTGTTGGACTCCCCAGCAAGTGGAAAGATCTCCTCCATGTCTACCCTAACAATCTACCCGATCTTCCTTTTAGAAGAGGAAGATCCTGCTTGATCAGCTTTCTTGACTTTTTTGAGGAAGTGATGCCCTAACTAAACTATGGGAAATGGTATAACATGGTGCTCATAGATATTTAGAAAGGCTTTGATAACATTTCTCATCAAAAAATGCACTGAACTAAACCCTTTCCAGAGATTTTCTTTCAGAAAGGCACCAATAAACAAAAGATAAGAGAGCATGAAATCAGAAAAGGGCATTTAGTGCATCAAACCTGCATCTTCTACAGGCTATCTATAATCTATCCTTATTAACTCACCTTAATAACTTCTCTCTAAATCGTCCAACCCTTCCCCACAAAAAAATGATAATCAAGCAAAACTCCAAAACATCAAATTATTTCTACAATTCATTCCTGACCAGCCTCTGTCCCTATTACTGTGGTTTAATGACAACTGATTTCACTTTAGTGGGACTCTTACTTTCTTATCCATATGTTTCATGTTTTGTGTATGTATTCAATGGCCCAGATTTTGCAGTCAGCAGCGAATGAATGGTGCCAGCCTTTCATTAAGCTCATACTTGTCCACAAACGTTCTATGGGCTTTTGCACTGAAACTTGTGATAATTAGAAATCCATTTCAGCGTGGCACCCTCTACATGGGATCTGGAACCTGTGTGAACAGGGCAAGGAATGGTGTGTCTCCTTAACCAATCAGATTGAAGAATTCTTAATGAGCAACGCAAAGTCTAAACCAGGAAGTATAACTTAGAAAATTTAATTCAATGCCAAATCATGTACAGAAAGCAAAATAAAGAGAGGGAAAGAAAGATAGGATTAAGAGAGAGAGAGAGATAAAAAGAGACTGAAAGAAAAAGTAAAAAAAAGGTATTTACATTTTTTAAATCTCCAAAAATAATTAAAATCTGAAGGAATGAGACTCCACACTTGTAAAAGTTAATTTTCAGTGGTTGTTTGGCAGTAATTAAAACTTATCGTAGGAAAAATGTGGTTGCTTTGCACCTCCCATTAGCGCCCTAAGAGGACGCTAATGGGGCGTGAAGCAACTAGTGCCCGGGCGCGCCGCAGCCAATGCTTCCTGCAAAATTCAGCGGGAGGTTAGCGGCAGCAGTAACCATTAGCGCCCCACCACCAGCGATGACATAATCGCCATATGCAGCGCCCCACTTGCGCCCTGGCCGCGATCTTCAGTAGCGCCCCCTGACTTACCACCGGACGCTATGTCTGACGGAGCCGGGGGGGGGGGGGCCGACCTGCACCGGGCAGCGCTAATTAAAAGCGAGGTGCCAGATGGCCATTTTTGTTGCTGGTCGCCTGCCAGCACCTGCCTCCATTGCCATCCCCGGGGTGCTGGTTGCGCTCCTCAAGAGGAATGCTGGGCTCTTTTGCCGGCATTCCGTTCCCTGGTGGCCCAGCTGGGCCCCGGGTTGCACTGCGCAAGGCCCCTCCCCTTTAAGAAGGGGAGGAAGGCCTGCAGTACCGCAGTGCGATGTGCCACTGCACGTGGTGCTGCGGCACATAGCACCGTGATATTCCCTCGCAGCACCCCAAGAGGGAGGCAGGCGCTTCCATTAGCACCCCACTTCCCTCTTGGGTGCTACTGGAAGCACCCGCCTCTTCCCTCTTGGGGTGCTACCGATGAATTTCGGCCTTGGGGGCACTAATTTTTTCAGGGCGCTGCCCCAAAGGAGACACAACTCAATTTTTCCCCCATCAAGTCTAAACATTTTCTGGTGAGTTTAGTGGGTACCAAGTGGATAAATACACCAACTTCATGCATTCCATGTAGTTCAATGGTGAGTCTCTCAGCGAGATGCCATTCTGGCACCACTTCTGGAAAAGCAGGGCAACTCGGACAGCAACTTCCTGATTTCCGTGTTTAACTGAATGTGTGGTCGTTGGAAGTTGCTGTCTGATTTACTCTTTAACAACGATGAGCATGGATATTTTTACCGCAAAATCCAGGCCAGTATTTGTTTCACTTATGGGGCCAGAGTTTCAGTGTGCCGTGAGGCGGGCTTTCAGGCGTGCGGGGGGCAAAAATCCCAAATTCGGGGGTCCCGACACCATCCCCCCCAAAACCCACCTCCACGTAAGTTTCAAGGGAGGCCAGTACCCGCCCCGCACTGGGACCCGCCGACCCGTGGCGGGAAGGGATTAGTGCCAATTAATTAACTGCCTTTTAACAGGTAGTTAACAGGCAGTTTTTAGTCTAATCCCTATTTTGAGGGATGTCGTATGGGATTCCCGACGGCTCCAAACCACGCCAGGTTAGAGCAGGTGGGCCGTCAGGTTGATGGACTTGGAGGTGTTACGTCCGTGTGTAATTGAGACACGGACTGCAGGAGGTGGTTATAACAGGTGTTTACTGAGTGGAGACAAAACTGGAACTAATATACAAAGTTACTACACAGGCTTATATACAGGGGTGGTCACTACTGGTACTGCAGTATACAGGGGCTGCAGAATATAAGAATATAGTTCCTTCTTCAAAGTAGATACACTACAATTCCTCCCCTTTTAGCTAAACAGAACATAACATTCGATTAATAATTAAATAACATATTTACAATTACAGTTGCTATACACATTAGCTGAAGTTAAGCAATTATAAATTCAGTCTTTGAAGAGGCTTCCTGATTCTGTCTGGTTAACGCCTCTTTGGGGTATCAGGTTTTTCTGGCAAAGTTGATTCAGGATCAACGTCGTTGTTTGGTTCGTCTGCTTCCAATATTCCCGATTCTGCGGTAGATGCAATTGGTACTTCGGTTTCATCACCAGGTGTATCGGATCGTGGTGTGGAGTTGACATTTTCCAGTGACTCTAGAATCTGGTCAGCATGGTGTCTTACAATGCTCTCTCCAACGTCCACGGTATACATTAGAGGTCCTTGCCGTGTGCAGATCGTTCCTGGCTGCCATTTCTCTGTGCGGTAGTCCCGGGCCAAAACTGGTTGACCTATCTTAAAACTCCTGGTCGGCCTTTCATTCATATTCTGAAACTGCCAGTTCTCCACATCTCTTCTGATGTTTGGCTTAACCAAATCCAAGCGGCATCGTAGTCTTCGATTGAAGAGCATCATGGCTGGAGTTTGGTTGGTAACCGCATGTGTCGCATTCCGGTAGGCAAACAAGAAGTTATCCACGTTGTGTTGTAGGGGTATGTCTTCATTACCCATTGCCTTGATAGCCTTCTTGAATGTTTGAACGAACCTCTCAGCCAATCCATTGGTGGCTGGATGATATGGGGCGGATGTGTAATGCTTAACACCATTGTTCTTTAAGAACCTCCGGAACTCTTCAGACACAAACTGTGGTCCATTGTCGGAGCAAATCTGTTCAGGCAGCCCATTTCTGGTGAATATGGTTCGTAAGACTGTGATAGTTTTTTCTGTGGTGGTTGAGGACATTTTTATTACCTCTGGCCACTTTGAATGTGCATCCAACGCAATTAAAGACATCAAGTCCATAAATGGACCAACAAAATCAATGTGCACCCTTTGCCATGGAGATGAGGGCCACTCCCATGGATGTAGAGGGGCTTGTGGTGGGGCGTTTTGGACCTTCTGGCATCCTGTACAGCTCTTGGTCATCTCTTCGATTTCTCTATCGATTCCCGGCCACCACACAAACGCTCTGGCTAAGTTCTTCATTTTTACCCCTCCCAGATGACCCTCATGAAGCTCATTGAGCACTCTATCCTTCAATTTGGGTGGAATTACTACTCTGGATCCACACATCAAGGTTCCTCGGCACACTGACAGCTGTTCTCTTCTCGGCGAGAATGCTGGCAACAGTGGTTCGCCATGTGCTGGCCATCCCTTCACCGTTAAATGATAGACCCTGGAGAGTGCCAGGTCATTTCGTGTTACCTTTTCTATGTTTGCATTCATCACAGGTAGACATTCGACTATGGTCAAGTGGAATATCTCCACAGGATCCACTGCAGGTGCTTCTTCCACCGTCGGCAACGGTACGCGCGACAATCCATCAGCATTCCCATGCTGTTGAGTTCCTTTGTACTCGATGTCATATTGGTGTGCCCCTAGGAAAAGGGACAACCTCTGTAGCCGTTGTGCTGTCATTATCGGGACGCCCTTCTGAGGGTTGAAAATGGAGACAAGAGGTTGATGATCAGTTAGTAGAGTAAATTTCTGACCGTGCAGGTAGTGATTGAACTTCTTCACCCCCCACACCAGGCTGAGGGCCTCTCTGTCAATCTGGGCGTAGTTACGCTCGGCTGAAGTTAACGAGCGTGACGCAACAGCTATCGGCCTCTCTGAACCATCAAGGAATTTATGTGACAGTACCGCTCCAATGCCGTAGGGAGACGCATCACACGCCAGTCTTATCGGTAGTGATGGGTTGTAGTGAGCCAATACTTCTCTTGAAGTGATTAGGTCTTTACTCTTCTGAAAGGCCCGCTTACATTCATCGCTCCATTTCCATGCTACTCCAGTTTGTAGTAGGGCGTTCAGTGGGTGCAGAATTGTGGACAAATTCGGCAAAAACTTATGGTAGTAATTCACCAATCCGAGGAATGACCTCAGTTGCGACACATTTTCAGGCGCTGGAGCCTTAACTACCGCTTCAATTTTGTCTGGGGACTTATGTAACCCCTCTTCATCAATCATGTGGCCACAATACGATATCTGTTTCTTAAAAAACTCGCACTTGGGGCGATTGGCTCGTAGCCCATGTTCTCTTAGTCTAGTGAGCACCTGCTCTAGGTTGGCAAGGTGTTCACTGTCATTTTCCCCTGTCACTAGGATGTCGTCCAAGTAACACTGAGTCCCCGGAATCCCTTGCAGGACTTGTTCCATCGCTCTTTGCCATATCGCCGGAGCTGATGCTACTCTGAATACCAGTCGATTATACTGGTAAAGACCTTTGTGAGTGTTTATCGTGAGATACTTCCTGGAGGATTCTTCAACCTCCAGCTGCAAATATGCTTGTGCTGGGTCAATTTTTGTAAAACGCTTCCCTCCAGATAGTGAGGCGAAAATATCTTCTATCCTCGGGAGTGGATACTGTACTGTGTGAAGGACTGGGTTCACCGTCACCTTGAAGTCCCCACGGATGCGAACCTTCCTTGGCTCCTCAGACTGATTGTTTAATGTTTTCTTCATGACAGGAATGATGGGTGTCGCCCACTCACTCCAGTCTACCTTAGATAACATGCCTGCATTCTCCAGATTCTCCAGCTCTGCCTCGACGGCTGGGCGAATTGCATACGTTACCGGTCTTGCTTTGAAAAACTTGGGAATTGCATTCTCTTCTATTTTTATCGAGGCGGTTACGCCTTTAAGAGTTCCCAGTTCTTGTTGAAATACCTCTTTAGCGTTAGCTAAGATTTTTGACAATCGTCCAGGTGTGATGTCGTCATCCTTTTTACCAGCCACAGTCAGTGCCTGAATGGAGTGCCAGCCTAAACTTATCTTTCTGATCCATTCACGTCCCCATAACGGTGGTCCACCATCTTGCAGTATGTACAGATACAATTTCTGTATATCCTTGCCGTTGTATTCGACAGGCACCCTTATTTTCCCTCTGGGGTATACTTTCTGCCCCGTATACGTCTTCAAGACAATGGATGTGTCTTTCAAGGGTATGTGTGAGAATAGCCGCTCGTAGTCTCATCGATTCATGATGGTCAGGGCTGATCCTGTATCCAATTCCATTTTGACTTGGGACCCTGCTATCGTGAGGGTGACCCAAATGGTTCGCTGATCCTTTTTTGCGATTATGTTGTGAAGTTTGAGACAGCTTAGTCTCTTGTTCCCGGATTCACTATCGCTCTTCTGGTCTTCGGAACTACTGTCCGTCATCTTTTGTACTTTCCTGTACTGTTCCTTTGTAGCCTTTTTGTTGTCATTAGTCTTCTTCCCGGACCTGCAAACTCGTGCAATGTGTCCTACCTTTCCGCATTGCCTGCATATTTTGTCCTTGGACCAGCAGTCCTTCTGGTCATGTGTTGTTCTGCCACAGCGATAACATTTTTCAAATCCCCGTGTCATTTCATGGGTGCCGTATTCCTGTGGCTTTTGCTGTATTTACGCAGCTCCCCTTGCTGCTGCTTCGTACGATACTGCCACGCTGAAAGCCTTGTCTAGCGTCAGCTCTTTCTCTGAGAGTAACCTCTTCTGGGTTCCTTCACTCAGGAGTCCACAGACAAATTTGTCCCGTAGGGTATCTGCCAGTCCTGCTCCGAACTGGCAGTGCTTTGATAGCTTGTGTAGTTCCGTAAGGTAATCAGCATTGCTCTCATCTTTATGCTGATTTCTCTTGTGGAATTTAAATCTTTCTGCTATCAGCAGCGGTGTACGATTTAGGTGTTCCTGTAGGATATCAACAATTTCATTAAAACTCTTCACCATCGGTTTGGCTGGAGTGATCAGGTTCCGCAATAGGCCATACGTTCTTGCGCCCATTAAGTTTAGTAGTACAGATGCCTTTTTCTCATCAGCTACTTCGTATACCTTGCAATATACTTCGACTCTTTCCACAGACGTGGTCCAGTTTTCTATTGCATTATCGAAGGCACTGATATTGCCAGTCTTCGGCATCTTGGAGATCTAAGATGGCGCCTCCCGCACTTTGCCTTCTTCCCCGATTGAACAAAATGGCGCCTCCCATGCTTTGCCTTCGTCCCCGCTGGATTAAGATGGCACCTCCCGCGCTTTCTGTCTTCTCCGCTGCTGCTAGCGCTGTTGCTGGTGTTTTTATGCCTCGATGTCGACGCCCTATGGTCTTCGCGCACTTCCCCCCCGCGCTGCTGCTAACGCCGCTCTCCGCGGTCCCCGTGGCAAACTGCAGCTCCTCGCGGCTTTCTGCGCTTCTAATTTCTTTAATTTTAATTACTGTTCCCGTCGTCAGAGCAAACCCTACGGGACACTTTCCTCCCTCTTCTCGGGTCTGTACGCTGCCCGGCTTCGTAGCACCGGCCGCGCCCTGTGTGCTCCACCCTCTCTCTCTCTCTCCTCTTCCCGACAACGCTGCTCGGCCCCGTTGAAAAGCCACCCGATCACGCTCTAGCCCGCCGCAGCCCAGGAAGGATCAGTGTACTACCTGCCACCAGCCTGATCAGCTGGAACACCATAGACAGGATAACCAAGCCCCGCTCTCAACAGCCTCTCCTGCAAATCTTCTAATTCGATGAATCAGAGGCGGTTGCCCACGTTCGACGCCCGTTCCTTCTGTTTGTTTTTTTTTTTCTTTTCTTCCTTCTGGCCTCGACCTCTAACAACTTCGCTTCAGGGATGGATCCCCATGAGGTGGTGCAGAACTGTAGGTAAGTTCGGATCTGTACGTCGCCAGTGTTACGTCCGTGTGTAATTGAGACACGGACTGCAGGAGTTTGTTATAACAGGTGTTTACTGAGTGGACACAAAACTGGAACTACTATACAAAGTTACTACACAGGCTTATATACAGGGGTGGTCACTACTGGTACTGCTGTATACAGGGGCTGCAGAATATAGGTCCTTCTTCAAAGTACATACACTACAGGAGGGGTCGCGATGTCAGTGTTCAGGTGAGTGATGGTTGCATGAGTGCAAAGGTAAGTGTGTTTGGTGTGTCTAAAGTATGTAAAGTAGTTTTACTTACCTGTACTTACCTTAACAGCCTTTCTTCCTCTAGGCTGCAGGAGTCCATCACTCAGCCAGAACTGAAAGCTGAACGGCTGCGATCTGTCAAAAGTGACAGCCGTCAGCTTTCAGTCCCGGTGACAGTTCTAACTGAGTCTGCGTAGAAGGACTCAGGTTATGTAGGAATTAACACAATGCGGGGTTGGGGTTAAGGTTATTGTCTCTGGCCAGTCAGAAGCTTCTGAGCTGCTCCAGGGACCCCCGTGCGGTTTCGAAGCGCTCTCCTATTCCTGGTTCTGACCGCCGGACTTATTCGGTAGCGATGTAGACAGAAAAACGTGACTCGTGGTTCGTGTGCAAAACAGACCAGTATTTATTGAAACAAAAGAAAGAAACAACTTAAAAATAATCGATACAACACACCTATGCCTGGTACAGCACTTTTGCGTAACACAGTTCATTTATTGTTTACTGCAGCACTCTTTTGCTTAGTGGCTTTACTTAAATACAGCACCTTTAACTAGTGCAACACACCTTTAATACAGTACACTCTGCTCACTACAGCACTTCTGCTTAGTGGCTTTTACTTAAATACAGCACTTTAATACAGCTGCTTAGTGTCCACTGGAGCACCTTTCTGCTTAGTGCAACACTGTTACTCAAATACAGATCACTTAATGTTCACTACAGCACTTCCCTGCGTGGTGCAACACTTTTATTTAAATACAGCACTTTTAATACAGAACTCAGTGTTCAGTACAGCACTTCTCTGCTAGTGCAACACTGTTACTTAAATAGGGGAGCAGAGAACGGACACAATGAGGGAAAATTGACTAAAATTACAGTTCTACCGAAATTCCCCTTAATTTCCACCCCTATACCTATTCTAAGTTGCCGTGTAATGGGCCAGAAAAGGTCTGCTCACCAATGAAAATGCCTGCTCCGTGCCCCCTGTGGTCTATGATCTTCATTGCCCCGAATTAGAAAATACCCCAGTAGTTAAAAGTAAACTGCTGGTATTCCACTCCTTCAGGCAGGCTTCTGAGCTGGTCTTCTGTAGGCAGAGCATGGAGGTGAGGCGGCAGAGAGAGAGAGAGAGAGAGAGAGATGGCTTCTTGAGAAGCTATCTTATACCCCATTTGGGGCTGAAACCTTCCCGCCCAGATCCAGGTGCATCTGGCTGAACAAAAGGGATCCAAACTGTCCCCATTGTCTGTGATGGGTTTGGATGAATTACCCATTTATCGTGATGGGTTTGTGAATGTATTCCCATTCATCGTACTGAGCTTGAATGGACCTGTCTTTGTTTGAAAAAAAGCATGTCTTTCTATAATTGCTGAGTAAACAGCTTTGGGAGTTAATGTAAACAAAAGTCATTGTCCTGTGGTCAAACTGAAACCGCAGTCTCAAGTGGTTAATCCTTTGTGTAAACATAGTAGCAGTTTCTGTCAATTGTCTCTGCAGGGAGGGGAACTCCCTGAACTGCCTTTGATTGGCAGTTTAGTCAGCCATTTTTGATCTTCCCTTTTCATATGTCCACAGTCTGTGTCCTGACACGAGGTCGGGCAGCCATCTTTGATTACCCCTTTTTCACAGACACACACAAGCTGCCTTTTCAATGTCTTTTGTCTTCTGCCACGAGGTCTGATGGCCATTTTGATCCCTGGATTTTAAAGGTATATTACCCAGGTATTCTTTAATCAAAATTCAATCTTTGGAACTGTAGGAAATTTCAAAATTATTGCAAAATCCTTACAGTCCCCCATCAGATACTTAAACTTGCTTGTAGTATCCTGTCCAAAAGTGAGCAATAATTTCTGACCCCCCACAAACAACCTTCCCTTAATAGTTATCTAAATCTATCTACGATCCCCCATCATCTCCATCTCCCCTGCCCAGAGAGAATCACAGTACGGTAGGCATCTATCGACAGAAAACAAGATTAATTAAATAATCAATACACGGAGGTGGACCAATGCCCCTGCACCACTTATATTCACAATAAGTCAAGCATGGAGGGGTCCGATGCCCCTGCACCACTTGTAACATAATTTAAAAAATAATACAACATCTTTAATGGGATTGTCACCCAGTCAACATATCTGCTAAAAATACACATGGAAGACAACGAGCTTCCCTTTTTTTTATTACAATGCAATTGCCTGGCACTTTATTAAATGGTACTATTCTTCAGCCATAAATGTATTTTAAATTTTCACAATGCAAACATAACAATTCATAGGCATATGCAATTTGTTCCCTTAACTCCAAACAAGCAGTAAAATAATTAACAAGTTTTGTAAATTCTTAATATTAAATTGAATTTCCAGTCTTAATCTTCCAGTAACAGTTTAAATGTTGTGGGCATCTGCCTCCTGCAGACCCTTTCCTTCGTGGGCTGGGAGTGCTCCTTCCTTGAGCACTCATCGACATGCTGGTCCTCTGTGCCTTCCAGAACTCTGAAAAAGACAAAAAAAATCTTGCCAGGTCCCTTGGCTCGGGGGGGGGGGGGGGGGGGGGGTGCGGTGTAATCAGGTCCCGCGACCTCTATTCACAATACAATTCCGGAATGGTACCATACTTAAAACTTATACACTAATAATATCACTACTGAATTACAATTCAAAAAATTAAAATTAACACGTTCTACCTTAATACATGTTCTACCTTAACCCTTTAATGCACATTACTTGCACAAAGCTATATACAAGCGCCGCCCATCTCCGGGCAGCCAGCCTAATCCCTGGTTGGGCTGCCACAGACTGCTCCCTGCGGCGTGGCTGGACTGATTCCAGCTTCAAGTCCCTCGCAGCTTATGGCTGCTGGTTGGGGACCTCTGCCTTTTGGCCTCTCCCTGACTCGGGAGACCACCCTACTCCACTGGAAAGTGGGTGACTATACTTTCTTGGGCTTGGGTACCCAAAGAGATCTCCTAGGGTGTGTCGCTGGTGGGGCTACCCCGGCGACCAGACCCTTGGCTCGGGTCACACTCCCTGCTGGCTGGGGACCTCCTCCTTCAGGTCCCTCCCTTTCCAAACATGGGCTGGGGACAGGCAATCCCTTGCCACCAGCTGTCGGTGGCTGAGAGCCTTCCCCT
Source organism: Somniosus microcephalus (assembly GCF_052327205.1). NCBI lineage: Eukaryota > Metazoa > Chordata > Chondrichthyes > Squaliformes > Somniosidae > Somniosus > Somniosus microcephalus. The sequence goes on along the minus strand of NC_140996.1, from coordinate 31,354,946 downwards.
TCAGTTCTAAAACCTGGTTCAGGCTCCTCCCTGGAGCCCCACAAGAGAGGGGAATCGCTCGGGCCAAGTGCTGGGGGACTTCTCCTCTCATACACCCGACTGCGCCTGCGTGTGCAGCCTGTGTGTGCATAATCACTGCAGGCTGGGGATTTCTAATCTCAGGTAGAATCCCAGCTGCCTGTTTCCCTGCACCCTGCTTAAACAAACCGCATTGTTTGATATAACTGGCTGCCTGCCAGTAATCCTGTTCAGAATCCATTTCTCTTACCAGGGCAGCCTTAGAGGTGGAGTCTGGGGCTTGGACTTGCTTTTGGTCTGGGCCAAAACTATCCCCTGTGTGCCTCCCTTGTCCTGGATTACTGCTACCGAACCTGCTTTACAGGGGTCCCAGAACTCTCCTTCCCTGTTCCCCTGCTTGAATAACTTACTCTGGTCCCGAATGGCTCCTCCCCTAACACAAGCCACAGTGCCTGCCTGTGCAGCCTGTGAGCTTGTACCTGCTGTAGGCTGAGGATTTCTGTCCTCAGGTTCACTCCCAGCTGCCTGTTTCCCTGTGGGTCCCATTAAGCTAGATGGGACATGTTAGACTGGGGTGAATTGGTCAGGTCTTCCGAGTGAACCACCATGCTGGAGGCTCCAGTGTCCAACGAATATCTCCCCTGCACCATCTTCACCCCCATCTCAACATACGGCCTGCTCCCCTCAGCATTTTCGCAGGGACACAGGTCAACAGGCTGCGCTGGCTCCAGTCATTGCTGGGAGTGAGGTTGGGCAGACGGGGTCAAAGCACCGGTGGTGGCTGCTACTCTTCTCTGGCCAGTCAGAAGAGACCGTAGGGACGGTAAAAATGACTCAATTGCTGCGGGAGGGAGGTCTGGCCCTGCCTTTTGGGCTGGGGCTGTGGGATCCTTTCCCTTGTCCTTCCAAGGATTTTTACAGTCTTTTCTCCAGTGACCGTCTTTCCCACACCCGTAGCAATTTAACCTAGCCTGAGAGGGCCGGTTCCCCTCCTGGTGCCACTCTTTCTTACTCTGGCTCCCAGGTTTAACCTCATGGACTCTTCCCTTGGGTTGGAGAGCCTCGATACCCCTCATGTTCCTGAAGGCTACTGTGAGCTGGCGGATCACCGCTTCTTCGGTGGTCTGAGGGTTTCGGGGGTCAAACCAAGCCACGTCCTGGGCTTGGATCTGGGGTAGGCTGTTTGCCATGAGACACCGGAGCCAGTGAGTCAATTGGACTGGGTCCAGTGCTGCCCGCCCTGGCATTCCCGGGCATGTGCTCCGGTAGACTGGCCACAGCCTGCCTGCGAACGCCTGCGGGGACTCCCCTGGGAGCTGCACCGTTCTTTCCACCCGCGAACGGGCTACCATCATTGAGTCCCATGGCCTCCAATACGTCATTCTTGATACCATCATAATCCCTCTGCCCCCTTTTGCACTCGCCAGATAGGGACTGGAGGAGATCACCTGCCAGGGAAAACAGCAGCATTTTTGCTTGCTCTGCATCATCGCAGTCATTAACACAAGCTGCCTGCTCTATCTCCCTGAAGTGCAGAGAGGGGTCTCCCTTTTTAGTGAGCTTGGGGATGTGGCTAACCATGTCCCTGAGCTGGTGGGTGCCATACAGCACCAGAAACTGATTCTGGATTGCCCCTGGGTCATCTTCATCAACGGGCGGGCCGTACCTCCGTTGTCGGAGAGGGTACACTGGTCCTGATCCCAGACTATCTAGCAGGGCCTGCTGTGCTTCCTCTACTACCACATCCTCCACCCCCCTTTGCTGTCAGGGCTCCTGAAAGCTCGGAGCTGTGGGTAGCACTCGTGGGACCTCTGATTCCCTGACCGACCTTTCCCTGTGTGTTGCCTGTGGGACGGTTTTACTTGGGTTGCCAGTAAAATCCGGCTGACCTGCCTTCGGGCTGATCAGACATATCAACCCTTTGCTCTTTTTAAAGCCATATTCAAGCTTTCTATCTCTGCTCTACAGGGGCCATAATCTGCTTCCTCAAACCCTTGCTCGCAGGCCAGCTTATATGCTGCCTTTACCTCCCTAACCTTTTCCTCCTGCTCTTTTATTTCTTGTATGAGGCGAGCATTCTCCTCCCACACCCTCATCTCATTGTTCTTGGCCTCTGCAACTAAGCACTTCAGGTACTCTGACTCATGCCTCGTGTGGCTTTTGCCCTCACTAAACTGAACCACCAGGCGCTCTACCTTGGCCTGGTATTCTTCAACCTCCCTTTCCCTATCCCAACTCTCTGCTCTGGCTTCCCTAAGCCTGCTGCTGACTTCCCCAAGCCTGCGGGGACCTAACCACAAACAAACCAGTGGGATAAAAAGAAACCCAATAACTGCTGCTCTTTCCAGACCCAAACCACTGTCTGCCACATCGCACACCATTGCCGACGGTCCTGCCGCGGTCACCATTTTGTAGGCATTAACACAACGCAGGGTTGGGATTATGGTTATTGTCTCTGGCCAGTCAGAAGCCTCTGAGCTGCTCCAGGGACCCCCGTGCGGTTTTGAAGCGCTCCCCTATTCCTGGTTCTGACCGCCGGACTTATTCGGTAGCGATGTAGACAGAAAAACGTGACTCGTGGTTCGGGTGCAAAACAGACCAGTATTTATTGAAACAAAAGAAAGAAACAACTTAAAAATAATTGATACAACACACCTATGCCTGGTACAGCACTTTTGCTTAACACAGTTCACTTATCGTTTACTGCAGCACTCTTTTGCTTAGTGGCTTTACTTAAATACAGCACCTTTAACTAATGCAACACACCTTTAATACAGTGCACTCTGCTCACTACAGCACCTCTGCTTAGTGGCTTTTACTTAAATACAGCACTTTAATACAGCTGCTTAGTGTCCACTGAAGCACCTTTCTGCTTAGCGCAACACTGTTACTCAAATACAGCACTTTACTTCTTACAAATCAATTAATGTTCACTACAGCACTTCCCTGCTTAGTGCAACACTTTTATTTAAATACAGCACTTTTAATACAGAACTCAGTGTTCACTACAGCACTTCTCTGCTAGTGCAACACTGTTACTTAAATAGGGGAGGAAAGAACGGACACAACGAGGAAAAATCAACTAAAATTACAGTTCTAACAAAATTCCCCTTAATTCCCACCCCTATACCTATTCTAAGTTGCCTTGTAATGGGCCAGAAAAGGTATGCTCACCAATGAAAACGCCTGCTCTGTGCCCCCTGCGGTCTATGATCTTCACTGCCCCGAAGTAGAAAATACCCCAGTATTTAAAAGTAAACTGCTGGTATTCCACTCCTTTAGACAGGCTTCTGAGCTGTTCTTCTGTAGGCAGAGCACGGAGGTGAGGCGGCAGAGAGAGAGAGAGAGATGGCTTCTTGAGAAGCTATCTTATACCCCATTTGGGGCTGAAACCTTCCCGCCCAGATCCAGGTGCATCTGGCTGAACAAAAGGGATCCAAACTGTCCCCATTGTCTGTGATGGGTTTGGATGAATTACCCATTTATCGTGATGGGTTTGTGAATGTATTCCCATTCATCATATTGAGTTTGAATGGAGCTGTCTTGGTTTGAAAAAAAGCATGTCTTTCTATAGTTGCTGAGTAAACAGCTTTGAAGTTAGTGTAAACAAAAGTAATTGTCCCGTGGTCAAACTGAAACCGCAATCTCAAGTGGTTAATCCTTTGTGTAAACATAGTAGCAGTTTCTGTCGATTGTCTCTGAAGGGGGGGAACTCCCTGAACTGCCTTTGATGGGCAGTTTAGTCAGCCATTTTTGATCTTCCCTTTTCATATGTCCACAGTCTGTGTCCTGACACAAGGTCGGGCAGCCATCTTTGATTACCCCTCTTTCACAGACACACACAAGCTGCCTTTTCAATGTCTTTTGTCTTCTGCCACGAGGTCTGACAGCCATTTTGATCCCTGGACTTTAAAGGTATATTACCTAGGTATTCTTTAATCAAAATTCAATCTTCGGAACTGTAGGAAATTTTGAAATTATTGCGAAATCCTTAGAGTTAGAAGTCAGACTGTCAGTGTTTGACAGCTTCAAACAGCTGTGAAACATTGATATTTCATCTGTCAACACCCCTTGACAGATGAAATTGCAGTCTGTGATGTCACCTGTTGCCAGGTGGTCTTTAATTGGCCAATCAAGGGAAAATCGCGTTGATTGGCCGGATGTCAATGGAGGCGGGACTAAAACCCAAAAGTTGTAGTCCCACCTCCTTCCCGACAGCTTAAGGAAAATCCAGCCCATGGTATTTGCATTCAATATGATGAATTTTCTTAATTATGTAGGAGGTTTGAGGTCAGTTAATTTCTTTTAAAAATATGCCCTGTTCTCACTATAGAGCAAAAGCTTTAGATATTTTCGGACTATTTTATATAATTCACTGGCTATTCCTACCTTTATGAGAGGAACCTAATGACAGGAGTAGGCCATTCAGCCCCTCGAGCCAGTTTCACCATTCAGTTAGATCATGGCTGATCTGCATCTTAACTCCATCCACCCACCTTGGTTCCCTTAATACTCTTGCCTAGCACAAATATGTTAATCTCAGTTTTGAAATTTTCAATTGACCCAGCCTCAACAGCTTTTTGGGGGAGAGAATTCCAGATTTCCACAACCATTTGTGTGAACAAATGCTTCCTGACATTGCACCTGAACGACCTGGCTCTAATTTTAAGGTTAAGCCCCCTCGTTCTAGACTCCCCCCACCAGAGGAAATAGTTTCTCTCTATCTACCCTATTGTCTCCTTTAATCATCTTAAACACTTCAATTAGATCACCCCTTAAAGTTCTATACTCGAGGGAATAAAAGCCTATGGATTGGCTATATTTTTAGCTGTTTGCTCCAAATATGGACTTGCACCCAGCAAAGTCCTACACTGAGAGCCTCACAGCATCTGCTCTATGATATTATCGGGCATGTTTTTTCAGGATGTTTTAAGGCCATCAAATTCAACTCATCCCTACAACAATCGTTTTGGGTTACATTTTGAGACTTTGTTGCTATTCATGTTTAGCAATATTGCTCACTTATTTTTATCCATTTCTGAAGAAGTTTTTGGAAGTTCATCAACTTCTTAACTTTTCTACAGGGCTCATTGAAGTGAATGGACTTTCAAACAAAAATGTATACTTGGCAGCATTCCAACGGAAGATATAAGAAAATGATAAGCCAACATTTGTCAGTTAACCTCAGCTGATACACAAGTCCTAAATGCCAATAACTGCAGACCTGAGGTAAAGTTCAGAGTATCTGCTGAAAATATTAAAAAGCCATAAAGTAGGAGAAGTTGAAAGGCTCATACTGCCAGTGTGAGCCTCACTAGACGTAAGCACGGGTCACAGAGATAGGACCACAACAACCTAGATCCATTTCTGCACACTGGGTTTGCACCCAGCGAAGTTCTGTGCTGACAGCATCATAGCATCTGCCCCATGTTTTATCTGCTACGTTTCTTCAGGGTGTTTTAAGACAACCAAATTCAAGTCATTCCTTCAACGATCATTGAAGGACTGCATTGCAATGCATGTCAACCATCTTTAAGAGGATGATTATCATATTTGGAGCGAAATGCTAAAAATACAGCCAATTCATAATTCTTTGTCATTAAATTGCAAATATGTTCCTAAATGAGAGATTTATTTCAAAGTCATGCTAATCAGCATATGCAAATTATGTCTAATTAATATAATCATTCTATCCCTAACAGAATAAGACAATGTTTCAAATTCTGTTTGATGGCCACAAGTTTCCTGAATACTTTACCGAAAAGAAAATTGTCTGGCGTGCTGTGGCTCACAAAATTGCAGCAGTAAGAAGGCAGTGATTAGTTTAATGTTCAAACTAATGTTCTGTGACAGTTGGTGCTGTGCATCACATTTCACAGTTTGAGTTACTCCAATGGGAATCCAGGAATAAAAATTGTATAAATCAAAGTGCAGCAGCAATTCAGATGGAACATCTTAATGTATACAAAATCATGGCAATCCTACCAACAGCACCCATTATTTCCATATTAAACTCGTCGCAAGCACTGTGCAATTTGTTATATTACTTTAGCATGCCCCCATTCCTGTCACAAGCTCAGAATCTGTAAGTTACGCTCACAACACAAGATACTAGCCAAAGGGGTAAGATTGCTCTGGTAAAAATTCATGCATCCTCCAGATACTTATTTCATGACCAACACAAAGACCCACTTACATAAGCATTCCTCTCTCCCTATGAAGCAAAACATGACCTTAAGCATGAAGTAAGCTGGGGGAACAATGAATTCTTTTTACTTGTTAAGGTATGGACTGGAAATGGTACAGAGACTCCCTGTAGACTATTAGGCCAGAAATTTCCCCTAAAAAAAGGGTGAGGTAGGGGCAGTTAAATTGTTAAAAATAGGATTCCCAACCTGATCCTGCCTCCAACCCACCCACTTTTGGTTTTCACAGAGGCGGGATGGGGGGGCTCCATTTTGAATTTAACTGCATGCGGACGGGTTTCACACAATTCATGAAATCTGGCAGTTAAACTAAAGCGGGGAAACATAGAAACATATAGAAACATAGAAGATAGGCGCAGGAGTAGGCCATTCGGCCCCTCGAGCCAGTTCCGCCACTTAATGAGATCATGGCTGATCATCCAAATTCAGTACACTGTCCCTGCTTTCTCCCCATATCCCTTGATCCCTTTAGCCTTAAGAAATAATTCTAGCTCCTTCTTGAATATATTTAATGAATTGGCCTCAACTGCCTTCTGTGGTAAAGAATTCCACAGGTTCACCACTCTCTGGGTAAAGAAATTCCTCCTGATCTCAGTCCTAAATGACTTATCCCTTACCCTTAGACTGTGACCCGTGGTACAGGACTCCCCTGCCATCAGGAACATCCTTCCTGCATCTAGTCTGTCTAGTCCTGTTAGAATTTTATAAGTTTCAATGAGATCCCCTCTCATTCTTCTGAACTCTAGTGAATACAAGCCCAATCGACCCAATCTCTCTTCATGTGTCATTCCTGCCCTCCCAGGTATCAGTCTGGTGAATCTTCGCTGCACTCCTTCCATGGCAAGCACATCCTTCCTCAGATAAAGTGACCAAAAGTGCACACAATACTCAAGGTGTGGTCTCACCAAGGCCTTGTACAACTGCAGCAAGACATCCTTGCTCCTGTAGTTGAATCCTCTCGCTATGAAGGCCAACATACCATTTGCCTTCTTAACTGCCTGCTGCACCTGCATGCTTACCTTCAGCGGCTGGTGCACAAGGACATCCAGGTCTTGTTGCACTTCCCCTTTTCCCAATCTATTGCCATTCAGATAATAATCTGCCTTCCTGTTTTTGCCACCAGAGTGGATAACCTCGCATTTATCCACATTGGGCAGATGCATGGCAGATGCAGTATAATCGCCCAACCTGTCCAAATCGTACTGGAGTTTCTCTGCATCCTCCTCAAAGCACACACGCCCACCCAGCTTTGTGTCATCTGCAAACTTGGAGATATTACATCTGGTTCCCTCGTCTAGATCATTAATGTATATTGTGACTGCTGGATCCAGGCAGTAAGTGGCATTAACCTACCTCCTGGATCCAGGGTCCCTACCTAACCCACCCCGTGATCGGAGACCCCCCATGAAGCCTCTGATCGCCTTCCCAGGCCTCAGATCCCCACCATGAGGCCTCCCCACCCACCCATCCCACTTATGATGCTGAGGCCGGCCACAATCCTCCGGGGGCCAGCACCGATCCTCTCTCCCCCACTGCTGATCCCCGAACCCCCCCCCGATCCTCCTCTCCCGCGATCCCCAACTGAGCCAGCCGATCTCCAACCCCCACCTCCCATTATCTCACCTCCGGACCGGCCCCTTGCTCCCTCGCCGTATCTGCAGGCCTAACTGCCCGCAGCTGGCTGGCTGTGGGCAGGAATCCAATCATCACATGGAAATCAGGCCCTGCCGGTAAAGCCAGCCTCCCAGGTTTTGTGCCTGCCTCAGAGGTCACCTGCCCTAACCCACCTCCCTGGAGAGATGTCGCTGACTGGCAGACAAATAGCACTGAGCCAGATTATGTATCGCAGGCTAACAACAACAAATCAAATTTAATTAATAAAATAGGATAAGCAAAAGCAATTCAGCGTGGGACTCCGATCCTGGGTGTGCTCCAAATGCCGGCGCACAGTGCTTGCGTATCCCGGGGTGCAGTTAGTTCGAAGCATCCCCTGGGATCACGTGGGCAATGGAGAGCCAATGGTAGCATGGAATCTGTATTCATAGATTGGACAGGAAGACCTGTTAAATCTATGAATACAATGCAGCCCCAAAACATCACTAAAACTTCAAATAATTTTTTTTTAAATCACATTATTAAAATAACTATAAATTACATAAAATAACTATTTTAAACAATAATTTAAATTTTTGAAAAAATTAATTACAGTTTCTAATGGGGCTAAAAATAAACTTACCTTTCTTTAAAGTATTTAAAAATAATAAACCTGTGGAAAAAATGTTTTAATTTAACTTAATTCACCACTTACCTTGTTAAAAGCAGGCCTTGCGACTGCTTTTTACAAGCGTAGCTCTTGGAGACTTACCCTCCCGGAGAAACCTGCAAAAAAAGCGGAAGTTCCAGGCGTACGCGCTGCCTCTCCGCCGCATGTGTTCGACCTGTGAACCACTTCCTTTAAGGGAACGGAAGTTCCGGCTTCCCGCGCACGCGCAGTGCATGCATGAAACCGGCACTTTCGTTGGGCCTACGCGTGAGGTCCCAGCGCGTACTCACCCGTGGGGACCCGAAGTTCTGGCCCTAATTATTTAATTTACAGTGCTTCTTCCAAAACAATAAACTTCTTGAAACTAGAAATTCATGGTAGTCACACTTGTAGTTTAGAACAGTCCTTTCTGATGAGAAAGTTGATGTGAGATTGAAGCCAAGCAAATTCTTTAATTAACCTTTGCCTTTGTAACTGTACAGGAGAAACATGCCCTACTTATATACAAGGCCACTCAGGAAACTTCACTGCCAGGCATAACTGGGTCCCAGCCTAGATTCTGTTTGTTCTGGTGGACAAAGTTTTGGCAGGGATCTAGCCATAGATTTTTGGCCCTGTTGTTTGCAGTGGGCAACAACCAATTTAACTTGGTTACAATGCTAGTAAAACTAAAGACTCTCCAAGGAAAAAAAAATTAAATTCTTATAATATTAATTAGGCCACACCGCCAATCTATCATTGGTCAAAAGTTGGCAAATATTTGTTATTCTCCAAGTTTAAAACTTATTAATTAAATCACATTCTCAGATATCGCAGGTTTTAAAGACATATGGATTCCTGCAATTTCAATAGTGAAAACAAGCATCCATCTGTTTTTCATTAAAAATGGAATTTCAGGTCCATAAGGCAAAGCTGGGCTGTAGGAGCTAAATTTGAAGGGATAATTATTAGTTCTAGCCCCTTTAGGGCTACCCCGGATCAGGTGTATTCCTCAGGCATTTACTTTCAACTAAAGTTTGAGGTAGCCGAATCCTAAAGACGCTTAATTGGGTCTAAAGGTCCGGACTATCTCACCCTAAAGGAAAGGAACGACCTGAAAATGTTACCGACCTCCAGATAGCACTTTTAATAAGTTTAGCTAGACTGTAACATTCCGGATATTATGAGGGTCTGGAAAACTCCCCCAGAATTCCCAAAGAGTGTACAGAGATTGAGTTTGCGAGTTTGATACAGAAGTCTTAAGTGAGACAATTATAAAAATATATAGATTATTAAATAACTGACATTTAATTTACAGTTGGTGAGTCAATCGCAACATTAACAGTTCTAAATAGAGCAAGCTTAAAATTCTATTATCAGAAAACCTTACTCTCAAATCTTAAATTCGCTACAGTTTTACAGTTCTTAGTTTTTGACAGGATATCCACCAAAACCAAATACCTTTGATTCCGAGGTACAAAGAGTTGGAGACTTAGAGAGCCACCTCTGAAGCGGAGAATCGCTTTGCTCCTTTAAAGCGAGTTTACTATCCCATTTGAGAATTTTCAAGTGGTATTTCCTTTAAGGTTTTCTGCTGATGTAAGCTAATTATCTCTAGTCATTTTTCTGCTGACCCCTGCAATTCTTACAGTCACCTCAGCTGGTAGCATAACAGAATTATGTCTCTCCTCTCGGTGTTCTAAGTTTACCATAAAAATGGTGTAACAGTAGGTGCATTTTACTTGATGTCATTTTTATGAAGGCAGATGTTTGTTACTTGTATGTGCTTCTTTACAAAGTGTAAATTAGAACACCTTAACCATGGTGAACCATTGTTTCATTCTGAAAGGTTCAGACTACCGGAGCCTTTAACCTTCTGTTTCAATAAGGTTATTGATTCAGTGCCAACAATTATCTTATCTCTATAGCCAGAATGCTTTCACAGCTTTTTCATCGTTAGGTTTCTAGATTTCCAGACCAAGTTTGTCATGTTTTAATAAGACCAGAATTCTTTCATAGAATGGTGTATTTTTCTGAATAGGTTATATGGCTTATTCCTTCACAAATTAAACTATTATTTTTTGTGTACTGGTACCTATGTGTCACATATGTGTTTGTGTGTTCTGGTTTTGTGCCACGGAGTTGACTGCATATTTTAGTGTAGATTTTCCACACTGTGCAGCTGATGGATGCAAATCAGCTGCAGTACATCTCAGGTGTCTGCGGGGAAGCGGCTGCCTGTAGCTTTCCTCCCTTGGGCCATTTGTATGGCCCCGGGTAACTTCTAGTGTACGCCCTGCCTCTGGCTGGTCTGTGCACCTAACAAATGGGGAGGAAATGCAAGTGCAGTTGCAGGCCTCAGGGGCCCACACCTCCGAATGCTTCAAATTGTCCAAGGTGATGCTTTTGGGGAGAAATTCATTATAGCCCCATTTGGGGCACTAAATTTTAAACGTTGAGAAAATTAGCGCCAGGCGCTAATGTTTCTAAACTTTAAAAAAATCGCTTTTTTGTACCAAGAAGGAAGTGAAGCGCTAAATCAAGTGCTCCACTTCCTTCTTGGAACCTTGGAATGCAATTGGCAGCAGGCAGGTGTGTAAACAATGGTGTCCCTAAGTGTCACTATTTGGACGACTGCACTTCTCTATATATAAATAATCTGAAATTTGCTATATGGGGCACAGTATCCAAACTTGAAGATGACACAAAAATGAGCATAGTTAACTGAACAGGACTGTAAGCAACTTCAAGTAGACTGATTAGCAGATTGGGGAAAAAGATATCAGAATAAATTTAATACAGAGAAATGTCAGGTGATACATTTTATGAGGAAGAATAAGAATGGGACATTTTCAATAAAACGTTGGAAAGAGCAAAGGAGCATAAAGACTTAGGGCAGAATTTTTTGGGGGGTCAGCGGACGCATTTGCTGGTGGGTGAGGTGGGGAAAAAAAATTTTGACAGTAGGTCGGGACCCCGATGTCAACCTGTCGCTACGTGCCTTTCCCAAATGTCGGGTCTGTCATTATGACCTTGTCAACAGCCATTAAGAGGTATTTTGAGCTCACCTTTATATTTTATGAGGTCGCCGATGGGGTCCACACTGCTTGGGGATCACGTCAGGTACGCAGGTCGGGAGTTGTATGACCATGGAATCATCTCTTTGCTTGACAGCTGCAAATGTGCTATAAAAGCTCCCATCTCACATCTATTCACTTTCCATGCTCAGAAGCTGTTGCTTACTGCATTGGAAGACAGATTGAACTTTTTGCAGATTGCAAGTGTTTGGAGTAAACTCTCTATCCAGTGTCACCTCATTGGAACAACCTCTTTCACCATTGACAGATCGCTTCTGTCATCTCAAGTTTACCTGCCATCTATTACATCAGCATCAGTGCCCTTGAAACTATCTCACCTGGGTACTCAGAATCCCACCACAATCAGCCCCAACACCAGCAGCACCAGGCACAGCAGCAGCACCAACAACAACACCAAGCTTCTCTGCAGTCAACTGATGCTGCACAGGACACAGGGCATCATCACCTGACCACATTGCTGACCGGGAGGCCAGGGATGGCCTCACCATAGCCAGATTTACTTCACTTGACACTGTATACCCTGGCTGCCGCATGATGCGCCAGGTTGACACCACCTCACATCAATACCATAAAGCATCACTACAATGCCCAAGCCATTCCTTTCACACTCATCACCATTTCAGGGGGGTACCGTTATGTCTCATCATTCACTGCAACTCTGTAAGCCACTTCCAAAGGTGCACACAGATCTGTCCAAGAATGCAAAATGTTGAAAATAAAGGTTTCAATGTTTGAGACCACATTAACAGACTTCGCATGAACATTGGCCAAACCACACAAGTGCCTACCCTTGTGTGTTGTTAGTTGGTATGATTGCTCTAGGATGATGGTGAGTGTTAGGGGTGGCTAGTGAGATGGGGTAGTGATAATGTAGATAGAGAAGGATGGGTGGAGGTGCAAGGTAAGTTGGTGTGAGTAAGGATGTGCAGGAGTAGGGTAGGGAAGGCAGAGTGATGGGGATGTGATGAATGGCACAGCAGTATGAGGTTGAGTGTGGCTTTGTACTAACGTTTCGTGATCTACTGAGATCATTGAAAGGTTTGTGCCACTACAGCCTGTTCCTTCTTATGACATCCCTGCTTGTGCCCTCCTGTGCAATGTGCAACCAGGCTGTGTTGATCTCCTGGGGAGGTCTCTTCCACCCATTGAAAGGGAAGAGGACCTCCCTGTGTGCTGTGACTCCCTCCATAAGCATATGGAGGGAGTCATGGGAGAGCCTGGGTGCAGCCGTGCACCTCTGTGCAGTGCTTGTCAGTGTTTACAGTATAACACTGACAGCACAACTGTCAAAATCAATTTATCTATGGTCCCTTTTAGGAAATCGGCTGATAACCCGTCATCCAATGCCTTCATCAGACCCGCTTCCTTCAATTGGCCGACCAACACGCTGGGCGGGGCTTAACAAGCCCAATCAGGGGAAAATCATTTTGGACAGTGGGCTGGAGCCAGCAGTGGAGTCAGGACCCACCACCGACGTCACCCGCCACGGACTCGCCGAGGTAGGGGAAATCGCGACCTTAGTGATTCAGATACACAAACCTTTAAAAGTGAGAGGAGAAGTAGAGAAGATGGAAGAAGAAACATGGGATCCTAGGTTTTGTAGGAATAGAGTACTAAGGAATACTAAAGCAAGTCACCGGTTAGGCCACAGTTAGAGTATTATGCCCAGCTGTGGGTACATTATTTTAGGAAGGATGTTAATGTCATGAAGAGGATGCAGAAGAGAATCATTAAGATGATACCAGGGATTAGAGGCTTAAGTTATGAAGGGAGACATGAGAAACTGGGGGTTTTCATTAGAACAAAGAATGTTGATAGGAGATCTGATAAAGGTATACAAAATTACTGGGGACTTTGCTAAGATGAGTCTGGTAAATCTATTTCCACTGGTCGGCGAGTTGGTAATCAAAAGGCATAACTGTAAGATTATCACTAAAAGCATGAAAGGAGAGATTAGGATAAAAAACATGACACAGAAGTAGGTTAAGATATGAAATGCCCTACTAGTAACAGTGGTAGATGCAGAATCAAAAACAGCTTTTAAAACTGAAATGGGAAAAAATAAAGAGTATATCTGCGCAAAGAAATGGACGAATTGAATAGCTTTTCCAAACAGCCAGTACAGATGGCCTTATGTTACGTACTCAGAGTCGAGAAAAGGCCAATAGGCCCATACACACTTGCTCCACTTATTCATGGACTCATCCTCAATCTTACTTTCTGCCCACCAACAACATCTCTTTGGAGAGGTAAAAAAACCCACAAAAACTGATAGCCAATTGAGAAAACCTCTATCAAAAGATCCTCCCCAATTAGTCAAGCCTCAGGAGGCCCAAGCCTATTGGTTATTATACAAAATCTTATGTTCCTTCTGCTGTGATCCCATAGTTTTCAAAAAAAATGTACATAATGCCTTCGAAAGACACTGCAAGAAGTCATTCCTCATTACCACCTCTGCAATGCTATCAGATTAATAGCCCCCAGAAAAAAAAAAACTGCCACACATCCACTCCCATTCCCTGCTTTCTCAGCTTAAATGGATGGCCCTTGGTTCTACCCAACCCCATCACCTCAAACAATATTTTGACTTCTATGTTGTCAATGACGTTAATAATTTTAAAGATTTAAATCAGATCCCCTTAAGTCTACACCTCTCCAGTGAATCAAAACCCAAAGGCACAAAGTTTATCTCCATAGGTCAATGCACTTCAGCGGAGGATCACGCTCATTGCCCTTCTCTGTACGTTCTCTAGAGCCAAAATGCCCTTCTAGAGATGGAGAGACAAACAAGGTACACAATGCTCCATAATCATAGCCCTAGTTTTATACTGAACTGTCTGGTCAATACAGTCCACGACCCTGATCACTTTAGCTGCAGCTTTATAATACTGAGCTTGAATCTTTCGGGAATGGTCATGTTCACTGCCAAGTCCCTCTCTCGTCATGTCAACTTTAACTTACAGCCACTCATTCTAAACGCTCAACCCGAATTCTGCGCATCTAGCTGGATGACCACACATTTACCTAGATTGAAGGACATTTGCCAATCTTGGGCCCACTTCCCCAGTCTGCCAGTTGGCATCTATTTTCTTCTTTAGGTCATGACTCTAAACACAATTTAGTATCATCCATGAATTTAATAGCCATAATTTCTATTCCCACCACACCACATCATTACTAAATAGGATGGGACCCAGCACTGAGCTCTGGGTGCCTCATTAGTAACCAGACACCACTGGGAACCAACCCTACTAAAAACTATTCTTTGCCTACGGTCCTTTAACCAATTTAGGGTCCATCTTGCACTATCGCCTTTGCCTCCATAGGACTTAATTTTATCACACTATTGAATACTTTATGTGATTAGTAATAACATCTCTAATGATGCCTTCCATTAATGTACGCATCACTGAGGCTGAACTAACTGGTCGATATTCACCAGGTTATGATTTTAATCCAATTTAAAATAAGAGTACCACATATTTTTTCCTCCAATCATAATTAACCTGGGAAATGTTAAATCTGGCCTTGAGTGACCTTCTTCCACCTTGAGTGCTTTTAATTTAGCAAGGACCATTTCCTTGGAGATTGTAAGCAATCTATTTGAATTTTTATTTTATCCCCAAGAGAAGGGGCCAGATCAAAGCTCTCCAATTATATATAGACTAGCTGAAGTGCCCGGCGGGTGCCGAGGCTTTTTCGAGGGGCATGTTGTTGTTGGAAGAGAGAGAGAGAGCGACTGGGGGGAAGAGAGAGAGTGACTGGGGGGAAGAGAGAGCGACTGGGGGGAAGGGAGGGCAGGTGGGGGGAAGGGAGGGCGGGGGGAAGGGAGGGGGGCTGGGGGGGAGGGGGGGAAGGGGGGAAGGAAGGAAGGGGGGGAAGGGGGGGGAAGGAAGGGGGGGAAAGGGGGGACGGGGGGGGGAAGGGGCTGCTCTCGGCGCCCCCCCGCCCCGCACTCTCGAGAGCCATGCTCTCCAAGCCCCAGCCGCCCCGCTGTCCGAGCCCCGCCCCCCCCCGCCCGAGCCGAGCGCGGAACACTCACCAAGGCCGAGAGCACTGTCGAGAGCCCCGCCCCCCCCACCCGAGCCCGAGCGCGGAACATTCACCAAGGCCGAGAGCAAAGGGGGGGCGGGGGGGGGAAGCGGGGGCGAATGGGGGGGAGGGGAAGGGAGAGGGGAGGGAGGGGGAGTGGAAGGAGGGCAGGGGGGGGAGGAGGAGAGAGCAGGGGGGGAAGGGATGGGCGAGGGGAGGAGGAGGGGAGGAGGAGAGAGAGGAGGGGGAGGAGGGAGGAGGAGAGAGGAGGGAGGGGGGAGAGGGAGGAGGAGAGAGGAGGGAGAGGGAGGAGGAGAGAGGAGGGGGGGGGGGGAGGGGAGGAGGGGGGGGGGGAGGGGAAGGGGGAGAGTCCATGAGCCCCCTGATCCCCGTGCCCCCAAACTCCCGAGCCCCCTGGTTGGCCCCCCCGAGACTGGCCTGGCCCCCCCCACCACCCCCGAGGCTCCCCCCCTCCACCCCCCCACCAACCAAGCACCGAACTCCGGAGGCGCGATCTTCCGAGCACCGGCCTCCCGAGCTGGCTTCAAGATTGCGGCTGTGCGAGACAGCCGGTGGGCCCGGTTGCCAGGGTAACCATTGACGCTCACCAAGCCCCGCCCCCCGGCCGAGCCAGAGAGAGAGACGCCGCGTCTGAGCTGCTCCTGCTGCGCGCGCACCCTTTAGTAAGGTAGCGGCGCTGGGCTGAGGCCCGCCCCTCCAGCCTTCTAGTGGGGCCGGGAGGTGCCTAGCTCGGGCGTGGGTGCGGAGGAGAGGCCGAGGCTTCGAGGCCTACCTGGAAAAACGGGGAAAGGTAGGAAAATTAATGAGATTAGATAAGTTAATGACTTTCTAAATCATTTTTTTTTAAAACAATATGTGATTTAAAAGCAACGTTTTTTTTAAAGACGCAGAAAGCGGGAAAAAGAAAGGAAAAGTTTGGAATCAAGATGGCGGCGACTCACCTCGGTTCAGAACGATAAGGCCCGCCCACACACGCACCGATTGGCCCGGCGGCACACGCCAGCAACCCGGCGTACGATTGGTCGAGCTCGAGGTCACTCTGTCGCTAATGAGCGGATAATGAGATGCTAATGAGTGGAATGTTAAGGTTCTTCGGATACCGCGGGCGCGATTTAAGCCCGGCTGAAACGTAAGTACGCTTAAAACTGTCTCGGAAGCGTAAGCTTTCTTTGGAGGTAATGCGCGCGTAGGTACGCCCTGTAACTTTCGAGCGCATAGCCGCCCAAACGCACAGGCGATGACAGACAGACAGAAGGACAGACAGACAGACGGACAGAAGCATCGCTTTATATATATAGATACAAATATCTGTTCAAATCTTCTGCCACACCATATTCATCATCTATAACTCTGCCTGTCAGCCTGGAATGGTTATAATAATTTTCTAACTGAACTCTGATACCTAGTGGGGGAGTTTTAACCCAAAAATACTGGTGTGTTGTGGTCGGGTGGGAATTTATAGTGTTAAAAGTCTGAATCCCGAACTCAACCCGCCCACTTCCGGTTTTAAAGGAGGTGGGACAGGGGGCGGGCAGCCACCCACTCCCAGGAGGCGGGTCGGCCATTTAAATATTATAATGACGCTGCCATGCATCAGGTTTAACCTCCATTTTAAATTTAACTGTAGCTGGTCGGGTTTTGCAGGCCTTGGGGAACTAAGGTAAATTAAGGTGAGGACTTTACACTTACCTCCTGAATCCAGTGTCCCTGCCTAACCCACCCCTCTATGATCAGTAACCAACCCACGAGGCCTCCGATCCCTCCCAGGCCTCCGATGCCCCCCACAACACCTCTCTCCCACCTGCCCAATGCTCCTCTGGCCCGCCGATCATGCTGCTACGGCCCACCGAAGATCACCCATCCCCCCGCCCCTACGGTGCATTAATTACTACCAATCAACCTCTCTGGCTCTGAAAATTAACTATTACAAGTGTGGAGTCTCATTCCTTCAGGTTTTAATTGTTGTTGGAGATTTAAAAAATATAAATCTTTAAATTTCAATTTTTAAAAAACTTTTCCTTTCTATCTTTTTTTCTCTCTCTCTTAATCCAATCTTTCTTTCCTTCTCTTATTTTTCTTTCTGTATCTGATTTGACATTGAATTCACCCACTCTAATTTACACTTCTTTCTCATTCCTTGTACTGTTAATTTCACTATCCTTCCATCTGATTGGTTAAGGAGATACACAGTTGCTTTCCCTGTTCATTCAGGTCTCAGATGCCCTGTTTCCCTCACTGCGACGTTATCAGCTCGCACTTTCAGCAACTTGCAACGTAAAAAATGGAAAAACCTAAACGTGCAAGGGCAGGTCTAACTAACGGCAGATGCTGTTAGATGCCCCGCCACAGCAGATTATGGCCCATTGTCCCCGTTAGTTCTAGTCCTCATATGATGAATGAGGAAAAAATCATTGATGACATCTTGGAGGCCTCTTATTTCTTGTGCCTGTCCCTCATTTGTCCACATTATAAGCGGATAATTTTACTCTCCCATCACACTGGCCTAGAAATTGAGTTTGCGCTGCGCCGGGGCTTAACGCCGGAAATTTAGCGCCGGTGCTAAGTCACGCTGCGTGCGCCAAAAATTCAGTAGCGCCGCGCCCAAACGGCTGCCGGCGCTACTGAAGGCTGTTTGCGCCTGAAAACTGGCGCTACGCGCCGCATTGCGGCGCTATTCCGGCGCTGCGGCGCCCGATGCGTCACGGTAGGCTCGGGAAGTGCAGGCTTCCTCCTTCAGTTAAGGAGGAGCTGCCTGCACCCGCCCGCTGGCCGGTTAAATCGCCACAAAAATGAGCCCGGCACCTCGGGGAAGTGCCGGGCTCGCAGCCGAGAAGCATCTGTTCTGCGGGGGGGGGGGTGGGGGAGTCCGGGGAGGGAGGTGCGGGCAGGCGGCCGGCGGGAAAGCGGCCGGCCGCCGCTCCACCTTTATGCGCCGGCGCAAAGTCGTGTAAGACTCTGTTGCCAGAGTCTTAGTTGCGGCTGCCACGGGCGAGGCGGCCGCAACTGAATTTCGGCGCTGGGGCCCGTCACCACGGCAACCGGGACGCTGCGCACACCGATGACGTCATCGGTGCCGGCGCAGCGCTACCGGTGTAACGCCGATGTTGGGCCCTAGTCAATTTCAAAACCGGCTGTAAGTCCAGCGCAATGCCCTCTAGCGCCGCAAAATGGGCGCTAAGCCCACTCAATTTCTAGGCCACTATGTTTAGCTTAGTCAGCTGATTACATAGCCATAGATACATTTCTCTCTCTCGGATCAATGCTCTAGAACACAGATTGGAAGGACTCTCGTATTTCTAACAAAGTCTAATTAGAGACAGTTTTTTTTGTACTATTATCTCCATTTTCAGTTTCTTCTCACTTTACTACTTTTATTCCTTTCCTAACAAAGGATGGCCACTCAACCCCTATCGACCCTATCCATCCTAAACAATGGATATTGGCCCAGAAATTCGGGTCCCAACGCGTGAGTACGCACGGGGGTACTCACGCGTGGAACCGATGGAAGTGCCAGTTTCTTGAATGCACTGTGCATGCGCGGGAAACTGGCACTTCCGTTCCTCTGAACGAAGGGGTTCAGAGATCGATGTGTGCGCGCGGGAGTCTGCGCGTGCGCTTTGAAATTACGTTTTTTTTACAGGTTTTTTCGTGAGGGTAAGTCTTTCGATTTTAGAAATGTAAAAACCAGGCGTAAGTCCTGCATTTTAACAGGTAAGTGGTCAATTAATTAAAATTAAAACATTTTTTCCGCAGGTTTATTATTTTTAAATACTTTAAAGCAAGGTAAGTGTATTTTTAGCCCCGTTTTTTTATAAAATTATTTTTTTCAAAAATTTAAATTATTGTTTAAGATAATTATTTAATGTAATTTATAGTTTATTTAAAAAGTGTGACTTAAATAAAAAAATTATTTGAAGGTTTACTGTTATTTTGGGGCCTGTATATTCATAAGTTTAGACGGGTCTTCCTGTCAGTCTTATGAATGGGCTTTTCCCTCCTCTGATTGGCTGCCCATGGCTCACGTGATCCCAGGGGACACATCGCACTAACTACGCCCCTGGGACACACAAGAACAGCACGCCGGGAGTTGGAGCAGGCCCCGGAGCGGAATTCCATGGGAGCCAAGAGCTCAACTGCCAGCGCGCAAGGTAAGTGCAGGTCGGGGGCTTGCACCCGTGGGAAGCCCCCGACCCGAATTCCTGGGCCAATGAGTTTTGTGAAATAGAGATCTATCTTGAAAACCCAGCACTGTTTCCAATAATAACATCATCTATACCTCTGTCAGTTTAGTCTTAATAATTCTAGCATTTGTATTGACGCACTTAGTAAAATCCCCAGATACTTCTGCGTAATTTTGACCCCAATTCCTTTCTTTTGTAGTTTGTCCAACTAGACAGGTGAATTACTGCTTGCAGTGTCTAAAATAATACAGTGTTTGAACTCGCACTGTTACTTTGTCAGATGTGCATTTTGCCTGCTGGCCTGATCAGTTTATAGAAATCCTGAGTGCTTCTTCCACAAAAGCAGTGAAAAGCTTTACACCTGCCTTGCTCCGATGATTTCCATCCTTATTGCACATTCCTCATCTTCCCACAAACTCGTCCAGTTGTCAATAAATGGAATCTTCTTCCTCTTTGCCCCGTTCTGTTGAAATCCACTATTTTGGTGTTCAAGTCAGCAGTACCCTTCATAATTGGCAAGAAACCTGAAACAATAACCGGAACACCATGCTGTTTGAAGTTATGTACTTTTTTTTTGCTTCGTGTTCACAGACCTTCTTTCCATTATGTAATTAATTCCCACATAAAAAGCAAATAAAAGCTCCCTTAGGCATTCCTTTTAATGCCCCGTCTAATCTACTATGTACGTCAGTTATCCTAGCCCCTGGGAAATAAAGCACAGTGGCATTTAACTCTTTCTTCCTAAAAAGTTACCTGTCAGAAAGTCTAACTATAAAGTCCCCAACAAATAAAGTGGTTCCTTCACCTTCTGGGACTGTTTGCTATGCCATATCTATTCCACATCTGACTCAGATGAGTTAAGAACATAAGAAATAGGAGCAGGAGTCGGCCATATGGCCCCTCGAGCCTGCTCCTCCATTCAATAAGATCATGGCTGATCATCTACCTCATCTCCACTTTCCCACCTGATCCCCATATCCCTTGATTCCCTTAGTTGGTGTTGGAGTTGAGTTTCTTTGTCGCTTAGCACTTTCTGCTTTTCGTTCTCGGTGGTGTAGGTGTGCTGACTTCAGCCAATAATCCTTGAATGGATTCCTCATCATCTGGACTTGGGGGAACCTCCATTTCAGCAGATAATTAGTTAGCAACGTGAACACTAATCTTATCTTTCAGGGTAAGAAGTACAGAAGAGGTAGCCACCTACAGAAAAACCTCACATTCTGTAAAAAAATATACCCATCTGACTCTGTTGCTAACTCACTGCAATTTTCTACCAAGGCCCTCATTATATATGTGGGGTGGGTTTGGAGTGGTAGTGTTCCTCCTAATAGGTTTACCACTGCTGGGTGGAAGGGAGGGAAGTTTAGAGATTCAGGATTTAAAACACTGCAGCCATTTAAAGCGAGAAAGTGGAGTTGATGTATAAGTTCAGCCATGATCTTATTGAATGGCGGAGCAGGCTCGATGGGCCATATAGCCTATTCCTGCTCATATTTCTTATGTTCTTAAAGGAGTACAGGTGTAACTGCAGAAAAGCAGAAAACATTGGGCTGGATTTTGTCAGTGTGGGCGGGCTGGAGCGTGTCAGGTGGGCATCGTGCCAGGACCCCGACTCCTAATTGAAGTGCTGAAAAAGTGGGATTTTCCCCTAATTGGCCAATTGATTTCCTGCGTGTGGTAACCCCTGGCCCAATGAGTCTTTTCAGACAGAAAGTCGCCTCCAATGACAGCAGCAATGCTGCTGGATTTAAGGCCTGCAAGCAGCCTTGCTTCTTCTGGAGACTGCAACCTTTGTGACCATTAATGTCTTCGCCTTCTTTATCAACTATGTCCAGCAGTAGGCCAAAGTGTGCTTCCCGCTTCGATGAGCCCTCCCTCCAAGCTCTGGTGGAGGGAGCAAGATCCAGGAAGGAGGTGCTGTTCCCTTCCTCGGGGAGAAAAAAGCCACCCCAGCAGGCAAGTGGCCCAGGAGGTCAACTCCATCTCGCTGAGCCGCAGAACCTGGCTGCAATGCAGGAAGAGGTTTCATGATCATCGCCTCACCAGCACTCTGCTTTGCCAACCTCTTCCTCCACATTCCACTTGACACTTACATGCCTGCACCCTTACCCATTCTCTCTCTCTCTAAGGTCACATTCACTTAACTATTCGACCATGAATCCATCACACTCCCTATCACTGTGATGCCATGACAACAACAACTTTCAGCACACAGGGAGGGTCCGTTGTATACTTCTAAGCATCTATGCTATGGATTCCCTGCACTCACTCCTTCATTCTCACTCAAACTCCACTTGTGTCCCTCATTGCAGGAAAAGAGAGCCCACAATAAGAGGGAAAGAGCCATGACTGGAGGAGGTCCACCTTCAGTAACCCTGCTCACCCCCTGGGAGGAGGCGGCCCTAGAGATCGCCGGGATCGAGGAGGATTCCCAAGTGGGGGACGGACAGATGGGGGCATCACAGCAAGCTGGTGACAGAATAGTTTGGCATCTCTCTCATTGACATTGCATGAGTCACTGATAATGAATCTGATGCTGTAACAGATTGACTTATAATCATCTGCAATTTTCAATGTTCATGTAACTTTGACCTCACATCTCTTAACTCTTTCCTTTACTCCCGACTCCAGACTCCTCAGAGGAAGCTGAAACCTCTGAGGGCACAGCGGCAGCAGAATTCAGAGCACCCAGCACCAGCGCAGACACTCACACCTCGGTGGGACCTTCGCAAGATAGAGTAGTGTTGTCACCTGGTGTATCACAGCTCACAAGTGAGCATCAGCAGATGGTGAAGACAGGGACAGCAGTGGAGAGTCCTCGTCGGAGGGTGCAGGACTCTGCCAGCTCAGCTCAGCTGCATGTTGACCCTGTGCCTCCGGGTCCATCCAGAAGGAGAGCGGTGCTTGAACGCCAGGAACAGATGCAGGAGTCTCTGGCCGGTTTTGTCTCCAGGGTCGCTGCGAGTGTCGAGCGAATGGAAGAGTCCATCGCGAACATGAGCAGAGCCTTTGTGGAGGCATTGGCGAATGAATGCATCACCGCGGAAAGGATGGCTACCTCCATGTTAAGGCTGGCTACCGTAGAGGAGAGGATGGCTACGGTAGAGGAGAGGATGGCTACGTCCATGGAGGATCTTAGTTGCCAGGGTTTGGAAAACATGGTAATTGTTCAGAATAGACTGATATCTCTTGAGGAGCGATGGTCAGCTATTGAACAAACAAACCAGACCTTCATGCAAGTCCTCTGGAGTAGGACTTCCAGTGCAGAAACGGGTCCTCATGGCCCCCCTGCAGTGCAGCAAGGTGCTGTCCAGCCACTTGCTAGCTCTGAAGTGGGTCTGGCCCATGAGAGGGATGTTGGTTGCATACAACAAGGAAGTGGGGGCTCCTCTCCAAGTGCTCACATGACCATGCCACTGCAGAGCCCTTGGTCAGAGACCCACCAGTGTCCCCACCCAACTGAGATCGGCGTCTCAGCCCCTGCACAGCCGCAGGAGCAGCAGACTGTTACCGTGCCCTCACAGGTTCGCAACCCCAGAGGACGCCCGCCAAAGGTGTCGAGACAGGAGCAGCAAGAAAGTGAGCAAGGGGCCTCTACATCAGCTGAAGCCACAGGGGAAGCACCACGTAGGAGCACACGTAACAGGAAGATAATGCACAAGCAGTCACAAGGGTTGTCACTTAGGTGTAATGTTGTGTTTAATTTTGAGAAGCCATCAGTTGCTTATTGTCATAAAAAATTCTGATGGCAAACTGTTGCAGTTGTGGCGAGTGTCATTTCGCTAATGGGACTTCTACATTGAGGGCTAAGGGTGACTTGCAATTGTCAGTATGGTGGTCAGAGTGAGAGGAATCCCGGGTTCTTGTCAATCGTCGATGCTCTGGTAAGAAGGTGTGAGGCTAAAGTGTTTGATTGTGCAGGCTAAGCAAATGTGACCAACATGAGTGCATCCCTTGCATCCCGGGCAGCAATATGGTGGCGCTCTGGCGCCTTCTGGCCTGTGCATCTTCAGGTGGGTGACTAGCAGCTTGGCGCTCCTGTTGATGTTCCTGCTGTTGGTGCTGCTGTTGCTCATGGCTCTGCTGCTGCCACGGCTGGTCTTCATCTGCATCTGATGTCCAGGATGAAAGGAATTAAATTGTCGCCATGCTTCTGGTATATGCCTCAGTTGAGGAAGCGCTTATTCAAGGTGGGGAGAGGGGTTTCCAAGAAGGTCACACTGGAGATGGGTGTCAGGCTTCAAACTTCCACAACAATGAGTATGCCTGCTAAAAGTTCCCCCAGAACTGAAGCAACAAAGTTCTGCAACCTGCAAATGATCATCGGTGAAAACTCCTTTGTAATGGTGGAGCTGCAGCTGTTCGTAGGCAATCCACTAGTGAGGCCACCAGGATTACCTGGCGTGTTCCAGAGAAGGCATGTAGGATGGGGGAAATGTGTTAAAATCGGAAAGGCCTCTCAAAATGGGATTATAGAGGCAATTAAGTGGTTGTTAAGGGCCTTAAGGGCCTATCCTGCCTCTTGGAGGCGGGATGGAGGCGGGAACGGGCCCGCCCGCCAGTTTGGGTGATTTTAACAACTCGTACACCTCCAAACCCGCCTCCTCGGGGCTGGGAAAATTGAACCCTTTAAAGTGTCTGACAATGCAGGAGCCTCATATTTGTCAATAGCTAGGCGGACTTCTAGATTTTCAGACACATCTGTGTAGGCTCTTTTGACAGAAGTGAGGACCAGAAGATTAAAACAGAAGGGCACTGTGGTAAACCTCAGAGGAAGGTGGTTCAGGCTACATGGAGAGAGCTGTCAGAGGCAACATCACCATACCTAGAACTGTCACACAGTGCTGGAAGATGTTCAATGGCCTCACAAAGGTAACTAAGGTAAGTGCAGGTACCGTTGCCAATGCACATCCTTTACTACTCATACAACTCATACATGTAAGATTTGCAAAATTTGTGCATCTCCCCGAAGATTATTATTAATAAAGGGTCCCTGCGTGGACATTTTAAATTAAACAGGGTACCCAAGATGGCGTCCGTGCCTCGTGGCAGAAAGCCTACGAGATTCCAAAATGGATTCTGCAGCACAACAGCCAGGGAGAAATCAAAACTCAGACTGCAGGCTTTCTGTGAAAAGAACTTTGTATGTTGGAATTCCAGACAGAAACTGTGAATTATGTATTAGGCCGAATTGGAGACAGATCCAAATTCAATGAGGCCTACAGTTAAGGCCAGCAAACAGTCTGCATACATAATCGGAAACAGATTTAACACATCCATCGAGGCTGGACAAGCCCATCAAAGACTTTAAGGACAATACAAGTCAATTATCGGGCCGGTAGATGCAATTACCGGCCATCTAAAAACCATCAGTATAGATTGCTACCATTGTTTTAACTAGCCCGCCAAAATTAAAACAAAGAACTAACCTGATTTGGCGCGCAGATAAGAACTTTCAACAAAAGTATAATTGAAGGTCCCCGGGTAGCAATCGGTACGCTCGTGAAGGAAGAAGGCTGCTCGAACTCCTGCTCTGTCGCTGTGCTGGTGCTGCTGCTTCCCTGGCTCTTTGGCCCCATGCTCTCATGGCTGCCGCTCTTCCCCCGTCCCGTGCTTACCCCCTGGCCTTTGCCCGTGCTTTTCCCATTCCATCTGGATTCGCCCCGGCACCAGGTCGGGCGAACACAGGCAATTCAGGCCAGGAGAGGCGGGACACGACGAGGGGAGGAGGGAAGACCACCAGGAGGAAGGCTAACTGAGGGTAGGCTTCGAATCATCGGGCCTTCAGCCTCAGCTTACCTGCGACTATCTTCATGCAATCTCAAGCCGCCGGCGAAAGGACAATCCCTGCAACGTAAAGTACCCAAGCAGAGACTTTAACTTTGGTGTACTCGAACCTGGACAACGCCCTTGCAGCGCCCGGAGCCCATGTGACAACGGCAGGCTCCAGAGAGCACAAAGAGCGAACCCCGAACCCAACCGCCGTTTTGAGTCTAACAAACCCTTTCTGATTGGTGAGCATGAATTCTGACCCCTCATAGCTTAATCTAGTTAGGTATAGGGGGAGGGATAAGGATAAGGGGATTGTTAAGATAGTTTTTTTCCCTCGATGTGCCGTGTGTTCCCATTTCCCTGTATAAGTATAAGTTTAGTACTATTATGACTCTCTTGTAATTTTTGCCTGTAAAAGTGTACACTAGTAATTTTTCCATGAGATTGTATCAAGTTTTCCTCTTCAATAAAATCTTGGTTCTGTTTGCATCCAACCACCTGTCTACTCGAGTCTTCTCCGTACCATCGCCTTGTACCTAAGCCCGGTGTCTGGAACCCAGGGGGCGAGCGATTCGAACCGCTCAAGTGAGGTAGTCAGAGACAAGCTGACTGACCCAAACACGCCTGTGCACCAAACCCCCTACAGAAAATGGTGATCGCGGCAGGACACCGGCAACAAAGTTGCAATATGGTAGACAGTGTTTCGGATGAGCGAACCGTGATGGCAGAAAGGATTTCAGACTACGTGTTTAGCAAGGTGATTATCACTAAGAAGTGGATCACCACTCTGTTAAAGGCTGGGCATCCGGTAGATGCAGCAGCTAATTGGACAGAGGGAAAGGAACACAAGAAGTCCTTAGAGAAGGCAGTTTGGCTGATGTGCTTTAAAAAGCAGATCCAGCTTCTGGACGGGCTCGTTGCCGCACAGGCAATCGAGTTAAGGGAGTCAGCCCTGGAGATCCAGGATAAGGCTCTCGCAGGGGAAAAGTTGTTAGTAGCTCTGCAGGCTTTGAACCAAGAAAGAGTACATATAGTGAGAGAACACAAGGCCCAGTTGGAATACCTACGGTGCCAAGTCACCGAGGCCAAGGGAAATGAGTCAAGGTTGTGGGAGAAAAACGCCCGCATGGCAAGGCAGGTTAGGGAACAGGAAGAGAAAGTGCAGGAGGTAAAAGCCGCTTACAAGCTGACTAACGAACAGGGGTTTGAGGAGGCAGACCACGGCCCCTGTAAAGAGAGGATAGAAAATCTGAGCCGGGCCCTCCGGAAGGCAAAAGGCATGGTATGCCTCATAAGCCCAAGGGCAGGTCAGGCAGATTTTATGGGGAACGAGGGGAGAACAGTTCCGATGTCACCGGTAGTGTCTAGGGATGACCCGGTTGAGAGAGAGGAGACCTCACGGCCACCACCCATAGCGCCAAGTTTCAGCGAGGTTTGGCAGCAAGGGGGGTGGAGCCCAGAGTGGAGCTAAAGGTGGAGGCGGAGGTAGAACAACCCCTGCCCGAAAAGTCAAAACCAGAACCGATGTGCCCAGCGCGGCATCAGAAGTTCGGCCCACCCGCTAATGGCGAAGATGAGGGACCCCTCCAATACCAGTTCGTATTACCCTTTAACACCCAACAGCTCAGGGTTATGGTCAACCATATCCCAAAGCTTTCCGCCAAGGGAGAGCCCTCGATCCACTTCAGGGAAATAGAGCAGGTCGCCAGCGTCAACGACTGTGATGATGCTGAAAAGGCCAAGATGCTGCTATTCTCCCTGGAGAGTAATCTCCTCCAATCCCTCTCTGAAGAGTGTAAGAGGGGACAGAGCGGGTACGAGGAGCTTAGAAACGCGATTCTGAAGGCCATCGGGCTGGATGAGGGAAGTCCTTTCTCCCGTGTGTAGAAGATGGTACAGCTCTCAGCGGAGACCCCACAGGCTTTTGCGGACCGGTCATGGCCGGTGTACCGGAAAGCCTGCCCAGGGACGCAGGACCGGGGATTCCTCAACGGGGATTCTCTGACGCATTGGCTCCATTGTCTAGTGGCGAACAGCTTGCCACAGATCCGGGCCAAGGCAGAAGCCTGGTTCGACCCCAAAGATCCCCAGACCACAGAAATCTCAGTAATTAGACAGCTCACTCTGGCCTATAAAAACCATAGGGGAGCCGATGCACACCCACCCAAGGGTAAGCTGCATGAGGTAAAACCCGGACCGGGTAGGAAAGAGGGAAAGAGTGGCACCAGGAAGGGAGTAACCCCCCCAGCATGAAGACCAATTGTTACGGGTGCGGGAAGGATGGTCACTGGCGGAAGGAGTGTAAGAACCCTTGGAAGGATAACAAGGGAAAGCATCCCACAGCCCCAGCCCAAAAGGCGGGGGTAGGGACCCCTTCCGCAGAGGTCGAGTCGCTTTTGGACGCCATGAGGTCCTTACTGACTGGCCATCGGAGAGTAGCAGCTGCCACCGGTGCTCTCACCCCGTCAGCCACATCCAACCCACAGCCGTGACTAGAGCCGGCGCAGCCTGTGTATCTGTGTTCGCTCCGATACGATGAGTGGAGGAGACCCATGATGGAGATGGAGGTGGAAAAGATAACGGGGAACTATCTGTTGGACACGGGGGCATCGCGCACCATGATCTACTCAGCTAACCCCACCGCCTCACCTCTCTCCAGCGGGGTCCCATACAGTCTATCGGGGTTCACGGGTAGGGAACAGGCTGGTTTGGTCTCCATCCCGCTCGCCATTTGGATAGGACTGCTCCGCTCCAAGTGGATGTGTGTCCTGATGCATTGGGAAGTGGAGGGTGGAAGAGGGGTCCTGGGAGCCGACTTTATTGTGGGCCACGGGATCCTGGTGGATTTGAGGAATCACTGCCTCTGGGGGGCAGGAAAAGTAAAGAACGGTGAGATCGTAGTCATTCCGGGTAAGGAAGGGAAGGGGACCCTCTGCACCATGAAACCCAAAGAGGATTATAACCTCGGGCTCATGGTCAGCAACACCCCACCAAAGTTCCAGGCATTTGTGCAGGCCCACCTGGCCACATTTGCCACTCACAAACACGACTGCGGGAGGGTCACAGGGTTTGAAGTCAGAATAGAGGGGGACCCCATGGCCCGTCCACAGATACAGTATAACTTCCCCAGGGAAGCAGAGCCGGACATGGAAGCAGCCATGTCCTCGTTAGTACAGCAGGGAGTTCTGAGGACGATAGCCACCCATGTGAAATCTCCGTTGTGGCCGGTTAGAAAACTGGAAAATTCCTGGAGGGCCACGGTGGACTATCGGGTGCTCAATAGTAACATCCCAGCCTGTGCACCTACAGTGGCAGCAGTTGCCGACCTGATCGGGAGTATTCCAGCATCCGCGACCACTTTCACGGTGCTGGATATTTCCAATGGGTTTTGGTCCATCCCTGTCAGGAGGGAGTATCAGGACAAGTTTGCCTTTATGTTTAAAGGGCAACAGTACACGTGGAACTGTTTGCCTCAGGGCTTCCACAATAGCCCCAGCATCTTCCATCAGTGCATGGCAGACAGTTTGAAGGAATTTAGTCAGCCCGGACAGTTGGTACAATATGTGGATGACCTGCTCCTGTTCACTGATTCGAAAGAGGAGCATGGCCCGCTATTGGCCGAACTGCTGGAGCTGTTAGGACAGAAGGGTTTCAAAGTGAATCCCAAGAAGGCGCAGATCGCCAACAGGAGGTGAAATTCCTCAGTCTGACCGTGCGCGCTGGAGAAAGGGCCATAGACAAGGCTAGGAGGGAGGCGGTGCAGGAACTACTGGTCCCTAACACAGTAACGGGTGTGAGGTCATTCCTGGGGCTCACCGTGTACTGTAGAGACTTCATTGAGGACTATGCATCTACCGCAACCCCTCTGCTCCGACTCCTACACAAGGGAGTGGAGTGGTTGTGGGATGAGGGTTGCCAGGCAGCATTTGTCAAGCTCAAGGAAGACTTGAAGACCACACCAGCTTTAGGGGCTATAGATGGGGGGAAAGAGTTTTTCCTGGAGGTAGCAGCCAGCGGGGACAGCCTCAGTGCTGGGCTGCTCCAAGAGCGGCACAGCCGGCTGCGGCTGGTGGTCTACTCCTCCCGGATACTCACAGATGTGGAAAGGAGCTATTCCAATTGTGAACGGCATCTTTTGGCCACACATTGGGCTGTGAAAAGATCTTTGATCTTCACAGGCACCTCTCCCATCACCCTCCTCATCCATCACACACCCACCCAGATGCTTCTGGATGGGAGGATCAAAGATGAGACAATGAGCAGTGCCCGCATTGCCCGCTGGACCTTGCTCCTCTCACAGATGGATCTGAAGATGAAGGGTCTCTGTGAGCCAAAGCTTGCAGCCAACATGGTATATCTTGGAACAGCCCATCGGTGTTCCATTGAAGGGGTTTGGGAAGTGAACATAGGTTTACGGGCTGGGATACATCCCACAGGCCGCAAAATCTATGTAGACGGTTCCAGCACGATATCTGCTGGCGAGCGTCTCACGGGGTGTGGAGTTTGCGACCCATCGGCAAACATTGCCCTGGCGATCAGGCTCCCCAGCACCATGAGCGCCCAGCAGGCTGAACTGCCCACGGTGGTGTACGTCGTTACACACCTCGAGATCTTTCCCACCTCCTACATGATTTGCTCGGACAGTATGTTTACGTGCAATTCGTGTACGGAGTACCTGGCCATCTGGTCCCGCCGCAGATATACCTCCGCTGACGGGAGACCCCTCACAGTAAAGCCCCTGCTGGAAAAGATCCTGGCACCTGTGGGGGAGGAAGGGGAGGTTTTCATCCACAAGGTGAAGGCCCATTCCTCCACAGAGCCCCACGGCCAGGGCAACCAACAGGCTGACTTGCTCGCCAAGGAGGGTGCCCGCACAGGCACTTTCTGGGACCCATTTGGGTCCAGAGCCATGGCGGCAGTCAGAGGTAGGGGCAGGACCCAAGGGACTATAGGAGTAATGTTAGCCCCGGACCTCAATGCGGTCCAAGCCCAAGACCCCACCCTCAACACAGTCTTCAGCGCCATAACTGAGGGAAAGGTGATAGAAGGTCCATATGGCACAGCGACTCTCTCCATCAAAGAGGGTATGCTGTTCCGGGGGGAACAGTGGGTTGTGCCGCAACACCGGAGAGAATTCCTTCAACCGGCCCATGAGGGTCCAGGAGCGGGACATTCCAGGCCTGAAACTAACTGGCAACGGATGGAACAGGCGTGATGTTGGCCGGGACTCAGGGACGATGTCCGCGAGTTCTGTGCAGGCTGTCTTGTATGCGCTGCAAACAACCCTTACCCCCACAGAAGGAAGGTCCCTATGGGACATGTCAGGAGGGTAGAGGGACCATGGCAGTCGATACAGGTTGACTACATCGGGCCCCTGCCCACCGCCCAGGGAGGCTATAAGTACTGCCTAGTCCTGGTGGACATGTTTACCAAGTGGGTAGAGGCTTTTCCCTGCAGGACTGCCACAGCTCTGGGTACTTCTCGCAGTGGGGACTACCACAGTTTGTGGAGTCCGACCAGGGGAGTCACTTCACCGGACAGGTGATGCAGAACACCCTGATGCTGCTTGGCATCGAGGGGAAATGGCACGCAGCCCACAACCCCCAGTCACCGGGGATCGTAGAACGCATGAATTGGACCCTTAAGGAAAGGTTAAGAAAGGAAACGGTGGACTCACCCCGTAAATGGGCCGAAGTCCTACCGTTGGTTTTGATGGGGATCCGAGCCAGCCAGCCTAAATGCATGGGTTATTCCCCGTACGAGCTGATGACTGGCAGGGTTATGCGGACCCCCACCCATGCACTAGCCCCGGTGCTCACGGAGGGTCAGCTCAGGGAGGTAAACCGGGTCAGGTTCGCCCGAAACCCTTTTGAGCACCTGAAGCAGGTCCATGAGCAGGCGGCCGGGAACATGGGAAGACAGCATCGGAGCAACCGATTGCTGCTCGAGCCGAGGAAGCACCACGAGTGGGAGATAGGAGATGTAGGGGGTTTCTCTTGCTTGCTCTGGTCTCCTGCCAGGCTTCTTGCAATAATTACCTGTGAGTGGTTCGACCCACTCGCCCCTACGGTTCTAGACCTTGGACTTAGGTGCAGGGAGCTGTAGTGCAGAAAAACTCAATAGGCCAGGTCGAATAGCACGAAATGGATGCCTTTATTGAACAGTTTGCAGCATTATAAAATACATGTCATATGCACAGATTAAAACAACTACAAGCATGCACACATCTATAAACTTAACTCTATAGAAATGGGGAACACACGGCACATCGTGAAAGGGGTAACACATTACAATTACCCTTAACCCCCTCCCCTAGACCTAACTAAGTTTCGATTTGAGGGACTCGGGATCATGCTCACCACTTTAAGAATTGCGAAAAAGGCTTTGCAGCCTTTCGACACAGCTTTCCGTCGTCACGTGGGTTTGGAAGCTTCTGGCGCAGCTTGTTTTCCTCTTGGTTCTCCTGCGATGAGCGCTCGCCGATGTGATGTTGAAGAACTGGAGTACCGGGCCCTGAGTGTCTTCTTCTCCGGCCTGGGTCGTCGATGATCTCCTGACAAAAGTACCCGGGCCTCCCTCGTCGTCTTTCCGTCGTGGCCGGGCCTTGCCTGGCCGAACACCGAACACGTTCCGAACCAAAGTTTCGATGCTCCAAACCGAAGTGCTGTACCGAAGAGTCTGTCCCCAAGCGTACCGATGGAGAACTCACTGATGGACTTTACTCAATCCACAGTTATACCTTTTGGAACATGCTTATCTCCCGCCAAATCATAGTCCTGTCTTTGTAATAATTTTGGCGGGCAGAACTCTCTGCAGGGGTGTTTTGTCTTCATAATGGGAGTCGGTGACAGCTTAACTGGCCTTCCTGGGCCGATAATGTCTTTGCTTTGTTACCGTAACTTGGTTTGTATATTGATCGGTCTGGAGATTGCCCTGGATGGCTGTTAAACGGCTTCTCTTTGTACAGTGTAATGGGCTAAAGCTTTCGTTCAATTGTCCGCCCATTTCTTGATGGGTCTCATCCTGCCACCCAAATCTGTCCTGTACTCATAATCTAATCAATATATATGCTCAGTTCCATGAGTTTCGGCTTCCTGAAACTGGTATCCGCGGGCTTTTAATGTCCTCAATCCACAAGCCTGTCTGACTTGCAGTAACAGAAATTCAAATGGTCCCAGAAGCTGGTCACGAGGTCTGGCAGCCATTTTGTGTGCCCTTTTATTAAAGGTTTCTCTGTATAAGCTTCTTTTGGTCAATAAAGCTGTTTTATTAACCCTACTTTCTTACGTGATTATTTAATGAAAAATTTTGCGAATCTTACAGTCCCTCCTGTGATACTGATAGCTTGCTTGAAGTATCAATAACCCTTGGTGAGCAAATTTTCCCTGATTCCCCACATCCAAACATTCCTGGTAATTAACTATCTATGACCCCCACGACACATGCAGTTCCCATTTCAGAAAAATTACATTGTGTGCAGTTGGACAACCATAGGCAGTACTACCTCAAACTATAACACATTCATCTTTCAGATGTGAAAGGGGCCGATACCCTTTACACAACCTGCATACACATTTTGTTAATCAAGAATAGAAAACCGATCAACGGTTATAACACAACAGTATTCATACACTTAAATCATATAGTAACCAAAACCAAGAGTGGAGGGACGCTTTATCCTTTAATACATAGCAGCCTTAGCGGGGGTCTCTTCACCCACTCGTACATAGCGTTCTCTCCATTCTCCTGTGTTCTCGTGCCTCTGGAGGCGTTTGCCTCTCTTGCAATGCACGAACAGTAAATATATTATGATCAAAACCTGACACACTACTAGGATGTGGGATGCTATTCTAATCCAGGGCGGGATCTCTATATTAGTGAACAGGTCCCACCATGGTGGGTTGACTATGTCTAATATGTCTTTCCCTATCTCCAATGTCTTCTGCTCCAGTGTGTAAAAATGCTTCTGTGAGACTATTACGGCTTTTAAAATCTTGGTGAGGTGTTCGGGGAGAGGGGGAATGACATAACCAAAATGCACAACGAATCGCTGAAATCCGTGAAATTCTCTTTTACAGTGAGGTGACCAGTGGAAGGTACAGGAATGGGGACAATTCGCTGTTGTGCCACTTGAACTTCAGCCCTGGGTTTGAAACAGAAACTGCTGTCACTGACCGGACACCACCCGTGCTGTCCGTGGTGGTAGTGAGGCACTGCAGTGGTAACACAGTATGTTCCACCTCCTATATATGCCACCTGCGGGGGCACATGGTCTTTTGCCATTGCCTCCATGGTGCAATTTATCGGCTTCGCGCTAGCGGCTCTGAACCCGCACTGTGGTTTTAAAAAGGCATTCAAGTGCTGGGGACACAGGATGATGTGTGCTCCCCGGCTTCGACACCCCAAGAGGTCGGTGCCTGTCATCGTACACTCCCATCTGATGACATAAGGTGGGACCACTGCGTAACGAATGTGCGCACCCCCCTGAATGACTCCAATGTTCTCCACCCTGTATACCGGGGCTGGTTTTGCTGTGGGACCCAACACCAGCATCCTCACCACTATTCCCATGATAGTGTGATTCGAGCGTCCGCAGTCCACTGGGACTGGGTACGCCTCTGCAGCTAGTCTGAGCTGGCACGGACTTAATGCGTTCTCAAAAGGGTGGAGCGCTTGCAAGTGCTTATTGCTGATCCAGGACGGGACCAAACCTTGTTTTAAATCCTCCAGATTACTGCGGCCCTCGCCCAGTAACCACGCCCCGTATAGCACACAAGCCTCATTCTGTGCAGCCTGATCGGATGCATTCCGATCCTCCCTAATGAGTGCATTTACCATTCTAGCGTGTTTCTCCAGCTCAGCGATTATTTCTTTTAAGTGTAGTGTCATGGCCTGGTCCTCATATAGCTCAGAACCCACTACCTTATTTTCGTTTGTCAGTATGTTCCTTAACTGGGCCTTTAGACCATTAACCTGTGTCTGCAGCTCCATGTTGTCTAGAGCATTGACAACAGACGTCCCAGTACTAAAAGCAGTGAAGATGTCATTTACAGTACCCCTTCTTTGCCTCCCTACCCGATCCAAAACTTCCTGTGGTGTGGTGTACAATTCGGCTTTGTCGATGTCGGCAA
This sequence comes from Somniosus microcephalus, assembly GCF_052327205.1. Classification (NCBI taxonomy): domain Eukaryota; kingdom Metazoa; phylum Chordata; class Chondrichthyes; order Squaliformes; family Somniosidae; genus Somniosus; species Somniosus microcephalus. Next base: position 31,320,245 of record NC_140996.1, on the reverse strand, counting down.
AGTCAAACTCATAAAATTGTCTAAACATCCTGGTTAACAGGACCTGGTACAATTGCTCCATTTCCTTGGGACACCACTCCGGCAATCGTACCTCAGTGAGGTTTAAAATCACAGAGGCCACCGCGTAGTGTACCCCTTGGTACAGCATCTGACTGGTGGGTACCAATACTAAACCGTTCCCGGGTCCCTTTGTGGTGGTGGGGCACCCTTCCTTCTGGGCTAGTGCTACCGGACTCGTGGGCAGGGGCTTGCGTGGGCGGGTGATGCAGACATATATCCCTTCATCTGGTTCCCACCACTTGTCCCAACACACACGTAATTGTCCGTGAGTCCCCGTAATTGTCCGATGGGTATTGTTACCCAGTCGCTCCCACTCGATTGTAGAGTTCTTCATATTCTTTCCCAGCTTTCGAAGCCACCACCATCTACTTAGCGGTATGTTTCCATTACACACCAAACAGATCCTCTTTCCCACGGTAACGCTGACTCTGGGTGCAATGATCCTCACCCGAGGGCACAGTAACGAAGTCTCTTGGTAGGCAAACCCGGATTTGCTGGAGTATTCTGTAGAATTCGACCCCAGCCATCCTGGCCATCTCCCTTGGTGGAAGTAGGTGGCGGTTTCCTCAACCTCTCGCTTCCCCGTCCCATCCATCACGATGGGGGCTGTGTCCCCGGAGCATCCGAACACGACGACATCCTTGGTGCGGCCTCGGTAGGCCAGCCCGCACCCGATCGCCGCGAGCACCACGAGAATCCTCTCCATTGTATTCCTGGTTTCTGTAACCGATAAGATGATGTAGCCAGGCTCCCAATAGGCGCTGGCCTAATTAAACTGACGCTCGGGTCCCTTGACCCCGCTTCCAAACAAACACACATACTGGGCAGACTTCGAAAACTACCTTTTAAAACATCCCCATCATCTTAAACTTTACATGCCTTAAACTAACGTTAAAATTACTTAGCTTAACTTATCATTACCTAAACTTAACATACCTAAACTTATGTACAGTGCCGCCCTCCTTCGGGCGGCCTACCTAATTCCTGTGAGGGCTGCAGTGTGCCGCTCCCTGTGGCGGGGCTGCACTGACCTTCGGCTTTGATCCCCCGCAGCCTGTCGCTGCTGAATGGGAATCGTGTCTTTCCTGGGCGACCCTGGATCGATGTTGGGGGAAGTAAGGAGAATCTGACCAAAACTTTCTGGGCTGAGGCGTCCGAGCCGATCTACGAGAGGGCACCTTGGGCGAGGCTCCCAGGGCTAACGGACCGGGGATCGGGACCTTCATTGTTGCAGCCTGTGGTCCCACCACAGCTGCCGGCTCCGGCTCCCTTCCCTCAGGCTCTGCCCCCCTGGGGCTGGGATCCGTGGCATCTGACTCCACCCCACCTGTCCCCACAGGTGGTGAGTCTCCGCCCCCAATCCCTACCTCCCCTAAGCTCGAGTCGGGGGCGTGACCTTCGTCCTCCGACTCCTCCCCTCCGTGATCGGGTCATGGCGGGGTCGAGCTGTTCGGGCTCTTCCTCGTCCGAATCCCAAACTAATGGGGAGACCTCCCACTCCGATGGGATGACTCCTCCCCTCACGCAGGCTACAGTTCCAGCCTGTGTGGTCTGTGACCCTGTCTCAGGCTGAGGATTTCTGTCCTCAGACCTGGCCCCTGTTGTTAACTCTTTACTGGCCTTTTCAGCCCCTGCTGTTTGTTTCCCTGCCTCCGGCTTAAATAGCTTGCACTGTTTAATATACCTGGCAGCTAGCCAGTAATCTAGTTTTATCTCCTCTTCCCTACCCACTCCTGTACTGGGGGCAGGTATCCCCTCACCACCTGCTGCTGGTGGCTGAAAATCTTCATGAACCATTTTAAAAACCTTTAGCTGACCCTCTAAACTGCCAGCCCTCGCTGTTAACCTAGCGTTCTCCTCCCTTAAAGCCTGCTCAACTAACTTAGCCTCCGCAACCTGGCACCGCAGGTTTTCCTCCATTTTACTGGAGGTCTTTTCCTGTGCATGTCTTTCTGGGGGACACAGGTCAACAGGCTGTGCTGACTCTAGTCATTGGGGCACTGTGGTTGGGGCTGGGGGAGCAACAGGGCCGTTGGCGACTGCCACCTTCCCCTGCGAGGTCATTAGAGACTGCATTGCCTCTAAAACTGACTCGATCGCAGCAGGATGGATCGACACATCGGCTCCTTTCTCCAGGGTAGGCGTTTGGGCTGGGGCTGAGGGAGCTTTTCCCTTTAAATCCTTCCAGGGATTTTTACAGTCCCGGCACCAGTGACCTTCCTTCCCACACCCGTAACAACTACTCTTGGCTTGGGGAGGGTGATTCCCCTCCTGATGCCACTCTCTTTTAACAGGAGCTGCAGGCCTCACCTCATGCGCCTTTCCCTTCGGGGGAGGCACTTCCCTACTCCTGCTGTTCCTGTAACCTATCGTGAGCTGATCAAGTACTATCTCCTCCGTGGTGCGGGGGTTATTGGGGTCAAACCATGTTTTGGCCTGCTCCCTCACCTGTGGCAAACAATTGGTGACCAGGCACCGGAGCCAATGAGCCCTTTGACCAGCGTTCAGCCCGTCTCGGGCTGGCCCGCCCAGGCAGCTGCGCCGATGCACTGGCCACAACCTTCCAGCGAAAACCCGTGGGGGATCTCCCTCTAGCTGTACCGTCCTACCCAATCGGAGGAACGGGCTTCCGTCATCTTCCTCCATAACCTCCATGACCTCGTCCCGTAAATCCTCATAATCCTTGTGCCCTCTCTTGCTCTCTTCAGAGAGACACTGGAGGATCGAGCTGTCCAGGGAGAACAGCAGCATTCTGGACTGCTCTCTCCCGTCGCAGTCATTAACTGCTGCGGTCTGCTCCATGTCCCTAAAATGGACGGAGGGATCTCCTGACTCGGAGAGTTTTGGGATGTGGCTTATCATTGCCCTTAGCTGTTGTGCGCTGTGGGGCATTACGATCTGATTCATGAGGGGTCCGTCATCGCCATTCGCTTCGTCCGGACCGAGCCTCCGGTGTCGAGCGGGACACATCGGTGCCGGCTTCGACCCTACTACCTGGGGTTGCTCTACCTCAGGAATCTCTTCGTCTAACTCCACCGTTTCCTCCCCCGCAACCCAAGACTCATCATAGCTGGGAGGTGCCGAGGGCTCGGTGGTTGGTACCCCAACTGCCTCTCGCGGAATCGGTCTTTTGGATTCCCTGGCTAACTGTAGGTGGCTCGCTGGTGGGTTTATGAGACACACCAAGCCATTTGCCTTCGCTAGGGCCGTTCTCAGGTCCTCTAGCTCCCTTTGGCAAGCGCTATGGTCGGCGTTCTCAGACCTATCCTCGATGGCCATCTTGTACGCTGCTCTAGCTCCCAGAATACTCTCCTCCTGTGCCTTTACCTGCTGAGCTAGGCGGACACACCTGTCTCTTATTCTTCCTTCACTGGTCTTGGCCTCAGTGACCTGACACTCCAAGTAATCTATCTTGGTCTCATGGTGATTGATTACGGAGTGGCGTTCCTGATTCAGCACGTTGAGCGATGCAATCAGTCTCTTTCCTCCCGCAACCTTTTCCTCTACTTCTGCTAGTAACCCTTTGATCTGGGCCGTCTGTGCTACAATGACTTGGTCCAAAAGCTGGACTTGCTTCTTGTAGCACATCAGCCAGACCGCTTTTTCTACAGATCTTTTGTGCTCTTTGCTTTCTGTCCACTTGATGGCTGCATCTAGCGGGCGCTTATCTCTTAATAGGTCGGATATCCACTGTTTTGTAAGGTTTACCTTCCCAAAAACATAATCCGCTATTCTCTCATCCATCACATTTCGTTTATTCAGACCTTGATCTAAAACACTACGGCCTAGAAATTGAGTTTTGGCTTAGCCAGGGCTTTAGCGCCGGAAGTTAGTGCCGGCGCTAAGTCCCCCTGCGCACGCCAAAGATTCAGCAGGGCCGCGCCCAAACGGCTGCCGGCGCTACTGAAGGGTCTTTGCGGCGGTAAATCGGCGCTAACTGCCGTTTCGCGCCGCAATTCCGGCGCTGCGGCACCCGATGCGGTGCGGCAGGCTCGGGAAGTGCAGGCCTCCTCCTTCCCTTAAGGAGGAGCTGCCTGCACCCGATCGCGGCCCGCGAAAATCTTTCAAAAAATGAGCCCGGCACCTCTGACAAGTGCCGGGCTTGCTTCTGTTCCGGGGGGGGGGGGGGAAGTCCGGGGAGGGAGCTGCGGCCAGGCGGCCGGCGGGAAAGCGGCCGGCCACCGCGGGGCCTTTAATGCGCCGGCGCAAAGACTCGTAAGACTCTGTTGCCAGAGTCTTAGTTGCGGCTGTCACGGGCGAGGCGGCCGCAACTGAATTTCGGCGCTGGGGCCCGTCGGCATGGCAACCGGGACGCTGCGCACACCGATGACGTCATCGGTGCCGGCGCAGCGCTACCGGTCTACCGCGGCATAAGGGCCCCAGGCAATTTCGGCGCCGGCGCCAAATGCAGCGCTAGGCCCTCTAGCGCCGCAAAATCGGCGCTAAGGGCACTCAATTTCTAGGCCTACATTCCTGCTGCCAAGGTCCTGCCGTGGTCGCCATCTCTGTAGGGGGTTTCTCTTGCTTGCTCTGGTCTCCTGCCAGGCTTCTTGCAATAATCACTCATGAGTGGTTCGACCCACTCGCCCCTACGGTACTAGACCTTGGACTTAGGTGCAGGGAGCTGTAGTGCAGAAAAACTCAATAGACCAGGTCGAATAGCACGAAATGGATGCCTTTATTGAACAGTTTGCAGCATTATAAAATACATGTCATATGCACAGATTAAAACAACTACAAGCATGCACACATCTATAAACTTAACTCTATAGAAATGGGGAACACACGACACATCGTGAAAGGGGTAACACATTACAATTACCCTTAACCCCCTCCCCTAAACCTAACTAAGTTTCGATTTGAGGGACTCGGGATCATGCTCACCACTTTAAGAATTGCGAAAAAGGCTTTGCAGCCTTTCGACACAGCTTTCCGTCGTCACGTGGGTTTGGAAGCTTCTGGCGCAGCTTGTTTTCCTCTTGGTTCTCCTGCGATGAGCGCTCGCCGATGTGATGTTGAAGGACTGGAGTACCGGGCCCTGAGTGTCTTCTTCTCCGGCCTGGGTCGCCGATGATCTCCCGACAAAAGTACCCGGGCCTCCCTCGTCGTCTTTCCGTCGTGGCCGGGCCTTGCCTGGCCGAACACCGAATACGTTCCGAACCGAAGTTTCGATGCTCCGAACCGAAGTGCTGTACCGAAGAGTCTGTCCCCAAGCGTACCGATGGAGAACTCACTGATGGACTTTACTCAATCCACAGTTATACCTTTTGGAACATGCTTATCTCCCGCCAAATCATAGTCCTGTCTTTGTAATAACTTTGGCGGGCAAAGCTCTCTGCAGGGGTGTTTTGTCTTCATAACGGGAGTCGGTGATAGCTGAACTGGCCTTCCTGGGCCGATAATGTCTTTGCTTTGTTACCGTAACTTGGTTTGTATATTGATCGGTCTGGAGATTGCCCTGGATGGCTGTTAAACGGCTTCTCTTTGTACAGTGTAATGGGCTAAAGCTTTCGTTCAATTGTCCACCCATTTCTTGATGGGTCTCATCCTGCCACCCAAATCTGTCCTGTACTTATAATCTAATCAATATGTATGCTCAGTTCCATGAGTTTCGGCTTCCCGAAACTGGTTTCCGCGGGCTTTTAATGCCCTCAATCCACAAGCCTGTCTGGCTTGCAGTAACAGAAATTCAAATGGTCCCAGAAGCTGGTCACGAGGTCTGGCGGCCATTTTGTGTGCCCTTTTATTAAAGGTTTCTCTGTATAAGCTTCTTTTGGTCAATAAAGCTGTTTTATTAACCCTACTTTCCTACGTGATTATTTAATGAAAAATTTCGCGAATCTTACAGAGATCAGGTCATGGTAAGAAACTATGCCCGAGTGGGTAGTTTGGAGCCATTGTACATGGGGCCCTACAGCATTGTAGACAAAGCCAGCCCCATGGTGTACGCCGTGAAGATGCCTCAGCATACGAAATAGTTTCACATCAGCCAGTGTAAGCTGCTTCAGCCTGAAAGGGGAAAATAGCCAGTTGGGGTAAGGTCTGAGGACAAAAATCCTCAGCCTGCAGCAAGAGCGAGTTCACAGACTGCACAGGCAGGCGCTGTGGCTTGCTTGAAGGGAGGGGCCATCAAGCCCACCGATTGGGACACGCCCCCACTCTTCCGGGATCCAGACGAGGGGGAGGGTCCTGAGGGTGAAAACTCCGCCCCTAACCCAGGTGCAGAGAGGGAGGGACCTGAGGTCGAAAACACCGCCCCGGACCCAGCCATGGGACCAGGGGGCGGAGACTCTTAGCCCGCAGCTGCAGGCTGCGAAAAGTTACCTGCCTCCATCCCAGGTTTGGGAGGGGTCAAGCCTGGGGGAGCAGCGGCTCGGGTAAAAGGCCCACCGGCCAAGAAAACCCCACCTGCCAAAGCCCCCAGAAGGTCCCCACAGAAGCCCCAGCCGAGAAAGCCATGGTCACCAGCCCTCCAGATCCCAAGGGCCGCTCCTCGAGCCAGGGAGGGGTCCAAGGACAGAGGTCCTCAGTCCGCAGCCTCGGGCTGCGAGGGGCCAACCGTGAATGATGGTGCGGTCACGCCGGAGGTAGCGGCGAGCCGCAGTCCAACCAGGGATTAGCCTGGCCGCCCGGAGACGGGCGGAGGATGTATATAGTTGAGTTTAAGTTTTAAGTAAGGTGTAATAATTGTTTAGCTTAAGTTTGGGTGTTTATAACTTAAGTTAAATAAGATGATGGGTAGTTTAAGTTAAGTAGTCTGTTAAGAGTGTATCTTTGGGTCGAGGTCGCGGGACCCGACCATGCCTCACCAAGCCAGAGAATCTCTTCTGGACCTGGCTGCATGTCTTTACATCTTTTTGCAGAGAGATGTTCGGGATGAAATGGATCGTGGTCCTATTCGCCCTGATCTGGATGAGCAGGGAGAGGAGGGGAGATGTCCAAGACTCCCACATCTACGGGTGTTCGGGAGACATGGCACCCCTGACGATCGACGGGACCGGTGAACGGGATGCGGAGGAGACCGCCGTCTACTTCCACGAGGGAAGGTGGCCAGGATGGTTGGGGTCCAATTCGCCTCAGGGCTCCAGCCAGACCGGATTCACGTACGGGGAGGCCTCCCTCCTGTGCCCCCGGGTGCGAGTCGTATTCCATGAGGGTCAGCATCACCGTTGGAAAGCGAATATGTTTAACATGCAAAGGACTCATTCCACTGGACAGATGGTGGTGGCTCCGAAAGTTGAGCAATGACATGAGGAACCGCGAAGTCGAATGGGAGCGTTTGAGTAATAACCCCCATCAGACAGTTACCGGGTCTCATGGAGGACTGAGTGTGTGCTGGGACAAGTGGTGGGAACCGGACCAAGGTACTTACATCTGTATGTGGGGGTCAGAGACAGTCTGCCCTGTAGGCATATCCATTATGTTCCACCGGCAGTGGTACGACACCGGGAAGGGGATAAGGTGGGATGCCAGCTGGAAGTTGTGTGCGGTTACGTATTCCCAGATCCCAGTCAACGCCACTGAGCTGGTAACCCGCCCCCGTAAGTCCCCGCCCACGGCGCAGGTGGCGAGGTTATCCAGGGAAGATTGCCCCACCACCACCAAGGGACCAGGGAATGGATTGGAACTAGTCCCCACCGATCAGACGCTGTACCAGGTGGTACACTACGCGGTGGCCTCCGTGATTTTAAATCTCACGGAGGTACATTTACTGGCGTGGTGCCCCAAAGAAACAGAGCAGTTATACCAGGCCCTAGACAAAGAAGGGGTGTATGGAATGATGTTTTTACTGCGTTTAATACTGGGTCCTCTGTCATCAACAGCTTGGATGACATAGAGCTGCAGACCCAGATAAATGGTTTAAAAACACAGTTAAAAGGGATATTACTGGATGAGAGCAAGGTAGTGAGCTCGGAGTTGCATGAGGACAAAGCCATTATGGTCCATTTAAAAGAGATTATAGCCAAGTTGGAAAACACGCAAACACGGTAAATGCTCTCATAAAGGAGGACAGAAACGCTTCTGACCAAGCTGCGCAGAATGAGGTGTGCGTGTTATACGGGGCGTGGTTACTGGGCGAGGGCCACAGTAACCTGGAGGAATTAAAACAAGGTTTGGTCCCCTCCTGGATTAGCAACAGGCACCTCGCAGCCCTCCACCCTTTTGAGAATGCATTGAGCCCGTGCCAACTCCGGCTAGCCTCCGAAGCCTATCCAGTCCCCGTGGATTGTGGGCGGTCCAACCACACAATCATGGGAGTAGTAGTTAGGATGCCGGTCATGGGTAGGAAAGCCCGACCCGCACCGATATACAGGGTTGAGAATATTGGAGTCATTCAAGGGGGTGCACACATTCGGTTCACAGCGGTCCCACCTTAAGTCATAAAGTGGGAGCACGCTATGACAGGTACTGACCTCTCAGGGTGCCGGAGCCGGGGAACACACATAATCCTGTGTCCCCAGCACTTGAATGCCTTCTCAAGACCGCAGTGTGGGTTCAGAGCTGCTGACGCGAAGCCTATAAATTGCACCATGGAGGCAATGGCACAAGGCCATGTTCCCCCGCAGGTAGCATATATAGGGGGTGGGACATATTGTGTCACCACCAGCGCGTCCCACTACCAGCACGGCTGGTGCCCGGTCAGTGACAGCAGTTTCTGTTTTAAACTCAAGGCAGAAGTTCAAGTGGCCCAGGAGCGAATTGTCCCCATTCCTGAACCCTCCACTGTTCACCTCACTGTGAAAGAGAATTTTACGAACTTGCAGAAGTACGCAGTGCACTTTGGCTACGAAATTCTCCCTCTCCCTGAATTTTTGACCAAAATTCTAAAAGCCGTTATAGTTTCACAGAAACATTTTTATACACTCGAACAGAAAACAGTAGAGATAGAGACTAAGATATTGGATATTGTGACTCCACCCTGGTGAAACCTTTTCAGTAATACAGAGTTCCCTTCGTGGATCAGACTGGCTTCTCACATCCTCGTGGTTTGCCAGTTAGGAATAGTGCTGTATTTAGTTTGTATCCAGTGTAAGGGTAAAGGTCGGTGGTCAGAATTCCGAAACCAGAGCTTTTGGAAAGAACATTATATAAAGGTGGAGGGGGATATGCCGGTTTAAGTTTTCCCTGTATATTGATAAAGAATTGTCATTTTCTTTGTGTTTGTTATTTTTAATTAAAGGTTTCTCTTTTGTTGTTTGCGTTGCGACGCGGTTTAATAAAAATATGTGTACCAAGTGGTGCAGGGGTGTTAGACCCCCTCCATGCTTGGATGTGTGTGTAAGGTCTGTAATTTTACTCTCTGTATGCTGATGAACACTACGTTTTCATGGAATGGGAAATGCATGTGTCGTGGGTATATTAGATAGATAATTACAGGGGATGGTTGACTATGGAGGGCCAGAAAAATTTTGCTCACCTTAAAATATGATACTTCAAGCAAGTTTAATATCACAGGGGGGAGTGTAAGATTTGCAAAATTTGTGCATCTCCCCGAAGGTTATTATTAATAAAGGGACCCTGCGTGGACATTTTATATTAAACAGGGTACTCAAGATGGCGTCCGAACCTCATGGCAGAAAGCCTGCGAGATTCCAAAATGGATTCTGCAGCACAACAGCCAGGGAGAAATCGAAACTCAGACTGCAGGCTTTCTGTGAAAAGAACTTTGTATGTTGGAATTCCAGACAGAAACTGTGAATTATGTATTAGGCCAAATTAGAGACAGATCAAAATTCAATGAGGCCTACAGTTAAGGCCATCAAACAGTCTGCATACATAATCGGAAACAGATTTAACACATCCATCAAGTCTGGACAAGCCCATCAAGAAATTTAAGGACAATACAAGTCAATTATCAGGCCGGTAAATGCAATTACCGGTCATCTAAAAACCGTCAGTATAGATTGCTACCATTGTTTTAACTAGCCCGGCAAAATTAAAACAAAGAACTAACCTGATTTGGTGCTCAGATAAGGACTTAAAGTATAATTGAATGTCCCCGGGTAGCAATCGGTATGCTCGTGAAGGAAGAAGGCTGCTCGAACTCCTGCTCTGTCGCGGTGCTGGTGCTGCCGCTCCCCCAGCTCTTCGGCCCCTCACCCTCGTGGCTGCCGCTCTTCCCCCGTCCCGCGCTTACCCCCTAGCCTTTGCCCATGCTTTTCCCATTCCATCTGGATTCGCCCCGGCACCGGGTCGGGCGAACACGGGCAATTCAGGCCAGGAGAGGCGGGACGCAACAAGGGGAGGAGGGAAGACCACCGTTGGAAGGCTAACTGAGGGTAGGCTTCAAATCATCGGGCCTTCAGCCTCAGCTTACCTGCGACTATCTTCATGCAATCTCAAGCCGCCGGCGAAAGGACCATCCCTGCAAGGTAAAGTACCCCAGCATGAGACTTTGTCCCCGATTTTCGGCTTGTGTGGGAAATCGTCGGTTTTCCCCGAATGTGAGGTTTCTGACACACGTAAAAAAGTGTCAGCCAGCTCCACACAATTTTCCCTCAAGCGGCCAATTAATTCCCAGCATGTGGGAAGCCTTGCTAATTGTCCAATTCCAGTCAGAAATCCCCACAGTATGATATTATCATTCGTGGTGCTTTCAAGGTCCATAGCAAGCACTGCATCCTCTGAAGGCTTCCAAACGAACCATACAGGATGGCAGAGGAGCCTGCAGCAGCTGTGGCTAGTGCCAGACCCCGAGCTGCCTTCAAATTCGACGAGGCTTCACTGCAGGCATTATTGGATGGGGTTAGGGCCCACAGCAAGGTCCTCTTCCCTAGGTCAGGGAGGAAGAGGCCTCCCACTGAGACCAATGCTGCATGGATGCAGGTGTCAGCAGATGCCAACTCATTGGGAGTCACCAGAGGAACCTTGGCATTACATCTCTAACTCCTTCCTTTACTCCCCCACAGTACCATCCAGAGCCCCCGTCCCCACTGTGGAGGAGGAAGAGGCTGTGCAGCCAGACTCCTCAGAGGAAGCTCCACCAGAGGAAGAGAAGTAAGCGCACCCAGCACCAGCGCAGACACTCACACCTCGGGGGAACCTTCGGGACATGGAGTAGTGTTGTCACCTGGTGTTTCACACCTCAAAAGTGAGCCTCAGCAGATTCTGGAGATGGACAGCAGTGGAGAGTCCTCATCAGAGGGCGCAGGACTCTGCCAGCTCAGCTCAGCTGCGCTGCATGTCGACCCTCTGCCTCTGGGTCCATCCGCAAGAGAAGAGGTGATGGATCTCCATGCACAGATGCAGGAGTCTCTGGCAGGTTTTGTCTCCAGGGTCGCTGCGAGTGCGGAGTGAATGGAGAAGTCCATAGCGACCATGAGCAGAGCCTTTGTGGAGTCATTGGCACATGAACGCATAACCATGGAAAGGTTAGCAACCTCCATGGAGGAGATAACTCGCCAGGGTACGGAAAACATGGTGAGTGCTCTTAAGAAAATGACATCTCTTGAGGAGCGCTGGCCATCTGTTGAACAGAGAAACCTGATATTCATGGAAGTCCTTCTGAGTAGGACTGCCAGTGCAGAAACGGGTCCCCATGGCCCCCTAAAGCGCAGCAAGGTGCTCTCAAGCCACTTCCAAGCGCTGGCCCCTTCTGGCCTGTGCAGCTTCAGGTGAGTGAGCAGCAGCCTGGTGCTCCTGTTGCTGATCCTGCTGTTCCTGGTTCTGCTGCTGCTGCCTCTGCTGCTGGAGATCCTCTAATGGCAAGAAGGGAAGGAAAAAAAGGCGTCCCATGCTTTTCGTAGATGCCTCCGCTGAGGAAGCGCTGAGTGAGGGTGGCGTTAGGGGCTTCCCAGGAGATCACATTGGAGAAGTGTGTGAGGCTCCAACCTTCCACAGCTGTGCCTAAGCCTTGAAGAAGTAGCCCCAAACCTACAACAACAAGGTCCTTCAACATACAAGTGCTGTCCCTTTAAATCGCAGCTTCTCCGATTGACCTGCAGCTGACAGCAAGCAAGCCTGCAAGCTTCATGCCAGGTCACAGCAACGGGGTTCCCCGCAGGCGGGTTTGATGTGGGGAAAGGCCCAAAGTTGCAACGGTCCCGGAATAACTACCTCAACAAGCTGATAATTGGTAATTAGTGTGCCGACGACCAGTCCCGCCAGCAGCGGCCGGGACTGAAGCGGGTCGCGGGGAAACAGCGGTCCGAAAGTCAGACGGGGTGGGGTATCAGGCAGGGGGGGTCCCGACCTGCTTTCTCGCCGCTTTTCAGCCCCCGGCCACATGAAAAGCCGCCCGATGACGGACAGAAAATTGACCCCTTTAACTTTGGGGTACTCAAACCTGGACAACGCCCTTGCAGTGCCCGGAGTCCACGTGACGACGGCAGGCTTCAGAGAGCACCAAGAGCGAACCCCAAACCCAACCGCCGTTTTGAGTCTAACAAACCCTTTCTGGTTGGTGAGCATGAATTCTGACCCCTCATAGCTTAATCTAGTTTGGTATAGGGGGTGGGATAAGGATAAGGGGATTGTTAAGATAGTTGTTTTCCCTCGATGTGCCGTGTGTTCCCCATTTCACAGTATAAGTATAAGTTTAGTACTATTATGACTCTCTTGTAATTTTTGCCTGTAAAACTGTACACTAGTAATTTTTCCATGAGATTGTATCAAGTTTTCCTCTTCAATAAAATCTTGGTTTTGTTTGCATCCAACCACCTGCCTACTCGAGTCTTCTCTGTATCACCGCCTTGTACCTAAGTCCGGTGTCTAGAACCCAGGGGGCGAGCGATTCGAACCACTCAAGGGAGGTAGTCAGAGACAAGCTGACTGACCCAAACACGCCTGTGCACCAAACCCCCTACATACCGTTGCAACTTTGGGGCTTTCCCCACATCCGTGTTGAAGAGCTGGAGTCCGAGCTTCAAACACTGAGACACATCAGGGAGGGGGAGAGTTACCTGGACTCTGTGTATCAGGAGGTAGTCACTCCAATTAGATTAATTAATTCAGATGTAGTCCGTGGCCAGGGTCAGGATGGTGTGACTAGAAGTGAGGCAGGTACGGGGATTCAGGAGATAGTGTTGGAGGAGCCGCAGCCCTTGCGCTTGTCCAACAGGTTTGAGGCTCTTACTCCCTGTGAGGATGGGAACAGGGACTGCGGGGAGGATGAGCAACCTAGCCACAGCACCGTGGAGCGGGGGGCCATTCAAGTGGGGGGAGTTAAAAGAAATGTTGTAGTGGTAGGGGATAGTGTCGTTAGGGGAATAGATAGAGTTCTTTGCAGCCGAGAGCGAGAGTCCCGAAGGCTGTGTTGCCTGCCCGGTGCCAGGGTTAAGGACAGCTCCTCTGGGCTGGAGAGAAACTTGGAGTGGGAGGGGGAGGATCCAGTTGTCGTGGTCCATGTTGGTATCAACGACATAGATAGGACAAGGAAGGAGGTTCTGCTGAGGGAGATTGAGCAGCTAGGGGCCAAATTAAAAAGCAGAACCACAAGGGTAATCATCTCTGGATTACTACCTGAGCCACGTGCAAATTTGGCTAGGGTAATAAAATTAGAGAGTTAAATGCGTGGCTCAAAGACTGGTGTGGGAGAAATGGGTTTTGCTTCCTGGGACACTGGCATCAGTGCTGGGACAGGCGAGAGCTGTTCCGTTGGGACGGACTTCACTTGGCCAGTGCTGGGACTAGAATCCTGGTGAATCGAATGACTAGGGCTGTAAAGAGGTCTTTAAACTAATTAGTAGGGGGGAGGTTTTAAGAGTGCGAAAAATAAAAATGACAGCAGAGAAGGCAATAGAGCAAGGTAGCAGTGGGGGAATTAAAAACCAGAGCGTGTCAGGAAGGGACAGAATGTATAATGATAAAGGTAAAGTAGTAAAAGGGGTAAAAGCAGGAATAAATTTTCAGAAAACATATTTGAAAGTTCTTTATCTGAATGCACGCAGCATTCATAACAAAATTGACGAGTTGACGGTGCAAATAACTACACATGGGTATGATCTGGTGGCCATTACGGAAACATGGCTGCAAGATAATCATGAATGGGAACTAAACATACAAGGGTATTTGACAATTAGGAGGGACAGACAGGAAGGAAAGGGAGGTGGGGTTGCTATGTTAGTCAAGGAGGGAATCACTGCAATAGTCAGAAATGATATTGGGTCAAAGGATCAGGATAGTGAAACAGTTTGGGTGGAGATAAGGAATAATAAGGGGAAAAAGTCATTAGTAGGCATAGTCTATAGGCCTCCTAACAGTTGCAACTCTGTTGGTCGGAGTATAAATCAGGAAATAGTTGGGGCTTGTAATAAGGGAACAGCTGTAATCATGGGGGATTTTAACTTTCATATTGACTGGACTAATCAAATTGGGCATGGCAGCATTGAGGAAGAATTCATAGAGTGTATTAGGGACAGGTTCCTTGAGCAGTATGTAACTGAACCAACCAGGGGGCAGGCAATCTTAGATCTGGTCCTGTGTAATGAGACAGGATTAATAAAAAATGTCCTAGTAAAGGATCCCCTTGGAATGAGTGACCATAATATGGTTGAATTCCAAATTCAGTTTGAGGGTGAGAGAGTTGGATCTCAAACCAGCGTACTAAGCTTAAATAAAGGAGACTATGAAGGTATGAGAGTAGAATTGACTAAAGTGGACTGGGAAAACAGATTAAAGTGTAAGATGGTAAAAGAGCAGTGGTCTACATTCAAGGAGATATTTCACATCTTTCAAGATAAATATATTCCACTGAGGAAAAAGGGGAGTAAAAGAAAAGACAGCCATCCATGGCTAAGTAAAGTAATAAAGGATAGTATTCGACTGAAAACAAGGGCATATAAATTAGCCAAATCTAGTGGGAGGATAGAAGATTGGGAAGCATTTAAAAGCTAGCAAACAATAACTAAAAGATTAATTAAGAAAGGGAAGATAGATTATGAAAGTAAACTAGCAAAAAATATAAAAACAGATAGCAAGAGTTTCTACAGCTATATAAAAAGAAAAAGGGTAGCTGAAGTGAACGTTGGTCCCTTAGAGGATGGGACCGGGAAACTAGTGGTGGGGAACATGGAGATGGCAAAGACGCTGAACAAATATTTTGTATCAGTCTTTACAGTAGAGGACACTAAAAATATCCCAATACTGGACAAACAGGGGGCAATGGGGGGGGGAGGAGCTAAACATGATTAAAATCACTAAGGAGATGGTACTCAGTAAAATAATGGGACTTAAGGTGGATAAGGCGGACCGGATGGCCTACATACTAGGGTCTTGAGAGAAGTGGCGGTAGGGATTTGTGGATGCATTGGTGATCATTTTCCAGAACTCCCTGGACTCAGGAAAGGTCCCGGCAGATTGGAAAACTGCTAATGTAACACCCTTATTTAAGAAGGGAAGTAGACAAAAAGCTGGAAACTATAGGCCAGTTAGCCTAACATCTGTGGTTGGCAAAATGTTGGAGCCCATTATTAAGGATACAGTAACAGAGCATTTGGATAAACATAATTTAATAGGACAGAGTCAGCATGGTTTTACGAAGGGGAAGTCATGTTTGACAAATTTGCTCAAATTCTTTGAGGATGTAACATACAGGGTGGATAAAGGGGAACCAGTGGATGTCGTGTATTTGGACTTCCAAAAGGCATTTGACAAGGTTCCACACGAAAGATTACTGATCAAGATAAAAAATCACGGGATTGGGGGTAATATACTGGCATTGGTGGAAGATTGGCTATCTAACAGAAAACAAAGAGTTGGGATAAATGGTTCGTTCTCGGGCTGGCAATCAGTAACTAGTGGTGTTCCGCAGGGGTCAGTGCTGGGACCCCAACTCTTTACAATCTATATTAACGATTTGGAGGAAGGGACCGAGTGCAACATATCCAAGTTTGCCGACGATACAAAGATGGGAGGGAAAGCAGTGAGTGAGGAGGACATAAAAAACCTGCAAAAGGACATAGACAGGCTAAGTGAGTGGGCAGAGATTTGGCAGATGCAATATAATGTTGGAAAGTGTGAGGTTATGCACTTTGGCAGAAAAAATCAAAGAGCAAGTTATTATCTAAATGGAGAGAAACTGTAAAGTGCTACAGTACAAAGGGATCTGGGGGTCCTGGTGCATGAAACACAAAAAGTTAGTATGCAGGTGCAGCAGGTGATCAGGAAGGCCAATGGAATCTTGGCTTTTATTGCAAGGGGGATGGAGTATAAAAACAGGGAAGTCTTGCTGCAGTTATACAGGGTAATGGTGAGGCCACACCTGGAATACCGCGTGCAGTTTTGGTTTCCATATTTAAGAAAAGATACACTTGCTCTCGAGGCGGTTCAGAGAAGGTTCACTCGGTTGATTCCAGAGATGAGGGGGTTGACGTATGAGGAAAGGTTGAGTAGGTTGGGACTCTACTCATTGGAGTTCAGAAGAATGAGAGGCGATCTTATCGAAACATATAAGATTGTGAAGGCTTGATCGGGTGGATGTGGTAAGGATGTTTCCACTGATGGGTGAGATTAGAACTAGGGGGCATAATCTTAGAATAAGGGGCTGCCCTTTCAAAACTGAGATGAGGAGAAACTTCTTCACTCAGAGGGTAGTAAATCTATGGAATTTGCTACCCCAGAGAGCTGTGGAAGCTGCAACATTAAATAAATTAAAATGGAGATAGACATTTTCCTAGCAGATAAGGGAATTAGGAGTTACGGGGAGAGGGCAGGGAAGTGGACGTGAGTCTAGATTCAGATCAGCCATGATCCTATTGAATGGCGGAGCAGGCCCGAGGGGCCGTATGGCCTACTCCTGCTCCTATTTCTTATGTTCTTAACACACTTGCTCCTCCTGGTCCCACAAAAAAGTTTTAAAATTGTTTAAAAACATACCTTTTTGGGTATCTTCTGGCCCCTATTTGTTTTCTTGCTGGGTTGGCCTGGCGGGAAACTCACTGACACCAAGTAAAAATTGCAGTTGGGTCCTGATGACATCAACAGGATCCAACATGCACATGTTAAAAAGGACCCAGTTGGCTTTGGGCGGGTGTCCGTGCCTCCTGCTCAGTTGAGCAGGTTAAAATCATGGCAGGCCATCTCTTGGCGGCTTCAGGGCGGGTAAGTGACCTGGGCGATTTTAACTGACCACCCGCCTGGTTTCCACTGGGTAGGTAGTGTTAAAATTGTCCCCTTTGCTTGTGTGAGAGAGATGCATTGTTGGAATGGTTTCTTTCATCCTGCTCCCGTACAACTAAAATACCCCCGCCCCAACCAAATGCTGCAACTTCACAAAGGGAGGTTTTACAAGTCTATGCTAATGAAAAGCATATTCCTTCAGGAGCTCATATTGGAAATCCAGGAATGTGAAGCCCACAGTTTTAAGACCATGACCCATTCGAATTTGTGATATATGCTGCCAGTGGGTGCGGTTTCCTGCCAGGAATGTGGACTTGTAAAATTAACCCTACAATGCAAAAAACATAGAATAAGAGTTTTTGGGGCGGGAGTAAATAGAAACATAGAAGATAGGAGCAGGAGTAGGCCATTCGGCCCCTCGAGCCTGCTCCGCCATTCAATGCGATCATGGCTGATCATCCAAATTCAGTACCCGGTCCCTGCTTTCTCCCCATAGCCCTTGATCCCTTTAGCCTTAAGAAATATATCCAACTCCTTCTTGAATATATTTAATGAATTGGCCTCTGCTGCCTTCTGTGGTAGAGAATTCCACAGGTTCACCTCTCTCTGGGTGAAGAAATTCCTCCTCATCTCTGTCCTAAATGGCTTACCCCTTATCCTTAGACTGTGACCCCTGGTTCTGGACTCCCCGACCATCAGAAACATCCTTCCTGCATCTAGTCTGTCTAGTCCTGTTACAAGAACAAATATGTCACTCGAATCTTAAGCAAGTTTTGTGAAATGGTCGGTAAATACTTTTACAATATTATTTCTGAGAGGCCCTGTGTCTTTCACTGTTAGTAAGCTGTGTAATATTTTTTCATCTCGTGTCAGTCAAGTGATCAACTGCTTCAGGAAATTTGCTGCAGTGATGGGCAAACTGCTGTCATGTTTAGGCTGCAGTGGGACAGAGGTGAACATCAAAAGCACACTCCCGATCCATGACCAAATCCCAGGCAATCTATTAGTTCTTGGATATCTGAACACTATAAAAAACAGGTTCCAAGGGGATCTTCACAGCTCAGTCATCCATTTAAGAAACTTACCACTTATCCTTTGTTTCTTATTAGTTAGTACCAATTTATTATCCAATTTATTACATTGTCCTTTATTCCAATAGCTTTCACCTTAGGTATGCGTCCCTAGTGAGGGATCTTATCAAATGCATTCTGAAAATCAAGATCCATAACATCTGACAGACGTTCTGTTACATCCTCCAAGAATTCCAATAAGGTTGATAGACATGACCTTCCTTTCGTTAATTGATATAAATAACGATCTTTACGTTTCATTATATATGCTCGAGTGGCTTACTGCAAAATGGACTCTTTTATTTTCCCACTACAGATGTCAAAATGATAGACCTATAGGGGGGAATTTAAACCCCCAAGAACAGGTGGGTTGGAAGCCGGCGGGGGGTTAAAATTTGAGGTTTTGAGATTGGGATAACCTGGCTCTGGGTGTAACAGAGGACCGTTTGGATGCTAGCAAGAAATCTATTTGCTGAAACAGGGGATTTAATAATTAGATGTAAGCAGGTACTTATTGGTGCAATTAATGTCCTTTGCAGAGTTTAATGAACACTTTTTAAATTGCTTTTAACTTGGCTTTAATTTAACTTGAGCAGGACGGGTTTTCCGCTGATGAGGAAACGGATGCGCGATTGAACAGTAGTTCAGGTGTGTATTTAAACTTCTCATTGTCCCATCTGAATAAAAGCTCACTTACTCAAGCAGGCGTCTCAGTTCCCTCGGGCAAAGCTTTGGCAGAGAGTGCTTTTTCCAACCTTTCAGGATTTCAAACTGACAAGATCAGGATGGGAGTTGCGTTGGATGTGTTTGATAGCACATCAGAGGAGGAAGAGCGTCACCATGCATAGCAGCGACGAGGTGCTGTGGTGGGATCAGCACATGCTCAGGAGGGAGGTAGACAGGAGAGGGGCCGAGGTCGCAGGAGGCACTGTAAGGGGTTTTCCTTGAGAGATGTCCCTGAGGTTTCTCTCTCTAGAGGCCTCTCTCTGTTGCACAGTAAAACCTTGAGTGGTTCGACCCACTCGCCCCTTAGATTCTGTACTCTGGTCTTTGGGGCAGGAACTACAATGTAGAGAAAACTCTTCTAGACCAAGTTTGATGAAACAAAATGAAATTTTATTGCATAAGGAAAAATATCAAATCAAATGCAAGCAGATAAGAGAGTACATGGGAGGGAAAAACACAAACACATCATAGCGACACAGTACTAACTAAGGCAAATACAGGCATCTTATACTCGACAAAGATCATCATGAAATAAGGAAACACACGGAACATCAAGGGACAACAACTCATGTTAATTGTACCCTTAAATCCACCCCCTTATTAAACCTATCTAGATCTGATTGTGAAGGGACAGAAACATGGTCACCAATCCCACTAGGAAGTGCAAGGTTTTGAAATCAAGTCTGTGTTTTGATCCCTTCAGGCGCTCCGTCTCCCCGTGGATCGTGGAACCCCTGCGAGCTGCGCCACACCTCTCTCCTGAGGTGGGGGTCGGGGCGGCTGGACACCGGCAGGCCTGGATGTCGGCGGGGTCGAGGATCGTCGGCTCGACCCTGGTTAGAGGAGCCTTGGGCTGTAGTGTCCACGCCTTAATAATACACGGACTGCAGGAGAACAATAAAACAGGAATTTAATGAACAGAGAGTACTCTTTTATTTGGACCCAAAAAAAAACCAATTCGACTGTAAATAATACAAAAGTTCAACTAAAGCTTAACAAATCAAATTAAAATTTGGTTTTCCGTGTTGATGATGCACTCCAGTCCCCGCGGCGCCCACCGGTCGCGGAAATACTCAAGCGCACCGGCGGACACCGCGTGCTCCATCTCCAGGGCCACCCGGGCGCGAACATGGCCGCGGAAGAGATGCAGGCAATCCGGCTGGACGACCCCCTCGACCGCCCGCTGCCTGGACCAATTGATGGCTCTTTTAGCCAGGCCCAGGAGCAGGCCCACAAGGAGGTCCTCCAACCTGTCCGCTCCCCTCCGCACCGGGTGACCGTAGATCAAGAGCGTGGGACTGAAGTGCAACCAAAAATCGAGGAGCAGCCCCTTCAAGTAGTGAAAGAGGGGCTGCAACTTCTCACAATCCATATAAACGTGAAACACGGACTCCTCCAGGCCGCAAAAAATGCAGGCGGCCTGGGAGTCCGTGAACCTACTTAAAACCTTATTGCACGGGACCGCTCCGTGCAACACCCTCCAGGCCAAGTCCCCGATGGAACAAGGGAGGACTCCCGCATAGAGAGCCCTCCATTGGGGACCTCCGCTACCGCCGGTCGGCAAAACGCCACGCCAAGGCGTGTCCGGACGGTAGACGAAGATGGCAAAGTGGAGAGTGTGCAGGAGCAGCCCGTACAGGAAACCCCTCCGCGCGGAATGAAAAGGCACGGAGGGTATTTCCTCGAGACGGCTCAAGTTGCAAGGCGCCGGTTCCCGAGGGGAGTTTCGGGGCCGGGCGCCGATGAGGAATTCCGTCCGAACGGGGGTAAGCTCGGACGGGATCGCCCCACGTGCTTGAGCCGCCTCGATACACCTAGTGGAGTCGGGGCCCAGTGCCGCTTTTACCGACTCGATGGTTTCGACCGCGAGCCGGACGTTGGCCCAGGACAGGCGCCGCGCCAGCTCCTCCGGCGCCATCCAGCCCGCTCCTCCGCCATCGAGCAGGTGCCCGACTCTGGTCACCTTGCCAGCCACAGCCCTACCCTCCGCCAGCCGCCCGAACCCGTGTTCGTGGAGGTGCGGATTCCTGAGCAGCGGCTCCCGAAGGAGAGCCGCCGCTCCTGACGGGGGAGAGCTCCGCCTGGAAGCGACGTAGTTCCAAACCCATAGTAGTTCCTGGTAGAAGACAGGCAGCTCCCGCAGGCCGGCACGCCTGCTGCCCACTTTCGCAAACAGGAGCTGCGTGTCGTAATTGAGGCCATGCAGCTGGCGGAAGAAAAACGTCGCCAGCGCACACCATCTCGGAGGATTCTCGACGTACAGGTATCTCTGCAGCGTCTGAAGACGGAAAGTCGCAGCCTGGGTGCGAAGGCACACCAGCGCCTGACCGCCCTCCCTAAGCGGGAGACACAGAACCGCGGCAGAGACCCAGTGCTTCCTTTTGTCCCAGAAGAAGTCGATGAGCTTCTTCTGAATCTTGGCGACAAACGCAGGGGGAGGGATCAAAGTGACCAACCGGTGCCACAACATGGCGGCCACCAGCTGGTTTATGACCAGCGCTCGACCCCTGTAGGACAACACTCGGAGCAGTCCTGTCCAGCGTCCTAGGCGAGCGGTGACTTTGGCCTCCAGCTCTTGCCAGTTCGCCGGCCAAGCGTCCTCGGCAGGGCTAAGGTAGACTCCCAAATAGAGGAGGTGCGTGGTGCTCCAGGCGAAAGGCCTGAACTCCTCCGGCAGGGAGTCCACCCGCCACTGACCCACCAGGAGTCCGGAACATTTCTCCCAGTTGATCTTGGCGGGATCCGTGACCATGAGGAGCACGTCATCGGCGTAAGCCGAGAGGACCACCTCCACGCCCGGCCCTTGCAGAGCCAGTCCCGTCAACCTCTTCCGCAAGAGGCGCAGGAAAGGCTCCACGCAAATGGCATATAACTGACCGGACATGGGGCATCCCTGACGCACCCCCCTCCCGAAGCGAAGGGGCGCCGTCAAGGACCCGTTAACTTTAATCAGACACTCCGCGGCGGCGTACAGAAGTCGGATCCGGGCGACGAAATGCGTCCCGAACCCGAATGCGCGCAGAGTCCCGAAGAGATACTCGTGATCCACCCTGTCGAACGCCTTCTCCTGATCCAGGGAAAGGAAGGCGACCAACAGACCAGCCCTCTGGGAGTGGTGGACCAGGTCCCGGACCAGATGGATGTTATCGTGGATGGTCCGGCCCGGGACCGTGTAGGACTGGTCGGGGTGGATCATGTGGGCCAGCACGGTGCCAAGGCGAGCAGACATGGCCCTGGCAAAGATTTTATAGTCCGTGCTGAGGAGGGAGACCGGGCGCCAGTTCTTAAGGAGGCGGAGATCGCCCTTCTTAGGCAGCAGGACAATGACCGCCCTGCGCCAAGAGAGGGGCATCTCCCCGGTCGCCAAACTTTCCCCCAGGACCCGTGCGTAGTCGCCCCCCAAGACGTCCCAGAACGCCCTGTGGAACTCCACGGTCAGCCCGTCCAGCCCCGGGGACTTTCCCCTAGAGAGCTGGCGGAGGGCGCCGGTCAGCTCCGCCAGACTTAGCGGAGCGTCCAATTTTTCGGCGCCCAACCTTCGTCAGGTCCTCCCACAAAACTCTGCGCGCATCCTCGCTGGACGGATCCAGAGAGAACAGAGCCCCGTAATAGGCGCGGGTCTCCGCGCGGATTCCCTCCGGATCCGAGACCAGAGATCCGTCGTCGGCCAGCAGCCCCAAGAGCTGCTTACGGACCCCCTGTCTTTTTTCCAGCGAGTAGAAGAAGGGGGAGCCGCGGTCCAGGTCCCGCAGGAGCTGGATCCGCGACCTCACGTACGCGCCTCGGGACCCGACGAGCTGCAGGTCCTTCAGCGCGCCCTTCTTCTCTTCGTACACCTTCCGCAGGGCCGGGTCCTCGACGACCTGACCGAGACGGGACTCCAGGTCGAGCACCTCCTTCTCCAACCGCCCGACCCGGGCCTCCCGCCACTTGGTCGACCCCTTCGCGTACTCCTGACAGAAGAGACGGATGTGAGCCTTGCCCACATCCCACCATAGCCTCAAGGAGGGGAAGCCCCCCTGCTTCCTTCTCCAGTCGGCCCAGAATCGACGAAACGAATCCCGGAACCGTGCGTCCTCCAGCAGCAGGTTGTTAAAATGCCAGTACACGGACCCCCCCCGCGCGCGCAGCGGAGCGAGCTCCGCCCACACCAGGTGGTGGTCCGTGCACGGCACCGGCCGCATGGAAGCTGCCGGAACGCAGGAGACGTACGCCCGGGAAATGTAGAGGCGGTCGATTCTGGACCTTCCTCCCCCAGACCTCACGCTAGTGAAGGCGCTGGAGTCGGGGTGGAGATTTCGCCAGATGTCCACCAAGTCGAAGGACCCAACCAGGTCCCTCAACTTCTCCATCGCCGCCGGGCTTCGCGTGGGACCCGAACGGTCCCTCACCTCGAGGGTGCAGTTAAAATCCCCCCCGAGGATGACGCACTCGCCCACGTCGATGGAGCCCAAGAGAGCGGACACTTCTTCGAAGAAGCGCACTTGCTGCGCACTGGTCTGAGGGGCGTACACGTTCACTAGATGGAGCGGCACGCCCCCCAGGCGAACAGTGACATGGAGCAAGCGGCCCGGCACGTGCTCCTTGACCCCCAAGATCTCCGGCTGAAAATGCGGGGCCAGCAAGATAGCCACCCCGCTGGAATTGTTGGAGAGGTGACTCATGCTGACCCCTCCTTGCCACTCCAGGAGCCACGTGGCTTCGTCTCCCGGAACGGTGTGGGTTTCTTGCAGGAAGCACACCGCATACTTCCCGTCCCGAAGGACCGAGAAGTTATTGAATCTGCGGCGCGCCTCCCTGCTGCCGTTGATGTTGAGGCTGGCTATGGTTATCTTCATGTCAGAAGCATAGTGCAACCTCTACCTACACCTAACGGGGCGAGGAAGCGCAGCCGCTGGTCCGCCGCCACTTCCTCAGCAGCCCAGTGAGAAACGTTGTGAGCCGACGCAGCTCGAGCGGGTTCACACCCTCGTCCGCGCCCAAGATCTTAACGGCGGCGCGGACGGAATCGATGAGCAGCGCCAGCTCCGACCACCTGTCGAGGGCCAGCCAGACCTTATTGCGCTGACCCAGGCACGTGGCCATAAAATCCCGGAGTTCCCTTACGGAAATGAGGGGAGACTCGGCAAGGGGCACGAGGTCATCCATCGCCACGTCGGCGCTGGAGTCCGAATCGTCCTCCGTGCCCATCACCGAGTCCCCATCCTCCTCCAGGGGGTCGTCACCAGCGGCCGACCCGTCCGCCGCGCAGTGCGAAGCGAACGACTCGGCCGCGCCAGCCAGCCCCGCCTCCGCCCGGATCCCACCCCCAGGATCGGCGGCAGAGGATTTCTCCCTGGGCTCCTCTAGGGGTGCCGGGCCAGAAGACGGCGGCGGTTCAGAGCTCCCCTCTGCCTCAGACGCCGGAACGACCGGAGAAACCGGGGAGAGAACAATTTCCAGCTCCTCCAGTACGTCCGGCACCAGAGACGCAGCCAGGGGGCCATCCTTCTCCCCGCCACCAACCTCCGACCCAGCGGACGGGGGGTTTTGAATTAAAAGCTCTACCAGGACGAGCATCCCCTGGGAGACGTCCGAGTCGCATTGGGCGAGCTCATTATCCTCGAGCTCGCCCGACCCAGCCCCCAGGCTGCCCGACCCGGCGAGGGGTAACGACACCGATAAAAGGTCAACTTCAATTACTGCCGCGGGTTGTTCCGCAACCCCCCCCACGGGCAGGGTCTCATCCCCATCCCCGGGAGGCACGTGCTGGACAGACACATCTGCCTCAGCCTCCCGAGGGACAGGCGACCCCTGCCGATCGCTGGTGATGACGACAGCGCTGGGGGGGGCGGGGGGGGCGCAGTAACCGCGGCGGGCGACGACACCCCCTGCTCGGAGGGACCTTCCTCCTCCCGGTCCTCCTCCTCATCCAGGGGGTCGCGCCTTCTTTTTAGCACGGAGGGAGCCCTCCATGTCTGCAAAGGCCTCCTCCTCGACTCCCTCCGGCGGAGCAGGTTTGTCGGGTTCCTCGGGCCCGAGCCCGGCCGCAGGTATTGGCATTACCGCTGCGGCGGTTGTGGCCACAGGCTCGGGCACGGGGCCCCTCCCGCTCACATCTGCCCTGATCAACTCCGCGAGGAGCGCGGGTGTAAGGGGCTCAAGGGGCAAGGGCTCACCATCCACGGGGGGGCCTGCCCCAAGGTGCTTCTTTTTTCCCCGCGCCTTCTTTCCGGCCGGACACGCTCCCTCCCCCCCGCCGGAGGCCTTGGTGGCATCGGCCCCCGACGTCAACCGCGCATCAGACGTACTTGACGCGCGGGCAGATCCGGGGGGGAAGGGCGGCGGCGGCGGCGCCAGCCTCGGCCACACGAGATGATCCGGCGGCTTTGGAGGCAGGGCAGTTCCTCCTGATGTGCCCCACCTCCCTGCAGGCATGGCACCTCACACCGTCAGACGTCCAAAAGGCGCGGTAGGCGGTCCCCTCGTGGAGGACGACGAACGCCCCCTCAGTGTCCTCCTCCCGCGCCAGCTGGATAAACAGCTGGCGCCGGAAGGAGAAGACGTGGCGAAGGCTGGCCTCCCGGAAGCCGAGCGGGATGGGCGTGATCCCCGACCTCACCTCCCCAAGTTGTCGCAAATGGGGAAGGAGGAGCTCACCAGGAACATAGGGCGGGACGTTGGAAATAATGATCCTCTGCGCGGTGGCCTCGAGAGGATCCACCGGCAGGAAGGTCCCGCCCACGGTGAGCCCCTTGGCGACAGCCAGGGACACCGCCCGCTCCGACCCCAGGAAGAACACAGCCTTCCCATACATTTTCGAGGCCGCGACGATGGCTGAGGGGCCGACAACCCCAGCCATGGCCTTGACGCAGGCCTCGATGGTCATAGTGGGGTGAGTGTAGCTCTTCACCCCAAGCTTTTTTGTTATTAATCGAAAAGGTGACGGGGCAGCAGGAACAGCGGGAGCAGCTGTGGCTGTGGCTACCACTCTCGCATAGGTCCCGGCTGGCCCCGCCACCGGCGAAGATGCAGTCGCCATTCTGGGGTGCTTTTTTTAAGGGCTACACTCACCCCAAGTCACAGGCCTGAAGGTGTTAATGGCCTCGGTGTATATATATATTTTTTTGTCCTCTATTGAGCAGAGGGAGCTGATTAAAATGAGGACACACCTCTCTCCTTATTGATTTAAATTGGGAGAGGAGCCCTTGCCCCTCTGCTCAATTGGCAATTAATAAAATAGATGAAACTAAGGTGCCTTAGAAAGACAGGCAGAGAGAGACAAAGAGAGAGAGAGAGGTGGGGGGGTGGGAAGGTGGGAGGCCGCAAAGGGCAGTGTTGCCACTCAGGATGGTGGGTGGGTGTAGGCAGGGTTGCACTCTCCGATGGAAAAAGTCTTTGGTGATGGTGGTCTTCTGGCAGGGGGAGAAGACGTCTTCACCTGGAAAAGCTGGAGAAGCCCAGGCTTAGTCCTGCAACAGGTCTTAACGATGTAATTAAATTAAATTAAGGACTTCACCTTGGGCAGCTCCAAGCTCTCCCAGGGCAGGCAATAGAAGGGATGCTAATTAGTGGTGTGTGTGGCCTAGCTTTTAACAAGAGCACACACACACACACACTACACCCCTTGATGATCCGGCCTTGCTTCTTCTTTTCTCCCCCCACCTAAAATACAAAGTCTTGGGAGAGTGCCCCAAATAACACCCACCTGTAGATGTTCCGGATGAAGTTTTCTTCCCTCCTTTCAAGCAGTTGGTTTCTCTCCCCTCTCTCCCTCTCCTGAAGTGGAGGCCAATTTGGGGAGGCAGTGATAGAAAGGCCTCTCCCCTGGTTGATGTTGATGTAGGCCTCCTTTCTCCTTCTCCTCCTCTGTCCTCTCTCTCCAGGCACCTCAGTTGATGTAATGATGGTGGAGTTGGTGGTGGTGGTCCAACGTTCTCCTCCTCTTCCTGGTCAGGGGACCACCACTTTAATCCACTCTCCAAAGTCTGGCTGCTCCCTCTGCTCGTGCTTGCAGCTGAACAGAGGGTAACTTAAGACTGAATTACAGAAGCCTGCTATGGCTTTATATACAGGGGTGGTCACTGCCGGTACTGCAGTATAGAATCAGTTCTTCTCTTAAAGGTACATACACAACAATTCCTCCCCTTTTAGATAAACAGTACATAACATTCATTTAACAACTAAATAATAACTAATTACAATTACAATTTTCCCTGTACTATATACATCAACTGAAATAATCATTTATAAGTTCAGTCTTTGAGGAGGCTTCCTGATCTTGACTGGATAGCGCCTTTCTCGAGTATCCTGTTCTTGCGGCAGAGTTGATCCTGGCTCATGGTCATATCCTCGATTTCTTTATCGATTCCCGGCCACCAAACAAACGCCCTGGCTAGGCTCTTCATTTTTACCCCTCCCAGATGACCCTCATGAAGCTCATTGAGCACTCTATCTCTCAACTTGGGTGGAATTACCACTCGGGATCCACACATCAAGGTCCCCCGGCACACTGACAGCTGTTCTCTCCTTGGCGAGAATGCTGGCAACAGTGAGTCGCCATGTGCTGGCCATCCCTTCACCGTCAAATCATAGACCCGAGAGAGTGTCGGGTCATTTCGGGTTTCCTTCTCTATACTTGAGTTTGTAACATGTAGACATTCGACTATGGTCGCATGGAATATCTCAACAGGGTCCACTGCAGGTGCTTCCTCTACCGTAGGCAACGGTAGGCGCGACAGCCCATCAGCATTTCCATGCTGTTTCGTACCCTTGTAATCTATGTCGTACTGTTGTGCCACTAGAAAAAGTGACCATCTTTGCAGCCATTGCGCCGTCATCACCGGAACGCCCTTCTTTGGGTTAAAAATGGAGACCAGGGGCTGATGATCAGTCAGTAGGGTGAATTTCTGCCCGTGCAGATAGTGATTGAACTTCTTCACCCCCCACACCAGGCTGAGGGCCTCCCTGTCAATCTGGGCGTAGTTACGCTCAGCTGAGGTTAACGAGTGCAATGCAAAGGCTATTGGCCTCTCTGAACCGTCAAGGAATTTGTGTGACAGCACCGCTCCGATGCCGTAGGGAGACGCGTCACATGCTTACCGAATCGGTAGTGTTGGATTGCAGTGGGCCAATACTTCTTTTGAAGTGATTAGGCATTTACATTTCTGAAAGGCACGCTTACACTCATCACTCCATTTCCATGTTACTCCAGTTTGCAGTAGGACGTTCAGTGGGTGCAGAATTGTAGATAAATTCGGCAAGAACTTATGGTAGTAGTTCACCAACCCGAGGAACAACCTCAGTTGCGACACATTTTCCGGTGCTGGAGCCTTGACTACAGCCTCAATCTTGTCCGGCGACTTATGCAACCCATCCTCATCAATCATGTGGCCACAATACGAGATTTGCCTCCTGACGAACTCGCATTTGGGGCGGTTGGCTCGTAGCCCATATTCCTGTAATCTCGTGAGCACCTGCTCCAGGTTG
The DNA here is from genome assembly GCF_052327205.1 of Somniosus microcephalus. NCBI lineage: Eukaryota > Metazoa > Chordata > Chondrichthyes > Squaliformes > Somniosidae > Somniosus > Somniosus microcephalus. The sequence continues at coordinate 31,291,863 of NC_140996.1, read as the reverse complement.
GCAAGGTGTTCACTGTCATTTTCGCCCGTAACCAGGATGTCATCCAAATAACACTGGGTCCCCGGGATCCCTTGCAGGACTTGTTCCATCGCCCTCTGCCAAATAGCCGGGGCTGATGCTACCCCGAATACCAGTCGATTGTACTGGTAAAGGCCTTTGTGAGTGTTTGTCGTGAGGTATTTCCTAAATGCTTCTTCCACCTCCATTTGTAGATACGCTTGGCCAGATCAATCTTTGTAAAGCGTTTCCCTCCAGATAGTGAGGCGAAAATATCTTCTATCTGTGGAAGTGGATATTGTAATGTGTGCAGGACTGGGTTCACAGTTACCTTGAAGTCCCCACAGATGCGAACCTTCTTCGGTTCCCCAGGCGTGCTGCTCAATGATTTCTTCATTACAGGAACAATGGGTGTGGCCCACTCACTCCAATCCACCTTGGACAGCACACCCGAACGCTCCAGACTCTCCAGCTCTGCTTCAACGGCTGGGCGGATCATGTAAGGTACCGGTCTGGCCTTAAAAAATTTTGGGTTTGCGTTATCTTCGATTTTTATCCTTGCCGTTACTCTGTTTAGAGTCCCAAGTCCTTGTTGGAACACCTCTTTCGCGTCAGTTAGAATTTTTGACAGTCGGCCAGGTGTGACGTCATCATCCTTTTTATCAGTCACAGTTAGCGCCTGAATGGAATGCCAATCCAATTGTATTTTTCGGATCCATTCACGTCCCAATAGTGGTGGTCCTCCATCCGGTAGCATATATAGATACAGTTTCTGTGTTTCCTTGCCGTTGTATTCAACTGGCACCCTTATTTTTCCTCTGGGGTAGACTTTTTGCCCCGTGTATGTCTTCAATACAATGGACGTGTCCTTCAAGGGTATGTGTGAGAATAGCCGCTCATAGTCTCATCGATTCATGACAGTTAGGGCTGATCCTGTATCCAATACCATCTTTACTTGGGACCCTCCTATCATGAGGGTGACCCAAATGGTTTGGTGATCCTCCTTTGCGATCACGTTGTGTAACTTTAGACAACTTAGTCTCCTGCTCCCGGAGTCATTATCACTCTCCTGATCTTCCGAACTACTGTCTGTCATTTCTTTTACTTTCTTGTACTTTTCCTTAGTAGTTCTTGTAGTGTTGGTTTTCTTTCCCGACCTGCAGACTCTTGCTATATGTCCCATTTTCTCACATTGCCTGCATACTTTGTCCTTAAACCAGCAGTCCTTCTGATCATGGGTTGTTCTGCCGCAGCGATAGCACTTTTCTGCTCCATACGCCATTTCGTTAGCGCTGTATTCTTGTGGTTTCTGTTGTATTTCCGCAGCTCCCCGTGCTGCTGCTTCGTAGGATACTGCCACGCTGAAAGCTTGTACTAGCGTCAGGTCCTTTTCTGAAAATAGTCATTTCTGAGTTCCTTCACTCTGGAGCCTGCAGACAACCTTATCCCGTAAGGTGTCTGCCAGTCCTGCTCCGAACTGGCAGTGCTTCGATAACTTGCGTAGTTCCGTAAGATAGTCAGCATTGTTCTCATCTTTGTGCTGGTTTCTTTTATGGAACTTGAATCTTTCTGCTATCAGCAGCGGTGTAGGGTTTAGGTGTTCCTGTAAGATATTAACAATCTCTTCAAAACTTTTCTCCATTGGTTTAGCTGGGGTAATTAAATTCTGCAATAGGCCGTACGTTCTCGCGCCCATCAAATTTAATAATAGCGATGCCTTCTTTCCATTGGCCACCTCATTGGCATTGCAGTACACTCCAATTCTTTCCACATACGTGGTCAAGTCTTCTACCTCGTTGTCGAAAGCAGTGATACTGCCACTCTTCGACATCTTGGGTGATTTAAAATGGCGCCTCACGCGCTTTTTCTTCTTCCCCAATGTAATAAAATGGCGGCTCCCGCGCTTTTCCTTCTTCCCCAATGGAATAAAATGGCGCCTCCCGCGCTTTTCCTTCTTCCCCTTGCTGCCACGCTGCTCCTAGCATTCTACAGGGTAATGGCGGCGACCCGCGGCTTCGGCGCGTCTCACTTTTCCTTCCCCGCATTCTATCCTCTCCACGCTGCCCGGTTCTTGAGCACCGACCGCGCCCTGCGTGCTCCACCCTCTCTCTCTCTCGTCCTCCCGACGACGCTGCACGGCCCATTTGCAGAGCCGCTCGATCGAGCCCGAGCCCGCCGCAGTCCGGAAGGGTCAGCGCACTGCCTGCTACCAGCACGACTTGCTGGAACACCTCGACTGGGGAGCCAGGCCCAGCTCTCCACAGCCTCCCCTGCAACTCTCCGATGGATCCCTGGGCGGTTGCCCGCGGTCGACGCCCGCCGTTCTGACTTCGACCTCCAAGAAGCTTCTCTTCAGGGAAAAGATCCCCGTGAGGTGATGCAGTACTGCAGGTGAGTTCAAACCTGCCCGTCGCCAGTGTAGTGTCCGAGGATCAATAATACTCAGACTGCAGGAGAACAATAAAACAGGTATTTACTGAACAGAGAGTAATTCAAGACTGAAGTACAGAAGCTTGCTATGGCTTTATATACAGGGGTGGTCACTGCCAGTACTGCAGTATAGAATCAGTTCTTCTCTTAAAGGTACATACACAACAGTCACTGCTGGTACTGCAGTATAAAATCAGTTCTTCTCTTAAAGGTACATACACAACAGGATCGATGGCCTCTCGTTCCGGCAACGGCCTGGGGATGGTCGATGATCTCCCGATGTGTTTCCCCAGGGCGGGACGCCGGCTTCAAAATGGCCTTCTTGATGTTGGCTTGGTTCTTCTTCCTCCTCCAATGGTGGAGAGGAGTTTGCTGATCTTCTCCCGAAGCGACTCCTCTTCACCCACCAGTTCCCTCTCCGAAGCTGTGTCTGTGTTCAAGCTTGCCCTCAACTGCCGAAAAGTCTTCCAGATATACCTTTCTTCCAGAAGCTTCCGTCTCCCGCCCAAATCAGGTCAGTCTTTGTTTAACTTTTGGCGGGCTGGGAGCACAGCGGGGTAGTTATTGTATTTTAAAATGTTTTCGATGGCCGGTAAAGGCCCATCTCTGGTCTGGAATGACCTTCATTGTTTTTAATGTCCTACTGATCTCGTTACCTAGTCCTGGGTGCTGTTCTCATGAATATGAAATTGTCCCCTTTTGTCTGGGTCAACATTTAGATGGCCTCTGTCTCCAGGCCGATCTTGACTGGATCTGCATCTCATCCATATGTATATGTGTGGGTCTGGTTTCGTTCTCTCAGAAACGGCTTCCAGAACTTGCTGTGGGTTGAATCCACAAAGCTGTCTGAGATTGCGCAGGAACCATTTTAAAGTGTCCCAATAAGCTGGTCACAAGGTATGGTGGCCATTTTGTATGCCCCTTTTTCTGGGCTTCTTTTAAAACAGTCTTTAAAATCACGGCCTCTTCTGCCATTTGACCCTTATTAATACAAAGTCCAATTTTGCGAATCCTACAGCACTACACACATCACAGGATTTACAGACAGAGGCTCAGCTTCCTTGATCTCTCAGAAGAGCAGTGTTTCCGCGGGCTGAGGTTGTCACGTCTAGTGGCATAGAAACATAGAAGATAGGAGCAGGAGTAGGCCATTCAGCCCCTCGAGCCTGCTCCGCCATTCAATGAGATCATGGCTGATCATTCAAATTCAGTACCCCGTCCCTGCTTTCTCCCCAAATCCCTTAGCCTTAAGAAATATATCTAACTCCTTCTTGAATATATTTAATGAATTGGCCTCAACTGTCTTCTGTGGTAGAGAATTCCACAGGTTCACCACTCTCTGGGTGAAGAAATTCCTCCTCATCTCTGTCCTAAATGGCTTACGCCGTATCCTTAGACTGTGACCCCTGGCTTTGGACTCCCCCGCCATCGGGAACAGCCTTCCTGCATCTAGTCTGTTTAGTCCTGTTAGAATTGTATAAGTTTCAATGAGATCCTCTCTCATTCTTCTAAACTCTAGCGCATATAAGCCTAATCGACCCAATGCTGATGGCGGCAGGCATCTGCAGCCTCCTAGAAGAAGACGTGTTCCCTGCTGGACCAGGTGGCTACTCATTGCCAGTGACTGTGAAAGTGACTCCCGCCCTCAAATATTTTGCCTCCAGATCCTTCCAAATTGCTACCGCCGATATATCCAGGATCTCCCAGTTGGCTGCACAATAAATGCATAATGATGGGTTGTTTGCCAGCGCCGACATTTATGTAAATTTCCCCTGTGACGACAAGAGCCAGAATGAGTGGGCACTTGGATTCACCTCCCTGGCTTGATTTCCAAAGGTACAGGATGCCATCAATAGTACACACGCAGCAATCCGAGCACCACCACAGCAATCAGGAGTTTTTATAAACTGCAAGTGATATTCGTCCATCAATGCGTAGCTGGTGTGCAACCACAAGAAGGTCTGTGCCAGATTCCCTGGGAGCTGTCATGATGCCTTCATATTGTGGCAGCCCCATATTACAGACATTTTTGTTCCAGGAAGCAGACTTAAAGGCTGGCTCGTAGGAGACAAGCAATACCAACTTCAAACTTTCCTCATGAAACCTGTGAGGAACCCCACCAATGAGGTGCAGGAGCACAACAACAAGAGGCACATGACCACCAGGTTTGTCATTGAACAAGTCATCGGAATGTTAAAGATGCGCTTCAGGTGCCTAGATACGTCTGGAGGCGCCCTTCAGCACTCGCCAGCGCGGGTGCCCAGAATCATAGTGGTGTGCTGTGTCCTGCACAACATTGAGCCGGAGGGAGGATTGCAGGCAGAGGGGGATGAAGAGGCTCATCACTCATCTTCAGATGAGGAGAAAATGGAGGAAGAGCAGGAAGAGGAGGAGGAGGAAGAAGATGGGACACCCATTGCCAGACCAGCCACTTACACTGCTGTCCACGATGCCAGAGATACTCTAATATCGCAAATGTTCACCTATTGTGAAGCATAACAAAATAAATCCTGTGATCCACTCCCACCACCAGGACTAGCCCCAACTCCACCCGCCCCCACCCCCACCCCGGCTTTCCACCAAAAAGTCCTTCAACCACTTATCCGAATGGGTCCTATCACGTAATGACATTCATCATGAAGCAAGTGAAAGGGTGACACTCGGGAAGCAGTAATGAAAAGGTGTGGAAGTGGTGCTAATCAATACATTTTATGTGTCATTATCAAAAAAGGAAACTTAACAACATAACATTTTGTCAAACACCCACGTGCATACATCTTGGTGAATTATAATGTCTTCAATTTACGCTTCCTACTGCTTCTACGTGGTGCATCCCATGCAGCTTCAGCAGAGGTAGAGGCAGGCTGATCAGGTCCCTGCCCTGGTTGTTAAGATGCTTTTGGCCTATGCCCTCTAAGTTTTGGAGCCCCTGAGGGCCTCGCCAAATATTGCTCCCTCTGCACATGACGAAGCAGCAGGTCAGCTATTGACTTAAGTGGGGGTAGGGGGGGACAACAGGTGAGAAGTGTGTCGAATACACATGCTGTGTCATGTGGGAAATTCAGGATGCATCTCGTGTTCTACCAACTGCATGTGCAGGAAGTGTCATTAGCTGGAGGAGCCCGAGCTCCGAGTTTCAGAGCTTGAGTAGTGGCTGGCATCACTACAGAGCATCCGCGAGGCTGAGAGCTACGTGGATAGCACATTTCAGGAGCTGGTCACCCCGCAGCTTGAGAGTTTGCAGGCAGAGAGGCAATGGGTGACCGCCAGACAGACAAAGCAGGTAGTGCAGGATTCTCCTGAGTGCATCTCACTCTCTAACCGGTATTGAGTTCTGAATACTGGTGAGGGTGATGGTTCCTCTGGGGAGTACAGCCAGAGCCAAGGCCACAGCACCATGGGTGGGTCAGCTGTACAGGGTGGGGGGGGGGCGGTGCGGGTGGGGGGGAGGAATGTCCAGAAAGCAATAGTGGTCAGGGATTCAGTAGTTAGTGTTATGTTCATTAAGAACTAGTCATTTTCATTATGAACAGCTAGCTTGAGCTAGTCACTTTATTCATGCCATGTGGACTTCTACAGCATCCATCTTGACTACTGCCTTGTGGGTAGCATAGTGCATCGTGGGTAGCCCACTCTTATATACATACAGCTCCTACATACAGCAACATACAGCTCCACCTAGTGTACCATTCCAGAATGACAGGTTAATGATCGTTATATCCCCCTTTCTTTGAGGCTAAAAAAAATCAATATCAATCAACTTTGAAGAAAAACGATAAAGATGATATCAGTAACACTTTTGTTAGTGCTCTATAAACATAAACATTTTCACAACAGTCAACACATTTTCAAAGCTTTACTTTATACTCAAAGATTAAGTCTATCAGGCTTTTTTACTTCACGTGTGGATCTTCTCAGCACAGGTAAGTCTGATGTGTTTTCATGAGAGCCTTTGTGTTAGATTGTTCTGGTGGTGATTGACAAGATTCAGTTGCGGCATTGTCATCGATTTGCTCTTGGATAGTTTCTTGTGTTTTTAGCAGGGAACGGTGGTTCCTCCTGAGAATCTGTCCTTCCTCAGTTCTAACAGTGTATGACCTTGGTCCTACTTCCTCAAGAACTGTAGCTTTCCTGTTCCATGCATCTGGATCCTCAATCCTGACAACATCATCCCTTGTCAATGGTTTTAGGGTTTTGGATGACTTGTCATAGTATGATTTCTGTTTCAGCTTTAACAGTTGAAGTCTCTGTCTCAGTTCCTTACTCTGCTTTTCTTTTGCACAGCAGGGTAGCGTGGTGCGCAACTTGTGACCCATTAGGAGTTCAGCAGGTGAAGAACCACAGTCTAAAGGTGAGGCTCGGTACCTCAGCAGGGCGACATAAGGATCAGACTTGCTTTCTGTCACTTTCTTCAGTAGCTGTTTGAGAACTTGAACACCTTTCTCTGCATTACCATTCGACTGAGCATACAAAGGACTGGATGTGATGTGCTGAAAGTCATACTGTGCTGCAAACTTTTGCCACTCCTTACAGTTCAAGCACAGACCATTGTCGCTAACGGCAATCCTGGGAATTCCATGTCTGGTGAAGATGGATTTCACATCCATTATGACACTGCTTGCTGTGGTGCTTGAGAGCAGCACCATCTCAGGATAGTTAGAATAGTAGTCAATCACTATTAGATATTCTTTACCATTCAAATGAAAAAGTCCATGCCAACCTTTTGCCATGGTGCTGTTGGTAAGTCAGCTACTATCATTGGTACCTTTGCTTGCTTGTTTTGGTGTTTCTGACATGTCTCACATATGCCTATCATGTTCTCAATGTCCTTATTTATGCCAGGCCAATAAACAGTGCCTCTTGCTCTCCTTTTGCATTTTTCAATTCCGAGGTATCCCTCATGAATCGTTTTGAGCATGTCTTGATGTAGAGCCTGTGGAATGACGATTCTGTTCTGTTTTAGTAATAGTCCACTTGCGACACTCAACTCTGACCTGATGTGAAACTACTTTGGACAGGAACCTTTTGGCCAACCATGGTGAATGTTCTCTATTACTGTTTGTAACACTGTGGCCTAGAAATTGAGTTTGCCTCCGCCAGGGCTGTAGAGCCCGAAATTTAGCGCCAGCGTTAATTGCCGCTGCGCCCGCCAAAAATTCAGCTGTGCCGCGCCCAGACGGCTGCGGGCGCTAATGGAGGGTGTCAGCGCCTCGCAATGGGCGCTGAATGCAGGATTGCGGCGTTAATCCCCCGCTGCGGCACCCGATGCGGTGCGGCAGGCTGGGGTACTGCAGGCCTCCTCCTTCTGTTAAGGAGGAGCTGCCTGCAGCCGACCGCTGGCCGGTGGAATCGCACGAAAAATGAGCCCGGCACCTCGGAGAAGTGCCGGGCTCGAGGCCCACACACATCTGTGCCGCGGTGGGGTGGTGGAGGAGTCCGGGGAGGGAGGTGCGGGCAGGCGGCTGCCGGGAAAGCGGCCGGCCGCCGCGCCACCTTAATGCGCCGGCGCTAAGTCCAGCAAGAAACTTTTGAAAAATCGTTGGTTGCGGCTGCCACGGGCGAGGCGGCCGCAACTGAATTTCGGTGTCCGGCCGCGTTACCACGGCAACCGGGATGCTGCGCACACCGATGACGTCATCGGTGCCGGCGCAGCGCTACCGGCTAACGCCGATGGTAGGGCCCAAATCAATTTCCGAAGCGGCTATAATTCCGGCGCAAGGCCCTCTAGCGCCTCTAATTGGGCGCTAACCCCACTCAATTTCTAGGCCTGTATCTTTTACTGTTTCTTCTGCTATTTGCTTTGATTTTTTGTCTGACATGGGCAGCGCAGCAGTGACCATACTCACATGAACATCCACGTCTTCTTCAGTAGAGCTCACATGACTCATTGTGGGTGCTCGGGATAGTGCATCTGCTAACACTATGGCCTAGAAATTCAGTCTGGACACTTTTGGGGCGCTAAAGTCGGGCGTTCGCTAAAGTTAGCGCCCGCCGGAAAGTGTAGGCCACATCGCCGAAATTCAGTAGAGTTGGTCAAGAGATTGGCCGAGCGCTGAAACTGGCGTTGCAATGCTCTCTTCAGGCGCTAAGCCGGCGATGCGGCCTGATAACGCCGAGGCCGGACGCAGCGCAGGTGCGATCATGTTTTGATTGACAGCAGACACCCTGACGCCGGCCAGCTCTTAAAGGGGGAAGGGTCGACTTTGACTGCTGCCACGCCCTGCATACTGGAGCCCTGCAGCTCGGCCTCAACACTGCTGGTGGGCCAAAATAGCGCCTGGAGCCATGGAGAGGGCCCGTGAACGAGCGCAGCGCTTCTCAGAGCATGCTCTGAGGGTGCTGATTAATGGTGTCGAAAACAAAAGAGAGATCTTGTGCCCGGACAGTGGCAAGAAGGCTCCCAGGAGCCAGTACAGGAAAGCCTGGAGGAAAATCGCCCGCAGGGTGTCATCCACCTGCGATGTCCCCAGGAGTGCGGACCAATGCCGCAAGAAGTACAACGACCTCACTCGGATGGTGAAGGTGAGTACCCTTTCCAGTGTCCTCCTCATCCTTGCATGTGCACCTCACATTATGGGCAAAGGGACCTCAAAGGACTAATGGGCAGCACTCCTCCCGCAGCAATGGCACTGGCATGATCATCAATAGCACTTTCTGCACTTAACACACTGGCCAAGCTATTCGACCATGGGAAGCAGTGCACACAGCAACAGGGCACCACACTGGCCAAGCTATTCGACCATGGGAGGCAGTGCACACAGCAACAGGGCACCACACTGGCCAAGCTATTCGACCATGGGAGGCAGTGCACACAGCAACAGGGCACCACACTGGCCAAGCTATTCGACCATGGGAGGCAGTGCACACAGCAACAGGGCACCACACTGTACTTAGAGGCCGTCCTTTCTCTTGCAGGCCAAGCTGGCACGGAATTTGAGGAGCCAGTCTGCCACCGGGGGAGGCCGTCCCCAGTACCAGGCGCTCAGTGAGCTGGAGGAGAGCGTGGCTCGACTCACGCGTGCCCGGGTGACTGGCCCTGTTGCGATCGGAGATGCGGACCCTGTACTGGGACCCACTGGTAAGGACATGACCGGTTGCACCTCTGTCGTTGCCCTTGCGCTTCAGATCTACATCCTTTCGCACTGACCGACAAATGCGCATAATGCCACCACTCAGGCCTCCCTCGCTGACGCCCTGTCCTCACTCTAAAGCTACTCTTGTGCCTTCCTGCTTTCAGCTGGTGAGGAGCAGGTGGTCCGTGAAGCTCAGAGTGCCAGGCCCTTGGAGGAGGAGGATGACGAGGACCAGGAGGAAGGCGGCACATCGGGGGAACCCTCATCTGCGCCAGGGGATGGCAATGGAGGGGAGACGTCTGGCCTGCAGGAGAGCCAGGGGGAAGTGTTGCAGGGGAGGGCAGATCCTGGGCCCAGTGGGCTCGAGGCACGCGGGAAGGGTCCGGCAGCACGCCAGCCTTCTCCCCAGAGGGGGGAGGTGTTGCAGGGGAGGGCAGATCCTGGGCCCAGTGGGCTCGAGGCACGCGGGAAGGGTCGGCCAGCTCGGCGGCCTTCTCCCCAGAGGGAGAGTCCGCCCTCCAGTCCGGAGACGGTCCTCACCCAGGAGGTGCGCCTCCTCGATGAGATGTCGGCGGCGTCTGAGCGGCGCCACCAGGAGTTCATGGGGGTTGTGCAACAGATGCCTCAGGCCATTGAGTCCCTGGCTCATAGTGTGGTCGCTTTCGGGGAATCACAGGCCAGGGGGGTCGAACAACTCGCGGCAGCGCACGACAGGGGTGTCCAGCAACTCGCGGCAGCCCAGGACGTGACTCGCGAGATGAGTGGTGCCGTCCAGACACTGGCAGAGCTGATGCGGGCACATACCAGGGCAGTTCGGGCACTCACTTCTGCCACACTCGCTGTGGCGCGGAAGCATCGCCAGGGCACCCGCCGCCCTGCTGCAGCACGGCGGTCTGGCCTCCACCAGATTGCTGCGCTTGCTGCACTGCCAGCCCGGCCGAGTGCCAGTGTCTCTGGCGAGCAGCGCGCGCCTGCCATCAGCCAGCTTGCCCCCATTGGTGCAGCCGACACTGCCACTCCCCCAGCCAAGGTGCGACGAGCTGCTGCTGAGACTGATGCTGGCCAGCCACAGCTGCAGCAGTCAGCAGCCGGCCCCTCCCGGGCCGGGCCTCGTCTAGGCCGACCCCCAAGGGCATCTGCCGACACGCATTGTGGCCCTCATGAGCCTTCCCCCAGCCTTGCCACACCCGCAGGGCCCAGGTTGAGGCGGAGCAGCAGGTCGGGCAGGGGCCAGAGAAGCCTATCTAAGGACTCGCCCTCTCGGCACACCCATTAGAGTGTGGTGATAGCGGGTTTTTTTATATTGGGGGGCTTGTGTTCTGGGGGGGCATTATTTTGGTAAGTCCGAGGATCAAGGCATTTTTTGTTTTTATGGGGGTGTTTGTGTTGTGGAGGGGGGGGCTTATTTTTGTAAGGCCGATGATGAAGGCCATTTGGATGGGCAAGTTTTGTTAGTCATCCCCAGGTTTTGGGAGTGACAGATGTTTTTGACTGTTTTTTGGGGGTCTTGTCTGTTTTTCTGTTTCATGTGGGAAGGGCCCTGAGTTTGTGAAATAAAGCTTTTTATTTATTCAGCATGTCCACGTCTCAGGTTTCAAGTGGTTGTTGCGTTAACCGGCTGAGGGCTTGCGGTGCGGCTGCCTTCAGGTGCGTTCATTGCCACAGCCCATTCCCTGACAGGGGGGCCTAGAAGTGTCGATCAATAAGCCCCCGGCGGACGGCCCTTGGACCTTGTGGCTCCCTCCTGGGCTGGTACTCCCCCTCCTCCTCCTCCTCCTCATGGTCCTCCTGCTCGTCCTCCTGAGGTGGTGGTGCAATGTCAGGTGGCAGTGCCTGAGTCCTGCGGATAGCCAGGTTGTGCAGCATGCAGCACACGACGACGAACTGGGAGACTCTATCCGGCGAATACTGTAGAGATCCGCCGGAACGATCCAGGCAGCGGAACCGTTGCTTGAGGACGCCTATCGTTTGCTCTATGATGTTCCTTGTGGCTTGATGGCTTTCGTTGTATGCCTCCTCCGCTGGGGTCCTGGGCGCGCGGAGCGGGGTCATGAGCCATGTACACAAAGGGTAGCCCTTGTCCCCGATAAGCCATCCCCTTGGTGGAGGCTGTGCCTCGAACATGTCAGCCACAGTAGTCTGGCGCAGGATAAATGCATCGTGGCTGCTTCCTGGGAAGCGGGCATTGACAGCTAGGATGCGCTGCCTGTGGTCACACACCAGCTGTACATTTAGGGAATGGTAGCCCTTCCGGTTGCGGTAATCCTCGGCATTGTGGATAGGTGCCCGCATAGCCACATGCGTGCAGTCAATGGCGCCCTGCACCATGGGGAAGCGTGCGATCCTGGCAAATCCGACTGCATGCTGCTCCTGCCTCTGTCGGGTCATGGGGAAGGAGATGAATTGGTGTCTCCTCGCGAAAAGTGCATCGGTGACCTGCCGGATGCAGCGATGTGCGGCGAACTGGGAGATGTTCGCTATGTCCCCAGCAGCGGCTTGGAAGGAGCCGCTTGCATAAAAGTTCAGAGCCACCGTGACCTTCACTTCCACCGAGAGAGACGTCCTGCACATCAGCTGTGGACGCAGATCTCTGTGAAGCAGCTGGCAGATCTCTGCAACCACCTCCCTTCTGAAGCGCAGCCTCTTAACACAATGCGCTGCAGTCATGGTGAGATAGGACACCTGCTGCCAGTATTGCCTGAGTGGGTAAGGCCTACGTTGCCGACGCCTGATGGCCCCTCTGCATCTAGGCATGGCTGGCCCTCTCTCACAGCGTCTGCGAGCCCTTCGCACATAATGCTGCAACTGAGGGTTGGACCCCCATACAGCCCCCATAATAAAGTTGAAAACAGTGAAATCAAATGAATCAAATGTCAAAGCACTGCCCAGAAGCCAAAAATACCTCTCCTATGTTGTCCCAAATCAGTAAGCTCTGTCCCTTGGTCTCTGTCCAGAAATCCAAAGCAGTAAAGTCATTGCAGCAAAATGGCTGGGCTTTATAGGTCAGTGTAAGTGCCCTTTAATTAGCGCTCCCCGAGGCCCACAGGGCCTCTGTTGCGTTCCACTTCACAGTTCTTAGCAGCGCCACGCCCACATTGGGCGGGCGCCACTGAATTTCTGGTTTGGGGCGCACAAACAGCGTTGCACGACGAGATGACGTCATAAGCTGCGCGCGCAGCTGAGCGGGCGCAAACACTTTGTGCCGGCGCTAAATGTCAACTGAATTTGGGCGTTGGCGCAGATCGGTCTGCGCCGGGCGCTAAGTGCCTAGCGCTGGAAATATACCTCTCTTATGGCGTTACCGGCTGGCGCAACCAACTGAATTTCTAGGCCTATGTGTTTGCCTGGTGTGTAGATCAGTTCAAAGTCATATCTTTGCAGCTTCATCATGAGTCGCTGTATCCTTGGAGACATCTCATTCAGGTTTTTTTTTATGATGGCAACCAGTGGGCAGTTTTCTGTCTCAACTGTGAAGGTGGGAAGTCCATATATGTAGCCATGGAACTTTTCTAGTCCAACTACCAAGCCTCGACATTCCTTTTCAATCTGGGCATATCGACACTCAGATTCAGTCATAAGCCTGGAGGCATAGGCAACAGGCTTCCAATCTTCACCCTCTGCTTGTAGCAAGACCGTGCCTAGGCCATCTTTTGATGCATCCGTTGACACTTTGATTCTCTTTGTTGGGTCAAAAAGGTGAGTACAGGTGTGGTTGTCAGCACTGTTTTGAGGTACATCCACTCTTGTTCATGTCTTTCTGTCCATGCGAACTCATTTGTTTTATGTAGCAGGTCTCGCAGACAGGCTGTCTTGGCTGACAAGTTAGGAATGAACTTTCCAATGAAGTTTATCATCCCCATAATGCGTAGCACTCCTTTTTTGTCAGTGGGTCGGGGCATGTTGAGAATGGCGTTTACTTTTTCCATATCTGGCTCTATTCCTTTACCAGATAGAGTATCTCATAGGAAAGTGACTTCCTGGACGCCAAACTGACACTTGGCTTTGTTGAGCTACAGTCCATTCCGGCGTATGCTCTGTAGCACTTTAGTCAGTCTCTCATTGTGTTCATTCAGTGTGGAGCCCCAGATGATGATGTCATCAACATAGACCCGAACTCCTTCCAGACCTTCAATTATGTGTTCCATTGCTCTATGAAAGATTTCAGATGCAGATATTATCCCGAAAGGCATTCTGAGGAAACAATACCTGCCAAATGGTGTGTTGAAGGTACAGTATTTGGTGCTCTCTTCATCCAGTTTTAGTTGCCAAAATCCTTGTGAGGCATCGAGCTTTGTGAAGTATCTGGCACCTGACATTTCACTGGTGATTTCTTCTCACTTGGGAATCTGGTAGTGTTCACATTTTATGTTTGCATTTAAGTCCTTTGGATCCATGCATATTCTTAGATCATTGTTCTTTTTCTTTACACATATCATGGAGTTAACCCAGTCTGTTGGCTCTTCGACTTTCCTGATGACTGCTAGTGTGGTCATTCTGTCCAGTTCTTTCTTGAGCCGGTCACGCAGGGGTGCTGGAACTCTCCGTGGAGCATGCACCACTGGCTGAGCATTCTCCTTTAGCTGGATCTTGTAAGTGAATGCTTGAACTCCAAATCCTTTGAACACATCCTGGAAATTACTCACTACAGAATCCAGTGAGCCATCTGTTCTGCCTTTGGCGCAGTTTATACGGTAGACTCTCTTGACCAGTTCTAAGTCCTCACAAGCTTTGTCACCTAGTAGTGAATCAAGTCCTTCAGCCACAACAGAAAACATGAGATGATGCACTTTGTCTTTGACTGTCACTTTAAGTCTGCATGCACCTAAGCTATCTATTTTCTGTCTATTATAGTTCTTCAGTAGTACTGACTTTTTCTGTATTTTGGGCTTTTCTTTCATGTTTTTAATGTCACTCATACTGATTAAGTTTGCTTTTGCCCCAGTGTCTAGTTTCAATGTAACTAATGCTCCATTTACCTGCAGTGACATTATCCATTTGTCCTCTTTTACTGCATTAACTTTATGTTCAGCATTGTCCATTCCTGAGGGCTGCGCATTTTCTGTATCCTTTTTGATATTGTCACATGACACCATTCGTACAAAAAATGTCTCACTTAAATCAGTGTCCTCAATCACATTGACTTGGACTTGTTGCCCTTTCTTTGTTTTTACTTTTGAAAAGCATTGTTTGGCAAAGTGATTCTTTCCATGACATTTTGTGCACATTTTTCCAAATGCTGGGCATTGTCTTGACTGGTGTTTATAACCACAGCGTTTACAATTAAAAATTCCTTCCTCCTATTGCTTTTCATTTCTGTTCTGCCCACGCTTCTTCCCTTTGTAGGACACAGCACCAACAGCAGCACTATCACTTACTACAGTCGCATTATTATTAATTTCACTGAAAGTCTTCGCATGCTTTTGAGCTAGCTCACTGGCTTGGCATATTTTCACAGCATTTTCAAATGTTAGTTCGGTTTCTCTCAACAGACGTTCCCTGACCTTTTTATCATGAATACCAAACACAATCTGGTCATGAATCATGGAAGATTTCAGTTCAGAGAAATTACATGTCTGTGCTTTCAGTTTCAGATCAGTCACAAAGCTATCAAAAGTCTCATTTTGCTGCTGTGTCCGTGAACGGAACACGTATCTCTCATAGGTCTCGTTCTTTTTGGGAGAACAATGTGTATCAAATTTCTTTAGCACATCTTCCATTTTTTCTCTGTCCTCCTCTTGATCAAATACAAACATATTAAATACCTCTATCGCCTGTGGGCCTGCAACCATGAGCAGCAATGCTATTTTTCTTGCGTCTGGCTTCGTGCCGAACCCGATGGCAGCAATGTAGAGTTTGAATTGTTGTTTGAAAGTCTGCCAATTGCAGTCGACATTCCCCGTGAGTTTCAAATCCTCTGGTGACTTCAAAGTCTCCATGTCGCGTTTCACAATATTCAGCAGATTTTACCAATCCTGGTACCATGTTATGTTCATTAATAACTAGTCGTTTTCATTATGAACAGCTAGCTTGAGCTAGTCACTTTATTCATGCCATGTGGACTTGTACAGCATCCATCTTGACTACTGTCTTGTGGGTAGCCTAGTGCATCATGGGTAGCCCTCTCTTATATACATACAGCTCCTACATACAGCAACATACAGCTCCACCTAGTGTACCATTCTAGAATGACAGGTTACTGATCATTACAGTTAAGGGAATGGACAGGCATTTCTGCGGCCACAGACGTGACTCCAGGATGGTGTGTTGCCTCCCTGGTGCCAGGGTCAAGGCTGTCACTGAGTGGCTGCAGGACAGTCCGAGGCGGGGAGGTGAACAGCCAGAGGTTGTGATCTATATCAGCACCAATGGCATAGGTAGAAAGAGGGATGGGGTCCGTCAGGCAGATTTTAGGGAGCTAGGAAGGAGATTAATAAGCAGAACTCACAGGTAATAACCTCCAGATTACTCCTGGTGTCATGCGCTAGTTAGTGCAGAAATAGGAGGATAGAGCAGATGAATGTGTGGCTGGAGAGATGGTGCAGGAGGGAGGGTTTCAGATTCCTGAGGCATTGGGACTGGATCTGGGGGAGTTGGGACCTGTACAAGCCGAACAGGTTGCACCTCAACAGGGCCGGGACCAATATTCTCATGGCGGGGTTTGCAAGTGCTGTTAGGGAGGGTTTAAACTAGCTTGGCAGGGGGATGTGAACCTGAGCGTAGTTTCAGAAGGGAGAGAAGCTGGAAAGGGAAGGCAGAAAATTAGTTAGTGAGTTTGGAAGGCAAAAGAAACAAAGCCTAGAAAATAGACAACAAAGGGCTTTGGCAGTGCTTAATGTTATATACTTCAATGCAAGCAGTCTAGTGAGTAAGGCAGATGAGCTGAGAGCACAGATAGACACATGGAAGTATGATACCATAGCTATTACTGAAACATAGCTGAAAGAAGTCTGGGAATGGCAGCTCAACATTCCTGGTCACAGGGTTTTCAGACAAGATAGAGAGGGGGATAGAAAAGAAGAGAGGGTCACAATATTGGTTAAAGAAACAATTACAGCTGTGAGGAGCGATGATATGATAGAAGGATCATCAAATGAGGTCATATGCGTTGAACTGAAGAGCAAAAAATGGGCAATCACACTGCTGGGAGTGTATTATAGACCCCCAAATAGTCAGAGGGAGATAGAAGTACAAATATGTAGGCAAATATCTGAGAAGTCCAAAAACAATAGGGCAGTAATAGTAGGGGATGTCAACTACCCTAATATTAACTGGGATAGAATCAGTATAAAAAGTATAGAGGGTGCAAAATTCTACAAATGCATTCAGGAGAACTTTTTTAGCCAATATGTAGCAAGCTCAACAAGAGAGGAGTGGGTTCTGGATATGATTTTAGGGAATGAAGCTGGGCAACTGGAAGGGGTATCAATGGGAGAACACGTTGGTGGTTATGATCATAATTCAGTTAGATTTAGCGTAGTTATGGAAAAGGACAAAGATCGGCCAGGAGTAAAACTTTTCAATTGGGGAAAGCCCAATTTTACTAAGCTGAGATGTGATTTAGCAAAAGTGGACTGGAAACAGCAACTTAAAGGTAAATCAGTGTCAGAACAGTGGGAGGCATTCAAGGAGGAGATATTCAGAGCAAATATGTTCCCAATAGAAAAATTATGGGACTTCCAAATCTAGAGTCCCCTGGATGTCAAGGGGTAAATAGTGTAGGATAAGGGAAAAATACCTATATTTAAGAAGGAAGATAGAACAAGTCCAGGGAAATATAAACCAGACAGCTTGCCATCGGTGGTAGGAAAAATAATGGAATCCCTACTAAAGGAGAAAAAGAAAAATATCTAGAAACCAAAAATATAACAATAAATAGTCAGCATGGATTTCAAAATGGAAAGTCTTGCTTGACCAACTTAATTGAATTTTTTGAAGTGGTAACAGAGAGAGTAGACAAGGGTAATGTAGTAGATGCAATTTATCTAGATTTTCAAAAGGCCTTCGATAAGCTACCACATAATAGCCTAATGAATAAGGTCAGGGAATGAGGAGTCAGGGGACAAGTAGCAGAATGCATAGTTAGCTGGCTTCAAGATGGGAAGCAGAGAGTAGGGGTAAAGGGTAACTATTCAGAGTGGCAGAAGGTGGAAAGTGGTGTTCCACAAGGATCAGTGCTGGGACCACTGTTGTTCACAATTTATATTAACGATTTAGACTTTGGAATCAAAAACAATTTTCTAAATTTGCGGATGACATCAAATTGGGAGGGATAGTCAATACTGAGGAGGACTGCAACAAATTACAAGATATTAATAAACTTGCAGAATGGGCATATAATTGGCAAATTAAATTCAACACAGATAAATGTGAGGTATTGCATTTTGGTAAGAAAAATAAGGAGGTAACATATTACTAAGGGGGAAAAATTCAGTTGTTTGCGCCTCCCATTAGCGCCTTAAGGCGCTAATGGGGCGCAAAGGAACTAGCGCCCTGGCGCAGCGATGTTTGTGCCGCTCGCGAAATTAACAAGACATTTTGCGGTGGTGCTAAACACTACTGCCACGATCTCCTGCGCCGGCAAATCATGACATCAGTCAAGTGTGCAACACCCCGTTAGTGCCCCGGACCGGATATTGAGTGGCGCCCCCTGCCTTACCGCCTGCCGTTAGCAATGACAGGTTGAGGGGAGCGTTTTGCAGTCAGAAAGAGACAGGGGGAGCGCTAATTAAAGGTGACCGCTTCCTGCCTTTTTTTGTTGGTGACATTTTTGCACCACGCATTCTGAGGGAGAGAGAGACTTCTGGAGAGATTCAATGCTGTGTGAAGGAGTTTTGGGTACTCAGCAGCACTTTGCAGGTTCATTTTGATTTGCCCTTCCTTGCTTTGCCAGCGATCTGAGGTAACGCCTCACTCCTTGGCCTTTGCGCCTTAAGACAGGCGCAAAGCACTTGATTTAGTGCTCCAATCACCTCCAGGGGCGATAAAAGCCAAGTTTGCCGTCAGAGGCGATAATTAGCACCAGGCGCTAAACATTGCGCACAGCCGATAATGGTGCCCCCAACGGGACGATACTGAATTTTTCCCCCTAAGAATCTAAATGGGGTAGAGGAGCAAAGGGATCTCGGAGTACAAGTACACAAATCACTAAAAGTTTCGACACAGTTGATTGAGGGTCAATCACCACAGCCCCAGAACATCACTGCAGGAGTTCCTCAGGGCAGTGTCCTAGGCCCAAACATCTTCAGCTGCTTCATCATTGGCCTTCCCTCCAACATAAGGTCAGAAATGGGCTTGGGCTGATAAGTGACAGGTAACATTCGCGCAACAGAAGTGCCAGGCAATGACTATCTCCAACAAGCGAGAGTCTAACCACCGCCCCTTGACAGTCAATGGCATTACCATCACCGAAGCCCCCACCATCAACAACCTGGGGGTTACCATTGACCAGAAACTTAACTGGACCAGCCACATAAATACTGTGGCAACAAGAGCAGGCCAGAGGCTAGGTATTCTGCGGTGAGTGTCTCACCTCCTGACTCCCCAAAGCCATTCTACCATCTACAAGGCACATGTAAGGAGTGTGATGGAATACTTTCCACTTGCCTAGATGAGTGCTGCTCCAACAACACTCAAGAAGCTCGACACCATCCAGGACAAAGCAGCCTGCTTGATTGGCACCACATCTACCACCTTATACATTCACTCCATCCACCACCGGTGTACCGTGGCTGCAGTGTGTACCATCTACAAGATGCACTGCAGCAACTCGCCAAGGCTTCTTCGGCAGCACCTCCCAAACCCACGACCTCTTCCACCTAGAAGGGCAAGGGCAGCAGGCGCATGGGAACAACACCGCCTCCAAGTTTCCCTCCAAGTCACACACCATCCTGACTTAGAAGTATATCGCCATTCCTTCATTGTCGCTGGGTCAAAATTCTGGAACTCCTTACATAACAGCACTGTGGGAGAACCTTCACCACACGGACTGCAGCGGTTCAAGAGGGCGGCTCACCACCACCTTCTCAAGGGCAATTAGGGATGGGCAATAAATGCTGGCCTTGCCAACAACGCCCACATCCATTGAAAAACGAATTTTAAAAAAAGGTTAACAAAGCCTTAAAAAAGCAAACCAAGCACTGGGGTTTATTTCTAGAGGGATAGAATTGAAAAGTAGTTATGCTAAACTTGTATCGAACGTTGGTTAGACTACGCTTGGAGTACTGCGTAAAATTCTGGTCACCATATCATAAAAAGGACATAGAGGCACTGTAGAGGGTGCAGAGAAGATTTACAAGGATGATACCAGAAATGCGAGTGTATACCTATCAGGAAAGTATGAACAAGTTGGGTCTCCTTTCTCTTGAAAAGAGAAGCTGAGGGGTGACCTAATAGAGGTCTTTAAAACCATGAAAGGTTTTGATAGAGTAGATACAGAGAGAGTGTTTCCACTCGTGGGGAAGAGCAAAACTAGAGGCCATCAATATAAGATAGTCACCAAGAAATAAATATGGAATTCAGAAGAAACTTCTTTACCCAGAGAATGGTGAGAATGTGGAACTTGCTACTACAGAGAGTGGTTGAAGTGAATAGTATAGAAGCATTTAAGGGGCAGTTAGATAAGCAAATGAGGGAGAAGGGAATAGAGGGTTATGCTGATTGGGTTAGCTGAGGAAAGACGGAAGAAGGCTCGAGTGGAGCATAAACGATGGCATGGACTGGTTGGGCCGAATGGTCTGTTTATGTGCAGCATATCCTATGTAATCTTATGTAAAAAAGGATAAAGCAAAAAAGGGACGCTTGTGTCAGATACCAAGAGCTAAATATTGCAGAAAGCCTTGAGGAGTATAGAAAGTGCAGGGGTGAAATTGAAAAGGAAATTTGGAAAGCAAAGAGAGGGCATGAAAAAATACTAGCAAGTAAAATCAAGGAAAACCCAAAGATATTTTATAAATATATTAAGAGCAAGAGGATAACTAAGGAAAGAGTAGAGCCTATTTGAGACCAAAAAGGTAACCTGTGTATTGAGGCAGAAGATGTGGCTATGGTTCTTAATGAATACTTTGCATCTGTCTTCACAAAAAAGAGGGGTGATGCAGACATTGTAGTTAAGGAGGAGTGTGAAGTGCAGTGGGCAAATTATTGGAAAAAATTCTGAGGGACAGTATTAATCATCATTTAGAAAGACACGGTTTAATCAAGGACAGTCAGCATGGATTTGTTAAGGGAAGGTCATGTGTGACTAACAGGTTGCATTTTTTGAGGAGGTAACAAGGAGGGTTGATGAGGGTAGCACGTTTGATGTAGTCTACATGGATTTTAGCAAGGCTTTTGACAAGGTCCCACATGGCAGACTGGTCTAAAAAGTAAAAGCCCACAGAATCCAAGAGAAAGTGACAAGTTGGATCCAAAATTGGCTCAGTGGCAGGAAGCAAAGGGTAATGGTCGACGGGGGGTTTTGTGACTGGAAGGTTGTTTCCAGTGGGATTCCGCAGGGCTCAAACTAGGTCCCTTGATTTTTGTGGTATATATCAATGATTTAGACTTCAATGTAGGAGGCATGATTAAAAAGTTTCCAGATGATGCAAAAACTGGCTGAGTGTTCGATAGTGAGGAAGAAAGCTAAAGACTGAAGGAAGATATCAATGGGCTGGTTAAGTGGACAGAAAAGTGACAAATGGAGTTCAACTCAGAGAATTGTGACTTAATGCATTTGGGGAGGACTAACAAGGCAAGGGAATGCACAATAAATGGTGGATACTGAGAAGCGTAGAGGAGCAGAAGGCCTTTGAGTGCATGTTAACAGATCCCTGAAGGTAGCAGGACAGGTAGATAACATAGATACATAGATAGATTGTTACATAGAAGATAGGAGCAGGAGTAGGCCATTCGGCCCCTCAAGCCTGCTCCGCCATTCAATGCGATCATGGCTGATCATCCAAATTCAGTACCCGGTCCCTGCTTTCTCCCCATACCCCTTGATCCCTTTATCCTTAAGAAATATATCCAACTCCTTCTTGAATATATTTAATGAATTGGCCTCTACTGCCTACTGTGGCAGAGAATTCCACAGGTTCACCACTCTCTGGGTGAAGAAATTCCTCCTCATTTCTGTCCTAAATGGCTTACCCTTTATCTTCAGACTGTGACCCCTGGTTCTGGACTCCCCGACCATCGGGAACATCCTTCCTGCATCTAGTCTGTCCAGTTCTGTCAGAATTTTATAAGCTTCAATGAGATCCCCTCTCATTCTTCTAAACTCCAGCGAGTACAAGCCCAATCGACCCAATCTCTCCACATACGTCATTCCTGCCATCCCAGGTATCAGCCTGGTGAATCTTTGCTGAACTCCTTCCATGGCAAGCACCGCTTTCCTCGGATAAGGCGACCAAAACTGCACACAATACTCAAGATGTGTTCTCACCAAGGCCCTGTACAACTGCAGAAAGACATCATTGTTCCTGTACTCAAACCCTCTCGCTATGAAGGCCAACATACCATTTGCCTTCTTAACCGCCTGCTGCACCTGCATGCTTACCTTCAGTGACTGGTGCACAAGGACACCCAGGTCTCGTTGCACTTCCCCTTCTCCCAATCTATTGCCATTCAGATAATAATCTGCCTTCCTGTTCTTGCCACCAAAGTGGATAACCTCACATGTATCCACGTTATATTGCATCTGCCATGCTTCTGCCCAATCACCCAACCTGTCCAAATCATCCTGGAGCTTCTCAGTATCCTCCTCACAGCACACATGCCCACGCAGCTTTGTGTCATCTGCAAATTTGGAGATATTACATCTAGTTCCCTTGTCTAGATCATTAATATATATTGTGAATAGCTGGGGTCCAAGGACCGATCCCTGCGGTACCCCACTAGTCACTGCCTGCCACTCGGAAAAAGACCCGTTTATTCCAAAACTTTGCTTTCTTTCTGCCAACCAGTTCTCTATCCAAGTCAATACCTTGCCCCCAATCCCATGTGCCTTAACTTTACACGCTAATCTCTTATGCGGGACCTCATCATATTTAAAAAGTGCTTGGATGTGCACTTGAAGTGTCGTAACCTACAGGGCTACGGACCAAGTGCTGGAAAGTGGGATTAGGCTGGATAGCTCTTTTTTGGCTGGCACAGACACGATGGGCCGAATGGCCTCCTTCTGTGCTGTAAATTTCCCTGGTTTTATGATTCTAAGTGAGAGCGCTTTGAGTGAAGTTCCCACTTCCATTCATCCTTTCACCATCATCCCTCTTTTGGGCCAGTGCAACATTCCTCCTACTACTCTGCTGCAGACCAAATTGGTGGAGATAAGTGACACATTGTAAGGCCACGGATATGGTGTCTGTCATCCTGTTTAAGGAGGCAGACAGCTCCTGCATGGCTGTGGCCATGGCCTGCAGGACTGATTTGAGAGCCATGCTTGAAGCTCCATGGAGGCAGTCTTTCTCTCCATGGCAGACATTCTCGTAATTCCCTGCGCTACCAGTCCACCAGCGATCAAGTTGGACTCCTCCATCCTTTTTGCTATTGTAGAGAGTGTGCGTGGCAGATCTGTCAGTATCTGGCTAAGTTGCTGATGCACCTCTAGCGGTCTCCTTCGCAACGATAGCCCCCGGGGTTCAGCTTCTGTGTCCAGCTGAGCAGAGCTTGGAGAGGGCTGCACCCCCCGATGTGGAGTCTCTGCAGCTGTCCCTGCCACCAGTGTCTTGTGAGGTGTGAATCAGCAGGTGAAAATCCAACTAACTCTCTCATTGGACCCACTGAAGTGCAAGTATCTGCGCTGGTGCATGGCTGTCCGTCCTGTGATGGTGCACCCTCAGAAGAAATGAGCTCCTCTAAGGAATTTTTCTCATGGATGTACTGTGACACTTGCTTTATGCGTGAAAGCCCTTGAAGACAAATGGAATGGATATGATTTAGTATTGGCAAAGTCACAATCTTGACAAGCACCATTTTCAATCTTCTCATAGTTCAGTCATTGATGAAATACAGTCAGCATATGTGTGTCAAAGATATTTGTAGTTCTGGCACCAGCTATCTGCAAGCTCCCTGTCTCTCCATCTCTGATTGAGAGGGATGCAGATGTGCTACTTATCGCCATCTCTGCATCTGTGAGCTGGGCTATTTGGGGCGGCCCACCTCCAGTCCTCTCCCTCTTCTTTGCATTTTGCGCTCTCTTCTCCTACAAAGCGCGAAAAAACAGACCTGTGAGTGAGTGAAGGGGAGGGATGCAGTGTGTTCAGTGAGGGTGACAATGAGACAGATGCATCACATTGCATAAGGATTGGGGTGAGTGGCAACAGCGGAGGGATAAATGGGAAGATGATGAAGTGCATAGAAAGAAGGCTGGGTGTTGCTGAAAGTTGAGTAGGTGTGAGGAGTGATGTGATGGAGAACACTCAGCAAGACAAAGTGAAAGGGGGCGGGGGCGTAAAGCACAGGATGTAGTTGAATCCGCAAATGTACTCACTATTCCTGACCTGGTGAGGTCATTAAACGGCTTCTGACATTGCATCCATGACCTGAGCACAACGCTCCTGCTGCTCACCTCCTCAGCTATCTCCCACCATGCCTTCTTGGTGAGAGCAGCAGGTTGCTTCCTCCCATTGCTGGGGAGAAGTCTGTCCATCCTGCTCCTGACTGCACCCAGCAGCAATTCCAGCGAGGCTTCATTAAATCTTGGTGCTGCTGCCCTTGTTCTATGTCCCCTATCCATCCTAAACACCTCTAATTTCCATTTGTGCACTGTCCCTTTCAATACTGCTTAGATCGCATCATGCTGGTGTGCATCACGTCCGCTGCGCAGCTTGAGACGTGAAAGTCGTAGAACAATATGAATTGTTACAATTCAACAACAACAACAACAATGTGTATTTATATAGCGCCTTTAATGTAGTAAAGCGTCCCAAGGCGCTTCACAGGAGTGTTAAAAGACCAAAGGATTGACACCGAGCCACATAAGGAGAAATTAGGGCAAGTGACCAAATGCTTGGTCAAAGAGGTAGGTTTTAAGGAGCATTTTAAAGGCGGAAAGAGAGGTAGCGATGTGGAGAGGTTTAAGCAAAGAATTCCAGAGCTTAGGGCCTAGGCAACAGAAGGCAGTTTAGACTGCTGATTCCAACTCGTTCAGTTGACTTCCGTGTTCCAAAACGCAATTCCACCCCCCTGCTAGGAAGCTGCCTTTAGATTAATTTCGGGACCACAATCCCCAGGAATATGGGGTAGAATTTCCTCACATACAGTTTTTGGGTTGCTGGCTGGCAGAGCATGCCAATTGGTGGCCCAACAATGCCAACGGGAAGCCCGGTCCATTTTGAGGGCCGGGCCTCATTGGCACAGGGCCTGTGGGCCGTGCGCAGAAAACGAGCACCCCCGAGCAGCTCGCCGGCTCCAGGTCACCGCAATATCACCCCCGGACTCGGAGAAAGGTGGGTCCGCAAATGGAAGGCAGGTGGGGAGGCCCATTCTTGGGAGTGGGGTGAGAAGGAGGACTCCTCTTTCCCCACGGCCCGGCAAAAATAAATTGAAGCTTACCTTCTGGGCTCTTCTTCAACTGAACCGCCAGGTGGAAGTGAGCGATGCATGCACGGAATAGGCACTGCCCAATTGAGTCCTAAAATGGTAATCGGGGTTCTATGTACATCATAAGACCCTGATTTGCATAAGAGAGCCTACAGCCTGAAGTTAGGCCCTTATGGAATTATTTACTGCCGCCTCTGGAAAAAATCATTTCTTTCTCATCACCAAATCATACAGTTGCGCTACCATTATGGCTAACGGCTCAGCCATCCCATGCAATAGAAGATGGGTCATTGCGTCACTCTACCAGGAAGTTTCCAAAGCAAACAGATAGATATATCGCCCTGAAATTTGTCTTGGGCGGTGGCGCAGAATGGGTGGTTTCGGATCGGTCGCCTGTTATACGCACCGCCCGATATTCAGTTCCATCGACCGCTCGAGACTAATTTCTAGGCCATAGATTTTAGTCCAACATAATGTTGACTTTTACTGCCTCCTCCCTGCCAAGTTTCAATTCCCTACTCCCAACCCCACCAGGACCATCACTGACTGCCCCTTTCCCATCCACCACCCGCGCGATAGTGGCGAATTTTGCAGATGGAGGGAAAGGGCTCCTTCTCCCTCCAATCTGGCCCCTATACATTTACCTTTGTAGGTCTTGGTCTCTTCCAAGCCCCAGAAAGCCAAGAGATTACTTTAGCTTTGGGGGTGTACTGTCTCTTTAATTTTACTTGATGCCTTTTCTGGTGCTGCAGTGGTGGTCCAACTTAATTTTTCTCTTCCGCACTGGCATGCTCCCTTGTAAGTATTGCAAAATTTCTGCCTCTCCCCGAAGGTTATTATTAATAAATGGGGCACCGCATGGACATTTTTAAATTGAAAAGGGTACCCAAGATGGCGTCCGTGCCTCGTGGCAGAAAGCCTGTGGGGTTCCAAAATGGATTCTGCAGCGCAGACAGCTTGGGAGAAATCGAAACTAAGGCTGCAGGTTTTCTGTGAAGAGAAACTTTGTGTTTTGGGACGAGACAGGACTCTGAATTATGCATTAGACTGAATTGGAGACGGATCTAATTGCAGTTTAGGCCTATAGTTAAGGCCATCAAACAGTCTGCATACAATATCGGAACAAGATTAACTCAGCCATCGAGGTTGGACAAGCCCATCAAGGAACTTTCAGGACAATACAAGTCAATTATCGGGTCGGTAGATGCGATTACCGGCCATCTAAAAACCGTTAGTATGATTTGCTACCGTTATTTTAAACTAGCCCGCCAAGTTTAAGACAAAGAACTAACCTGATTTGGCGCGAAGATAAGGGTTTTCAACGAAGATATAATTGAAGGCCCCGGGTAGCATTGAGTTAGGGCAGCTAGTTCGTTCGTTCGGAGGAGGTCAGTAGAGTTTGTTGGTTGGTATGCTGGTGCTGCTCCTCGGGCCCCTCGCCCTTGTGGCCGCCGCTCTATCCCTGTCCCGATCTTACCTCCTGGCCTCTGTCCGTTCCCTTTTCCCACTCCATCTGGAACTGCCCCGGCACCGGGTCCGGCAGACACGGACAGATTCAGGCCAGGCGAGGCGGGACGCGACAAGGGGAGAAGGGAAAACCACTGAGGGGCAGACTGGCTGGAGAAGACCAAACGAAGGGAGGCTTCGAATCATCGGGCCTTCAGCCTCGGCTGGCCTTCGAATATCTGTACACCAACTCAAACTGGCAGCTGTCGACGAAGAATCATCCCTGCAAGGTAAAGTACCCAAACAGAGACTTTGACTTTGGGGTGCTCAAACCTGGACAACGCCCTTGCAGCACCCGGAGACCACGTGATGACGGCAGGCTCCAGAGAGCACCAAGAGCGAACCCCGAACCCCACCGCTGTTTTGAATTGAGCAAACCCCGGTTTAGATTGGTGAGCATAGATTCTGACCCCTCATAGTTTAATCTAGTTAGGTATAGGGGCTGGGATAAAGATAAGGGGATTGTTAAGATAGTTGTTTTCCCTCGATGTGCCGTGTGTTCCCCATTCCCTGTATGAGTGCATTTGCCTGTAATGTTATAGTGGTAACTTCTTTTAAGACTGTATTAATTTTTCCTGTTCAATAAAATCTTGGTTTTTGCTTGCATCCAAACCACCTGTCTACTTGAGTTTTCTTTATCGCTGCCTTGTACCTAAGTCCGGTGTCTAGAACCCAGAGACGTGGGAGCGATTCGAACCGCTCACAAACAGTCAGGGGCATAACTGACTGGGCGCACGCGCCACACCCGCCACCCCCCTACAGAAATGGCAACCACGGCAGGAGACCGGCATCAGGGCTGCGATATGGTAGACAATGGTTCGGATGAGCGAACCGTTATGGAGGAAAGGATTTCTGATTATGTGTTTAGCAAGGCGAATATCACTAAGAAGTGGATCACCACTCTGTTAAAGGCTGGGCATCCGGTAGATGCAGCAGCCAAGTGGACAGAGGGAAAGGAACACAAGAAGTCCTTAGAGAAGGCAGTTTGGCTGATGTGCTTTAAAAAGCAGATCAAGCTTCTGGACGGGCTCGTTGCCGCACAGGCAATCGAACTAAGGGAGTCAGCCCTGGAGATCCAGGATAAGGCTCTCACAGGGGAAAAGTTGTTAGTAGCTTTGCAGGCTTTGAACCAAGAAAGAGTGCATCTAGTGAGAGAACACAAGGCCCAGTTGGAATACCTACGGTGCCAAGTCACCGAGGCCAAGGGAAATGAGTCAAGTTTGCAGGAGAAAAACGCCCGCATGGCAAGGCAGATTAGGGAACAGGAAGAGAAAGTGCAGGAGGTAAAAGCCGCTTACAACCTAGCGAATGAACAGGGGTTTGAGGAGGCAGACCACGGCCCCTGTAAAGAGAGGATAGAAAATCTGAGTCGGGCCCTCCGGAAGGCAAAAGGCATGGTATGCCTCATAAGCCCAAGGGCAGGTCAGGCAGGTTTTATGGGGAACGAGGGGAGAACAGTTCCAATGTAACTGGTAGTGCCTAGGGACGACCCGGTTGAGAGAGAGGAGACCTCACGACCACCACCCGTAGTGCCAAGTTTCAGCGAGGTTTGGCAGCAAGGGGGGTGGAACCCAGAGTGGAGCCAGAGGTGGAGGCGGAGGTAGAGCAACCCCCGCCCGAAAAGTCAGAACCAGAACTGATGTGCCCAGCACGGCATCGGAGGTTCGGCCCACCCACCAATGGCGAAGATGAGGGACCCCTCCAAAACCAGTTCGTATTACCCTTTAACACCCAACAGCTTAGGATTATGGTCAACCATATCACGAAGCTTTCCGCCAAGGGAGACCCCTCGATCCACTTCAGGGAAATAGAGCAGACCGCCAACGTCAACGACTGTGCTGACGCTGAGAAGGCCAAGATGCTGCTATTCTCCCTGGAGAGTAATCTCCTCCAATCCCTCTCTGAAGAGTGTAAGAGGGGACAGAGTGGGTACGAGGAGCTTAGAGACGCGGTTCTGGAGGTCATGGGGATGGATGAGGGAAGTCCTTTCTCCCACGTGGAGAAGACGGTACAGCTCTCAGGGGAGACCCCACAGGCTTTTGCGGACCGGTTGTGGCCAGTGTACCGGAATGCTTGCCCGGGGACACGGGACCGGGGATTCCTCAACGGGGATTCTCTGACGCATTGGCTCCGTTGTCTAGTGGCGAACAGCTTGCCACAGATCTGGGCCAAGGCAGAAGCCTGGTTCGACCCCAAAGATCCCCAGACCACAGAGATCACGGTAATTAGGCAGCTCACTCTGGCCTATAAAATCGGTAGGGGAGCCGATGCACACCCACCCAAGGGTAAGCTGCATGAGGTAAAACCCGGACCGGGTAGGAAAGAGTGGCACCAGGAAGGGAGTAACCCCCACAGCACAAAGACCAATTGTTACGGGTGTGGGAAGGATGGCCATTGGCGGAAGGAGTGTAAGAACCCTTGGAAGGATAACAAGGGAAAGCATCCCACAGCCCCAGCCCAAAAGGCGGGGGTAGGGACCCCTTCCGCAGAGGTCGAGTCGCTTTTGGACGCCATGAGGTCCTTACTGACTGGCCAGGGGAGAGTAGCAGCCGCCACCGGTGCTCTCACCCCGTCAGCCCCATCCAACCCACAACCGTGACTAGAGCTGGCGCAGCCTGTGTATCTGTGTTCGCTCTGATATGATGAGTGGAAGAGACCCATGTTGGAGATGGAGGTGGAAAAGGTAGCGGGGACCTATCTGTTGGACACGGGGGCATTGCGCACCGTGATCTACTCAGTTAACCCCACCACCTCACCTCTCGCCAGCGGGGTCCCATACAGTCTATCGGGGTTCACGGGTAAGGAACAGGCTGGCTCGGTTTCCATCCCGCTCGCCATTCGGATAGGACCGCTCCGCTCCAAGTGGACGTGTGTCCTGATGAATTGGGAAGTGGAGGGTGTTAAGTCTGTGAATTATTTAGTTAATTAAAACACAGACTAATGAGTAACAATAAAAACAGGTCTTTACTGGTTGGAGGTAGGGACTATACTGAATACAAGATTACTGCACAGTGCTTATATACCGGTGTGTTCACCCCCGGTATTACGTCTACAGCAGCCTGAGAAAGTAGTACATCTCTTAAGGTGGAACAGGCTTAAGCTCTCTTAAGGTGGAACAGGTTACATACACAACACTCCTCCCTTCTTAGCTTTATAGTCATCCCCCCATTTAACATAACGTAATAACATATATACATATATAACTTCATGTTTAACGTAACATATCACAGATTCAGTCTCTGCGGAAAACAGTTCACAGATTCAATCTCTGTGGTGTAGTCGGTTCACGTTACTCATTCAATAGTCCTTTCATGGATTTAACAGCTTGAACTTCCGAACTGATTTGGCTCCGTTCGGAGGGACCACGTGTGTGATCTGGTAGAGGTGATAATGGTTCAGATGGGTCATCTTCTGTTTTTACTTTTCCTTTTCTGCTTCTTGGAGACTCTCTGGGCTCCATTGTCAGCTGCCACAGCTGCCAGCTGCATGCGCAGTTCCTCCTTCTCTTCCTACTGTTTCCGTCGTAGAGCCAGCTTCTCCCGATGTTCCGTAGACTTTTGGTGCTCCTCCATGATTTCTGCACTTTGGGAGTCGAAGTTACAAGCTGGGCAGGACAGGACATCGTAATATTCGGTGTCGTCCACCAGGTCATAGTAATATTCGGTGTCATCCTGAGCTAGACCAGTGAGAGGGTCGTCTATTTCCTCCATACCCAGCTGGACGTTAGCCAGCTCTTGTTCCAAATCCAGACATCTTTCCTGAAGAGACTTCTTCATGTGTACCTCTGCATCCAGCTTTTTCTGGGCTTTCAGCAAGTCGTTTACTAGTGACCTCATTTGTGATTTTAATACTTCAACTTCCTTTGGAGATTGATTGCTCGGACTATGCAATCCCTCTACCGGAGCAGCTGTTTCAGCGGTCTGTTGTTCTACATTGACGTGAGTCAGCGTACTTTTGGCATCCAATGGCTGCTCTGTTGCAGTCGTTTCAGTCTGTGTCGTCACATCAGCCATCTCAATGACTTTTGAGAGCTCCGAACCCTTTTCCTTTGAAGATCGCAGCTCGTGTTCATGTTTTTCCCATTTCAGAGTCTTGTCCCTCAGCATATGAAGGAGTTGGCTGACCATTAACTCTTCTGACACCAGATTATGGCACGCACCTTCAGAACCTGAATCAGCTTTGATTCGTTCGGCCTCCTCGCGCAGATGGTTGGTGTGCTCCTGCTCCATTTTCTCCATCAGCTGCTTCTGTTGACTTTCCAGATTCTCCCACTCTGTAACAAAGAACTTTTTTATTTCATTCATCTCTTGCTCAAAACGGCGAATCATTTGTTCTAATTGCTGTTGTAGTTTGAAATGGAGTTGAGTTCGAGCCCAGTGTCCCTCAAAAATGTGCATATCAGTAGACTTGACAGACTCAGAATTCTCTGTTAAACTATGTTGTTGTTGCTCAGTGGAATTCTGTGCTGAAACTTTGTCTTTTGCACATGGGTTGGTCTTACCATCATCAGTTCTAGAGTCTGGGCTGATTATCTGCACCGAGTTCTCACTCTTTATGGCTTTTAGCGAATGCCAGTCCATATTTATGTTTCTAAACCACTCCCGGCCTAGTAGTGGTGCACCTCCCTCCGGTAGCACATATAAGTCCATTATTTGACTTCCTTCGCCCTTGTTGGCCACTGCAACCTTTATTGTCCCGATGGGGTACACTCTCTGCCCCGTGTAGGTTGTCAATATAATCTCCGTATCCTGTAGGGGAATATGTTGGAATAACCTTCTGTAATCTTTCTTATTCATGACCGACAATGCCGATCCAGTGTCCAATTCCATTTTTACTTGGACTCCTTCTATCTGAAGAGTAACCCAAATTGTCTGGAGGTCTGCACCCTTACCAACGTTGAGTACCCTTAAGCTAGCCAGTTCAATACTGCTTGCGTCTGAATCGGACTCCTGTTCGGCCACCTTGTCTACTTTTGCGTATTTCCCTTGCGGTGACTTCTTGTTGCTGGTCTTCTTCGCTGACCTGCATACTCTAGCTATATGTCCAAGCCTACCACAAGTTCTACATTCTTGGTTTTTAAACCAACACTGGTTCTGATCATGCGTTGTCTTTCCACAACGATAACATTTGCCAGAACTCACACCCAATTTGTGTGCACTGAGCTCCGGTGACCGTAGCTGCATTACTGCCGTGCCTCTCGCTGCGGCTTCGTGTGCTGCTGCCATAGTGACCGCCTTCTCAAGCGTCAGCTCATTCTCCTCGAGCAGTCGCTTTTGTGTATCTTGTTTAAATAAACCACACACAAATTTGTCTCGTAGTGCATCTGTCAGTCCCGTTCCAAACTGACAATATTTCGCTAATTTACGCAATTCCAGCAAATATTCAGCATTGCTTTCATGCTGTAGCTGCCTTCTGTCGTAAAATTTAAATCGTTCCGCTAGCATCAGCGGCGTGGGGTTTAGATGATCTTTCAGGACAGTAACAATCTCATCGAACGTCTTATCCGCCGGTTCATCTGGTGATAACAGGTGTTTCAATTGCCCGTATGTCTTCGCACCCATTAAATTTAATAATGTTAGAGCTTTATCTTGGTCATGAATTTTATTGGCCTTACAATAATTTTTTACTCTTTCAACATATATGGCCCAATCTTCGAGGTCACTATCAAAGGTGCTAATATTCCCGTGTTTAGGCATTGTAGATTTGCAATTTCTCAGATTTAATTTTCTTTACTTGTTATCAAAGATGGCGGCTTCCCGCTCTTGCCGTCGTCCTCCGCCCACAAAATGGCGGTTTTCCCGCGCTTGGCGGTCTTCACCCGTCCCCCGACGCCGTCTCCCTTCAGCCCCCGAGTGCGGCCCTTATCAGCGGATGCAATCGATGGCCTGGCTGCGCCTCGCACTTGAAAGCGGCCCGGCCCTTATCAGTGCTTGCGTTCGATGGCCCGGCTGCGCCCCTCACTTCAAAGCGGCCCGGCCCTTATCTGCCGATCGCTATCGCCCTGTACCTCTCTCTTCCCCAGTCCTGTCTTCTACTCCGGTTCACAAGCTGATGGAGGCTTCAGGGTCCTAATGCCTGTCGCTTCCAGTGGGGTGGTGAGTGGTGAGGTTTGAAACCTCTCTTCAACCGCCGTGGAATAACTGCCGCAGGGTAAGAACCTGACTCGTCGCCAGTGTTAAGTCTGTGAATTATTTAGTTAATTAAAACACAGACTAATGAGTAACAATAAAAACAGGTCTTTACTGGTTGGAGGTAGGGACTATACTGAATACAAGATTACTGCACAGTGCTTATATACCAGTGTGTTCACCCCCGGTATTACGTCTACAGCAGCCTGAGAAAGTAGTACATCTCTTAAGGTGGAACAGGCTTAAGCTCTCTTAAGGTGGAACAGGTTACATACACAACAGAGGGTGTAAGAGGGGTCCTGGGGGCTGACTTTATCGTAGGTCACGGGATCCTGGTGGATTTGAGGAATCATTGCGTCTGGGGGCAGGAAAAGTAGAGAACGGTGAGATCATAGTTATCCCGGGTAAGGAAGGGAAGGGGACCCTCTGCACCATGAATCCCAAAGAGGATTATTACCTCGGGCTCATGGTCAGCAACACCCCACCAGAGTTCCAGGCATTTGTGCAGGCCCACCTGGCCGCATTTGCCACACACAAACACGACTGCGGGAGGGTCACAGGGTTTGAGGGAAGCAGAGCCGGACATGGAAGCAGCCATGTCCTCATTAGTACAGCAGGGAGTTCTGAGGCCGATAGCCACCCATGTAAACTCTCCGTTGTGGCCGCTTAGAAAACAGGACAATTCCTGAAGGGCCACGGTGGACTATCGGGTGCTCAATAGTAACATCCCAGCCTGTGCACCTACAGTGACAGCAGTTGCCGACCTGATAGGGAGTATTCCAGCATCCGCGACCATTTTCACAGTGATGGATATTTCCAATGGGTTTTGGTCCATCCCTGTAAGGAGGGAGGATCAGTACAAGTTTGCCTTTACGTTTAAAGGGCAACAGTACACATGGAACTGCTTGCCTCAGGGCTTCCATAATAGCCCAGCATCTTTCATCAGTGCATGGCAGACAGTTTAAAGGATTTTAGTCAGCCCAGACAGTTGGTACAATATGTGGATGACCTGCTCCTGTTCACTGATTCGAAAGAGGAGCATGGCCCACTATTGGCCAAACTACTGGTGCTGTTAGGACAGAAGGGTTTCAAAGCGAATCCCAAGAAGGCGCAGATCGGCCAGCAGGAGGTGAAATTCCTCGGTCTGACCGTGCGCACCGGAGAAAGGCCGGAGGTAAGACCGTCCCGGTGAGAAAGGAGAAAAGACAGCCCCTAGAAGGTCCGTCCGGGGCAGCGGGCGAGCCTTCAGCACAGGTTTTAAAACAGGCCGCTGGTTATATCAACCAGTGCAAGCTGTTTCAGCCTGAAAGGGGAAAACAGCCAGTTGGGGTAAGGTCTGAGGATAAAGATCCTCAGCCTGCAGCACGAGCGAGTTCACAGACTACACAAGCAGGCGCTGTGGCTTGCTTGAAGGGAGGGGCCATCCAGCCCATCGATTGGGACACGCCCCCACTCTTCTGGGATCCAGACGAGGGGGAGGGACTTGAGGGCGAAAACCCTGCCCCTAACCCAGGTGTAGAGATGGAGGGACCTGAGGTCGAAAACCCCGCCCCGGACCCAGCCATGGGACCCGGGGGCGGAGACTCTCAGCTCGTGGCAGCAGGCTGCGAAAGGTTACCTGCCCCCAGCCTAGGTTCGGGAGGGGTCAAGCCTGGGGGAGCAGCGGTTTGGGTAAAAGGCCCAGCAGCCAAGACAGTCCCACCCGCCAAAGCCCCCAGAAAGTCCCCACGGAGGCCCCAGCCGAGAAAGCCATGGTCACCAGCCCTCCAGTTCCCAAGGGCCGCCCCTCGAGCCAGGGAGAGGTCCAAGGACAGAGGTCCTGAGCCAGCAGCCTCGGGCTGCGAGGGACCAACAGTGAAGGACGGTGCGGTCATGCCGGGGGTAGCGGCGAGCTGCAGTCCGACCAGGGATTAGCCTGGCCGCCCGGAGACGGGCAGCGGGTGTATATGGTATAGTTTTAAGTTTAAGTTTTGAGTAAGGTGTAATTATTTAGCTTAATTTTGGGTGTTTAACTTAGGTTAAATAAGGTGATGGGTAGTTTCAATAAGAACTCTGCCGAGAGTATATATTTGGGTCGAGGTCGCGGGACCCAACCATGCCTCACCAAGGTAGAGAATCTCTTCGGGACCTGGCTGCATGTTTTTACATCTTTTGCAGAAAGATTTTCGGGGTGGAATGGATTGTGATCCTATTCACCCTGATCGGGATGAGTGTGGAGAGGGGTGACGTCCAGGACTCCCACCTCTACGGGTGTTCGGGAGACACAGCACCCCTGGCAAGTGACGGGAGCGGCGAATGGGATGCGGAGGAGACCACCGCCTACTTCCACGAGGGAAGGTGGCCAGGATGGTTGGGGTCCAATTCGTCTCAGTACTCCAGCCAAACCGGATTCACGTACGGGGAAGCCTCCCTCCTGTGCCCCCGGGTACGAGTCGTTACTACGAGGGTCAGCATCACTGTTGGAAAGCGAATGTGTTTGACGTGTAAAGGACACATTCCACTGGATAGATGGTGGTGGCTCAGGAAGTTGAGCAAGGACATGAGGAACCCCGAAGTCGAGTGGGAGCGTTTGGGAAACAACACCCATCAGACAATTACCGGGACTCATGGAGGACTAAGTGTATGTTGGAACAAGTGGTGGGGACCGGACCAAGGGATTCATATCTGTATGTGGGGGTCAGAGACAGTCTGCCCCGTGGACATATCCATTGTTTTCCACCGGCAGTGGCAAGATGCCGGGGAGGGGATAAGGTGGGATACCAGCCTGAAGGCGTGTGCGGTCCCATACACCCAGATCCCAGTCAATGCCACTGAGCTTGTGCCCCGCCCACGGTGCAGGCGGCGAGGTTATCCAGAGAACGTTGTCCCACCGCCACCATGGGACCAGGGAATGGGTTGGTACTAGTCCCCACCGATCAGGTGCTGTATCAGGAGGTACACTACGCGGTAGCCTCCGTGATTTTAAATCTCACCGAGGTACATTTACCGGAGTGGTGCCCCAAAGAAACAGAGCAGTTATACCAGGCCCCAGTAAAGGACATGTTCAAGAAATTTTACGAGTTCGATTTTGCCCACGTGAACAAGACCGAACTCTACACCACACACCGAGAATTTTTGGGTAACCCAGGGAGACAAAGAAGGGGTGTATGGAATGATGTTTTTACTGCGTTTAATACTGGGTCCTCTGTCATCAACAGCTTGGATGACATAGAGCTGCAGACCCAGATAAGTGATTTAAAAATGCAATTAAAAAGGGTATTACTGGATGAGAACAAGGTAGTCGGCTCAGAGTTGCATGAGGACCAGGCCATGATGGTCCATTTAAAGGAGATCATAGCCGAGTTGGAAAAGCACGCAAAGATAGTAAATGCTCTCATAAGGGAGGACAGAAATGCTTCTGACCAGGCTGCGCAGAATGAGGTGTGCGTGTTATACGGGGCGTGGTTACTGGGCGAGAGCCGCAGTAACCTGGAGGATTTAAAACAAGGTTTAGTCCCCTCCTGGATTAGCAACAAGCACCTCACAGCCCTCCACCCTTTTGAGAACGCATTGAGCCCATGCCAACTCCGGCTAGCCTCCGAAGCCTATCCAGTCCCCGTGGATTGCGGGCGGTCCAACCACAAAACCATGGGAGTAGTAGTTAGGATGCCGGTCATGGGCAGGACAGCCCGAACCGCACCGGTTTACAGGGTTGAGAACATTGGAGTCATTCAAGGGGGTGCACACATTCGTTTCACAGCGGTCCCGCCTTACGTCATTAAGTGGGAGCAGGCTATGACAGGTACTGACCTCTCAGGGTGCCGGAGCCGGGGAGCACACATAATCCTGTGTCCCCAGCACTTGAATGCCTTTTCAAGACCGCAGTGTGGGTTCAGAGCTGCTGACGTGAAGCCTATAAATTGTACCATGGAGGCAATGACACAAGGCCATGTTCCCCCACAGGTAGCATATATAGGAGGTGGGACATATTGTGTCACCACCGGCATGTCCCACTACCAGCACAGGCAGCATAACTGGTGTCCGGTCAGTGACAGCAGTTTCTGTTTTAAACCCGAGGCAGAAGTTCAAGTGGCCCAGGAACGAATTGTCCCCATTCCTGAACCCTCCACTGTTCACCTCACTGTGAAGGAGAATTTTACGAACTTGCAGAAGTACATAGCGCAGTTTGGCTATGAAATTCCCCCTCTCCCTGAACATTTGACCAAAATTCTAAAAGCCATTATAGTTTCACCGAAACATTTTTAAACTCTCGACCAGAAAACAGTAGAGATAGTGACTAAGATATTGGATATTGTGACTCCACCCTGGTGGAACCTTTTCAATAATATAGAGGTCCCTTCGTGGATCAGACTGGCTTCCTACATTCTCGTGGTATGCCAGTTAGGAATAGTGCTGTATTTAGTTTGCAGTCAGTGTAAGGGAAAATGTCGGTGGTCAGAATTCCGAAACCAGAGCCGTTGGAAGGAACATTATGTAAAGGTGGAGGAAGATACACCGGTTTAAGTCTTTTTCCCTATATTTCGATTAAAGAATTGTTGTTCCTTTATGTTTGTTTTTTTAATTAAAGGTTTTCTTTTATTGTCTGTGTTGCGACATGGTTTAATAAAGATACGTGTACCAAGTGGTGCAGGGGTGTTAGACCCCCTCCATGCTTGTATGTGTGTGTAAAGTCTGTAATTTTACTCTCTATATGCTGATGTACAGTACATTTTCGCGGAATGGGAAGTGCATGTGTTGTGGGTATATTAGATAGATAATTACAGGGGAAGGTTGACTATGGAGGGTTAGAAAAATTTTGCTCACTTTAAAGTATGACACTTCAAGCAAGTTTTAGTATCACAGG
This sequence comes from Somniosus microcephalus, assembly GCF_052327205.1. Lineage (NCBI taxonomy): Eukaryota > Metazoa > Chordata > Chondrichthyes > Squaliformes > Somniosidae > Somniosus > Somniosus microcephalus. Next base: position 31,254,367 of record NC_140996.1, on the reverse strand, counting down.
GCGGACTGTAAGATTTGCAAAATTTCTGCATCTCCCCGAAGGTTATCTATATATATAAAGTGGTCGATCTTTCTGTCTGTCATTCCGTCTGTCTGTCTGTATTGAATAAACTCGAAAGTTATAGAGCGTACCTACACATGTCTTACATCGAAAGAAAGCTTACGATTCCAGAACCGTCATAAGCATATTTACATTTCGGCCAGACAAAATTTGCGCCCGTGGTATCCAAAAAACCTTCAACATTCCGCTCATTATCCGTTCATTAGCATCGAGTGACGTCGAGGTCGACCAATCGTACGGTCGAGCGACCCGACGGTCGACCAATCGCTGCGTGGCGGGGGCGGGTTCCTGGCGCGTGCGGGCGGGCCCTCCTAGAGTCGAGTGACGGGACGATTGACCAATCCTACGCTTCGGTGACCTGACGGTCCACCAATGTGTGGGCGGGCCTTATCGTTCTGAACTGAGGTGAGTCGCCGCCATCTTGATTCCAAACTTTTCATTTCTTTTTCCCGCTTTCTGCGTGTTTCTTTTCAAATCTACATTTCCAACAAAAAAAAAGTTGCTTTTAAAACACAAATTGTTTTTAAAAAAAGTTAATTAATTTGTAAATCTTTTCTGTAACATCTAGAATTTTCCTACCTTTAACTGTTTTTCCAAGCCTGTAAGCCTGGGCCTCTGTTGCCCAGCCACGCCCGAGCTAGGCACCTCCCGTCACGCTGAACAAGCGGCGCGCGATTGCCGCCATCTTTGTGAAGGCTGGAGGGGGCGGGCCTGAGCCGAGCGTCGCCACCGCCGCCATGTTAGTTAAGGCGGGTGGGGCAGGAGTCAGCGCGCACGACTTGAGTCCGGCCGGGCCTCACGCGGTAGGTTGCGCGGTGGCGTCTCTCTCTCTGCTCTTGAAGCCGGCTCGGGCGGGGGGCGGGGCTCGGGAGATCGGGTCTCCGGAGATCGGGGGGGGGCGGGGCTCGGTAGATCGGGCCTCCGGAGATTGGCGCTCGGGAGATCGGGGGGCGGGGCGCGGCGCTCGGGAGATTGGGCCTCGTGAGATCGGGCCTCGGGAGGGCGGGGCTCGGGACATCGGGGGGCGGGGGCAGGACTCGGGGCCACGGGAGGGTGGGGCTCAGGACATCGGGGGGCGGGGGGCGGGACTCGGGAACTCCCCCCTCCCCCCCTCTCCCCACCTTTCCCCTCCCCCCCCCACCACCCCCCCTGCCCCCCTCTCCTCCCCCCTCCCCCTCCCCCCCCTCTCCACACCCCTCCCCCCCTCCCTCCCACCTCCCCCCTCCCCTCCCCCTCCTCCCTCCCCCCTCCCCCCTTCCCATCTAATGCGATTACCAGCCATCTAAAAACCATTAGTATGAATTGCTACCATTATATTAAACTAGCCCGCCAAGTTTAAGACAAAGAACTAACCTGATTTGGCGCGAAGATAAGGGTTTTCAACGAAGGTATAATTGAAGTCCCCGGGTAGCATTGAGTTAGGGCAGCTAGTTCGTTCGTTCGGAGGAGGTCAGTAGAGTTTGTTGGTTGGTGTGCTGGTGCTGCTCCTCGGGCCCCTCGCCCTTGTGGCCGCCGCTCTATCCCTGTCCCGATCTTACCTCCTGGCCTCTGCCCGTGCCCTTTTCCCACTCCATCTGGAACTGCCCCGGCACCGGGTCGGGCAGACACGGACAGACTCAGGCCAGGCGAGGCGGGACATGACGAGGGGAGAAGGGAAAACCACTGAGGGGCAGACTGGCTGGAGAAGACCAAACGAGGGGAGGCTTCGAATCATCGGGCCTTCAGCCTCGGCTGACCTTCGAATATCTGCACACCAACTCAAACTGGCAGCTGTCGACGAAGAATCATCCCTGCAAGGTAAAGTACCCAAACAGAGACTTTGACTTTGGGGTACTCGAACCTGGACAACGCCCTTGCAGCACCCGGAGACCACGTGACGACGGCAGGCTCCAGAGAGCACCAAGAGCGAACCCCGAACCCCACCGCTGTTTTAAATTGAGCAAACCCCGGTTTGGATTGGTGAGCATAGATTCTGACCCCTCATAGCTTAATCTAGTTAGTTATAGGGGCTGGGTTAAGGATAAGGGGATTGTTAAGATAGTTGTTTTCCCTCGATGTGCCGTGTGTTCCCCATTCCCTGTATAAGTGCATTTGCCTGTAATGTTATAGTGGTAACTTCTTTTAAGACTGTATTAATTTTTTCTGTTCAATAAAATCTTGGTTTTTGCTTGCATCCAAATCACCTGTCTACTCGAGTTTTCTGTATCGCTGCCTGCACCTAAGTCCGGTGTCTAGAACCCAGGGGCGTGGGAGCGATTGGAACTGCTCACAAACAGTCAGGGGCATAACTGACTGGGCGCTCGCGCCACACCCGCCACCCTCTTGACTGCAGGAATCCCACCAGGAGCCCAATCTACATGCCAAATGATCCCTGACCCATCTTTCAAATGAGATGTTAAACCAAGGCCCCGTCTACCCTCTCAGGTGGATGTAAAAGATCCCATGGCGCTAGTTTGAAGAAGAGTAGGGGAGTTCTCCCTGGTGTCCTGGCCAATATTTATCCCTCAATCAACATCACTAAAACAGATTATCTGGTCATCATCACATTGCTGTTTGTGGGAGCTTGCTGTGCACAAATTGGCTGCTGTGTTTTGCATATTACAGCAGTGACTATACTTCAAAAGTACTTCATTGGCTATCAAGTGCTTTGGGATGGCCTGAGTTCGTGAAAGACGCTATCTAAATTCAAGTCTTTCGTTATGAAAATGGGTCATGTCCAGGGCGGAGTCAAAGGCCACGATTTTTTCATTGGAGGCGGGTTGGGTGCAGGTCAGGTGGTTTCCGGCTTCCAGTCCCGCCCCCAACTGCATCCAGCCGACAGACGTGATTTTACGTTGATTCACCTTGTTAAGCCCGCCCTGCGGGCTTGCCAGCCAATTAAGAGGAAGCCGGTCAGATGATGTTATTTGATGACACGTCATATGCCAGTTTTCTTTAAGGGACCACACACAATTGTTTTTTGACAGTTGATTTTTCAGTGTTTGACAGCATTGAGGTGCTGCAAACACTGACAATCACTGTACAACGGTGAGCTCTTGCACCCAGGCTCTCCAGTGACTCCCTCCATAGGCTGGAATAGATGGCAGCTGCAGGTAAGCTGCAGAAATGATCTGTCACTGGTGAGAGAGGTTCACCCAATGAGGTGGCACTGGACATGGATTTCAAAACATGTTGCCTAAAGAAATGTGTAAATGCATTAAAAATTATTTTCCCAACATTTTCTTTCCTCTGAGACTCACCAGTGCACCATTAGGTCCTTCACACCACTGCTGCAGCTGTCATCAATCCAGAAACATTACAACAGACTTACAACACACCACACTTACCTGGCGCGGTGTCCGGATGTCGGGAAACCTGAGGCAGAAGTGGCAAAATTCAAAAATATCCTGTCAACTACTATCAACTACCTGCTAATAGGCAGGCAATTGGCTTTAATCCTCTTCCCGCCGGTAGGTGTCGGGTCCATGGGGACCCAACACTTGGGAAAATTGCTTGGAGGCAGGTCAATCAAAATGATTTTACCCTTTGACCCGCCTCCAAACCTGCCCTCTCAGTGCCAATAAAATCGTGGCCCAAGGAGTAAACAGAAGCCCCACCCTGCCATTACTCCAGTGTGGTGGAAGCAGATTCAATAGTAACTTTCAAAAGATTATTGGATATATAATTGAAAAGGAAACATTTGCAGGGTTATGTGGAAAGAGCAGGGGTGTGGGAATAATTGGCACACATGATAAAGCAAACGGCCTCCTTCTGTGGTGTATGATTCACTAAATCTTGGGGATGCATCTTTTTTTATCACAAATTCCACCAGTAGATGATAATTATTTGAAAAAAAGAACGAATTCTAGATTTGATGACTATTGCAAGCACATTCACTTCAAGTTTTGTTTCTGTTGCGTGTGTGTGATTAGAATCAAAATTTGGTTTAAATTGTCTAATTTATACAGACACAAAATTCCACTAATGTAGCAAAAATAAAGAATAAAGCATTTCTTTTATAATAATGCACCACATAAAAAGTCTCACAATAATGTCTCATAACACAAATGCCTCCAGGTATGTTGTAATCAAATTGAGTCTCTCAATGAAGCAACTAATATCCCAATGGCACAAATTTAATCTTCACAGTTGGAAAGAACAAGGCACACAAGGTTAATCGATCACGTCTATTTCTTTTCCCTTGTTACAACACCAATTTTCTGCCATTTATTTACCTGAAGTATTGTAATATTTTTACAAAAGCAAAATACTGCGGATGCTGGAAATCTGAAATAAAAACAGAAAATGCTGGAAACACTCAGCGGGTCAGGCAGCATCTGTGGAGAGAGAAACAGAGTTAACGTTTCAGGTCGGTGACCCTTCGTCAGGACTGGAAAAAGTTGGAGGTGGAACAGGTTTTTAAGCAAGTGTAGGGAACGGAGCCGTTCCACAAAGCGGTCACCCAATCTGTGTTTTAGTATACTGTATTCACTGCTCAATGTCTCCTCTACATTGGGGAGGCCAAACGCAGATTGGGTGACCGCATTGCGGAACACCTCCATTCAGTCCATAAGGGGCACCCCGAGCTTCCGGTCGCCTGTCACTTTAATTCTCCGCTCCACTCCCACTCTGCCGTGTCCGTCCTCAACCTCTTACACTGTTCCAATGAAGCTCAACTTAAGCTCAAGGAACAGCACCTCATCTTTCGATTAGGCACTTTACAGCCTTCTGGACTCAACATCGAGTTCAACAATTTCAGACCATAACCTTTGCCCTTATCATTTTTTTTCTTCTCTCTCTCTCTCTCTCTCACATGGCCGCTGTCTTTCATTCTGCCATCGCCATTTACACTTCATCTAGAGTCATCTTCTGTTTCTTAACTTGTCCCATTAACCATCTCCTTTTGCCTTGCACCATCATTAATTTTGTCTCTTAATCTCTCCTGCCTTTCACCCTATCACAGGCCTTCCCTTTTGTTCTTTCCTCCCCTCCCCCCTCTCCCTGCCCCTACACTTGCTTATAAACCTATTACATCTCTAACTTTTCCCAATTCTGACGAAGGGTCATCGACCTGAAACGTTAACTCTGTTTCTCTCTCCACAGATGCTGCCTGACCTGCTGAGAATTTCCAGCATTTTCTGTTTTTATTGTAATATTCTGTTGGTTCCAGGGAGTAAGCGAGTATTTCCAGAAATGATAGTGATGTTCAACCTATGTGCCTTTATATTTTAAGACATCCATTAACTGCTACATTCAGTTGTCATGATGCACTGCTTATTTTTCTCAATTAACAGCAGCTAATTTTAACCGCTGAGCACTACTGTATGTATTTATGTCATTAAATTATTTGCACAGGATATAGGGTAGGCCCGCTGGGAAACAATTTTAAATATAGAAAATTAGTTCCATGAACGCAGAATATTTAATAGTTCATGAGTGACGCAAATCTTGGCAGAGTATGTTATTTTAATCACTAATGTACAATTATAGTTTTGAGATTATTAATGTAATTTTAAATAGCGTTGGTGTCATTTGACTGAGGACTACTACAGGTATGGAGTGATGGTAGAAGACCAGAATTATTCAGGGTGAGCTACAAATTTCCACTGGAATGAAATGTTAAGTTCAAATGAGCTAAAGAGTGAACTGCTCTTGGATTTGTCCATCCACCAGCCAAAGTTTTAAGCTATGGATTATCTGTTGTTTCCCCCTTCCCCCATTGCCCACTTTCACCTGAACCATTTTGGAGATTCACGTTGATTTGTACCAAAAACCACATATTCTGGACATGTATTACATGTAGTTGGGTTCAATGGGTAAGATGATATTACCAGTGCGATTGAAACTATTTTTCTAGGCAATTCTTGTGTGTGCATGCCTTGGTGAGAATGTACCCCAATACCTTGCCCTCAAATTGTTAAAAAGGGTCACATTTAAGCATTTATTTTGGCAATCCAGGTAATTATGCACCATTTAGATATTCATGTAACTATGCATCACCCTGGGTATTGCAAAAGGCTGGGAGATTTAATGAATTCCAAGTTTTCTATTTCTACACAATGTTGTTTTCTCTGGAGGCCCCTACAGCCACTATAAAGAATGGATTAGAATGATTGTTGTAGTAATTCAAATAGCTATTTATCTTTGTTCACCGACTTTATTCAGAAATCATCAGACTTTTTAAATGAAGCAGTTCTCCAGAGTTTTCAGATTTTATGTACATATCGGTTCCATAATTTCTATTTGATCTCCTGACTTTCTTGATCCTCACTGAAATTCCTGGAGGCCTCCTCGGATGATATAATATAGATCCTGAACCATGGGGCCATTATTCTGATAAATTCTATCTTTGTTGCAGATAGAGTTCAAAAGTGGTACAGATCGTCCAACAAAATATTGACCACAACAGGCAATTTCAGAAGTGATAAATCCTTCACTTTCCTCACCTTTCTAACAATGTAACTTAAAATAAAACAAAACAGCTGGGATCCCCTTGAGGTTGAGTTGATAAAGGAAGGACATTCAGACCAAGAATGTCCCAGGTTCAACTCCTGGTTAGTGCTACGTTAGATTACTGGCAATGCATTTGGCCTTGCTACCCCTGGGCTAGGGAGGGGCAAAATAGCGTGGTTTCCTCCTCATGGTCGCTATTCAATGATCCCTGCCGGAAATTATATGGGTATGGACATCAGCAGGGGACAGGACAAGACTGGGTTCAGCTGTGGAATGGCATTGAGTAAAAATCAAGTACCTCACCATAGAAATAATGGAGAATTGGAGGGCCGTTTGGCGCTAGGCCACAATTGCGTACTTCCTCGTAGCTGGCTGATGAACAGCGCTAGCAGAAGCAGGGACAATAAATAGGCAATAGGTTCACACCTCCCTCCTAACAATTCAAGATAAATAAATACAACATACAGGGAAACTGAAACAGCAGACATGTGGAAAATGTGTAACAGGTGAATGTAGTGAGGTACATATTACAGTTATCTAATCAAAACTATAGCAGCTGACATCTAAAGAGAAAATATAAAATAAATAAGACAGGTGTTCTTAAAGGTAGAAATTCATTTCAAAATCCTCTTTCATTTAAAATATAACACACTGTTAATTCAATTTCTTTTTGCTTGTCCAGCTACAACTAATTGCGGCTTTCTGTATTTTTTCCTTACAGGTGGTGCTGATTTTTTTGTTGAATATTAAGTATTTGTGATAATTTATGCAGAAGATTTTTGATCCTATGACAGCTGTGCACACAATCTCTCATGTCAAAAAAGCAGGTGGGTAAGATAGGAGGGCAAAATCCAGGAAAAGAAAGAAAAAGATAACTTGCATTTATATAGCACTTTTCACGACCATAGAACATCCAAAAGTGCATCACAGCCAATTAATTACTTTCAAAGTGTAGTCACTGTTGTAATTCAGGGAAAGGTGACAGTCAATTTGCGCACAGCAAGGTCTCACAAACAACAATGAGACAGATGACCAGATAAACAGTTTTCAGGGTGTTGGCTGAGTGATAAATGTTGGCCAGTACACTGGGAGAACTCCCTTGTTCATCTTCCAATTGTGCCATAGGATCTTTTACATTCACCTAAGAGGGAAGATTTGGCCTTGGTTTAAGCTCTCATCTAAAAGATGGCGCCTCTGCCAGTGCAGCACTCCCTGAGTAGTGCACTGAAGTGTCAGACTAGATTATGGGATTAAGGGGGTGAAATTGGGTGCCTCTGCGCCTCCAGTTAGCGCCCCCGGGGAGCGCTAATGGGGCGCAAATGGTTTTGCAACCAGGCGTGGCTCTGACATCGACTCCCACCATATTTGGCAGCAGTTTTGCGGCGGCGCTACAGCATGCGTCACGATCTCCTTCGCCCAGAGATCGTGACATCATCGCTGTGCGCATCGGCCTGGTAGCGCTCCGGACTCTAAACCACTGATAGCTGCAGGAGGCGTGCATCGGTCGGCCGGTCGCTTCGGGGGCGATGATTAAAGGCGAGGTGGCCGAAGTAAGTTAAAAAAAAAACTTACCTTTCTTGTTCCGCTTTTTCTCGCGGGTTTCTGCCCGTGATCGATCAGCCTGGCTCTCTGCTTCAATGTCGGGCTAACCGCGCAGGATCATGGCTGCCTTGGTGGTCCAGGTAGGTAATTTTTCTATTGTAGAGCCTACAGCAATGGCCCTTCCCTTTAAGGGGGGGAAGGAGCCTTTGAACACGGCAGTGCTGCACAGCCCAGTGCACAGCGCTGCTGAAGTCTCCGCCCCACCTGCTGCTGATTGTGCTCCAAGTAGGAAGTGGAGAGCTTGATTTAGCGCTTCAATTTCTTCTTGGAGCGCAAAACCGAATTTTTTAAAAGTTTGGAAACATTAGTGCCTTGCGCTAATTCTCCAAACTTTAAAAATTTAGGGCTAGATTTTCAGTATAGGCAGTTTTGGGGCGCTAACCTTAGCGCCCGCCCGAAGTTAGCGCCCGCCCCAAAGTAGCGCCCCGTTGCCGGGAATTCAGTGGCTTCACCCTAAGAGGTTGGTGGAGCGCTAAAAGAGGCGTTCCACTACTCTCTTTAGGCGCTAAGCCGGCGGTCCAGAGTGATAGCGCCCAGGCGGGGCGCAGCGCGGGTGCGGTCATTTTTGGACTGACAGCAGACCCCGTGGCGCCGACCAGCTCTTAAAGGGGGAAGGGACGAATTGGTCTGCTGCCACGCCCTGCACACTGCAGCCTTGCAAAGAGGCCTCAACACTGCTGCTCAGCCCCAGGGAGTCATGGCAACGCCAGAGAAGGCCCGTCAGCGTGCCCTGCGCTTCTCAGAGGGTGATCTGGACATAATGGTCACAGCTCTGGAGGTGAGGCGCAAGATCTTGTTCCCAGAGAGTGGGAGGAATCCAACCCACCACGACTACACCAAAGCCTGGAAGCAGATCGCCCAGAGGGTGACGTTCACCGGCGTAGCCCCCAGGACCCACAAACAATGTCGTAAAAAATACAACGACCTGACCAGGATTGTCAAGGTGAGTAGCCTTTCCAGTCTCCTCCTCATTCTTGCATGTACACCTGACATGATGGGCAAAGGGAGCTGAAAGTCCTATTGGCCAGCCCTCAGCCAGCAGCATTGGGACAGTCATGAGCATCAAATGGCCATTCGGCACTCTACACTTTGGCCAAGCTATTCCACCATGGGAGGCTGTGCACACTACATCAGGGCTTCACTCTGTCCAAGCTATTCCACCATGGGAGGCAGTGCGCACTACATCAGGGCTTCACTCTGGCCAAGCTATTCCACCATGGGAGGCAGTGCACACTACATCAGGGCTACACTGCGCACTTACAGCCCGTCCTTTCTCTTGCAGGCTAAAGTAGCCTTTAATCGCCAGGCCCGTGCCAGGGGTGGCCGCGCCAAGCTGCAGAAGCTCACTCGGCTGGAGGAGCGCGTGTGTGTGCTCATGGGAGCCCGTGTGATCGTCCCCACAGCGTGCGGAGTATCCGACCCTCCACTGCCCGGCAATGGTAAGGACCTCGCCTTTTGGCCCTCTTGCGTCGCACTGGCCCATCCGAGCTACCTCCTTTGCCACTGTCCCACCAATGCGCTGAATGCCACCAGTCCTAACTCCCTCGCTGACGCCGTCTCCTCACTCTGAAGCTACTCTTGTGCATTCCTGCTTTCAGCTGGTGACGACCAGGAACCTGAAGCTGCCAGTGACAGCACCTCCGAGCAGGAGGAGGAGGAGGAGCAAGCCGGACCATCGGGGGAACAGTCACGTCCCGCAGGAGAGGAGGAAATGCTTGACACCTCCTCACTGGACGAGTGCCTGGAGGAACTGTCGCAGGGCAATGCAGCTTCTGGGACCAGTGGCGTCCAGCCACCCAGGAGCCGTGCGCGTGGCCCGCGGCCTTCCCCCCAAAGGGGGGAAGGATCAGAGGGGAGTGCTGCTGATCGGCACACTCGCCGCCACCAACGTGGCAAGGGTCCCTTAGTTCGGCCCCCTCCTCCCCAGCGGGAGAGTCGCGACTCCAGTCCGGACACCTTCACCTCGGAGGAGGTGCGGAAGCTGGATAAGATGGCCGAGGATTCGGACCGGCGCCACACGGAGCTCATGAGCGTGGTGGGGTGCATGCCTGAGGCCATCGAGTCGCTGGCGACCAGTGTGCGCGAGTTCGGGGCAGCAACTGCCGCGAGTGGCCGCATGCTGACTGATGCCGTCAAGACCCTGGCGGATGTGATGCGCGCGCACACCAGGACAACAGGGGCACTCACTGCTGCCACACGCGCTGTCTCAGGCAGGCATCGCCAGGGCAGCCGCCGCGCTGGACCATCCCAGCAAGCCGCCCCTCGGCTGATTGTTGCGGATCCTGCAGTGCGGGCCCGGCCGAGTGCCACCGCGCCACAGCACCAGCCAGCGCATCCCAGACGCCAGCTGGCCCACATTGCGCCATCCGTCGCCGCCATTCCCCCACTGGGGCGTCAAGGGCAAGCGGCTGCAGCTGATGGTGGCCAGGCTCAGGTGCGCCACTCAGCAGACGGCCCCTCGAGGCCCAAACGCCGTGTAGGCCGCCCCCCAGCGGCATCTGGCGGAAGGGCATCTGAGCCTCAGGCACCTTCCCCCAGCCTCGCAGCAGCCACTGGCAGAGCTTGCGAAGGAGCAGGGGAGGCAAAAGGCTGGGCAAGGTCTCGCCCTCGCGGGCCACTCAGTAGAGGGTGTGGCCAGCTTTCCTTTTATATGGCGGTGGCCATCTTTATTTTGCCCATGGTTGTGTTGTTGGAGGGCTTATTTTTTGCGTTAGGCCGACGTTGAGGCCCGGTTTGAAGAAAGGTGGAGTGACTCCTCCCCAGTTTGTGGGAGTGAGTCGTTTGTTGGGCTTTTTGTGGGGCCCGTTTATTGTTTTTGGGGATTCATGTGCGAAGGGCTTTTCATTTTTGTGTAATAAAAAATTATCTTTATTCATGCAGTCTCCATGGTTGTTCTTCTTAGTGTTTGTTGGCTTCGCCGGCTGAGGGGTTGCGGAGCGGCTGCATTCATCTTCCCTCATGGCCCCTGGCCATTCCCTGACAGGGGGCTTAGAAGTACCGTGTAATAAGGTGGCGTCGTGCGGCCCTTGGCCCTGGTCGCTCCCTCCTGGGAACGTACTCCTGCTCCTCCTCCTCCTCCTCCTCATGCTCCTCCTGCTCCTCCTCCTGAGGTGCTGGTCCAACGTCAGGTGGCAGTGCCTGAGTCCTGCGGATAGCCAGGTTGTGTAGCATGCAGCAAACCACCACAAATTGGGAGACCCGGTCCGGCGAATACTGGAGAGCTCCTCCGGAGCGATCAAGGCAGCGGAACCGCTGCTTGAGGACCCCAATAGTTAGCTCGATGATGTTGCGGGTGGTTTGATGGCTCTCGTTGTAGGCCTCTTCAGCAGCGGTCCTGGGCGCGCGGAGCGGGGTCATGAGCCAGGTGCACAAAAGATAGCCTTTGTCCCCGAGTAGCCATCCTCTTGGGGGAGGCTGTGCCTGGAACATGTCATGCACAGTACTCTGCCGCAGGATAAAGGCATCGTGGCTGCTGCCTGGGAAGCTGGCATTGACTGCCATGATGCGCTGCTTGTGGTCACAGACCAGCTGCACATTCAGAGAATGGTAGCCCTTCCTGTTGCGATACTGCTCGCCATGCTCCAGAGGGGCCCGCAAAGCCACATGCGTACAGTCAATGGCGCCCTGCACCAAGGGGAATTCCCCGAATCTGGAAAATCCCAATGCGCGCTGATGCTGGCTCTCCAGGGCCATGGGGAAGGAGATGAATTGGCTTCTCCTTCTGAACAGTGCTTCGGTCACCTGGCGGATGCAGCGATGCGCGCCGTACTGGGAGATGTTTGCTATGTCCCCAGCAGCGTATTGGAAGGAGCCAGTGGCATAGAAGTTCAATGCCACCGTCACCTTCACTTCCACCGACAGAGACGTCCTGCACCTGAGCTTTGGCCGCAGATCTCGGCGAAGCAGGTGGCAGATCTCTGCAATCACTTCCTTTCGGAATCGGAGCCTTTTAACACATCGCGCGGCACTCATGTTTAGGTAGGAGCGCTGCTGGCGGTATAGCCTGACTGGGTAAGGCCTACGTGGCCGACGCCTGTAGCCCCCTCTGCCTCTAGCCAGGGCTGCCCCTCTCACAATGCGACTGCGAGCCCTACGGACATGGAGCTGCAGCTCCGCGTTGGCACCCCATGCAACCCCCATCAAATCCTGGCAAACACTCAAATTTCCAAAAGGCCACTTGCAGCGCTCTGGCCTGAGTCCAAAAATACCTGAGCTCTTGCTGCTTGAAACCAGTTAGCTATCCTCCTTGTTGTGTCTCCAGAAATGCGTTGCACAAGAGTGTTTTCTGAAAAAAGGCTGGCCTTTATACTGGAGAGCACGTCCCCTTTAATTTGCGCCCCCCGGGGCCCGCGCTGGTTGTGTTGCGTTCCTTTTTCCAAACGCTCCGGCCGCCAGCCGCACAATGGGGCGGTCCGACTGAAGTTTGGAATCGGGGCGCACAAAGGGCGTTGCACGAGGATGTGACGTCATTTTCTGCGCGCGCATCCGGGCGGGCACTAAACTTTGCGCCGGCGCTAACGGGCAACTTAATTTGGGGCGGGGCGCAAACTGCGCTGCGCACGGGCGCTACACGCATCGCGCCCGAAAATCACTTCTCTTAAGGCGCTAACTGCTGGCGCTATCAACTGAAAATCTAGCCCTTAGTGTCCCAAACGGGACTATAATGAAATTCTCCCCCTAAGTCTCTGGATGGGGCTTGAACCCAGAACTTTCAGCCTCAGCGGTGAGACTGCCACCATTGAGCCAAGTGCAGGAGATGAGATGTTTGGAATCTGTAATGAGAATTGTATGATTGCTGCAGTGCCATTAAATACAAATATGGTAAGACTAGTCTTTTAAAAGCAAAAAAGTTAAAGTTCCACTTGGAGAAAGTCACATGCAAATGTTTAATGTGCTTGTACTATATTACTGCGTGCGTTCTTTCTCTGTTGGCATTAACCAATTTAAAATAAACAGCTCTGCAAATCCTAGAATAGAAATTGTAAAAAAGTGGAAAATAGCTTAATTTATTCAACAATTTAAAAGTTACAATTTGACTTCCAATTTAAAAAACAATACTACCACAGTTCACTAGGGCTGACACTTATAATAAAGCAGTTTCATTAGTATTCCATGAAGTCCCTATAGTTTTGCAACAGTTTTCAATAAGCAACTTTTCTTATTTTTAAATTATTCTTTTGTAAGCAGCTTGGCTGATCTGGCAGTCATTCAAACTGAACTCCAAAAACCTGTCATCTAATAATAATAATTAATAAGACTCTTCTATGCCATAATGAACTACAGTGAGCTCAGAGTTTTGTCTTTCAGAAACTGTAACCATTCTTTCTAATGAACTGCTCGTTAACTTCCATTTAGATGAATTAAGTCTCATCTAAAGTTATTTCTGTACTTTTCAAATTGTTGATGTTGCATGGCTCCAACATTCCTGGCGGTCTTTAGACCATCATTGAAAGCTTAGATTTTAATGATAGTACCAAGGTGTCATGATGCTCAACTTTGTTAATCCACAGAATAGAGGTCAAACCTTTTTGTCCCACATCTTTGTCTAGATCTGGAACCCCAGACCACCTCTTCATGATAGTAACCAGTTGTTCTTCTCCACCACCAATTCATGGACATGAGTCTCATGGATCACTGCTGAAAAATAGAGTCTTATATCCCTATTCTCATTAGTAGAGAAATTGGTCCTTCTCGCACCCAGTTTTGGCTGAGTAATTAGCATTGGGGAGACCAATTCTGGGTTGCAATCTCTCGTGCCCAATCTCTCCTGGAGGTTCTTGACCTGTCTGCAGCCTTTGACACGGTTGATCACTCCTATTTCTAAGCTACATGCTGCCCCTTGGCGACATCATCCAAAAATAGAGTGTCAGTTTCCACATGTACGTTGATGACACCCAGCTCTATCTCACCACCAATTCTCTCGACCCCTCCATGGTCACTAATAGTAAGACTGCTTGTCCGACATCCAGTTCTGGATGAGCAGAAATTAAATAATGGGAAGACCTAAGCCATTGTTTCCAGTCCCTGCCACAAACTCTGTTCCCTAGCCACTGACTCTATCCCTCTCCCTAACATCTGTCTGAGGCTGAACCACATTGTTCACAAACTTGGTGTCATATTTGAACCTGAAATGAGTTTCCGACCACATATACGTGGCATATCTAAGACAGCCCATTTCCCACTCCATAACATCGCCCGTCTACGCCCTTGCCTCAGCTCATCCGCTGCTGAAACCCTCATCAATGCCTTTGTTACCTCTGGACTTGACTATTTCAACGCAGTCCTGACCGGCCTTCCACGTTCTACCCTACATAAATTTGAGGTCATCCAAAACTTGGTTGTCCGTGTCCTAACTCGTCCCGTTCGTCCATCACCCCTGTGCTCGCTGACTTACATTGGCTCCTGGTTAAGCAACGCCTCAACTTCAAAATTCTCATCCTTGTTTTCAAATCCTTCCATGGCCTTGCCCCTCCCTATCTCTGTAATCCAGCCCCACAACCTCCCCGAGATATCTTCGTTCCTCTAATTCTGCCCTCTTGAGCATCCCTGATTATAATCGCTCAACCATTGGTGGCCGTACCTTCTGTTGCCTAGGCCCTAAGCTCTAGAATTCCCTGCCTAAACCTCTCCACCTCACTCCCTCTCTTTCCTCCTTTAAGACGCTCCTTAAAACCTCCCTCTTTGACCAAGCTTTTGGTCACCTGCCCTAATTACTCCTTATGTGGCTCAGTGTTAAATAATTGTCTTATAATACACCTGTGAAGCGCATTGGGACATTTTACTATGTTAAAGATGCTATATAAATACAAGCTGTTGTTGTTGTTGTTGGAGTTGTTGTTGTTGGTGTTGTTGCTGTTGTTGTTGTTGTTGGTGTTGTTGCTGTTATTTTTCTTAAAATTTATTCATTGATGGGATGTGGGCATCGCTGGCTGGCTAGGCCTGCATTTATTGCCCATCCCTAATTGTTCTTGAGAAGATGGTGGTGAGCCACCTTCTTGAACCGCTGCAGTCCATATGGTGTAGGTACACCCACAATGCTGTTAGGGAGGGAGTTCCAGGATTTTGGCCCAGTGACAGTGAAGGAACGGCGATACAGGTCCAAGTCAGGATGGTGTGTGGCTTGGAGGGGAACATGTAGTTGGTGATGTTCCCATGCGTCTGCTGCCCTTGTCCTTCTAAGTGGTAGAGGTCGCGGGTTTGGAAGGTGCTGTTGAAGGAGCTTTGGCGAGTTGCTGCAGTGCATCTTGTATATGGTAAACACTGCAGCCACAGTGCACCAGTGGTAGAGGGAGTGAATGTTGAAGGTGGTGGATGGAGTGCCAATCAAGCGGGCTGCTTTATCCTGAATGGTGTCGAGCTTCTTGAGTGTTGTTGGAGCTGCACTCATCCAGGCAAGTGGAGAGTATTCCATCACACTCATGACTTGTGCCTTGTAGATGGTGGAAAGGCTTTGGGGAGTCAGAAGGTGAGACACTCGCCACAGAATTCCCAGCCTCTGGCCTGCTCTTGTAGCCACAGTATTTATATGGCTGGTCCAGTTCAGTTTCTGATCAATGGTAACCCCCAGGATGTTGACAGTGGGGGATTCAGCGATGGTAATGCCATTGAATGTTAAGGGGAGATGGTTAGTATTATGACCGTGTGTAATTGAGACACGGACTGCAGGAGTTGGTTATAACAGGTCTTTACTGAGTGGAGACAAACTGGAACTAACTATGCAAAGTTACTACACAGGCTTATATACAGGGGTGGTCACTACTGGTACTGCAGTATACAGGGGCTGCAGAATATAGTTCCTTCTGCAAAGTACATACACTACAATTCCTGCCCTTTTAGCTAAACAGTACATAACATTCGATTAATAATTAAATAACATATCTACAATTACAGTTGTCATATACATTAGCTGAAGTTAAGCAATTATAAGTTCAGTCTTTGAGGAGGCTTCCTGATTCTGTCTGGATAACGCCTCTTTGGGGTATCAGGTTCTTCTGGCAGAGTTGATTCGGAATCAACGTCGCTGTTGGGTTCGTCTGCTTCCAATATTCCCGATTCTGAGGTAGATGCAATTGGTACTTTGGTTTCATCACCAGGTGTATCGGATCGTGGTGTGGAATTGACATTTTCCAGTGACTCTAGAATCTGGTCAGCATGGCGTCTTACAATGCTCTCTCCAACGTCCACGGTATACATTAGAGGTCCTTGCCGTGTACAGATCGTTCCTGGCTGCCATTTCTCTGTGCGGTAGTCCCGGGCCAAAACTGGTTGACCTATCTTAAAACTCCTGGTCGGCCTTTCATTCATATTCTGAAACTGCCTGTTCTCCACATCTCTTCTGATGCTTGGCTTAACCAAATCCAAGCGACATCATAGTCTTCGATTGAAGAACATCATGGCTGGAGTTTGGTTGGTAACCGCATGTGTCGCATTCCAGTAGGCAAACAAGAAGTTATCCACCTTGTGTTGTAGGGGTATGTCTTCATTACACATTGCCTTGATAGCCTTCTTGAATGTTTGAACGAACCTCTCAGCCAATCCATTGGTGGCTGGATGATATGGGGTGGATGTGTAATGCTTAACACCATTGTTCTTTAAGAACCTCCGGAACTCTTCAGGCACAAACTGCTGTCCATTGTCAGAGCAAATCTGTTCAGGCAGCCCCTTTCTGGCGAATATGGTTCGTAAGACTGTGATAGTTTTTTCTGTGGTGGTTGAGGACATTTTTATTACCTCTGGCCACTTTGAATGTGCATCCACCGCAAATAAAAACATCGAGTCCATAAATGGACCAGCAAAATCAATGTGCACCCTTTGCCATGGAGATGAGGGCCACTCCCATGGATGTAGAGGGGCTTGTGGTGGGGCGTTTTGGACCTTCTGGCATCCTGTACAGCTCTTGGTCATCTCTTCGATTTCTCTATCGATTCCCGGCCACCACACAAACGCTCTGGCTAAGTTTTTCATTTTTACCCCTCCCAGATGACCCTCATGAAGCTCATTGAGCACTCTATCCTTCAATTTGGGTGGAATTACTACTCTGGATCCACACATCAAGGTTCCTCTGCACACTGACAGCTGTTCTCTTCTCGGCGAGAATGCTGGCAACAGTGGTTCGCCATGTGCTGGCCATCCCTTCACCGTTAAATCATAGACCCAGGAGAGTGTCGGGTCATTTCGTGTTTCCTTTTCTATGTTTGCATTCATCACAGGTAAACATTCGACTATGGTCGAGTGGAATATCTCCACTGGATCCACTGCAGGTGCTTCTTCCACCGTCGGCAACGGTACGCGCGACAATCCATCAGCATTCCCATGCTGTTTAGTTGCTTTGTACTCGATGTCATATTGGTGTGCCCCTAGGAAAAGGGACCACCTCTGTAGCCGTTGTGCTGTCATTATCGGGACGCCCTTTGAGGGTTGAAAATGGAGACAAGAGGTTGATGATCAGTTAGTAGAGTAAATTTCTGACCGTGCAGTTAGTGGTTGAACTTCTTCACCCCCCACACCAGGCTGAGGGCCTCTCTGTCAATCTGGGCGTAGTTACGCTCGGCTGAAGTTAACGAGCGTGACGCAAAAGCTATCGCCCTCTCTGAACCATCAAGGGATTTATGTGACAGTACCGCTCCAATGCCGTAGGGAGACGCATCACACGCCAGTCTTATCGGTAGTGATGGGTTGTAGTGAGCCAATACTTCTCTTGAAGTGATTAGGTTTTTACTCTTCTGAAAGGCCCGCTTACATTCATCGCTCCATTTCCATGCTACTCCAGTTTGTAGTAGGGCGTTCAGTGGGTGCAGAATTGTGGACAAATTCGGCAAAAACTTATGGTAGTAATTCACCAATCCGAGGAATGACCTCAGTTGCGACACATTTTCAGGCGCTGGAGCCTTAACTACCGCTTCAATTTTGTCAGGGGACTTATGTAACCCCTCTTCATCAATCACGTGGCCGCAATACAATATCTGTTTCTTAAAAAACTCGCACTTGGGGCGATTGGCTCGTAGCCCATGTTCTCTTAGTCTAGTGAGCACCTGCTCTAGGTTGGCAAGGTGTTCACTGTCATTTTCACCTGTCACTAGGATATCGTCCAAGTAACACTGAGTCCCCGGAATCCCTTGCAGGACTTGTTCCATCGCTCTTTGCCATATCACCGGAGCTGAAGCTACTCCGAATACCAGTCGATTATACTGGTAAAGGCCTTTGTGAGTGTTTATCGTGAGATACTTCCTAGAGGATTCTTCAACCTCCATCTGCAAATATGCTTGTGCTAGGTCAATTTTTGTAAAACGCTTCCCTCCAGATAGTGAGGCGAAAATATCTTCTATCCTCGGGAGAGGATATTGTACTGTGTGAAGGACTGGGTTCACCATCACCTTGAAGTCCCCACAGATGCGAACCTTCCTTGGCTCCTCAGACTTATTGTTTAACGTTTTCTTCATGACATGAACGATGGGTGTCACCCACTCGCTCCAGTCTACCTTAGATAACACGCCTGAATTCTCCAGATTCTCCACGGTTATGCCTTTAAGAGTTCCCAGTTCTTGTTGAAATACCTCTTTGGCGTTAGCTATGATTTTTGACAATCGTCCAAGTGTGACGTCGTCATCCTTTTTACCAGCCACCGTCAGTACCTGAATGGCGTGCCAGTCTAAACTTATCTTTCTGATCCATTCACATCCCAATAACGGTGGTCCACCATCTTGCAGTATATACAGATACAATTTCTGTATTTCCTTGCCGTTGTATTCGACAGGCACCCTTATTTTCCCTCTGGGGTATACTTTTTGCCCCGTATATGTCTTTAAGACAATGGATGTCTCTTTCAAGGGTATGTGTGAGAATAGCCGCTCGTAGTCTCGGCGATTCATGACGGTCAGGGCTGATACTGTATCCCATTCCATTTTGACTTGGGACCCTGCTATCATGAGGGTGACCCAAATGGTTCGGTGATCCTCTTTTGCGATTACGTTGTGAAGTTTGAGACAGCTTAGTCTCTTGTTCCCGGATTCACTATCGCTCATCTGGTCTTCGGAACTACTGTCCATCATCTTTTGTACTTTCCTGTACTGTTCCTTAGTAGCCTTTTTGTTGTCGTTGATCTTCTTCCCAGACCTGCAAACTCGTGCAATGTGTCCCATCTTTCCGCATTGCCTGCATATTTTGTCCTTGGACCAGCAGTTCTTCTGGTCATGGGTTGTTCTGCCACAGTGATAACATTTTTCAAATCCCCATGTCATTTTGTGGGTGCCGTATTCCTGTGGCTTTTGCTGTATTTCCGCAGCTCCCCTTGCTGCTGCTTCGTACGATACTCCCATGCTGAAAGCCTTATCTAGCGTCAGCTCTTTCTCTGAGAGTAACCTCTTCTGGGTTCCTTCACTCAGGAGTCCACAGACAAATTTGTCCCGTAGGGTATCTGCCAGTCCTGCTCCGAACTGGCAGTGCTTTGATAGCTTGCGTAGTTCTGTAAGGTAATCAGCATTGCTCTCATCTTTATGCTGATTTCTCCTGTGGAATTTAAATCTTTCTGCTATCAGCAGCGGTGTAGGATTTAGGTGTTCCTGTATGATATCAACAATTTTGTTAAAACTCTTCGCCATCGGTTTGGCTGGCACAATCAGGTTCCGCAATAGGCCGTACGTTCTTTCGCCCATTAAGTTTAGTAGTACCGATGCCTTTTTCTCATCGGCTACTTCGTTTGCCTCGCAATATACTTCGACTCTTTCCACATATGTGGTCCAGTCTTCTATTGTATTATCGAAGGCAGTGATGTTGCCAGTCTTCGGCATCTTGGAAATCTAAGATGGCGCCTCCCTCGCTTTGCCTTCTTCCCCGATTTAACAAAATGGCACCTCCTGCGCTTTGCCTTCTTCCCCAGTTTAACAAAATGGCGCCTCCCACACTTTCCATCTTCTCTGCTGCTGCTAGCGCTGTTGCTGGCGTTTTATGCCTTGATGGAGACGCCCTATGGTCTTCGCGCACTTCCCCCCGCGCTGCTGCTAACGCCGCTCTCCGCGGTTCCCGTTTCAAACGGCAGCTCCTCGCGGCTTTCTGCGCTTCTAATTTCTTTTATTTCCCTGTCATCGGAGCAACCCTGCGGGACACTTTCCTCCCTCTTCTCGGGTCTGTACGCTGCCCGGCTTCGTAGCACCGGCCGCGCCCTGTGTGCTCCACCCTCTCTCTCTCTCTCTCCTCTTCCCAACAACGCTGCTCGGCCCCATTGAAAAGCCACCCGATCGAGCTCTAGCCCGCCGCAGCCCAGGAAGGATCAGTGTACTACCTGCCACCAGCCCGATTAGCTGGAACACCATCGACAGGATAACCAAGCCCAGCTCTCGACAGCCCCTCCTGCAAATCTTTCACTCCGATGAATCAGAGGCGGTTGCCCACGGTCGACGCCCGTTACTTCTGATCGTTTTTTTTTCTTTCTTCTGGCCTCGGCCTCTGACAACTTCGCTTCAGGGATGGATCCCCATGAGGTGGTGCAGACTGTAGGTAAGTTCGGATCTGCTCGTCGCCAGTATTATGTCCGTGTGTAATTGAGACACAGACTGCAGGAGTTGGTTATAACAGGTCTTTATTGAGTGGAGACAAACTGGAACTAACTATGCAAAGTTACTACACAGGCTTATATACAGGGGTGGTCACTACTGGTACTGCAGTATACAGGGGCTGCCGAATATAGTTCCTTCTGCAAAGTACATACACTACAGTTAGAGTCTGTTGTGGTGTTGTTGATGTTGTTGCTGTTGGTGGTGGTGGTGTTGCTGTTGTTGTTGTTGGTGGTGTTGGTGGTGTTGTTGTTGGTGTTGGTGGTGTTGTTGGTGTTGGTGGTGTTGTTGCTGTTGTTGTTGGTGTTGCTGCTGTTGTTGGTGTTGTTGGTGGTCGGTGATGTTGTTGTTGTTGGTGTTGGTGGTGTTGGTGGTGCTGTTGTTTTTGTTGTTGGTGTTGCTGCTCTTGTTGGTGTTGTTGGTGGTGTTGTTGTTGTTGTTGTTGGTGTTTTTAGTGTTGATGTTGTTTTTAGTGCTGTTGTTGTTGGTGGTGGTGTTGTTGGTGTTGTTTGCTGTTGTTGTTGTTGGTGTTGCTGCTGTTGTTGGTGTTGGTGTTGTTGGTGGTGGTGTTGCTGGTGGTGTTGTTGTTGTTGGTGTTTGTTGCTGTTGTTGTTGTTGGTGGTGTTGCTGCTGTTGTTGGTGTTGTTGTTGTTATTGGTGTTGTTGGTGTTGTTGTTGTTGGTGTTGTTGTTAGTGTTGATGTTGTTGTTGGTGTTGTTGTTGTTGGTGGTGGTGTCGTTGCTGATGTTGTTGTTGGTGTTGTTGCTGTTGTTGTTGGTGTTATTGCTGATGTTGTTGGTGTTGTTGTTGGTGTTGTTGCTGTTGTTTTTGGTGTTGTTGGTGTTGTTATTGTTGGTGGTGGTGTTGTTGCTGATGTTGTTGGTGTTGTTGCTGTTGTTGTTGGTGTTGTTGCTGTTGTTGTTGGTGTTGATGTTGGTGTTTTTGTTGTTAGTGTTGGTGTTGTTGTTGTTGCTGCTGTTGTTGCTGATGTTTTTGTTGGTGTTGTTGCTGTTGTTGTTGGTTTGTTGTTGTTGTTGGTGGTGGTGTTGTTGGTGTTGGTGTTATTGTTGTTAGTGTTGGTGTTATTGTTGATGTTGATGTTGTTGGTGTTGGTGTTGTTGGTGTTGTTGTTGGCGTTGCTGTTGGTGGTGGTGTTGTTGTTGCTGCTGTTGTTGATGTTGTTGGTGTTGGTGTTGTTGTTGATGTTGTTGGTGTTGTTGGTGGTGGTGTTGTTGGTGTTGTTGGTGTTGGTGTTATTGTTGTTAGTGTTGGTGTTATTGTTGCTGATGTTGGTGTTGTTGTTGCTGTTCGTGTTGTTGTTGGTGTTGGTGTTGTTGCTGTTGTTGTTGTTGTTGGTGGTGGTGCTGGTGGTGGTGTTGTTGGTGTTGTTGCTGTTGTTGCTGGTGTTGTTGGTGTTGTTGCTGATGTTGATGTTGTTGGTGTTGTTGCTGTTGTTGTTGTTGGTGTTGTTGGTGTTGTTGTTGGTGGTGTAGTTGGTATTGGTGTTATTGTTGTTGTTGTTGGTGTTGGTGTTATTGTT